>NC_045618.1:111991336-112616336 GCF_009829155.1 Mustela erminea
CGAGCACGCGCGGGAGCGGTTGCAGGACGACTCGGTGGAAACAGTCACGTCCATAGAACAGGTGAGGTGGCCAGACTGAGCGAGGCGCCCACGCGGGGACTTCTGGGAGCGGGAGTCCCGTCCGCGGGGCCGTAGGCGTGCGGAACTCACCGGGGAACTACTACTCCCACAGTGCACCGCGGTGCCTCCTCTCTGGGACGCTCGGGGCTTCCAGGCTTGGTTCTGTTGAGGAATGGAGCGTTTGTGGGGCCAGGTTTGGGAGGGGTCGTTATCAGGGTTGGTTGGGAGGGGAGGATAGTACCTGGGTCCTCTCTGGCGAAGGAAGCGGGGAGAATCGTGTTCTGTGCCTGGTGGACTAAAGCAGCTCGGGCGGGTCAGACAGCCCGTTTCATTTGGCCGGGACATCGGGAGGTTTTCAGATGGATAGTGCACTTTCCTCACCTGCTCGCAGTTTTGGGACCTAGAGGGGATGAGAAGCGGCCAGACTGTGGTCATGCCATTCCAGGGTCTGTTTAATTTCTGTCCTACACTGCTAGGTGTAGGGCCTGCCTTGTGGATGGGCATTTTAATAGTCATTCAATCGAGCGCCAGCAGAGTATTGGACACAATGTTAAACGCTGGAAATACAAAGAAATAAAAGTTTCTGACCAAGAGCATGGCACAGCCTGGTTGAGAAAAACAGTACTGTCTGGAAAGCGCTACAATAAAATCATACATTTTTAGACGATTTACCGTTCATTCACTGAGGCCTCCAACCTGTCACTTTGAAAAGTGCTTGAGGAATGAATAGTGAACTCTTGTTTTTCTTTTCATTTTCCATTTGGAATTGTTCCCAGGTTATTGTGGAAATGTTTGCCCATCTGTCACTAGAAGTGGTTGAGATGATTCTTTTTAGTACTAACAAGTAAGCATCAGGCTTTAGTACTAACAAATAAAATAAGATCTCTTAGTAAGATCAGTTCCCAGGCTTAACCTCAGAGAAACTTGCTTTGACTTTCATACCTGAACTTGGAAGCCTGCATTTAGGCAAAATTAGTAATGGTATTTATCATATTTTATATTTGTGATTATGAGTATAATTATAAATTCACAACAAAAAGCAAGGACTTGAGTACACAGTTATACACGTAGTAGCCAAAAGCATATTATAACTGGAGATTAATGCTACATGGGGTTTAACCCTTACCTTTTGAATCTAGCTCCCCAGCTTAGTTAGCCTACCAGTTTGTCTACAGAAGTTTTTTGTAAAAGATTGTGAAGAAGTCTCCCATCAATGAAAAACTTACAGGATCTTTGCTGTATTCGTAAGTGACAGACTGTAGAGTTTATTCAGGTCAAGCCTTTTCCTTTTCATGTGGTATAAGACTATTGGGTCACTTTTTATGTAATTAACTGACCCAGCAGATAAGGATATGTACAGAATACTGGTGGAGAAAAGGGAGTCAGAAGCTGGTCTATTAATTTAGAGAATAGGATGGAGACTTCCATGGTTAAAGGAGCAAGTCAAAAACAGGAACATCAGAAGTTTTACTGATCTGCTCTTTTTCTTCTACTACTTTATTTTTTTGAGCCAAGTGTCCCTGCTTAGTTCCTGCCAGGAAATACTGGCACTTTTATTTTAAATGTCAAGGCATAATAAGTGATGCAAAAATGGATGCAACACGATTCTGGGCTGCCAGAGGGTTAGCCAAGGCCAAGGCTGGGTGCTGTTATAGGGTGTGTTTCAAATCTAGGCCTAACTATGTGACAGATAGTAGAGCATCTTGTTCATCTTTTCCATGTCATTCTTCCAGTTCACGTTTTAAAAGTCTGGGATAAACCATTCCAGAGAGTAGGAAGATGATATAGTATCTCATACAAATGGTTACTTCAGTGGCAGCACTACTAATAATCATAGTAGTACCCATTTACTGAGCCTCAGTTCTGTGCTAAATGCTCTCCATACATTGTGTCACTCAATCCTTTTCTATTTCACAGATGAGAAGACAGGCTTAGGTACTAGGTGGGTAGGTTAATGATGATATATACTCATAAGAAGTACCAACCTTATCTGGAGGAGTTGTCTACAGAAGACACTAGTTATTCTTTTGGTTCTGTCCGTTTGTTCATAGGGATTTACTGGCAGGGTTTAATTTTGTGCCATTGCCAATAAGAACAAATGCTTATCTCCTGTTCCCTGTCTGATTATCAGGAGACTGTATTTATTTATTTATTTATTTATTTATTTATAGATTTTGTTTATTTATTTGACAGAGATCACAAGTAGGCAGAGAGGCAGGCAGAGAGAAAGGAGGAAGCAGGCTCTCTGTCGAGCAGAGAGCCCGATGTGGGGCTCGATCCCAGGACTCTGGGATCATGACCTGAGCCGAAGGCAGAGGCTTTAACCCACTGAGCCACCCAGGCGCCCCATATTTATTTGTTAAGCAACAATTTGATAATAGGAATGAAACCTGTAAACAGTGTAAGGAGCCCTTAGCTAGGGATTCTTCTGTTCTATTCATTCACGTTTTTATTTGTTCAACACATACTTGAGTGTCTTCTGTGTGCCGGGCTCTGTTCAAGACACTGGACATAAGGCAGTAAACAAAAGAGGCCAAGTTAGTGCCTTTATGAAACTTTTCTTCTAGGTCAGGGAGGCAATCAACAAAAAAGGGGAAAAAAAACTACATATCTTATCTATCTATCTAAATCTTCATCTGGCTGTCTGTCTGATTTTAATAAGAAGTGTTGTGGAAAAAAAGGAACAGGATAAGAGAGATGAAATATGCCAGGAATGGGTCGGGGAGGAGCAGGAAAGGTTTTTATATCAGGCCGTAAGGGAGATCATCTGATGATGTGCCTGCCACTTGAGCTGAGACCTGAAGTAAGTGAGGGAACAAGCCGTGCGTGTGTCTGGGGGAGAAGCATTTCGGGCAGAGAAAGCAGCAAGTATAAAGGCCCTGAGGCCTCCCTAGTGCCTGATGAGTGAGTGCAGTGAGTGGTCACTGTGAGGACAGAGGTTAGTAAACGGGAGAATAGGACATGAGGTCGGATCACGTAGGGCCTTATCAACCATTGTAAGTATACTTTCAGTTACCCTGACTGAGATGGGGAGCCATTTGGCTGGATAGCTTTTTGTCACCTCCCCAGATCCACTTTATCCTTTTCCGCCCTGCTCTGCAGTTGTACCCCTAGAGGTGGACCTGCACAGACATGATCCCTTGCCCTACGGCTTCTGGGTGTATTTGGCCATGGGACGTACTGATAGGGAGTGAGGGAGACGGAAACTGAGATTAGCGTACTAACTCCTTTCCTGAGAGATTGTGTGGTCTGGAGGCAGTCTCTAGACTTGAAGTCACGACTCTTTGCAGGCACCTTTCATTGGAGCTCTCGGGCACCCTCTCCGCTCCTTCTCTTCACACTTTTTCAGGCCTAGGTGGAGATCTGGTACCCTCTGTGTTGCCTGCTCTAGGGCACTGCACTCTCTCTTGTGGTTTCCCTACACCTGCCCACACTTTTGTAACTAGTTCTTTTTTTAAAAAAATTACTTAGTTAATTAAAAAAGTAAACATCTAATGTATTATTAGCCCCAGGGGTACAGGTCTGTGAATCACCAGGTTTACACACTTCACAGCACGCACCATAGCACATGCCCTCCTCAGTGTCCATAACCACCCTGCGCCCCCCCCCATCCTCAGTTTGTTTTGTGAGATTAAGAGTCTCTTATGGTTTGTGTTAATTAGTTCTTTGATAAACTCTCCTCAAATCACCCTCTTCGGATGTGCTATCTCTTTCCTGCCAGGAGTCAGACTGGTCCACGATTTGAGAGTTTCAACCCAATCTGACTAGCATTTTCACAGGCCCATGTCGGTCACTGTTGGGATTGTGAGGAGGTGAGGAAGGGTGCAGGGGGACCCGCTAGGAGGCTGTTGCAGTACTCCAGGTGATGGATGATGGCAGCTTAGCTCAGGCTGTGGTGGTGGAGATACTGAGCAGTGGTCGTATTTGTAAAGATTTCTGCCTGGACAAACTGTTTCCCGAACGGCATGGTGCTTGGAGAACCTTTTACAACTCTAGAAAATAAGATGTGGTTGTATTCCTTTTTTGTGCTATCTGCATTTCCCCTTTTGCAAATGCTCTGTGATTCAGGTCGGTGAGTTAATACCAGCACAGTCTCAGAGGTAGTAGGTTTGCCAAAAACTGTTGCTTACAGAAGGTACGACTCCTGTTTTTCTTGTAGTTTGTCCTTAGAAACATGGGCAAAAGTATCCTCCACTTGAAGTGGCATGAGATCATTAGACAGCATTCAGTTAAATGACAATCAACTGTGAGGAGTATCTGGAAGGATTATTAGTCTTAGTCCCCGCGCTCAAAATTCTTTTCTCTTAGAGAGAAAAAAGAATATGCCAGAGGCAACCACAGAATGATTTACAAAAGCGTGTAAGTAAGTGCTACATTATGATTGCATTGCGCAAGGGTGTGTGGGAGTGGAAGCCATATGTTGTGGGCTGAGGTGGTCAGGACAACTTCATGGAGAATGTTGGCTTGTAAAGGATGGAATTGGTGGGTAGCCATTCCAGTCAGAGGAGCTGTTAGGGATGAAGACTCCACCATACTGGGCATGGAGGGGGCTGGTTGGCTGTGATAGGAAATTAGGTCAGTTGGGTGGGTGAAGCCAGTGGGGTTCGGGGTGGGTGGTGGAGAGGGATGGAGACAGGCTAGGGAGCTGGCTTCAAGTGTTGAGCGTTGTGCCACTGCAGCTCCTGACGGAGGGAACATCAGGGGTCCAGGAATGAATCCTGGACACCTTCTGTTGACTGATTTCAAGTTATAGTCTCTGAAAGATTATTAAATGGAGGTGAAACAAGTCACTAAATACTATCAAACTTACTAGTTTTTTGCTCTTCTGATGGAAGGAACCAGAGCTCTGCTTGGTCACACAGTCAGCAAGCTAGCTCTGGTGAATTGGTTTTGCTTTATTGAAATTCAGCATGTATCATGTTGCTCAACTCTAAGAGAATTCCAAATATCAAATTTCCCTCAGTTTTCCTATTAAAAAGTCCAAAAAAAAGTTTTTTGGTCGACTTGAAAATACACATACTTTTAAATGTGTAAACAAATCAAATGCCTACCTACAAAATTTAGATTTTAAATCTAGGTACATGTACCTTTCTAGGATCATACACTTTGTAAAATCACACTAATTTAGAAATATTGTTTTTCCTCTTTATTTATAAAAAATTTTTCTTCAAAATCTTCACATACATCTTTGACCTTAGTATTTTTATCTTGCTGGAGCCACATTTTGGGTCAACCAATGTATTTCTCAAGACCACATTTTTTGGTTTTTTGAGATAAATCCCTTTTGAATATGGTTAAGCATTCTATCCCAAGTTATAGGCACCTATTTGTGTAACATTAGGACCCTTTTACAATGTGTCCAGTTGGTGTGTATCTGTGATCACCACAACTTTAACGTGTCCAGTTGGTATCTGTGATCACCACAACATAACTACTGTTTATTTACTCTTTAAAATGATCTTTAAAAGGATTTACAGTGGCAATTTAACATGTAGAAGTGTGAGTTCATATCCTCAGGAATAATTGCTAAATCTGTGCTTAATTTGTCTCTTTCCTGATACCATCACCTGATACCATCAGCTTACCTCTATCAGCAACCAAAACAAACTGACTGAGGTTGTTTTAGACTGATTATATCAACCCCAACTGGTATTTTCTATTTAAAATAAAGGATTGAAAGAACCCCCTATAGGCAGATGTACATTGTAAGGATTGCTTATAAAGTGATTTGTTTTTCCTGAGGATTTTTAAAAAAAATCCTTGCCTTATGTTTAATCTACTAATGATTCTTTTCCTGGATCTTCAGCATTAACATGAGTGTCAGGCAGCAAATCCACTTTCTGGAAGGGTCCTCCTCTGGGAGAGAGGGGGAGATATTGGAAGAAGGGATGTGGTAGTTCATGATATAAAAGTTGGTGTGTCATTAGATCGGCCTTATTTATTTATTTGCTTTTAAAGATTTACTTATTTGACAGAGAGAGACAGCGTGAGAGGGAACACAAGCAGGAGGAGTGTGAGAGGGAGAAGCAGGCTCCCCACTGAGCAGGGAACCTGATGCGGGGCTCCATCCCAGGACCCTGGGATCATGATTGGAGCCGAAGGCAGATACTTAACAACTGAGCCACCCAGATGTCCCTAGATTGGCTTTCTTTTATTTAATTAATTAATTTATTTTCAAAAGATTTTATTTATTTATTTGAGACACACACACACACACACACACACACACAGAGTGAGAGAGGGAACAGAAGGAGGGGAAGCAGGAGAGGGAGAAGCAAGCTTCCTGCTGAGCAGGGAGCCCAATGCGGGGCTCAATCGCAGGACCCTGGGATCATGACTTGAGCCAAAGGCAGATGCTTAACAACTGAGCCACGCAGGCGCCCCTAGATTGGCTTTAGATAGACGCTGTGGAAGAAAAAGTACCAAATGCATGAGTTGCTTTTTACCATTTACCAGAATGGAAATTATTCTGAGCTTCTGACTGGCCTTATTCTGTCTGGCATTAGTTTGGGGCTCCTGACAGTTATCAGGCTAAGTTCTTTAGGACCCAAAACAGGCTTGTAGACATTTATAGCTTCTGGGGCCATAGTTCTTAGGTATAAAATAAGCAGATGTGACAGAAGGTGAACACTTAATTCTTTAGATTCTGAGGATCCCATTCTATTATTATTAATTTATTATTTTTCTATTAGTTAAGCCTTCGTCATGTGCACATTAACAGAAACCAAATCAACTGAGGAGATGGAAATGTGGACACCAGCAGGAACCAAAGAACTAGGGACTGGGGAAAAGACTAAACCAGCTGACCTCAAAGAAGGGGGACCATGGACTGATTCAAACAAATGGAGAATTGCAACTGCCACCACTAGCTCCCAGCATGGAATCTGAAGATAGAACCAAAGGCTGGAGTTTAGAAGTTACTGCAGATTGGCTAATACAAGGCCCTGTGTGCATCACCAGCAATTTCCAGTCTGGATTAAACTGGGAGTCCAGACTGTGGACTGGAAATGGGGAAGGGATTCCAGTGTGGAATTGCAGATTCAACCAAGGGCTAAGGACTGGGGGTGGACTGACCAGTAACCCTAGACTGGAAAGCTAGTCAGATGGGGAGCTCCACCGAGAGCTCACCGGCAGCCCTCAGAAATGGCGAGAAAGACCGTGAACTCAGAAGGGTTTGCAGGGCACCAGACCTGTTTCTTGCTGTCTCCAGATGCCACCACGAGTTTGCTTTGGATCCCAGTGCTGCCACCGAGTCTGTTAAAAGACCAAAATTCAGCTGAATAAATGGGCAGATCTAATTATGGCTTTATTAACCAATTCATTAATCGGGCAGCATCCCATCTAGCAAGTAGAAAGGAACTCCAAAGGGCTACAGAAAGGGAAAGGTTTTTTAAAGGTACACAGAAGGGGCGCCTGGGTGGCTCAGTGGGTTAAAGCCTCTGCCTTCAGCTCAGGTCATGGTCCCCGGGGGATCAAGCCCTACATCTGGCTCTCTGCTCCGTGGGGAGCCTGCTTCCTCCTCTCTCTCTCTACCTGCCTCTCTGCCTACTTGTGATCTCTGTCTGTCAAATAAATAAATAAAATCTTAAAAAAAAAAAAATAAAGGCACACAGAAGAAAATACTTATTTTGGGTGAGGTCCCCCTTCCCATGGTAACATCCATAGAGAGGGCCCATGAGACAGGTTACCTTATTGGCACTGACCAGAAAATTCTTGACTGGTTAAGATTACTTTTCTGGGGGAGGGGGGGCACTGGGTGGCTCAGTGGGTTAAGCCTCTACCTTCGACTCAGGGTCCTGGGATCGAGTCGCGAATCTGACTCTCTGCTCAGTGGGGAGCCTGCTTCCTCCTCTCTCTCTCTCTCTGCCTGCCTCTCTGCCTACTTGTGATCTCTCTCTGTCAAATAAATAAATAAATTCTAAAAAAAAAAATTACATTTCTGGGGGAGATTGAAAGTGCAATTAGGTTAGGTATTAAGTCCCAGTTCAGTGACCTATCATAAGTGACTTTACTTTGGGCCTGCAGTTCTCCTTTTAACATGATTGTTGATTCTTTTTTAATCCCTTCTCCTCTTGATGGACACTTGAGCTATTTCTGGATTTTGGATATTTGGATATTATTTTGGAGATTTGGATATTAATGGCTATAAATGCTACACTCTCGCAGAAGTCTTTTTTAGGAGCATATGTTTTCATTTCTGTTGAGCGAAGACCTAAAAGCGGAGTTGTTGGATCATAGGGTGGGTGTATGCTGAGTTTTATAAGAAACTGCTATCCTTTTTCAGAGTGGTTGTAAATTTTATACCCTCACTTGCATTATATAACAAGAGTTCTGGTTGCTCTACAGCCTCGCCAACATTTGGTGTTGTTGGTTTTTTCAACTTTAGTCACTCTGCCGGTGGTTGTGGGTGGTATTGTTAAGGAAAAAGCTATTTGTGACACTTGTAAAAGGAAGTCTCTATTCAAGACTTTATTACTACAGTGACTTTTGCTTAGGGGAGAGAGATTGGGCTCAACTCTGAATATGACAAGGGAAAGTGGGGATTTATAGCCAAGGAGCAAGGTGGAGGGATTGCTGGATGGAAACTTTCCAAAAGGAAGGGTCAGGTGAAAGAAGGAATTCTGGCTAAGCCAATTTCATGGGCTTCCTCCTAAAGGCAGGCAGCGTGAGCCGACATCACTGAGGGGAGATGGAGGATGAGGAACCCAGTCAGAGACTGAGGATGATCAGATATTAAGGTTGGGGGATTCTGGCCAAACCAGTTTGGTAGGATTCCTGCTAAACTTTGGCGATGTAGACATGGCCACAGAAGTATAAAAGTCACTGTTTCGTTGGGATATGGATGCACTGTATGTGTATCTGCAAATGTATTTGACTTTCCAGAAATCTTTCTTATGCCTAGATACAGTAGTCATGGTGAAATTTGGGTATTAAGTTTTTTGTTTTGATTCTTAATCATTCCCTCCAACATCTTATTACAAAAAATTTCAAATATACCGAAAAATTGATAGCACCTGTTTACCGTCTACCTAACCTTTGTCCTTCATATAAATTGTTAAAGGGTAAATTTTAAAAGAGGGTGAAATCAAGACTCATACAAATATAAAATGAACACATCAAAGATTTAACTCATGGAATTGATAGGATGTGATAACCAGTTCAGAAGAGAACTCAATGTGCCACTCATTCACAGGCACATAAGGAATGCTGAGGTGAAATTACAAAGGCATAGCAAAATTAGTCAGTATACATTCCATAATCATTAACTGCATTTTACCAGATACCATATGCATATCTATGGGTAAAAATATTTGCATAACTATTTTCTACAAATTAACTTCTGCATCTATGGAGTGTGAAACAGCCTAGATAAGGACAAAAGAGGAGATAAGCCAATGGATCATCTAGCCAAGACACGATTTTGTGTGTGTGTGTGTGTGTGTGTATGTATACACCCATGTGTATATATGTGTATGCCAATATTTTTTCCTGAATCTGATAAGATAATAAAACATGCATTTCTAAAGAATATTCTTCTACATAAGGACAATAACATCACATCTAGGAAAATAAAAAAAAAATTCTATAGTATCATCTAATATCCCATTTAAAATTTTTAAATTTCCCCTATTGTCCCAGGAATTTATCTCTTTGTGTGTGTGTGTGTTTTGAACTAGCCTCTTGTTACTTTTTTTTTTTCTCCCAGACTATTTAAGAACTTTGAAGAGCTAATCCCTTGGGACTAGTCTTCTAGTGACTAATCCCGGTGGCCTTTCTTATAACATTTCATATAGCAGTGTTTCTGAAACAGATCTGATGCTTTCAGCTGTCATCCTTCTCCCAAAAGAGTCATATCACTTTCATTAACATGGTCATGAGCTGTGTGCCCTGTGCCCAAGGGAAATGAACCTATGGATCCTTTGCTATATATACAAAAGAAAATTACCTGTTGTTATGGGGCTGTTAATCAGCCTTTGTATTGTACCCGGTTGGTGACTGCCTTGCCTATTGGCGTTCTCATGGGAGAGATTGACTAGAATATAATAGTCTGTTCCTTTGGGATGGAAAGGAAGCATGGAAATCCAAGATAAAATGAGAGCTCAGGGAGAGTGGGCATGGTTTAGAATCCCTATGCAGTATTGAAGCTGATTTTTTAAAAAAGAATTCTGATTTGAGAGCTATATTCAGAGTTTTCATGACTGAGGTAACTTTGTTTTTTTTTCATGCTTAATGTCAGTTCTCTTATATTTAAAGTGAGAATTTGGGGGCACCTGGGTGGCTTAGTGGGTTAAGCCTCTACCTTTGGCTCCGGTCATGATCTGAGGGTCCTGGGATCAAGCCCCGCATCGGGCTCAGGGAGCCTGCTTCCCCCTCTCTCTCTGCCTGCCTCTCTGCCTGCTTGTGATCTCTCGCTGTCAAATGGATGGATAAAATCTTTAAAAAAAAAAAAGTAAAGTGAGAATTTTGATGAATTTTTAAAAAGGAATTTAGTTATAGATCTTGCCTATGGATATTAAGCAGTTGTTATGACTGCCTCCCTTAATTCTATCAAGGTTAAATTTTTAAATCTATTAATGTATTAGAGGTCCCCAAGACCACCTCTAGTTGGTTCACTACAGGGATTCAGAGAACTCAGCAAAGTTGTACTCATATTTATGATTTATTACAGCAAGAGGCTACAAAGCAAAATCAGCCAGTGAAAGACTCATAGTGTAGTCTGGAGGAAAACAGACAAAAGCTTCCAAGGGTCCTCTCCCAGTGGAGTCACATAGGATGTACCTAATTTCTTGGACGTCAGATTTTGACTACCCATGCAAAGTGTTGCCTACCAGAGAAGCTTCTCAGAGGCTTCTCTGAGGATCATGGTTTTTACTGGGGGTTGGTCACATATGCACCTTCTGCCTAGCACGTCTTAAAATTACAGACTCCCAGAAAAAAGTAGCTGTTGAGCATAAATAAGGTTTATGCAATTTCAGCACAGTGAGCCATGCATCAGTTCTTGGGATGGTGGGGACCCTCCCAAGTTCAGGTTTCTGTATATCAGCCAAGGGTCAACCATTCAAGCTGGCCTTTCTAAGGATGGCAGGCTCATACCTGTTATGGTAACTCCTTTGTATACAACTAACTTTCTTCCTTTCCTTCTGCTCCACAAATTGGAGCAAAGAATGCTTGCATCTTCTCGGTAACAAATTTACTCAGATTTTATATAACACTTGGCAGGCCATATGGGGAGAAGGGAAGGCAAAAAAGGATGTTGCATGCATTGGAGATGACTTTGATTTTCTCCTTGCCAGATGAGTTCTTTTTAATTTCTATATTAATTCATTACTATGTGTCAAAAAAAAATTGCAGACTTATTGCTAAGTATTATTTTTAAAGTTGTACTCTAGAAACCATACTGTGTGCTCTAAGGTGATCTTTTTCTAAAATATACCAGTACCTAAAGACAACACTTAGAATGGGAGTAAAATTATTTTTGAAGGGCTCACTCATCCATTTTGAAAGAGAGAGTGAGAGTGGGGGTGGTGCAGAGGGAAAGAATCTCAAGTAGATTCTTTGCTGAGTGGGGAGGGGGCCCGATCCCATGACCCCGAAACATGGGCCTGATCCCATGATGACCCTGAGATCACGACCTGAGCTAAAACCAAGAGTTGGTCGCTCAACCAACTGAGCCACCCAGGTGCCCCATAGAATGGGAGTAAATTTTTGTAAATCATGTATTTGATAAGGGACTTGTATCTAGAATATATAGGAAGTTATTACAATTCAATAATAAAAAGGCAGCCCAATTTAAAAAAAGACATATCTGAATATATATTTCTCTAAAGAAGATATACAAATCGCCAATAAGCCCATAGAAAGATGCTCAACATCATTAGCCATGATGGAATTGCAATCAGAACTACAATGAAATAATTGCTTTGCACCCACTAGGATGGATATAATCAAAACCACAGAGAGTAACATGTGTTGGTGAGGTTGTGAAGAAATTAGAATGCCCATACATTGCTGGTGAGAATATAAAATGCTATGACTGCTTTGGAAAACAGTCTTATAGTCCCTTAAAGAGCCAACATAGAGTGACCCTATGGTCCAGCAATTCCACCTCCAGGTACTTACTTATACCTAAGCAGAAATGAAAACACATATCCATTTGAAAACTTACACAAGAATGTTCCTAGCGACTTTATTCATAATAGCCCCCAAATGAGAACAACCCAAATGCCCATCAATGGATGAACAACAGATTAAAAAAATGCGATATATCCATAAAATGGAATATTACTTGGCAATAAAAAGAAATGAAGTAATGGTTCATGCCCCAAGATAGGTGAAGCTTGAAAACATGCTGAGTGAAAGAAGATAGTCACGAAGGACCGTTATGTTGTGTGATTACATTTATAGGAAATATCCAGAATAGGCAAATCATAAAGATAGAAAGTTGATGAATAGTTGACAGGGGCTGGGGAAGATGAAGGGTTGGGGTTGACTTCTAAGGGGTGCAGGATTTCTTTTGGGGGTAGTGGAAATATCCTAAAATTGATTGTGGTAATGGAGGCACAACTCTGTGAATGTACTAAAAGCCATTGAATCATACACTTTAAATGGGTGAGTTGAACGGTGCGTGAATGATATCTCAATGAAGCTATTAGAAACATATACCAATTCTTAAGAGAAGATAAAGGGAATTGTGATTTCCCCATTTTTATGAACAGCTGGACTATAATACTCAGGTATTTATTAGAATTCATAACTTAAATTTTCAGACCGTTGAGTCTGTTACTAACTGCTTTGGAATATCTCTTGTTCATTCTGCAGAAGAGTGATTAGGAGCTCCGAAGAGAAATGATACAGTGTTGGGAATATTTTAAGTACTTTTTGCCTTCTGTCTGTCAGGTATCCTAGTTTAGCAGTAAAACTCTCTTTTCCTTAGCTGGTTCTTGGCTGCCTTTGTTGTCCGAGGGGGAGCCGAAGGTGGGTCTGCTCATGAAGGAGTTCTTGTCTGGATCCTTTTCTCTGTAAGGATCTCAGTGTCAGAATGCTAAGGTGATAATGGGCTCATCCATCTGCCTTGGAATAGTAGTATTATTATTTTTAAAGATTTTATTTAGTTATTTGACAGAGATCACAAGTAGGCAGAGAGGCAGGCGGGTGAGGGGTGGGGGGGAAGCAGGCTCCCCGCTGAGCAGAGAGCCCGATGCAGGACTACATCGCAGTACCCTGGGATCATGACCTGAACTGAATGCAGAGGCTTTAACCCACTGAGCCACCCAGGAGCCCCGGCCTTGGAATATTATTAAGTCGTGTGGACTTGAGTCAGCTTGTATTTGGGCAAACAAAGTGAGTTTTCCTCCCAGTTGGTTTTGTTTCATTCAGAATTCGTCAATTCACTTAACTCTAACAGAATGTTGTAGGCAAATCTTTCTTGCATGATCTTACTGACTTATGTTTCTTGTATATTTTTCTGTCCCTTTCAGCTTACAGCTAAGGAAGGTGTAACTGAGAAATGCCGTCTGTCTTCCTTTTAGGCTGGTGCTTTATGTTAGTCTTGTGTGAGAGTCTAGAAAGGAAAAGAATTATGAAGAATTGGGACAACTTCCTTATTCCCCATGAGTCAGATTCTTACAGTGACTTCAGTCTGTTTTTTGAAATATTATGAATTTTTAGCCAGATTATCCCTCAAACTCATGTTCAGAGGCAAATACCAAAATATATCCTGAAACCAAGTATAAATGAATTTTAGATTGGCTGCCATTTTAGATGACTCACATCATTCCTCCCCTCATCATCACAAATAATTCTTGCACATACGTCGAGGCCCTAGACGCTGTAACTCCGTGGACCATTCAGAAATAAAAAATACATTTTGAAATTCCCAGAGAGGACATTATTATGTATCTTGAAATCTCAATGAGGACATGCCTCACTACCAAGAACAGGGATGCCAGTGAAGGAGAAACTCTATCTCCTGTTAGCCAGGTCACTTCTGCAGTGCTGTATCCTTTCCTTACAGAAGCTGAACTGTGTGACCATGTCGTGGTGGGTCTTCATAGGAAACAGGCGATCTGGATTTTTTTGTGACCTGGCTTTCTGAGATCCTGCATATTATGGGACTGTTGAGTGCTGTGTGTGACATAGGACCAATGACCAGATATGCTGTTTCGTTGGTGTTTCCATGATTGATGTTCTTGTAAATCCCATAGGGAATTTAAATACAGATTGAATTTTAATGTTCAGTCTGTATTTAAATGGTTCAGTCTGACATTAAAAGGTATGACCCTTAGCAGAAATTAATTTTGTATTTGTGAATGGTCAGTTAAGCGAACACCTAAACAACTTCACAGAGCAGGCAAGAATAAATCTCTCAAGCAAAATGCTTTGTCTGCTCCCTAAGTAGCTGGTGCCAGTGAGCCAAACTCCAGGACCATCATTAGTTTGGATATATGGATAGTTGACTGGAGAAGTTGAGGGTAATGTCAGCATAGGACAGGACATTCTCTCTGCTTCGTCTGTCCTAAGCCCGCCATCCTACAGAGCCTTTGAATCGGGGCTCATAGTCCTATGAAGTACAAAAACCACCCCAAGCAATTGTAGCCAATGGACATTCGTGGCAACTGAAGAAAAAGTTGACAGAGGACTCATCTGTATCTGTTTTCTCTCTCCTATCTCCTGCATTCTTACCAGGCAAAAGTAGAAGAAAAGATCCAGGATGTCTTCAGTTCTTATAAGTTCAACCACCTTGTACCAAGGTAAGCTGTGGTTAGGAGTGTGGGGGGATTGGGGAGACACACCTCCTGTGAGAGCCTTTCTTCTTTCCTCCTTGAGCCTGTTCAACCTCAAGGGATAAGTCTGTTGGGAGAAGGGTTTCTTGACCTTGACCTTGTGGCCACCTGGTAAGCTAATGACCCCAACTCCTTCCTCTGTTACAAAGCTGTTTAGAGGAGATGCTCTCCTTGATCTGAACCATCAGGTGTTACATGGGGAGACCCCTTAAGGCCTGGACTCTGAAGTCTGATGATGGGGAGGGGAAATTCATGTTTCTGTTGCTTAGTCATGTCCTGGTGCTCTGGTGGTTCGGATCAGAACTCTTGAGGTTTTATTTTTCATTGGCACTTTGAGTCCAGGGGATGGCAAAGGTTGGATTCTCTTAATATGTGTTGTGCTTTGACTGGAAAGAGGTGATGAGTCTGAGCTTCTCCCAGTCCAGCCCTTATTGGTAACTGTGGCACCGCTCCCAAGGATGCAGTCTCCAGGGAGCACACACAGTGCCTTTTTTTCCCCTCAGCACTTAGCAAGTTGAAGGTTTCTAAGCAATTTGATGTCAGAAATTCCATAAAGAGGATTATAAGCTTAACTTAAACTTACCTTTGTTTTCCCTTGTTTGTAGTTTATAATGTATCACGCTAGATTTCACGAGGATATTTCATCCCTCTATTAGCATGTCTCTCCCAATCTCAAGTTGTTTCTTCAGACCCATCCTGTGTCGTATTTCCAGCGTTAGAACAGATTAGGAGTCCGAAACTGTGTGTGGTCATGGTTTTATCTTAGTGATCCCACACTCTGCCTTGACCCCCTCTGAACAAAGGGCCTTTGCGCTGCTGGCTGATTCACGCTGGCTGGGAAGCAGAGGGGGGGCCCGAGGTCCTGCCTGAGCCTTGAGTCCTGTGCTTCGGAGACTGAACAGAATAATTGCAGGCTAGTCAGGCTCTGAGAGCTCTGGTTTTATTTATTGGGACATCATGCGTGGTTCTGGCCCAAGTTCCTTTTGTGTCTTTTTTACCACCATTATATTTTGCCACTATTTCCTTGAAAAAGAAATTTTCTTTTGAAAATTCTGATTAGCCAAGGCAGAAAACAATTGGAAAAGGCAAATTGGAAAAAGGGAAAGGCAGATGAGAAGGTCATCTTCATTTTTCTTCCCTGGGGAAGGAACGAGGGAAGATACCAACTAACTAGAGGAGTCTTTCCCCAAACTGCTGAACTAAATGTCTATATTAACCTAAAGCTCAGTCCTCAATAAATGAGTTATTGCTCGTCCGGAACCACAGCTGGAGATTAGGAAATGAAACCATTGGTTTCCACAGCTCGGAAGCTGAAACTAATACAGCAGTGTATGTCAACTCTACTGAAATAACATTTTTACCAAATAGGTTTTTAAAAACAATTTGTTTATTTCTTCCAAGTTTTTATTTAAACACGGTTTCTTTTTTTTTTTTTTGAAGATTTTATTTATTTATTTGACAGAGAGAGATCACAGGTAGGTAGAGAGACTGGCAGAGAGAGAGAGAGAGAGAGCGGGAAGCAGGCTCCCTGCTGAGCAGAGAGCCCGATGTGGGACTCGATCCCAGGACCCTGAGATCATGACCTGAGCTGAAGGCAGCGGCTTAACCCACTGAGCCACCCAGGCGCCCCTAAACACGGTTTCTATCTTAGAATAATCTCCAAGGTATATTAAATGGAAAAATAAAAATACAGAAAAATAATGTGTCGTACTCTGCCATTTGTGCTAAAGAGAAAATGGTGTTTTTACAAATCAGTCAGCAAACAGCTGAGGGGGGCACGTGGGCACCAGCTCTTCCTGGTGCAGGCGAGACTTCTCAAGAGGCAGAGGGACTTGGTGGTGGTGAGGGGTGTGATTGCTTAGGGGGTCTTTGTGCCTAGCTGCTGCATCCCCGGTGACTCACCTGAATGGGCTCTGAGTCACTGTCTGCTGTCTGAGGCCCTGTGGACACATGATCCCTGTGTTTCGAAAGGAACCTTCGGTCATTTGATGTTCCTTTTCACCTACCATCAGAACAGACCCTTGGACTTTTATTCTTACTGAGATGTGAGGGAGAATGGGAAGTTACATAGTCTGGAGGAAGAAGTGGTGTTTGGGGAAGGGTGCCAGAGGACAATAAAAACAGTTAAATCCCCTGAATTCATAGGTCTTAGGTCAGGTGTGGGTGGAAGACCAAAATGTTCCTCCTGGGTTTGGATCTTTCTGGAAGTAGAATATGTCAGGGGTCTGGGTTTATTTCAGGAATCTGACATTTCCCATTTTATCGTTGCCTATGAAAATGAGTGTTTTAAAGGATGCTAATAAGTATGTTATTATGTCATAGCATGGTAATGAATATTAGAGATATTACACATTTTGGCAGAAAGGCTGAGTGAAAGGCTGATAGAAATCAACTTATCGGGCGCCCGATAAGTAGCTCAGTGGGTTAAGCCGCTGCCTTCAGCTCAGGTCATGATCTCAGGGTCCTGGGATCGAGTCCCGCATCGGGCTCTCTGCTCAGCAGGGGGCCTGCTTCCCTTCCTTTCTCTCTGCCTGCCTCTCTGCCTACTTGTGATCTCTCTCTGTCAAATAAATAAATAAAATCTTTAAAAAAAAAAAAGAAATCAACTTATCAATATAAGGCTGAAGCCAGACACCACCATCATAGAACTAACTTCTTGGATAAAAGAATAAACCTGAAAATTTAGCAAAATTTTACATTATTATCACAATTTCAATGTTTAACATTTTAGGAGTCAAATTTTAGAAAGTCTGACATAATGTAGGAACAAACCTTCATTTTTAGCTAACGTGAATATTCAGATACTAGCAATAAACCTAAATGACACGGCGTGTTTGTTTTTGAGGTTATGATGCTGGTCAGTGTAATAGCATCGCACACACATCCAGGACCACTGACTGCGCACAGGTCTAGGGATGCCAGGAATGATGCTGAGGGAGGCATTTGCCTATTGAACATTCCAGTGCCACAGCCCAATAGCAGATTTGGCTGAAATTCAAGGCTGAAGCTGAATGTCAGTACCTTCTACAATTATTCCCCATTCCAGGAATGATTTCTTTCTCTCTCGAAGACCGTGAAGCCTGCATCCTCTCCTGGAGTGAGGTAGTCCCCCTCCCAAGGATCTTTCTGACTGTGCTTTTAACAGTTTTGTTTGTCAGGAGCCTGCTTTCCCATGAAAGCTAATTTTCCCTTCCCTGTGTTATTCCACACACTTAGGAATTCACCCTTTTCATTTATTCCTTTAGCTTTGGTAAAAAAGCCTAGATGCTTTTTTACCAAAATTTTAATTTTGGTTAAAATTTTAATTTTAATTTTAATTTTACCAAATTAAACTCCCTCTCTTTCTCTCACATACTTCCATGTCATTTTCCTCTTGGGCAACAGGGTGATCAAGACCCACCCATGTCCTGCCCCTGCTGGGCTCTTAGTCTCATGGAAGAGGTAGCCATTAAACAAACTAATGCAAATACACTGTTACCAATGGGTTGAGTGTCAAGGAAGGGAATGGGACACTCTCAGAGAGTGGCAGGGGGTAATTTAGGTTGGGAAGTTAGGGAATGTGTCTTAGTCTGTTCTGCCTGCTACAACAAATTACCATGGACTAGGTGGTTTCAACTAGAAACTCTTATTTCTCACAGTTTTGGAGGCTGGGGAGTTTCGGTGTTGGATGAGGGCCCACTCCCTGGTTCATAAATGGCCATCTTCCTTCCTCACGTGGAAGGGGTGAGGGAGCTCTCTGGAGCCTCTTTTATAAGGTCGCTAATCCCTTCATGACCTAATCACATCCCGAAGGCCCCACTTCTAATACCATCACACTGGGAATTAGGATCAACATGAATTTTGAAGGGACGTGAACATTCAGTCTATGGCAGAAGGCCTCTCAGAGAAAGTGGCTCTCAGGCTGAGACCCAGGGGCTGAGCAAGAGTTGGTCCGAGTTTAGGAGTTTAGGAGGCTGTTGCAGTATTCCAGACAGAGGGAACAGCATGAGCTAAAATCTTGAGACTGAAAAGAACAGATCATAAGGAAGGCAGTGTGACTGGAGTTTAGTGAGGGTCTGAGATGAGATTGGGGAGAAATAGGTAGAGGCACATCATGAAGGGTCTTGAACCCAATGGGGTTCAAGTCACAGTAAGAAGTTACATTGTATTTACAGTTTATGTTGCTGCCCAGTACACCTATATTTCTAAGTTCTTTTTCAGATAGTGGAACTGGACTCCCAGTATCTTTAACATATTTACTTGATCCTTTCTCTGGTGTATCCCTATCTCCCATCCCCCTCTGCACAGCCACATAGATGTCCTTCTCATCCTCTGGAACACTGACACCCTGCAGTCCCTGCCCCGCCGCCCCCCTCCTACACAGAGCCCGTGTTGTTCTGCTTCACCTAATGGCATGACTTTAGGGCTGAATTGTTCAGGAAGGAAAGGGAAAGAGCTCTTGCTTTTTATTTTAATTCCTTACACAGAAAAGATTTTTGGACAGAGGTGAATTGAGAATAAAGGAATAGTAAGGGTATTGGTTTTTTAGGGCTGCTGCAATGAAATACCACAGACTAGGTGGCTGAAACAACAGACATTTATTTTCTCAGAGTCTTGGAGGCTGGAAGTCTAAGATCAAGGTGCTGACAGGGTTGGTTTCTCCTGAGGTCTCTCTCCTTAGTTTGTAGATGGTGTCCTCCTCATTGTGTCCTCACATGGCCTTTCCTGTATGTGCTCCTCCTTGGTATCTCTTTCTCTTCTTATAAGGTCATTAGATGTTGGTAATCTTAAATAACTCTTTAAAGATTCTGTCTCCAAATACAGCCCCACTGGGGTTTAGAGATTGAATATATGAATTTTGGGGGACATGGTTCAGTCCATATCAATAAGGCTCTTTAGTACAGTTTTGCTGACTGAAAGAAACTGGATATATGTCCCTTCAATTTAAAGGAATAATAAGCCTCGGGGCACCTAGGTGGCTCAGTGGGTTAATCTTCTGCCTTTGGCTCAGGTCATGATCTCAGGGTCCTGGGATCGAACCCCACATTGGGCTCTCTGCTCAGCAGGGAGCCTGCTTCCCACTCTCTCTCTGCCTGCTTGTGATCTCTCTGTCAAATAAATTAAAAAAAAGTCTTTTTTAAAAAAGAAATATTTAGTAAAAGAATAATAAGCCTCAGAGGAGAAGTTAAAATTCATTCAGCATTGTGGCCCTTGAAGCTTTATGTAAACAAAGAGACCTTTTGTGAGATTTTAGAATTACCTATGCATGTCAGCATTAGTGTGTGTGTGTGTGTGTGTTTGAATAAGTGGGCAAAAATGAAAGAGAATATTTTCGCTTGTCGAAATGGCTCTCAGTGTAGAATCTCTGTTTTCCTGCCTGTGGCTGGTCTTCAGATGAAACCAGCTAGAGGAACTCATTAGTTCCCTCCGGGCAGGGCTGCTGGGGCCCGGCTGTGGGTGAGGTTCGGCTGGGAGGGTGCTGTGAGGGAGCCTGCCCATAGGGTCCAACCCCGAGCTGCAGCAAAGGTGACTAAGGCCCCCTTCCGTTAGGTGTTTCTGGGCAGGTGAGGCTCCAGGTACCCCTGAGGCAGGATCTCTTACCCCTCGAGGCAGAAAAGCATTTCCCCCTGAGGTCTTTCACTTTGTAGTGACTGAAAAGCCCCTCCCTGTCAAGTGAGAGAGGAGCGCGGAGTTAACAAGGAAAAGGGTTTCTTCTCCACGTTTCTTGTTTCTGTTTTCCCACTAAGAGGAAACGTTTGTTTAGCTGTGTAATTGGGCTCTCAGAATTCTCAGTCCCACAGGGGAGGGCAGCCTGTGGCAGGCACGGCTCCTCCGTGTGGAGGGTATGAGCATGGAGGAGAGCTGGAGAGGCAGACCCCAGGGCCAGTGCAGTCACTCCTCTCCTTGCCCTCTCCTTGCCCAAGTGAACCTGAACTCCCCTGGGGGTTTGTCATTCATTTAAACAGAAGGGACATCTATCTATCCAGGGACAACAGTCTCGTTAGGTCAGTCAGACACTGGCCTTACTGTGCGTTTCTTTCTTCTTTCTTCAGCTCATTCGACAAATAGATGTCGAGAGCCTGCTCTGTGCGGGGCCCAGATGTGCAAGCCAGGCAGGAGCTCTCCTCAGAGCGACAAGGCGGTGGAGTAGGGGGGAGGACTGACCAAGTGGTTGCATAAGTGCACCCCCCTTCTCACCTGGTCCCTTTCCTTAGCACTGTACTTAAGGTCACAAAATCTTATTTACAGGACCCTTTTACCGCTTTACCCCTTTACCTCATTTCCAAATGAGGTGGCTCGTGTTCTCTTCTTTTTTTTCCCTTCTCTGCTCTGTGGCTTAGCCTCTCAAGGTATTTGGTGTATTCAAGTTCCTTGGACTGTTTCTTCAATGGGAGAGTTTTGACCTATAGAAAGCCCGCACCGTGAATGGGTCCTTTGAGAGCTGGAAGTCAGGCGATCTGCCTCCAGATTCTGTACTTGCCCTCACCTGCCGTGGGTTTCTCAGCCTGCCCTCATGGACGGTCTCGTGGACCCTCTTGGTTCTCCTCGTCTGCACCCCCATCCTGGCCGCCCCCCGCTTCTCAGCCTGCGCCAGCGTGGTTCTCGAGCTATTTGTCAGCAGTTCCCTGGGCTCATTCAGGTCCTTCGTGCCTCCACCTCCCAGCTCTTCCCCTCCTCCCAGTCCCTACCCTGGCATCCCTATCCTGGCGCTTCTGCTGAAGGGTCCCAGCCAGATTTCCCAGGAGAAAAGTCATGCAACATTGCCTGCTGAGCGACTTCTCCAGAAGTTATACTACAAGCTTTAGCTGGGCCTTCACTGCTGCTGTGAGCTCCCCTCACTCCTCTCTTGTGGATTCCCTAACACACTCACCCCAGTGGCCAGCCTCACCCCCTACCTCCTGAGAAACTCCAGGCTGTCCCGCACGAGTTTCCTTCTTCCCCACTTTCAAGTCCTGTGTTTGTCTTATTTTACACTTTCTCTCACTGTTTCCATCTCTGAGAATGGAGCATCCATCCTTAGTGCCAGGCTCCTCTCTCCTGAACTCTTGCCCCCAGCCCTCCTTCCTCCCTCTTCTTTAGGGACTGTCCTTGGTGGATTTTCTCTGGGCTTTTGCATTTTCAGCATCTTTGCTCTCAAGCAGTTTTTTTGTTTTTGTTTTTTTTATTTCTTTTCAGCATAACAGAATTCATTGTTTTTGCACCACACCCAGTGCTCCAAGCAATCCGTGCCCTCCCTAATACCCACCACCAGGCTCCCCCAACCTCTCACCCCCCTGCCCCTTCAAAACCCTCAGATTGTTTTTCAGAGTCCATAGTCTCTCATGGTTCTTCTCCCCTTCCAATTTCCCTCAACTCCCTTCTCCTCTCCATCTCCCCATGTCCTCCATGTTATTTGTTATGCTCCACAAATAAGTGAAACCATATGATAATTGACTCTGCTTGACTTATTTCACTCAGCATAATCTCTTCCAGTCCCGTCCACGTTGATACAAAAGTTGGGTATTCATCCTTTCTGATGGAGGCGTAATACTCCATAGTGTATATGGACCACATCTTCCTTATCCATTCGTCCGTTGAAGGGCGTCTTGGTTCTTTCCACAGTTTGGGGACCGTGGCCATTGCTGCTATAAACATTGGGGTACAGATGGCCCTTCTTTTCACCTCATTTGTATCTTTGGGGTAAATTCCCAGTAGTTGCAATTGCAGGGTCATAGGGAAGCTCTATTTTAAATTTCTTAAGGAATCTCCACACTGTTCTCCAAAGTGGCTGCACCAACTTGCATTCCCACCAACAGTGGAAGAGGGTTCCCCTTTCTCCACATGTTCTCCAACACACGTTGTTTCCTTTCTTGCTAATTTTGGCCATTTTAACTGGTGTAAGGTGGTATCTCAATGTGGTTTTAATTTGAATTTCCCTGATGGCTAGTGATGATAAACATTTTTTCATGTGTCTGATAGCCATTTGTATGTCTTCAGCAGTTTTTACCCCTCCTCTGGCTGAACCTCCTGCCTTCCCCCCAGCGCCCCCTCTTTCTCCCCTCACACACATCATGGCATGCTTGGATTGTGGGTTTGGTTTCCTGCCACTAGTCTTATCCCCACCCCAATCTCTTCAGCATGATGCAGCTCCTGGGATCTAGAAAATGCAGATCTGACCGTGCCTTTCCCACGCCTAAAAGACGTCAACGACTGCCTTAAAATTTTTTTCACTTGCCTTTTTTTTTTTCCGTAACAGCTTTGAGATACAATTCAGATATCATATAATTCCCCTATTTAAAGTGTCCAACTTAGTGGTTTTTAATTTATGGACAGAGCTGTGCATCCATCACCATAGTTTATCTTAGAGCATTTTTGTCACCGTGCTGAGAAACCCTGTCCCCTTTAGCCACCACCCTCCCATTCCTCTGTTCCCGTCCAGCCCCTGGCACCCGCTTCAGCTACTTCCTGTCTCTGTGGATTTGCCTCTTCTGGACATTTCATGTAAATGGAATAGTACAATATGTGGTCTTTCTGTGACAGCTCCTTTTACTTCCCAAGGGTCATCTGATGTTGACAGCACAGTGACTTTTGACGCATTTAGAAGTCCCCTGTGATCTGGTGTCTCTGTACCTCTGCAGGCTGAGTTCTCAGGGCTCATTGCCTTGTACTTCTGCTCCAGCTGAACTAAACCTACACAAATGTGCCGCGTTGTTCCCTTCCTGAAACGCCCACACCCTCCCTTCTTTTGGCTGGCTAACTCATGTCCTTGTGGTCTCCTTCATTCCTTGACACAGTGCTGTGTCCTTTGGGAAGTTTCTTCTGATCCTGCATGCCTTGCTCTGTGCTGCTAGAGCCTGCCTCACTTTGTTCTTGGCCAGGGCTGTCACTGCCATGGGCTCGTCTATGTCTACCTCCAGGCTGCAGCTCTAGGGAGCAGAGTCACCTTCTACCCACTGCAGGACGCTTGGCTTGCACACAGTGGGCTCTCAGAGTCCTGGCCCTTGGACCTCCTTGAAAGAGACATCGAGTCTGGCCTTCTCTTCTCCTTTATGCTCTGGAATCTGCCCTCAGTGCTCTCTGAACTCTCTCGAAGGTCACCAGCCACTTTGTCATTTGTTCTCTTTTTCCTCAGTCTTGCTGCAGCATTTGTGATGGTTAAATACCTCCTTGGAGTTCTCTCCTCCTGTTTTGCCCATGACATGACATTGCCTTCGTCCTCCTCCCACTTATGTGACTTTCTTTAACTCTTTCCTCTGGCTCCTTGTCCTCTAAGCCCGCAAGGATGGGTCTTTCCCCCATTCAGCATTCAGGCTCTTCTCTCTGCTTTGTCCTCTACTCCTGCAGCTTCATCTATCACTTACGTGCAGACAAATGACTCACTGTCTGTGTCACTTGGAGCCCTCCCCTGAGTCTTACATGTATTTCCAACAGTGCCACTGACCTTGTCACCCAAATACATTTCCTGCTATCAGTCCACCTGCCCATGGGTTACCATGCTAATGTGAGCCCTTAAGTATCGAAGTACTTCTGCCCTGGTTGACTGAGCACCGCCCTACCCTGTCTTCCCGCCTCACCTCCCTCCACACTTGGTGCTTTCGCTTGGCCCAGTTTGTAAACACATACTGAATACCTACTGCAGCCAGATAATCTTTCTAATGCGTAGTTTGGGCCATTTTCTTCTCAGCTCAGAACCTCAGAATTTCACCTTCTACCAGCCAGAATGGCTTGATTTAGAAAGACAAGAAATAACAAGTGTTGGTGAGGATGAGGGGGAAGAGGAACACTTGTGCACTGTTGGTGGGAATGCAGACTGTCATAGCTGATGCGGAAAACAGTATGGAGGTGCCTGAAAACATTACAGATGGAATCACCGTATGATTCAGTCGTTCCACCGCGGGGTATTTCCCCAGAGAAGACAAAGACACTAATTCAAAAAGACATATGCCCCCCTGCGTTTATTGCAACATTATTTATAATAGCCAAGATATGGACGCAATCTCAGTGTCCATCAGTAGATGGGTGGATAAAGATGTGGTGTAGATATACAATGGAATACTACCCAGCCGTAAAAAAAGAATGAGATCTTGCCATTTGTAACAACATGGATGGAGCTAGAGAGTATTATGCTAAGTGAAATAAGTCAGACAGAGAAAGACAAATACTACATGATTTCAGTTATATGTGAAATCTAAAACACAAATGAACAAACGAAAAGCAGAAACAGACCCATCGATACACAGAACAAACTGGTGGTTATAGAGGAGAGGAGTGTAGGGAAGGCAAAATGGGTGAAGGGAAGTGGGAGATTCAAGCTTCTAGTTCTGGAGTGAGTAAGTTGCAGCATAGGGAATGTCATCAGTGGTATTGTAATCACATTACATGGTGATAGGTGGTAGCTATGCTTGAGTGAGCATAATTTAATGCATAAACTTGTTGTTGAATTACTAGGTTATTACAGTATTAACATTGTGTGTCAATTCTACTTCAATTAAAAAACAAAACAAAACAAAACAAACCCAGGGGCACCTAGGTGTCTCAGTGGGTTGGGCCTCTGCCTTCAGCTCGGGTTGTGATCTTAGGGTCCTGGATTGAGCTCTCTGCTCAGTGGGGAGCCTGCTTCCCCCTCTCCTTCTGCCTGCCTCTCTGCCTACTTGTCATCTGTCAAATAAATAAATAAAAATCTTTAAAAAACGAAACAAAACAAAAACCAACATAGCTTAAGTGAAAAAAAAAAATACACAAAACCTTCAGGGTCTACCTTTGCCTACTAAATTAAGTTGAAATTCCTCAGGTGGCATCCCAGACCCCATTTTATAAATGGCTTAAGTTGTCTTTTTGACCACTTTTATTGTCTTCCTAATATTCAGGCCAGATCCCCCACCTGGCTCGCACCTGAATACCTACACTGCACAATACAATAGCCTGTGTCTCCTGCAGCTGTTTAAACTGAAAGCAGTTCAAATTAAATAAAATTTGAAATTCAGCTCCTCGGCCACATTAGCACATTTCACATGCTCACTAGCCACACGTGACTGGTGTCTGCCTGCTGAATAACACAGGTCCATTTCCATCACTGCGGGACGTTCTTCTGGACAGCCCTGGTCTCAGCCTTTTTGTCGCTGTTCTTCTGGCTGCTGTCTCCTCCTCTCCTCACCATCTCTACCCGTGAACATTTTCTCCTTCTGCCGCCCACCTCGTGTTCCACCTCTTGTACACAGCCTTTCCTGATCATTCCTTTCTGCATGAGATGCCTCCACCCCTTCCCTTTAGAGCCTTGGTAGTATTTGACCTGTGTGTCCTTTATGGCCCCTGCCCATTTGTTTCTCACATTGTAGCCACTCATGTCTCTAACGCACTTACAGCACTGAACTGGGAGAGTCTTTGAGGTAAAGACTGCACGAATGATCGTACTCTGGGCATAATCCAGAGGGAGTTCAGTCCATCGTTTTTGAGCTGATCCCCTAGAAAGGAGAATTTTTTTTTTTAAAAGGTTTTATTTATTTATATGACAGACAGAGATCACAAGTAGGCAGAGAAGCAGGCGGGGGGGGGGGGGAGGAATGCAGGCTCCCCGCTGAGCAGAGAGCCTGATGTGGGGCTCGATCCCAGGACCCTAGGATCATGACCTGAGCCGAAGGCAGAGGAGCTAGAGAGTATTATGCTAAGTGAAATAAGTCAGACAGAGAAAGACAAATACTACATGATTTCAGTTATATGCTTTAACCCAGTGAGCCACCCAGGCGCCCCAAGAATGGTTCTTTTTTAATTCGTGGAATTAGTAAGCAGAGGGACTGTCTGGCCACCCCGTTCTTTTTTCCTTCCTCCCACAATCACAGGCCTCTGCGGTGAGACCCAGCCAAGAAGCACAGCCCCGGTCCTTGGCCTTGCCCGTGCAGGTGGCCATGGGCGGCACATTCCATCTTACAGCCAGAATTGCTGATCTCAGTGCCAAGGAGACCAACTGGCTGCGGAATACAAATAGGGTCCTCCGGCCAGGGCAATGGGTCAGCACGTAGGAGGTGGAATTTCGGGGAGGGAGTCATAGACGCACAGCTGGGGAACAGGCAGGGTACACGCTACCCGCCTCGGAGAAGTGACCCCAGAAGAAATGACTGGAAGGACAGAGGCTAAACAGCTCAGGGAAGTGGTGAGTGCGGCTCAGGGTGAAATTGCTCACAGGGTGGGAAGCTGCAAGGTGTCTGTTCGCAGTTAGACCCTGGAGGAGCTTTCTGGATGGTTTGTTGTCGCCTGGCCATGTGTGTCCATTGTGGCTTTTCACTTTGCCCAAAGTCACCTACCATGAAAGAGAGGAACTCACCCACAGCGTTGGCCAGCACATTTTCAGACACTTTAGGGACATTCAGGTGCTGGCCTCTTGTGTCTGGTTTAGCTGCCCTTGGGAACTAAAGAAGATGCTGCTTATCCACTGGTTAACCACGGGGAGTGCAGCGTCCTGAAGCTGAGAGTGTGTGCATGTGCACACGTGTGTTCTCTAGTGGGCAGGAAGCAGGAGCGTAAGACTAGGTTTTCAAGCTCTTTGTCTTTCCAGGCTGATTTTGCAGAGAGAGAAGCACTTCCATTATCTGAAAAGAGGGCTTCGACAGCTGACAGACGCCTACGAGGTAAGCTCGCTGCCCAGGAGCTCAGTTGAATGGTCAGGCAGACAGTCCTTTTTCCTATTGGAAGGTGGAACACTCATGGGCCTGGCCTGCTGTGGAATCGCTCTTTGTACCCCATGGCTGTGGCAGGAGCCAGGTATGCGGGAGCCCAGACCCGCAGAGCCGGGGACTCCCCCTCCTGAAAGGGCAGAACTAGCTCTCTAGCCGTGTCTTCCCCTAGGAGGGACAGAGCACCCTGGGTGGGGTGGGGCTTTCTTCCTCCATTAGATCATGGTGAGGGGTTCACGTACTTTTCCTGGCCACCGCTTGTCAGCTGCCTAGAAGGCAGTTACTTTCCATCCCTAATCCTTTGCCCTATAAGCGGATCTAATCCTGTGCTGGTCAGAGGATCAGTATATAAATCCCAGTGAGGACTTCACAGTTGAACACTATAAAAATGCCCATGCTTAGAGTGCATTTTGAATCACATTCCTCGGAGCCCTGGGGTTCCCCAGAGGGGCCTCAGGGGAGCGCAATGGTGGTGGAGGAGGGGGGAGGGTGTTGGGAAGGTGGCAGACAGGATGAATGTGAGCAGGAGGGCTCCAGTCTTCCTGCCTCACTTTATACACAGCAGCCCTGCTTCTAATTTGCTTTTTTATTTGGGGGAGTCTGCATTTGATTATTTACAACAGGGATTGGCCAGCGGAAACGCCTGTAGATCTAAGCAGGTAGTATAAATGAGAGAAATGGGCAGGTGGGAGGGAGACTGAGGCACACCTGGGCACTGAGCTTTCCCTCTGTTCCTGCCAGGTGCTGCTATCCAGGAATGCAGACCCACGCTCGCCAGATCTGTCTTCCTCTCTCTTTTCAAATTAAGCCAGACATCCAGATTTCTCTGTGAATCTCCTAATGCCTACATGTTGCAACTAATTCTAATTAAAAAAACAGAATGCTACAAAGAACAAGCAGAACATGTCTATGGGCTAGACTTGGCCTCGGGGTCAAAATTTTCAATCCTTAATGCAGGGCCCCATGTGGTTAGGCTGTAGTGAGTCTGATATGGTTAATACCATACCAGCCAATAGCTGGACAACAGGCTGAAAGCTTACCATGCCTCCTCTCACCAACTTATCTCACCTACTACATGAGATCGGTCAGTCACAGGGTTAAGGCATTTGCTCAGAAGCACATAGCTCTAAGAGGAGGAGCTGGGACTCCAACCCAGGCAGGCAGGATCCACACCCAGTGCTCCTCGGGTGGTAGCCTGGCCACAGCTAGGGACAGTCAGTGCATTTGTGAAGAGGGCAGCTTGGGCCAGTGGAAAGAGCACTGGAGTGGGAGTCCAGAAACCTGGCTTCTTATCTCAGCTCTGACATTTGATGTCTTTGTCATCTGGAAAAAAGTTAATCTCTCTGGA
The DNA here is from genome assembly GCF_009829155.1 of Mustela erminea. NCBI lineage: Eukaryota > Metazoa > Chordata > Mammalia > Carnivora > Mustelidae > Mustela > Mustela erminea. The sequence goes on from NC_045618.1 coordinate 112,020,154, forward strand.
TTACATTTATAAACTTTTAATCTGGAAAATGGGAGCAGTAAGATTACCCGCCTGCCTGCCTTGAATGCTCGCTCCGTGTTTATGGGTTGAATTCCGATCCCAAGCAGCTCACGTGTCACCTCAGGAAGCCTTTCCCAGCCCCTGAGGCAGAATTAGGCTCTTCCTGTGCTCCCTCCACATGGCTCCTGCCCAGGACAGTGCGTATCGTCATTCAGGTACATGCACACCTGTGTTATATGCCATCTTGTTCCAGAAAGCCCTAAGGTAACTCGTGCTTAAATGCATCTGTCTAGAGTCCTCTTCTCTGCAGATGAACACACATTCTGTTCCCAAGCATCGCAAGAGTAGGAACTACATTTTGTTCATTTTTGTGTCCCTGTAGCTGATAAAATGCTCGGCACACACAATGAGGTACCAAATAGTTGTTGAATCAGTGAATGAGTTAATCCAGCAAATGGCTCTCTGAGAGCCTGGATCTCCTTGGGTCTACACTGAGAAAACAGCATCACTTAGCTTCCTAGCATGTGGGTGCTGCTCTGCTGAGCCTTCGTTGGGTGCCTCTCAGGGGAGGACCCCGTGGCCTCAAGGTAAATGTCTTTGTCTCATTGTCCTTTTTGCACATATGGTCACTTCAGCTGCTGACTGGGGCCCAAAGCAAAGCGTCCTTCATTCACTTCTTGTTCATAGGGTGCCCTCCTCCCCCTTCCAGGCTGCCGGGGTGAGACAGATGCTGCCTTGTCAGCAGTGTCTTGGAATGATTCTGAATACGGGGTGTGTTTTCTCCCCTGTGCCTTTTGCAGTGTCTGGATGCCAGCCGCCCATGGCTCTGCTATTGGATCCTGCACAGCTTGGAACTGCTGGATGAACCCATCCCCCAGATGGTGGCCACAGAGTGAGTCTGGCTTCCGGGAATCTGGGCTGTTCTTTGAAAATTCACTTTTGAGTTGGGGGTTCTTTTTGTTTTGTTTCTGTTCTACTGATTTTGAATGAAAAACTCATCATGCTGCATAGCATACCCTTGCCCTCCCCTTGACCCCAGAAACTTCCTGAAACTCCTCCACTTTAGAAGCCTATTGTGAGCTCGTGGGTAGAACAAGACTTTGAACTCCCAAGAGAAGGATTCTGGTTTCTTCTGTGGCCTTTTCTTTTGACTCTTGCTCTGGTCTTTGAGAAAATTCTTCATCTTCAGTTCTGAAAGACGTGATTTTGCCAGAAAGAACAGTATGAATTCGAGTAGCTTCTGTGGGGAAGCATGTGCCAGCCCCATGAACAAAAATGGCTTTGCCTTCCATAAACACCTCCATAGGCGTCCCGCTCACCAGGGCCTGGGGGACAGTGTAGCTCTCGATGGTATTAGATGTGTTACACTCTTGGGGTGCCAATGCCTTGACCCACAATTTTCTTAAACTTCTGATTTATGAACAGAGATCTAAGCAACTGAGATTGTCCCCAAACTGCTGATGCAGGAGGTGTTCTGGGAATGACTGTGGCACCTCGTCCTTAGAAGCTCATCACAGTTTAGATTTTAAAGCAGAACCTTGTCCTCACTGCAGTCTTTGGGATACCTGGGATGGGGAAGGGCAGCCAGGGATTGGATCTGATGCCCCTGTTCTCACTGAGAGAGAGAGAGAGAGCACCTTCCCTTGTTGACATCTGGAGTTCTTCTGCTCCCCTGGTGCTCCTGAGGGAGAGGAGTCCAGGTGGGAAGTCCCATGAGCCAGGGTCGTTTGCTTGCAGCCCATAGTACCGGCCACATGAGGATGCGTGGAGGCTAGCCTGGGCCCCGCGCTGGTCACTGCCTGGTCACCGTGCCCCTGCCTGGGTCACGCTGTCAGGTCAGAAGAACAGAACCACACATTGTCTCATTCATTCTGTCTTCACAATGACCTCTCATTCTTGCCTTCCTGGGCAGGGTGTCTTGTGATGACTGTGGATGGGGAAGATAATAAAGAATTAGGCAATTAACCCTTGTGATGTGTACGATGCTTTCTGAGGGAGAGGAAAAATATGCATTGTCCTCATCACGATGCTGCCACAAGCCTCATTGCTTCTAGCTCTGGAAGTAGAATTGGACCCAGTTTCTGAAATACCAGGAATTTAATTGTCAAAGGCTCATGTGTTTTTGAAATACCAGTGGGGGGTTGTGGAGTGTTTGGGAAGTTTCTCCCCCACACATACACAATCAGGAGGTACAGCAGGGGAATGGGAGAGTTGTACACGAGAGAAGAAAAAAAGAAATGGAGGATTCTGGGGCAGGCAAGAACAGGTGTGTGAGGGAGGAGGTTGTAATTCCTGACTGGGAAGATCGCAGATCAGACTTGGGTCAGCATCGATTCTGAGTGTGTTCTATAGGTTGTAGACTTGCTGTCGTATAGGTAAGGCTTTGCCAAGGAAGGAAGTGTCAGAGTAGCTTTCCAGGCAGCGTCAGATAAGAAGAGAGGACCCCCTTCTAGGGTCTTTCATAGTGAATGACTGGACACAGCCCCAGTATCCACTGTAGGGATGTGTTAAAGTACATTTGAAGCTTAAGTAAAATATGGTGCAGAATGTACAGTGAAATACTGTGCAGCCATTGAAAAATTGACGTCAACAGATGTTAACTAGACTTGCTGTGATCGTTTTGCAATATGTACAGATACCGAATCACTGTTGTACACTTGAAATTAATAAGATGCTATATATCCATTATACTTTAGTAAAAATGTATGCATGTAAATTGCACATTTGTTTACAAAAATGTTATATGGACTCTCTGCTCAGCGGGTGTCTGCTTCTCCATCTCCCTCTGCTGCTCCTTCTGCTTATGCTTTCTCTCTCTGTCTCAAATAAATAAATAAAATCTTTAAAATGCTTACATTTATGTAGAAAGATGGTCACGATTTAAGTGAAAAAAGGTAGTTAAAAGGATTCAACTTCTGTAGATTAAAAAATAGCTTGTTATGTGCATAGAGAAAACCAGAAGGTATACACACCTGGTTGTAGTTATTTCTGGATGGTGGGGTTATGTGCATATTTTAAAATGTTATTTATTTTATTGTTTTGTAGTTAAAAGGATGCTTTTGTACTAAAAAGCTAGTTCTAATTTCAAGAACCGCGTGATAGTGAATGAGAATTTCTGCTGCCCAGCTGCCTTAGAATCTTTATTTGGGGTTCTTCTGAGCATTGATTTAACAGACTTTTAAAGAATTATTTCGACTTTCCAATAATGAATTTTATTTTGTGCTTGGCAGATAGTTAATTCTAGGGGCAGATAATATCTGTCATCAAAGAGCTTAGCTTTGACAAATAAGGAAATAAACTACTTTTAGTAAGATACAGAGAAATCTTAATGATGTCTGTAAAAATAATGGGGATTTTTAAAAGACAATCTGATATAGGATATTACTTTTTTGTTCATTTTGCACAGAGAAAAGAAATGCTTTGAAAATGTGGTCACATTTCTGTCTCCTTCTTCATACAGGTATTAGATGCAGAGTTTAGGTCTGGAGTATTATTTTCCTGCCCTTTTCTTTCCCCACTCTGCCACCTAGTGCAGACAGGCAGACAGACAGACAGACAGACAGACACACACACACACACACACACACACACACACACACACACACTTCTCTTTCCTATTTTGTTCAGTGTCATTCTTCTATGTGTTTAGGGAACTGAATGGCAAGCTGAGTGCCCTCTAGTGGACAAAATCGCTTTTTCAGCTGCTTTGACTGCCTAATGAAGCCAGGAAGGGCCAGGTTTTTCCTGCTGGCCTCAGACCTTTTAAAGGACAGTGTGTATGTTCACAGGTAGGAATTTAGCTTGCCACTTTTGAGAGACCGTATCCACAAATTTGCTTGTGTTTACCTGAAATAACTTAATATCTTGGAGCTAAACTAAATACATTTGTTTTTAGTGATTTTAGCAGGGAAGGTAATGAGGATCCCATGCTTTGTTACTGAAAACTAAAGTGAAATCACAGGGAGATGGCTGCACTGTCAAAGTTAGGTTTTTAGCTCCTATAAGATCTAAAAATCGTCTTGAACTTGATTCTTTTAGGACTTCTCTGCTTATGAAGTTTTTTCAAATACTAAATTTCAGTTTTCATGTGTCAGTAGTGTTCTACTGTTTCCCTTTCAAAAGGCTATTATTAGTAGCTGATCCTCTGAATATCTCTTTAAATATTTTTCCTTTTAATTTTAAAATATAATTTGTCTGTTTCCTTACCTTTCTATGAAGATACCTCATCTCGTCCTTTGTGTTCTGAGCCTTTTTTGGCCAGGAGCTGCTGGGGGCTAGTGGGTTGAGGTCAAGGGTACTGCCAGTGGGACAGTTCCCACAATGTACAGCTAGACAGTCCAAAATGTCAGTAGTGCCAAGGTGGAGAAGCCTTGTTCTAAAGTGACCCACTTCAGCCTTGACCATAGTTCCAGAGCAGCAGCGTCCAGAGGATGGCTGTGCTTGGGGAGGTCAGACGACGTGTCAGACTCTCCAGGCAGCACCGGCCTCCTGGGGTCAGTGCAGAGCCCACCTACCTTTGACCTGTTCACTGCCAGACTCTGCTCAGGAAGGACTTTTCCTCTTTCTTGTGCTAAGCTCAAGTTGTTTTATGGTATGAAATTCGAAAAGACTTCATCCTAGAGGAAGCTCGATGTCCAGGCATCCATCTTGTATTGGCCTCGCCTCCCAAGCCATCCTGCTCAAGGATGACTGTTGCTACTTCCAAAGTTATCATCTTTGTAACTTCTCTGTCCACGGTGACCCGTTCTGGTGCTGAAGGTTTTCTTAAATCTGACTTAAATTCTGGTGCTGTGGATTAGTGTTGGTGTTCATTACTTTACCAGAAAGTTTGTACAATTACCCTTTGTACGCTTGAGGTATTTTGCTGGGTAGCTTCTTCTTGGTGTTTGCCTGTCATATTAAGCCTTTTAACGTTTTTGGTATTTAGCCATTTTTACAGCTCTAACCTGAACCTCCTTTGAGTTGGCAAATGGAGGCTGGAACCAAATATAGTTGTGGCCAGCACTGTGTTTGTTTATTTATTTATTTTCAAGATTTTATTTATTTATTTGAGAGAGTGAGTGGGAGAGAAAGAGCACGAGAGGGATGGAGGGGCAGGGGGTGAGAGAGAAGCAGGTTCCCTACTGAGCAGGGAGCCCAATGTGGGGCTCAATCTCAGGACCCTGGGATCATGACCTGAGCTGAAGGTGCCACTTAATTGACTGAGTCACCTAGGCGCCCCCAGTATTGCATTTATGATGCTCTTAAGAAGTATTCTCATTTGTGTTCACAACTCACAGGCCTTAACCTCTGGTCCTTTTTCTCCTGTATCCCAGTCCTTTCCCATAGTATATTGATATGGTTTACTCATCCCCCACTCCTGCCATCCCTAAGTATATTATCTTGTCCCTATTTCATTTGTTTTATTCTTATATGCTGCCGATTTATTTTATATTATTCTGGACTTTAATTCTCACCTTGGAGGTGTTTCTCTGGTCCTTTGGAATTATCTGCTTGTTTTAGAGTACTTCCTCCAAGTTGGTGACAGTGATGCCCAGAATCAACCACTTTAGGTCAGTCTTCAACCATCTCCTTAAAGTCCAAGTAAACCCCTTATGAGGCTGACGATTAATCATTGATACTTCTGCTTTGAATTGATCTCCTTATAGGTTTCACAGACTTTTTCACAGTTGAATGATAGAGTGTTGATGTTCAGTAGAACTTTCTACAGTAATGGAGATGTTCCCTATTTTGTGGGAGCCACTTGGGACGTGTAGCTATTGAACAGTTGCAGCGTGGCTTCTGTGACCAAGGAGCTTAAGTTTAAATTAATTTAATGAATTTAGTTTAAAATTTAAATAGCCTCATGTGGCTAGTCGCGACCTATTGGACAGCACAGATCTTTGCTACCCAAAATGTGGTTCCCAAGCAGTGGCATGGCCGTCACCTGGAGTTTGCTGAAAGGGCAGACTCAAGCCCATCTAGCTTTTTGGAGTCAGAGCTGCATTTTTTTAAAATTATTTTTTAATTTATTTTTACTTTTTTTTTTATTATGTTCAGTTAGCCAACATATAGTACATCATTAGTTTTTGATGTAGTGTTCAACGATTCATTAGTTGCGTATAACACCCAGTGCTCATCACCACATGTGCCCTCCTTGATGCCTCTCACCCAGTTACGGCATCCCTCCACCCCCTCCCTTCTGTAACCCTCAGGTTAGTTCCTGGAGTCCAGAGTCCCCTGGTTTGTCTCCCGCTCTAAGCTCCTTTCCCACAGGACTGTTAAACTAAACTCCAGTGCCAGCGGAAAACAATGTAGGGAGCTCCAGGTGTTCCCCCACAGCTCACTTCTACTTCAGGCTAAATTTTACATTTCCTTTTTAGTATCTTTTCTTATTTATTTATTTATTTTTTAAGCTGTGCTCCCATTTCAGATGGATTCATTTTTCCCAACCTATGGTTTTAAGTCACTTCTTAAATTTTACTTTCTTTTGCACATACATGTTTTATAGCCTTATACCCCACCCTAGCCCATTTTTCACTTTAATCAGAGCTGCATTTTTTTTTTTTTTAAAGAGTTTGTTTATTTATTTGACAGACAGAGATCGTAAGTAGGCAGAGAGGCAGGCAGAGAGTGGGGAAAGCTCTCTGCTGAGCAGGGAGCCCGATGCGGGGCTCAATCCCAGGACCCTGAGATCATGACGTGAGCTGAAGGCACAGGCTTAACCCACTGAGCCACCCGGGCGCCCCCAGTCAGAGCTGCATTTTAACAAGGTTCTCGGGTAGTTTCTGTGTGCACTCAAGTTTCACAGGCAATGTACTTGGCTGTACATTGGAGCCACACGGGAATTAAAAAATATATATATGGCCACTTGGGTCCCATCCTCAGTGATTCTGATTTCATTGGTATTAGTGTGGCCCGGGCATTGGGTTTTTCAAAAACATCCCCCAAGTGATTTTTGATTGCTCAGCTAAGACTTGTGGTTCTCAAATTTGGGTGTAGTCACATCATCTGGGAATTTGGTAAAAATATGAAGGCCCAGGCTTATTTCTCATATCTCTGTTATCTCTACTCGCTCTCCAATGTTTGTGAGATACATTTGTTGGGTTTGAAAATCCCTCATCTTAAAGATAGTCCCTCACTCTGTGGGTAATTGTCACGTTAGCTAGAATGAAACGCCTCGCTGACGTGAAAGCAAACTGGTCTCCTTGCCCTTTTAGTCACAGGACTAAAGGAGCGATGCATGAAAACTTGTTCTTCAGAAAGTCTGCCACTCTTGGTATATGCACTGCGTTTCCTGCTTGTGGTTTTTCTGTTTTGTTTTTAACTAGGTGGTGGATTTCTGCTCTCTCAGATAAGTTTTTCCTCCCCCTTTCTAAAGATAGAAGTCTCATTCACACTTTGGTTTTCAGAGCTGCTAAGAACTCTGCTAATGACGACTGGTAACTTCGTGGTCAGTTTGCCAGTTCCTTACCCTATGGGTTGGAAAGCCTCTGGAGCAGAATGTTCTGTAATATGGAAGCGTCTGAGAGTCCAGAAAAGCCCAGCCCTGCTCCCCAGTGAAGCCCCATGGCCAGTCAGATGCTGCATATCAGCTGAGGGAGGTTGGCATGGAGGGATGATTTAAAGGTGTCTGGTACATTCAGATCCCGGCTCACCAGACATGAGGCTACAGGGTCAGGGGTGTTGGATTTGGCACGATTCTATCTCGGGAGTTGGGAAAGAGAATGGATGACTAGGTGTCTCTTTTTCTTTTCATGTTTTTTAAAAAAAAAATGTGCTGTTAAGCTTTATATCAACTAAAACCTTTTGGTTTTGTGATACAGAAAAGTCTTTGTATGCCAGTCCAGCCAGCTTTTGTCAGGACATTAATTTATTAGCTATTTGTTTCCAGGAAATAGGATATGAATTAATGAAGGTTTGGAAAATATGTTAGGAACAAACTCATTTTCCCATTGAAAATTAATCACTGTTACAAATATGCCACAGTACTGTCTTCCTTCTCTGATGATCAGCTCAACGTCAATTCTCGTGTTTCGTGAAGTCAAATCAGAGGTTCAGATAGAAGGGAGTGTGTATAGAAGGGAATGTGTATTTTTTTTTCTTTTAACCTGTGAAGACTTCAGAGCTCCAGTAGCGAGTGAGCAGAATTTTCTTTTGCTGTCCCTGCGAGATAATGGAAGGTCTGAAATCAAAAGTCATCAGATACGATGTGGAAAAGCAGTAATGAGCTTGTGCCCTAGAGATGAGTTAGACTCTCTGTGGTCTCTCTGGCAGCAGTAGATAAGAAAGAATGAGACCAAAGAGTCTGGGGGAAGAAGGCTGCCTGAGCACTAGGACAGAGATTTGCAGCTTATTCTCTGAAATGCGGACTTGTCCGAATAAGGAGCCTATGGTCCATGCTGAGTTGTGGGGAAAGAGCTCAATAACCAGGACTTTCCGGGGCACTCCCTTCCCAGTGAATTTCAGAGGACCTGGGATAAGTAGGGGCTCTCTCGGTTTGACCTCAGACAAGAATGTAACTTCTGGGCAGCCCAGTGCCATGCTTGGAGGTAAACCCTTAAAACAATTTCCCTTGGTGGGGGACTTGGAGCCTCTCTGGATTAGTGTAACAAATTCTCCAAAAGTGTACAGGCTGGGATGCCTTTGTGTGATATGAGTCAGCAGTGCTGAAGTTTGCCACAACTGAGGTGAGCGTGCTAGAAGTCCATGCTCCTTTTGTTCTCCTAACCATGAAGGCAGACTCCACTAGAAGCTTCTTTCTTGGTGGTGGTAGAAATAAAAGTCAGAAGCTCCTGGGACTTAGGTGACAATGGAGTGAGAAGACATCTCTTTAAATATCCTGGGTGGGCCTAGGTGGTGGTCCCGGAGTGGGTTGGTTAGCATGGAGAGAGGTTGGGTGCCATCACAGTTTTGACAAAATTCGATTTAGGGACCTCAGAGGCAAGGAGAAAGGGCTGGCAACACAGATGCAGCATGGCAGACTGAGGGAAAAGTCTGGGAAAGATTTGGTCAAGAAGCATGAGACTTATCCCCAGTTCGGTGAAAGGCTGGTAGTCTCTGCCGGGTCTTTTGCTCCTTGCTTCACAGCTAGATGAGTCCTTAAATGCAAAACTCAGAAAGAAAGGCATTCAAAATAGCAGGGGAAAGAGGCCCTTTTCAGAGGTTAATTATATTCAGTATATGTTCAGTAGTTGAGAGGAGAGGTTTTGGTTTTATTTTTCCCCCTTTGAGGGAAAGTGATGGACTGTGGTGGAACTTATTTTGAAATGAATGCTCTCTGACTTTGGTTTTCCATTTGGCTGTGTACCTAGCGTATGTCAGTTCCTGGAGCTGTGTCAAAGTCCAGAAGGTGGCTTTGGGGGGGGCCCTGGCCAGTACCCACATCTTGCACCCACGTATGCCGCCGTCAACGCACTCTGCATCATCGGCACCGAGGAGGCCTATGACGTCATTAACAGGTATGGCCAGAGCCAGGGTGTGGGACACCAGAGGGGCCCCCCTGCTGATACTGCACTGATCATTGCTGTCTCTTGCCTCTCGGCTGCTTGTTCCTCAGGGAGAAGCTTCTTCAGTATTTATACTCGTTGAAGCAGCCCGACGGCTCTTTTCTCATGCACGTTGGAGGTGAGGTGGATGTGAGGTGAGTGGGGTTTTTCTCGGGCTGCTGCACCCGTAGATTCCAGAGCTCATCTGCCATTGGAGATGCCAACCCCAAGGAACACCATGGAAAAAATTATGCTGCTTTGTCTCACAGAATGACCCGTGGAATGACATGTCAGGGACACAGTTCATAATCATGGCAAATGTGAGACCTATATCCTCAGGTGTTGCTCTCCCTTGATTCCTCTGTAAATGTCAAAATATAAGTAAGACAGGAACAAAATCAAATGCTTTTCAGAATCAAAAATTTATTTGATTGGTAGAAAATGACATAGCATAATATATAATAACTGTATGGCGTAATATAATCTTTCATCTCACTGGGATAGGAAGGGAGAAGAAGCCCAGTAGGGACCTCGTAAATATTTTCTGTATGGATTTGAAGAAATCGTGAGCATGTCTATCACCTGTTTGAAAATTGCTCTGGGAGGTTCAAACACCCTTGGGGGCTAGTAGAGTTGAGGGAAATAGAATTTCAGTTACTGATTAGAACCAGTTGACTCAAAATTATTATTTTACTCTGGAGTAATCTAATGTACCTCGCAAGTAGCTCACTCATCTGACAGGAGATTACTAAAGACATATGGGGAGTTCACTCAGTCATTTCTCAAAGGTGGTGGATCATTGAGACTTTATACCAAATTCTTACTATTTAGTCAGAGAAATACTTTTTTTTTATTACTATTTTTTTTAACTTTCTATAGCAAAGCCATCTTATTGCCTCATTTGTAAATGTGTTTAGCTTCTATACAAGTTGATTCATTTTCTGGCTTAACTGTTGTTGAAAGTAAAGGGGGAGGAAAACATGTGTCATGAATCTACTCGAACCAAAAATCTGTCCTCCCCTGGAAAAACAATTTCTTACAACACTTCCAACACCAAATGTCTGTTTGTTTTTTTTTTCTCATGTTAAATTCTGACATCGACTAACCAGATTTAGCTCAGATTCAACAGGTTAAGGGCTCCGACCCAGAAGATCACCCCCACTTCAGATGCTAGTCCCAAGTTACGTGTCCCCATGTTACCCACACTTCTGTCTGACTTGGCTACAAATCAGGTTCCCATGACCCCTCTTCGGTTTAATAATTTGGTAGGGACGGCTCCCAGAACTCACTGATTGATTACAAAGGATATTATAAAGGATGCAAATGAACAGCGAGATGAGGAGGTGTATTGAGCGAGGTCTGGAAGGGTCTGGAGTGTAGGAATTTCTGTCCCCGTGAAGCTGGAGTATGCCACCCTCCCAGCAGTCACCTGGCTGTGTTCACCACCCTGGAGCTCCCCAAATTCCATCATTTAGGGTTTTTATGGAAGTTCTGTTATGCACGCATGATTGGTGAAATCGTTGGCCATTGGTGATTAACTTGATCCGCAGCCCTTCTCCTCAGGGGAGCGGGGCTGAAGCTGCCAACCCTCTAGTCGTGGGTCAGTTTCTGTGGCAAGCGGCCCATCCTCCTGGAGTCACCTCATTAGCATAACGCAGGTTTGCTTCACCAGGGCTTGTTTTGAATCACTAGAGACTCTCCTGTCACCCCTGTCACTCAGGAGCGCTGTGCCAGCAATCTGGGAGAAGACCAAACCTATATTTCTACTGTATCAAGAAGGGACCGGGAACAGGGAGGTTATACAAGGCAAATAAGTGGGTCAGTTTTGCGAGGTTACTTTCCTTTCGGGGACAGCAGGGTTCTATCAGGCAGGTGACCTAACCAGCGCTCACCAGGTGCTTCCTGATGAACTGGTTTAAGACTTCATTTCTGGAGAGCCGAAACTGTGATTAAGTTTCAGTTTGGTGATGTGGGGCTTAGCATAAGTGACTCCATCTGGGACTGTGGTTGTGTGTTTAACCCTGTCAACACCAACAAAGCCAATATGACTAATGAGGAAAAGCAGTATTGTGTTGACTCTTCTTAAGGTAGAGGTTAAAAATTGTCCCCCCAGCCCTGACACCACATTTTCATTTCTGTTCTACAGCTCGTCCGACTGAATATGCACGATCTCAAAATTTAGCTTTTTCTTTTTTTTTTAAAGATTTTATTTATTCATTTGACAGAGAGAGACAGTGAGAGAGGGAACACAAGCCAGGGGAAGTGTAAAAGGGAGAAGCAGGCTTCCCACTGAGCCGGGAGTCTAACACGGGGCTGGATCCCAGGACCCTGGGATCATGACCCAAACCGAAGGCAGAGGCCTAATGACTGAGCCACCCAGGCGCCCTAAAATTTAGCTTTTTAAAACTTCTGACATTACGAGGTGAAGTCAGATTGCTTTGCATTGTATCAGATGTGATACAATGTGATTTTCAGATGTGATTATTCTCCAGCTTACTAGTTGCAGCGTAGGTTTTTTTCTGTGTTCATATTTATATCTGCTAGACAAATGCTAGCAAACTTCTCCAGGAAAAACGATCTGTTCCATCCAAGAGCCCTGCAGCTGTATCTCACCTGTACGGAAGCTCCTCTGCTAATGTGCTCCCTTTCAGCCATGCTTCTGGTTTGCATAGGATCAGAGAGGTGAACGCTTCCTTGCTTTGCGTTCTCGTATCCCAGTTTCATCATTTCTTTTCTTTTTTTTTTTTTAAAGATTATTTATTTATTTATTTGATAGAGACATCACAAGTAGGCAGAGAGGCAGGCAGGGGGAGGGGGGAAGCAGGCTCCCCACCGAGCAGAGAACCTGATGCGGGACTCGATCCCAGGACCCTGAGATCATGACCTGAGCCAAAGGCAGAGGCCTAACCCACTGAGCCATCCAGGCGCCCCTAACATTTCTTGCTTGGTATTTAATTGTCCTTTGCCTGAAAGTGTCCACCAGGACTCCAGAGTGCGCGTTGAGTGGGTTTGACCAGCAGTGATGGGTGGAGATTGGGGGAGGGCACATTTGGGCATCTGGAGGCTAGCAGTCCTCATTTTGGGTTAGACACAATGGCCTCGTGATCTTTCCTGTCTGTCATGATTCTTGATAGTCTCTAGGATGAGTTAATTCGGGGCTTTATGGCATAGGTGTGCTGCCAGGGACCAAACCTCGGTGAACCCCTAGCACCTGCCACCCTTTCTCAGTTCTCAGAAAGGAGCAGTTATTTACTACTGACCTCATCTAGGTTGGAGAACCTAGAGTGTTCTGTGAGGGTAGGGGGCAGGCAGAGACCCACATTCATGGAACTTGAGGTGACAGGGCCTAGAGCGGGCTCGAGAAAGCAGTTTCGTGTGGCTGAAGTGGAGAGGGCCTCGTGGGCAGTAGCAGTGAAGCTGGAAGTACAGGCTGGGAACAGACCGAGGGGTCCTGAAGTAGGAGTTTAAGAGCAGTGGGAAGTCACTGACCAATTTTAAGTAGAGAGTGATAGGATGTGGTCTGTATTTTATTAGAACTTTCCCAGTTGCAGTGAGTGGATTGCAGTGTTTTAGTAAAAGTCCTCTGGGTTCAGGGCTGGAAGGAAGAAGACCAGGCAGGAGCTCGATCCTGGGAACGGTGCCTTGGATTCGGAGGACAGTAGAGAGGACGGGGAGTAGTGAACAAATTGGAGAGAAGCGATGACTGGATAGAAGGAGAGGAAGAAACTGCACGAAAGGGGTGGGTTTTGTTGGCTCCCCGTTTCCGTGTGCGATCTAGGACTGGCGGCACCTGGCATCACGTCTTAGTTCTTCCATCTGCGAGAAGCAAACGACGTGGTTGGCTGCCTCCCTATCTCAGAGGTTATGTGAAGGTTCAAGAGCAAATACTGTGGAGCCCCTTTGAGAGGCTCCAAACCTGAAAGAAGTGAGATCAGACCTCTGAGGTTAGCTTCTGGTGGGTGATAATGTTTGGCACGCAGGACTCTCGCATGCTTCTGCTGGCTGCTGGAGTAACTCAGCCCCTTCCGTGCCGGGGCCAGCGTGAGCCAGCCGATGCAAAGGCTGGTGTAGTATCATAAGCTTGCAGCTTCTGCACAGATGTCTTCGGGAAACCTCCTAAGTTTGGCTTAGTAGCTATGTCCATATAGAACGATATGGAACCTAGGCCCTCCTCTTTCCTCCCTTTTATATTCCTCAGGAGCCCTTAGCAAGGATCTGTAAGCAGAATTAGAACAAACTGTCTTCATCGTAAAATGGAGCTGAGATGCTGGATATTTGAAAAGGGCATAGAAGGAAAGAAAACACAGTTTGTAGATATATTTCGTAATAGAGAGAGAAGCTGAAATGAAATGTGTCCTGAGAAGAATGAGGGCCGGCAGGATGGAATGGGAAGACTTATTCCAAATCCAGTCGGATAACATTAAAAAAAAAAAAAAATGTTCTCTTTCTTTTTAATTTAAAAGTGTGTGTGCATGTGTGTGTCTGCGCGCGTGCGTGCGTCCACGTACTGGTGGGGTGCTTGAAATCAAAGTTCCTTTCTCCCTCTGAAGGCCCAAGGGAAGTATCCGAGTGGACTCCTCTATTCCTGTCCCTCTCGTCTGGACTACGCAGCCGTTAGGGTCTGGTGCCCTGCTTTGGAGTGTCTGTTGCAGAAAGAATATACAGTTAACCTTTAATGTGTCCATTCCATATACAGAAGTTCTGGATCTGAAACATTACTGACATCAAATGAATGAGTGTATCAGAAATAGCCGAATGAATGACACTGTGGAAGTTTGGGAACCATGATAGGTCTTTGAAAGAAGAGCTAAATTCACTTTGGACACGAATTGATCTGGCTGTTATTTCCTCTGATGTAGATTTGACCATGTGGAGGTAGGGAGACTAGAATGTCATGTTCTTTCACTGAAGCCATGCTGTGAGCAACTCTATCCAAATAGAATGTCAGACCTCTCAGTTGGAGACCCAGGAGGACTGACCAAGGGCCAAGAGTGAGGACAGGAGGTGATTACAGCTTACCAGGCAGAGACCAGTCTGCCTGAGTTCAGTGAACCCTATTTTAGCTCTTCCTTAAAGCTTAACACTCTCCCCTTCTGTTTCTGTCCTTCCAGAAGCGCGTACTGTGCTGCCTCCGTAGCTTCTCTGACCAACATCATCACTCCAGACCTCTTTGAGGGCACGGCCGAATGGATAGCAAGGTGAGAGATGCTGGGATTTGTCCTGGCCTCTTAGAAAGCAGGTGGTCAAGACTTTGAAAATAAAGAAAATGATAAAGGAATGGAAGTGACTCTAAAATTACAAGAGACGGATTGGGGCTGTAGCATGGTGCCTTTCAGAAATGCTCCACAAGTTTTCTTTTTTTCCCCAGACTTTCTTCAGTGTTGTGGTATTGTGTAGATGGGCAAGGATCAAAACCTTGTGCAAACAGTACTCGTGGGCATCTAAATGGATTTAACCAGTTTGGAGAGCAAATTGGTAATACCTTAAAGATGCCGTTGCTAATGACCCCGTAATCCCACACTTACAGAAGCTCACACACGTGCGCGAAAGAGACCAACATGCGACTTGTTTGTGATAGCAAAACCCAGAAACAGGCTAAATGTTCATAAGCACGGGAGGGAGAAGCAAGCCGTGGTGTAGTCACATTGCAATATAAGATAGCAGTTGGAATGAATGAACCAGAGCTGCGTGTATCAAGACGGATAAATCCTCAGAAACAACCCTGAGTTAAAGTAAAGGATGTTAAAACATGCAGATTAGCACACTTGCTTAAAATTTGAAAACATGCACAATAATTCTGTATTTATAGGAAGAATGACCTGTGGTAATATAAAAATATATAAATATAAAAAAATATATAATATAAAAATACAAAAACAAATTCAGGATGATGATTACTTCTCAGGGAGAGCAGAGGAAATGAAATCAGGAGATGTTTACCCATCTCCACGGGGAACTTCAACTGTATCTGTAATGGTTCATTTCTTTAAAATAAAAGAGAGACCGAAGTGTATATGACTCCGTTAAAGCTAGGTGTGACATACATGTATGTTCTATATATTATTTGCTATACTCCTAGACATTTCAAGTATCTCATGATTAAAAAAAAGAAAAAAAAAGGTATAGTAGATGCCTATGTATTAATATGGAATGTTATCCAAGCTGTATTATTTTGTTTTTTATGTTTTTATTCTTACCAAAGTAGTACCTGTCATACGGAAATATAATTTACAGGTATATCAGATGGTAAACTATGGTCATATTTACTTTCCTAGATAATTTTTATTTTCCTGGAATTAGTCATTTCCTCTTTTTAAAAATGCATACGTCATGAATTTATTCCCAGATTTTCTGCCAGAGCTATAAAATCACTCTCATTACAGTCAAACACTTTAGGTAATGTATCAGTTCTCATGTGTGTGTGTGTGTGTGTGTGTGTGTGTGTATTTTGAGTTCTCCTTCCTGGAGCCCTGTGCCCTCCTGCTTCAGTCTGGACAGATTGCTCTCAGCCTGCTGCCCAGCAGGTATCCAGAAGCTTCCTTTCAGCATGAAATTCACTTCACTTGTCTCCTTTGTTGAAGGCCTTGTCCTCCTTTTTCTTGGCTACTTACACATTTTTATGAACCACATACTCCAGTAGATCCCAAAAGAGAGCACTTAGGAGATGAATTTTTAAGATTGTGCATAATGGTTATTTTAGTCTCACACTTGATTGAGATTTTATTTGGTTAGAGATTTCTAAATTGGAAACTGTATAAATTGTATTTCTTCAGAACTTTTTTTTTTTAGCATTCCTCCATTATCTTCTGGCTTCCAGTATCATTGTGGAAAAGGCTAACAATAATAATAACCAACATTTACTGAAGACCTGGCATGTAATACTCAATGGTGTAAGGTAACCATAGTTTAGAGATTAAGAATATAGGCTTTTGAGCTAACTTGCGTGGGTTTGGTTCTTTATTATACTTCCTCTTTTCAGTTAAGATTTCCCATCTTTTTATTCATTACAAGTATATATTTTTTTCCATTTCCCTGAGGTAAACATATAGTTAATAAGTGTCTGCTTTAAAATTCTTGTCTGGTAATTTCAACATCTGGGTATCTTAGAGTTGGGATGTTCCATTTTCCTGATTCTGCATATGTCAGGTAATTTTTGGATTGTATCTTAGACATTGTGGTCTTGTATCGTAGAGGCTGGATTCTGTTAGATTGCTCTAAAGACTGTTGATGGCTTTGTTTTAGCAGCATTCAACTTGGTTAGACCCAAAGTACAGATTGTTACACATGCACCGGGAAGCGGGCTTGGCTCTTTGGTCAGTTCTTGGGTCAGAATCTGCTTTCAGTTTGCCTGATGTGTGTGTGATCTGGAGTCAGGTAGACATTTAAACATGGAATTTGGAGTTTTCCTTCTTTAGCTCTCCTCTTTCTGGTGTTCCTCCACCGTTTCCGTCAGCCTGGTTCTTCTTACCAGGAAAATGGTGGGCTTTCTGTTTGTTTCAGCTGCCCTCCACTGGCCCCTCTGACCTGCCGCTGCCACTACTGGGTGACCGCAGCCATCTCAGGGCAAACTGGGAAGAAAAAAAATAGGGTCGGGGAGGGAAGAGACTGCCTGCCTGCTGTTTTCTGCTCCAACTTTAAAATCCCCACCCAAATCTGCCTGTCTTTTTTCAGTCCACTGAGCCCTTGGGAAAAGTTGTTTCTGTGTATTTTGTCCAGAGTATATAACTAGTATTTGCAGGATTGGATCGTTAGGCACTCACTAGATGCGGAACTCTGACTACCTGGGTTTGAATCCCAGTTTTGTCATTTAGTAGCTTCGGACAAATCATTTCACTTCTCTATGCCATAGGTTCCTTGTATATAAAATGGTGGGATATTGACTTTGATATTAAGCTGAAATGCAAGGAGTTTAAGTAGCCAAAAACTGTTATGGTAACCCCTGCCTCCCAATGCCATTGTAGTCCCAATCCATTGTGTGTGTGTGTGTGTGTGTGTGTGTGTGCACATGCACGTGTGTTTAGAGAGCACAAGCAGGGGGGCGCAGCAGGCAGAGGGAAAAGAAGAAGCAGACTCCTTGCTGAGCAGGGAGCCTGGTGCAGGACTCCATCCCAGGACCCTGGGATCTCGACCTGAGCCGAAAGCAGATGCTTATGTTTTGTTTCTCTTTTTCTCTGTCCCACCATATCTCCCTCTCTAGAAGTTTCTGGAAATCTTTATTCTTGCTGTTTAGAAACTTGATGCTGATGAACCATGATACGGATTTTTAAAAAAATTTTTCTTTTGGCACTCAGCAGGTATATTCAGTCTGGAATGGCATGTACTTTAGTTCTAAGAATCTTTATTTTATTATTTCTTTGATAATTTCTTTCCCTCTGTTTTCTGTGTTTGTTCTTTTTATAACCTCCCATACATAGGGTTGGTCTTCTGATTTTTTGGATTATTTTGCCTACTTTTTAACTCTTAATCTTTCTTATTGTACTTTCTGAGAGATTCCCTTCTGTTGAGGTTTTATTTCTGCAATTCTATTTTAAATTTTCCAGAGCTTATTTTATTCTCATTTCTAAAAGAAATACTTTTTTATGTACTCTCCTGTTCTTGTTTCAGGCATGTTTTATTCTTGCGGTATTTTTATCTCATATACTATTTTATCCAAAACGTTTCCTTCTGCTCCCTGTGTCATTTCTGCAGCTTAGTTTTGTGTGTCTGTTCCTCTCTCTCTCTCTCTCTCTCTCGTATTAGAAACTGCAGAAATGCCTGGTGTTCAGATTTAGGAGCCGAGTGCTAAAAAGCTGGCAGAGAGCTGCGTGTGCCAGCATTCAGCCTTTCACCCCAATGGGCTTTGTCCCTTGAGCTTATCAGTTTCCATTGTGGAGCGTCTTCCAGATTCCTGGTTGGGGTAGGAAGTTGGCAGCCGGCTTTGTGAAATACTAGGAGGAAACGGGGTGGGGGCTGTTTGTGTTCAGATTATAGATTCTCACGCACTCCCCTGCTCAGTGTGGTGCCTCCCTCCTGTTCTCTGTGCTGGATATCCTGGAGTTCAGACCCTCTTGATTAAACCCCCGAAACCTTCTGTCCTCACCTGCTGGGCACCGGGGGATCTAACTGATTCTTACATACATTTGCAAACAATTAACTTGTTTCCCTCTCATGCGGCTTCTGGAGGGCTAGGGGTCCTGCGTCTCCAGTTCCTGGTCCTTCTGCTGGAGCACATCACCCTGCTTTGTGTTGCCTCCTGCCCACCGGGCTGGTGTAGGGTTCTCTAATCTGTTAGGTCTGTTACTTCTTATCTCTCTCCTTTCCTGGCTTTCAAAATTTTGTTATCTGCTGTGTGTATATCTTCTCCTATGCTCTTTACCCTTGGAGTTTATCCCTTTTTAAATTCCTTTCCTTTTCTTTTACTGGGCTCTTGTGCTCAATCTCTTAGGTTTGGCTAGAAGACACTCCCAAAGAATTTTACTCAACTTACTAATTTACAATGATTAAAATTGCTTCCATGCATATAAAAGGGAGGAAAAGTGGAATGTAGATCATGTGTGTTTGCACTTCTGTGTTTGTGTGTGTGTGTGTGTGTGTGTGTGTGTGTGTGTAGAGAGAGAGAGAGAGAGGGAAAGAGGCAGAGGTGCAGAAACTGACAGTGGTCACTGCTGGTGAGAGGGTCTGGGGGCTAGCTAGGGTGGGCAGGAGGTTTACTTCTCATTACTTATTCTTTAACAGAATTTTTTCTTTTAATTTAAAAAAAATTGTTTGAAAGCTAAATTAAGAAAATGAAAATTGCTAAGAGTTCCCCAGATGTTCCTCACTCAGGACACTCTTCATACTTGAGCTATTCCTCCCATCCCTGTGGCCAAATGTGAGAAAGGACACTCGCCTCTTGGGGGTGGGGTGGCAGGGTCCTGGGACAGAGGGGCTGAGGGGTCTGTGCAGGGAACGGTAGCCTTTTTTTGTCTTAGCGCTCTGCACTGTGATGTCCCTGGGCCCGGGGACTGCTCTGAACACGGCCTGTGAGTTCCTGAGAGGCCAGGCCTCTAAGGAGAGGTGCCTGGAAGATGGGCAGGATTATTGCTTCTTTCTTCTTTCGTCTGGAAGTCCTGCCAAGTTTTGGAGTAAGCGCTCCTCCCCCTGTGCACCTGTTCTCCAGCTGGTACTGGGAGGCAGACACACCTGCAGAGTACGAGCTTGTGTTCATTCTTGGAGATCACTGGAAGTAAAGTCCTGCCCTGTTACAGGAAAATATGCTAAAAAGAAAATTTCTTTATTTCACAGATAAAACATTTATTATAGGCAAGCAAAAAGAAGAACATCCAGACTGCTTGGAATCTACCACCAATCACTCTGTTGGTGTATATCTTTTTAGAATTCCAGAAAAATTATACTGTACATTATCACTTTATAACTTTTTTCATGTGATATATTTGGAACATCTTTAAATGTACTTCATAGCATCATTTTAAATGAGTGGTTTTCTTTTGTACAGTGTGCTGTAATTTCTATAACCAGTCCCTTACTGTTGAGCTCTTGAGTTGTTTCTGATATTTCACTGTTATGAATGGGAATATGGTAAACATTCTTCTAATCTGCTCTTTGAATACATTTTCTCTTATTTTGTAGGATTAATTCCTAGAAATGACTCCATATTGCTGGTACAAAGATCAGGCACGTTTTATGACTGGAGAATACATTATTAATATATTATAACCCCCTAATAATAACTATGATAATAAATGGCTAATTTGAATATGTAGAAAGTTGTCATTTAAAAATAAGTTTATTTTGATAAGTAATAAAGGTATTGATATCATTATAGAAATTTTTTTAAAATACAGAAAAGAGGAAAAATACCAGAAATAGATAAAACATTTAATACTAGTTGTCACACTGACTATATGATTTTATAACCTTTTCCCTAAAAGTAAAGATTTGAGATACTATGTTTTTTACATAAATAGACTATTTCTGAGTTTCCCTGATTTTTTGTTTGTTTGTTTGTTTGTTTGTTTGTTTTTTTAAGGGAGAGGCATTTGCAGGAGTTAATTAGCTGGCATCTTTCCATTCACAGCTGTGGCAGTTCACGCGGTGACCTAAAGCAAACTATTCTCTGCCGTCCAGGGCGGTTCCACACTTGTGCCCCGCACTAGAGCTGGACACTCGTTGGTTGACACCGACCACTCAGCCTGCTCTTCTCAATCTCCCCTTAGGTGTCAGAATTGGGAAGGTGGAATTGGTGGGGTGCCAGGGATGGAAGCCCATGGCGGCTACACTTTCTGTGGCCTGGCTGCCCTGGTCATCCTCAAGAAGGAACGTTCCTTGAATTTGAAGAGCTTATTGGTAAGTGTCTGTTGACCCCTCTTCCTCTGGGGCCCCAGGGCCCCCCGTGATGTGACTGCTCAAACCCACAGGCTTTGGGACTGTTTGGCTGTGGGAAAGGCTGAGAGTTCCTGCCCGGAGCCCACGGACTAAATGTCCTATAATGAAGCTTTTCAATGCAGTTGTTGGGGGCTCAGCACTGTTCCAAGAAAGTGGGAGGGGTGAACGTCTCCTTGGTCTTGGCTCCTTTTTTCCTGCCTTTCCATCTTCCTGCTCTGAGGTGTGTTAGGCCAACTCCATAGCCTTCGTGAGTCCGTCACACATCTGGCATGAGCCAGAGTACCTTCCTCATACTCCCAAGGCTGTAGCTTCAGTTTCTTAAATTTAGATGACATCACGTGTCTTAGGAAGAATTTCCTAAGAGAAAACGTCATGAGAAGGGCTCTCAGGCCTTTGGAGGCCAAGCTTTTGTTACGGACCGCAATATATGAACATTTAGTAACTACATTTATTTATTTATTTTCATTATTATTATTATTATTATTAGCAACATATAATGTATTATTTGTTTCAGGGGTACAGTCTGTGATTCGTCAGACTTGCATAATACACAGCACTCACCCCAACTAGTAACTATGTGAGCAGGTAGCCCAAGCATGTATGTCTGGACTCTGAGTTCCTGACAGATATTAAGAGTGAATTCAGAAAGCGGTTAGCTTCAGGGAGTCACCAGATTGTATTGACATTATCACCCGAAGCCTAGAGTACAAACATACAAACACCCAGTGCCACCATCTTCTGGGAAGCATTTATTCCCGACCATGACCTCAGAGCAGACCAGCTGCAACTGACATTCATCTCCTCTTCCCAAGTTCAAATGTCAGCCTCTCATCGTAGGAACTGTTGTGAGACCCTTCATGAGCTTGTAAGGAAGTTCCTGTTGTACTCTGTACACAACCAGCAGTATTTTGTCCTCATCCTTAGGAAGCCTCCTGTAGTATACTCTCCTTGAAGGTTTATGCTGAAATGGCCAACTTTTTCCATTAGACCTTGAGTTTGTTAGACATTTAAAAATCTGATCACCAGTAAGGCGTCAATTATGGAAGTCCCATTTCCCAGGCAGAAATATGGAATATAATTAGCAGAAGCCTCAGTTACAGTGGCAGTATTCTAGATTTGAGCCCTATCTCTACCATTTCCTAACCATGTGACCTTAGGAAATTTGTCTGTTTTAGCTTCAGTTTTTTTCCTTCTTATTAAGGTAGAGAAAATGGGTTTTTTTGAAGCGTAAAGGTGAGGTTAGCACTCTGGACTCTGAAAGTTAAAAGAGAGAAAAATCCATAAACCTGCCTGGCATATAGTAGATGCTCAACAAATGCCAGTGTCCTTCTTACCCAAACCACTCTCTCCCTTCTGTTTGCTTTGGGAGAACTAGGACCTATGCCAGAAGGATTTTATGAATTCATATAGCCAAGAGAAACAGAATAAACCCATGGACTTAGGCATTGGGAAAAATTATTTAGTCTGACTTAAGGGGGGGGGGAGATCAACCCTTAGTCTGTAGGGTAAGTAAAATGAAGAATGGGCTTCCCATTGTAGTACCTGTTTTCTCTTTCCTTAAGTGATGCTTCACCTACTTTCATTAAATAGCGTCATCCCTAATGGGCTCACTGAAGACTCAGTGGGGACATATTAGAGTCTGTACCTGCAGTCTAGTTTTTATATCTTTCTTCTGAAAACTTGGGACTTGACTGTTATGAGTGAGTGTTGCCTTGAACAGGGATATAATCTAAAAATAACTCCACAACTGCTAACTGAAACATAGGCTGGACACCCCCATTCCGAAAGGGGTCCTTGGCGGCTCCTTTGAGGAGTCAGTCTAGCAAGAACCTAGGGACGAGGAGATGCCTTATGCCACACTGTTCAGTTCTGAAAGTCCGTGGCTGGTGGGTGTCCTGGGAGGGAAATGAAGATGTCATTATCTGCCCAGCCAGTTGGTTCTGCTCATTCCTGGAGGCCAAACCCATGGCTATCTTGATCTTGGTAGCAGCGCCTGTTTAGGAAACTTGGAGATAAGTGGGGAAGGGCAGCATCATGGGTGATTGCCAAGTGACATCAGGAGCCATTTTATAGGGTCAGCGTGAAAGATTTTCTTCTGTTAGCTAGCCAGGTTCCCCTGGAGAAGCAGAGAGGCTAGACCAGACAGACCCATCATTGGTGGTTGGGATAATGGCTTCTGCTTCCAGTCCTGCAAGTGTTTTGCTAAGAAACTTTGGATGGATTTCTTTAGGTGCCAAGTCAAAGTCAGGGACAGTTTAAAATCATCCGATGAGACATAGCACAAAATTCCATTGATCTGCTTCTAATAAACTTACCAGCAGGAAAAGTGGTTAGAAATGAGCCCCTGGTGGTCTTGGCTTGATGTTTCCTAGTTAAGCCTTGTTTCTGGGGAGACATTTGCAGGTGTCCTTACAGGCCAACTTGGCCTCTTCATCCTGTCAGCCCCAGAACCCATCTGAAACCCAGGAAGAGGTGACTGTCCATTGTCTGTTAGGCTCTGAGCCGAGATCAGTGTTGGTTGCCCCGAAGGGGTCCAGCTCAAGTGCTCCGCTCTGCATCTGCGGCAGTGAGGGGAGGAGGTAGCAGCCAGCGCACTGGACTGACTGCCAGTGCCAAGAAGCCAAGAGATGGGACCTTCACCTGTAACTGCCTTTCCCTTGTCTGTGTCCTCCTCAGCAATGGGTGACCAGCCGGCAGATGCGCTTCGAAGGTGGATTTCAGGGCCGCTGCAACAAGCTGGTGGACGGCTGCTACTCCTTCTGGCAGGCGGGGCTTCTGCCCCTGCTGCACCGCGCACTGCATGCTCAAGGTCAGCCTGGGTGGCTGTTGGTGGGGGTCGGGCTGCTGACGGGGGCCAAGCGATGTCCTGTGGCTGTTCATCAAGTCAGGAGGCCAGCATGCTTTTTTAGGGGGCAGAAATGAGCTCTGTCTATCCTGGAGTACAGATGCCCGGCTTGGAACCTCCTGCCTTTGCACAGAGCAGGACCCGATTCCAGGGTTCAGCTGCATTATGATGGCTGCTTCAGATTGGCCATGGCCAGGAGTTAGGTGCATGTCCTGGGCCCCGGGGTGACTGCCACCTCTCCTGGGTGTGAAGCCACAGTTTCCAGGGCAGAGTTCTGCATCAGTCAGACTGGAACTGAAAACCCATGCTGTGCACGTTGCGGTCACAACAGTAACCAAACAGGCACTTGCAGAAAGGGGCAGAGAAACAGAGTCTGTGCAGAAAAGATCCTGTGTCTGACTAGCTTTGTTGAGGCCACCATTAGAAATGCCGCCATTAGAAATATCTTAAATTCAATGAAGTGTCCTAAATCCAAGTTTGTCCCGCCCCTCCTCCACCTGGCGTGGAGAGACCTGTGTTCGTTTCTGTGGCATCTCAAATGGGACTGCCAAACCAAAGCACTCAGAGAGCAAGCGAAACTTCTGGGAGCCTTCCTTTATTATGTTTTGAAATCTCAGGTTGCCTGCAGACTCCCAGATCAGCTTTCTTATTAATTTTATGTGAGAGCAGGGTGTTTCTGGGGAAACCATACTCATAGCTGCCCGGC
Source organism: Mustela erminea (assembly GCF_009829155.1). Lineage (NCBI taxonomy): Eukaryota > Metazoa > Chordata > Mammalia > Carnivora > Mustelidae > Mustela > Mustela erminea. The sequence continues at coordinate 112,044,536 of NC_045618.1, forward strand.
TGGGTCCTGATCTATTCTGGAGTGAGATCCCTTGGCCCAGAGGGAAGGTTTTCTTTGGACTTAGTAGCTGGGTAATTAGTTGCTCAAATGTGGAAGATGAGATTCTTTGCTACTGCCTTGCCATCCCCATGTGCCTTTTTATCTTCTTTGGCTCATCCTGCTGAGCCCCTTTTCTTTACTTTCTTCATTTCACTTGAGTTGTGGCCACTTTGGATACAGACTTGAAGAAAGCACCGACTCTGCCCATTTTCCCCATTCTTCCAGTTGTAGTCTGTCCTGAGATTCCTTGCCTGGGCCCCTGGGCTTCTGATCTCAGGGCATTAAGAATTATCCTTCTCCCGACTTGAGCCTGCACTGTCTCTGGCTTGACCGCTGGAATAGAGAAGCCAAGAAATCCCTGAGAGTCCAATGTTCTCAAAGCAAAAGTCGCCTGGGGTTTTAATGATTTCTTTATCTGGAACTGGTGAGGTGAACCCCCTGGTATAATGGGCAGCCTTTCACCGACCTGCCCCTGGCCATGATGCGTGGCAGGAGCATCCGGGAGAGCTGCTGCAGGAGCGCCCCCTGCCAGTATGGGTGGCAGGGGGTGGGGGTGGGGTCCTGCTGACATTTTGTTTATTGTAGCACCTGCTCTGGAGGCCTGATCACACTCAGAGCTTTGCCTGTGGAAGAGGTTGCCTGTGACTCTTGGGCCTTGCAGCTTTTTCACTGCCTGACAGAGGAGACCTGAGTTGGGCTTGAAGCTCACCCATGTCTCAGCAACAGTGAGAAAGGAAGAAGGAAGTGTCTCCAGCAGGAGGCATAATACTGACATTGGGAGTCGAAAAGAGACGATGGGTAGAAAGATACTCATAATATACTATGAGCAAAGATTTCAAAGCAGCGTATATGTAATTCCATTTTTTTTTTTAAGAGAGAGAGAGAGAGAGAGTTCAAATGAGGGGTGGGGGAGAGGGAAAGAGAGAATCTGAAGCGAGCTCCATACTCAGTAAGGAGCCTGATGCGGCACTTGAGCTCACGACCCTGAGATCATGACCTGAGCTGAAATTAAGAATTGGATGCTTAACTGACTGAGCCAGCCAGGTGCCCCTATAATTCCATTTTTAGTGAAGACTTGACTCTAAAAATTACTAGAAGGTATCTGGGTTGTGAAATGACAGGTGATACTTGTTTCCTTTTCTTATTTGTATCTTCTGATTTTCTGAATTAATTTGCATTTCTTGCATAAAGAAAAGTTATTTTACCAAAGAATAGAAATTCTATAAGCAAAACAAGAAAAAAGGTGGGAAAAGTTATTTACGACGAATGAGAAAGGGCTAATTTCTTTGAGAGACTCTTACAAATCACTAAGAAATAGCTGACCCTCCCTGAAACCCAGGCAGAGGATTTGAACAGGGAGATTCAGAACAGGCAGGGAAGGAGCTCCTGGTGGTGTTGCTTTTGCTACTGTCCCCCCCCGCCCCCGGCAGGTGACCAAGACTTGCTCAGCCTGGGACTCAACAGTCTTTCACACGGATTTTCTCGTTTGGGCCTCAGAACAATGTCATGGAATAGGTAGTCTTGTCACCCCATTTTACGGAGGAGGAAACAAAGAACAGTAAGGCTAAGTGACTTGTTCTCTGATACCGGATGGCCGCCTACCACGGTGTAGCTGCCACAGGTGTATAAATGGAACCAAAAGATATAGTGAAAGATGTGCAAATCAAATCAGTGAGACACTGGTCGCTTTTACGGTCAGATTGCCAGAGAGGAGAAAACATGGTGCCAGTGTTGGGGAGAGTGTGGGAAAACGGGCAGTTTTGCACTGTCAGTGTGGGTGTAAATAGCTGTATCGGTTTTTGGAGGGTCGTTTGGAGACTTGTTTAAATTACTTAAACCAGGCTAGTGCATGTCAGGAATTTACCTGCAGAGATATTAGCAAAGGAATGGCGAACAACCCAACCGCTCATGAAAAGGTTACTAGGGGCTAAGCAGTTAAGCGTATGCCTTTGGCTCAGGTCCATGATGTTGGGTCCTGGGATCGAGGCCCACACTGGGCTCCTCGCTCAGCAGGGAACCTGCTTCTCCCTCTCCCTCCGCTGCTCCTCGCCACTTGCTCTCTCTCTTTCTCCAACAAATAAAATCTTTTTTTTTTTTTTTTTTAAGAAAAGGTTAATAGTTAAATGTATTATGATTTCTCCATACCATGGTTACATGCGATGGGCTCCTACGGAAAACTCCCCAGAACCCAACACGAAGTGTAAGAGGTTTGGTCTGTGTGCACATGGGGTGACAGCCCCATAGCTTTTCCTGGAGGCGAGCAAAACCCCTTTAACAATGGGCACCTTTGGGAGATGGATGGGAGTTGAAGGGAGGGAAACTCATGTACTGAAATTGTTTTTCTTCTGTACCATACCTACTTTTTCCCTGACATGTTCATCCCTACTTTTATCTCAGCAAACAACCCAGTACACTTTTAAGGTGATGATCCCCTTGCTAGTTAAAAGAATTTTTTTTTTTAAGATTTTATTTATTTATTTGACAGAGAGAAATCACAAGTAGATGGAGAGGCAGGCAGAGAGAGAGAGAGGGAAGCAGGCTCCCTGCTGAGCAGAGAGCCCGATGCGAGACTCGATCCCAGGACCCTGAGATCATGACCTGAGCCGAAGGCAGCGGCTTAACCCACTGAGCCACCCAGGCGCCCCTCCCCTTGCTAGTTAAAGAGGTAACAAGGGGCCGACCCCCGGCGGTGCACATACCCAGTCCCACCTCCCCGGCTCCAAGCAGGGCGCTGCTGTATAGGTGTAGAACACAGTGGTTGACTAGAAGAACAAATTATTAAGATTTTTAAAATATAAAATGCTGACCAAATTGGAGTTCTTTGGTTTCTATGGAGCCGTAGGAAAGCGGCAGGCCCGTGAGCAGTTACCGGTGGCTTGAATGTTCTCGGAGGCATACCGCAGGCCTGTTTCTGTCCACTTGCAAAGTTGAGCTATGTATCGCTGTGCCTGTCAGTTTCCGTTTGGGAACACTTTTGGAAAGGAATCTTTGAGATGCAAAATGACATGGTGATGGGGATTCATACTGTGAGGGAGAGGTATGGAGGATTGAGAAGGCTGATTCCACTCCCGTCAGCACCCTGTCGTCCTGTCCACCTTCGTCTGTGATTTTGTGTGCAAATTCCAGGATTCCGGGAAGCTCCTTGTTGGGCTTGTGAACTTGGAGCTTGCAGACTTCAGTAATACAGCATGTAATGGACCTACTCTGTAATCTGTCTAATAGTAAACATAGCAGTTTCTTTTCAGATTCCGATTTTAGTGATAGGTTAGCACTTACCTTAATATAATAGTCTTTTACTTCTTAGAGGATATAGAATAAAGGTGTATTTTGTACATATGCTTAGTGCAGTTATTCTGAACTTTAATGCATTTGCTTTTTAAAAAAATAAGAGCTTTCTTGAGATATAATTCACATAACCATATAATTCACTTATTTAAAATACACAATTCAGTGGCTTTTAGTGGCATCACAAGAGTTGTGCAACCATGACCATAATCAGTTTTAGAATTTTCATCACCTCCCCAAAGTCCCTGTAGCTATTAAATATGCTTCTTTAAGGAAGAAATCACAAAGGAAAAATCAACACTATGATTATAGCGTAGAAAAATGTATGCCTCTAGTGTTAAATGGAAAACACAAAATACAAAATTATAATAACTACACAGAAAAATGCATAGAAACAAAAAAAGACTGAAAAAGAAAAATTAGCTTTTAATTGCTATTTATAGACTGATTGCTATCTCTATAGTAGCCCAGGGATCAAAGTATAAAATTAACCAAGGACTGAATGCATGTGTGTAGTTTTTAAAAACCAGTTCCCATGTAAGTGCTTCTGGAAACTTCCATCTGTTAGCAGTCTGTCTCTCCTCCCCACCTGATAACTGTATGGCGCACAGAATTCTCTGACCGTATAGATTGAGCTTCAGAGTGTAGAAGCCTGGTTGCTTGTTCCTAGTTTAATATTATTATTACCAGAAATGCCAGTTTCTGCTTCTGCTACCATATTAGATGAGGCAAGAATCCTGGCACTTACTAGTAATGCTGCTTAGGAAAAGTTTTTGAGCCAAGAGAAAAGTTGGAGGACGCCCTTTGGAGATAGATGAAGTTCAGGCTTCGAAAAGAGAAGGAACAGACAGACATCACCCCTGTTGAGAGTTCTCTTAGCCAGTTAGAGTCGGCGATGTGCTAGAGGAAGTATCTTAAGAAGCCCAGAGGAGTTTAGGGCGCCTGGCTGGTGCAGTTGGTTAAGTGTCCCAACTCTTGGTTTTGGCTCAGGTCGTGATCTCAGGGTTGTGGGATCAAGCCCCGTGTTGGCCTCCACACTCAGCACAGAGTTTGCTTGGGACTTTCTCTCCTCCCTCTGACCTTCCTCCCCCCCAAATAAAGAAAATCTTGAAAAAAGAAGAAGAGTAGGGACTTGTGGACTGAGTCAGGGGGCAGTATCAGTGTCGATCTGGAAGGCGGAAGCAGTTGGCTCACACCTTCACGGATGTGGTCTCAGACCGGCATCCACTCTGTGCTGCTGCTCTGACTGGAGTCAAAGGTCAGGAGAAGAGACATATCACGGGACTTGGGTGAAAGTGTTGAGTGTCCTGAGAATGCAATTTTCAGAATTCATTCAGGAAGAACAGAGGGAAAACTTGACTGTCCTCAGTGGGTAATAAAGTACAAAGACTGTCCTTGACACTGGCGGTGTCCCGGGCCTGGGCCCGTGCTGATCTTCTGCCTTTCTGCAGGCGACCCTGCCCTCAGCATGAGCCACTGGATGTTCCATCAGCAGGCCCTGCAGGAATACATCCTCATGTGCTGCCAGTGCCCCGCGGGGGGGCTTCTGGATAAACCTGGCAAGTGAGTGCCCTCTCTCAGGGGAGGGGGCCATGGAGAAGGGAGGGTGGGTGTGCCACTCAGGCCTACCCAGGGCTCTGCGAGGGCAGCAGCTACTGACCTTTAAGAGTCCGGTATCCAGGGGTGGGGTGTGGGGAGTCCCTTTGTATCCAGCTGCTTAGTCGTGGTGGGGGCACCCCCTTCCAGTGCCATCCTGGCATCCTCAGTGCCTGTCCTTTCCCCATGCTTACGTGCCCTCCACCCCGGTAAGTCATACAGATTGCTAGTGCGTAGCTTTTCTTTCCTCCCCCATTTTTTTTTTTTTTTTAAGCTAAACTGATCTAAATAGAACAGGATACAGGATTTTAAAACCCTTGAGTGTCGTAAACAGAAATTATAATCACCACAACTATTGCCACATACACTGGATATCTTTAGGCACCACAGTCAAAGCAAAGGGAAATCAGATAAATCCTGTCCCCGTGGCTACTGGGCTTGGATACACCCTGTCCCTGCTGACACGCTGGGGAAGGCCCAGCGCCAGGCTGGTCTCGAGCAGTTGATCAGGAAGAACGTGGCCCATTTCCAGGCATTTTGGTAGTCTTTCGGAGAAGTATATTAACTTAGCACCAGTGCCACCCTGGAGAGCCCTTTCCAGAAGACCAGAGGAAAGAAGAAGAGGAGGGACCCTGGAGGGGCCAAGCCTACAGGGACAGTTGCTGCTGTGGGCCAGGGCGGGAGGACGGGGCTTTGAGAAAGGCCGCCGGGTGGCAGTGGGACGTGGGGGTGCGTCCTGGGTCTGGATCTCTTGTGGGAGGCTGCGCCTGCGGGGATCTGTGGGGAGCAGAGGAGCCCCTGCTCAGAGGCTTGTCCTCACCTTGTCCTTGCAGGTCTCGGGACTTCTACCACACCTGCTACTGCCTGAGTGGCCTGTCCATAGCCCAGCACTTCGGCAGTGGAGCCATGTTGCACGACGTGGTCTTGGGAGTGCCGGAAAATGCCCTGGTAAGGCAGGATGGCGGATGTGACACCTCTTCTCCACAGGGTCCCCAGGACGGGGCTTACCAAGAGAGCAGAGCAGCCGCTCTTGCCGTGCAGAACCCTCTGCGCATATCCTGTGTGCGGGCCTGCGAGCACACTGTCCCCCCAGACCCTCCTGGATTCACACCTTCCGGGAGGAGCTTGTGACTGAGGAGGAAACTACCAAAAGGCAAACTCAGGCTTCCAGGTCGGGGGGTGGGATCCAGTCTGCCACAGAGGCTCTGTGCCTTTACCCCCTGCCTCAGGACCCAAACTTCTTAACCATTAGTTCCTCAAAGGGAGCTGCTCAGAGGCAGTAAGTCTCTGGAATCTGCAGCCACGCAGCACTGGCGCGAGCTGGCGAGAGCTGGCAGAGCCGCTCTCTCAAGAAGCTTCCAGACTACCTCTAAACGAAGTCTCCCGGAAATGCACCTCCACGGTGCCCTGTTTGTGCCCTCCCCAGCACCCAGCACAATTTGTAATGTGTGTGTTTAAGTCGTTTTTGTCTGCTGCCCCCCAAAACTGTCAGCCCCATGAGGGCCGGATGTTCAGCCCACCTCCAGCCCTAGAGCAGCCCAGCCACAAGGAAACACCCCTGAGCCCAGACCTGAGCCTGGGATGTGACTCCAGCTTAGTGTCCACAGCTGACAATGGGGTCCATGCAGACGGTCACAATAGCTCCCATAGAAGAACACAGATGGCCAGGAGATGGAAAGTCGCTCAACCTCACTGATAAGCAGAGCAAATCGGAGCAACCACCACTCATCTTTTTCAAGTCTTAACAGTTTTTTCCATATTTGCCTCCCACACAACCCTTTTCCCTTTGTCTCATTACCCACCTCCCCAGCATCACCTTGTCCTCAGTTTGACACTTGTCTTGCCTGCTGGTGTCGTTGTGCCGTTTCCGTCAACAACACAGAGAGGGTGTGCTTTCATGCTTTTTAGAGCACGATCTGCCGCCCGTGTCCCGCGCGCTGCTTCTCTTGCCGACCCTGTGCTCGGACGTTTATCTGCGTTCACATGCTGCTCTGGTGTTTCCATTGTAACAACGCTACGGTATTCCTGGGTGCAAACGGACTGCAATTTTCCTTCTGTTGGTTAACATCGAGATGGTTTCAGTTCGTGCTCTTGCAGACAGACTCGCTGTGTACTTTCTTGTGTTAGTTTCTCTAGGGGAGATTCGCTGGGTTGAAGAGAACACGCGCTTCACCTTCACTAGACGGCGTCTCCCGCCCCCCTCGGGGGGCTCGCGCAGAACTCAGGGGAGTCGCACTGTTGTCCGACTTCTCCGTTCTGCCGTTTGATACGTGGGAAGTGAGTGGTACCTCGGTTTTATTTCTGCGTTTCCATGATTACTTGTAAGCTTAAGCATCTTTACAGATGCTCATTGACCATTTGTGTTGTATCTTCCGTGACTTGGCTGTCGGCTGCTTGCTTTCTTGCTGATTTGTGATTTTAATTGTTTGCCCCTTTCTCATACATTTGTTGGAGTTCCCTGTGTGTTGATAGCAATCCTCTGTTGGTGGTGTGTATGTAGACACTCTTCCAGTTTGTGACTTGTCTTTTCACGTTTTGTGGGTTTTTTTCTTGCTTTTGAAAAGGAGATTTTTAATTTTATAGTGAACAGTTTTATTGCCTTTTCGGTTTTTGAGGGTGTGGAGGGGAGGGATACTTAAGAAATCCTTCCCTACTCTGAGGTCATACTTCTCTTTTCTTCCAAGCAGTCTAAAGTTTTGCTTTTCCCTCTAGATTTTTAATTTTCTTGGAATTGATTTTTGTCTGTTGGATACAATTTTCTCTTTTTCCCATGTGGATGAACAGTTGACCAGCCGCACTACTAACTGAAGTTTACAACTGTCCTACTGATGTGTGTCCCGTACGTCATGTACTCAAGTTTCTGTATCCGAGGTGACTCTGTTCTGTTCCTTTGGTCTCTTTGTCTTACTGCACTGTCTTAAGCAAATCTTAAATGCAGGTAGGCAAGTCCCATCCACTTTGTTCTTTTTACTCGAAATTGCCTTCCTATTCTTTGCTTTTGCTTTTTCCTGTGGATTTTAGGATCAGCTTATCAAGTCCCACAAAAAACTATAATGGAATTTTTATGGGAATTTGCATTGGACTTAAGATTAATGGGAGAGAACTGACTTCTGAGGCTTTCCATTTGTGAACAGGATTTTTCAGATTATCTTCACGTCTTTCACTGGTGTTTTATCATCTTCTCCATAAAAGACTAGCACATCTTTTGTTAGACTTATGCCTAGGAAATTTATAGCTTTTGTGTCTGTTGTGATTGGATTTTTCTTCCATTATATTTTGTAACTGGTTGTTACTAAAGTACAGAAATGATATTTATATTTTAATCTTGTATCTAGCCATCTTGCTAAACTTACTTAGTAGTTGTAATAGCTTGTAGAATCTCTTGGATTTTCTACTTAGAATGTGGTATTATTTTAAAATGAGGACTATTTTGCCTTTTTCTTTCTGGTTCTTTTTTTTTTTTTTTAAGATATTTATGAGAGTGCAAGTAGGAGGAGAGTACAAGTAGGAGGAGGGGCACAAGGAGAGGAAGAGAGAAAATTCTCAAGTAGACTCTGACATGGGACTCCATCTCTTGACCCTGAAATCACAACTTGAGCTGAAACCAAGAGTTGGACATTCAACCAACTGAGCCACGCAGGCACCCCTTTCTTTCTGATTCTTAAGAGTTTTATTTCTTTTTCCTGTCTTGAGATACTGTCTAAGGTCCCCATAGAGTGCTGACTGGAGACAGTCATAGGGGGTGCTCCTATCTTGCTTCTGGTTGTAGTGGGAAGGCATTTATAATTTCACCATTATGTAGGCTCCTTACTGTGTTGTTTTTTTTTTAGATTTTATTTGAGAGAGAGAGAGCGCGCGCGCACAAGCGGAGGGATGGGCAGAGGGAAAGGGAGGCTCTCTGCTGAGCAGGCAGCCTGATGTGGGGTTGGACCCCAGGACCCTGGGATCGTGACCTGAGCCAAAGGCAGACCTTAATGACTGAGCCACCCAGGCACCCCTGAGGGTTTTGACAAATACTTCCTATCTGGTTAAGGATGTTACTTACCTTCTCTTCCTGGTTTGCTAGGTTGTTGTTTTGTTTCAATCATAATCTAATATTAAATTTTATTGAGTGCTTTCTCTGCACCTGATTTTCTCCTTTAATCCAATATGCTATTGTTAATAAATGTTCTGATGATAACCTTACATTCCCAGGATCAGCCCTTCTTGGTCATAGGAGAGAGAGAGAGAGAGAGAGAGAGAGAGAGTGTGTGTGTGTGTGTGTGTGTGTTTAATACATTGCTAGATTCAGTTTGCTAGTATTTTTTTGGCCAGTATTTTTATTTAGGATTTTTTACATGATACTCAAAAGAAAAACTGATCTAAAATTTTTGTTTTATTGTATTGCTTTTTCCAGTTTATATTTCAGGATACTATCATAGCCTCATAAAATTAGATGGGTATCTTCTCTCTCTGTCACCCCCCCATCTTTTTTTTTTTTTTTTTTTTAAGTCTTTGAGAACACTTGTACAGGTTAGAGATGATCTGTTTCTTGTAGGTTGATAACACTTGCTTGAAGAGCCATCTAGGCCTGGTATCCTGGGACAAGAGTGATGATAGCAGAATAAGCAGTTGTTTTATTGATTTAATTTATTCATATGTTTTAAAGAGCTTCTTGAGTAGATTTTGAAAATTATATTGCTCTATAGAGTTATTGAGTTTACCTGTACTTTTATATGTTTTGGCATAAAATCGCTCATAGTCTTCTCTCTTAGAAGTTTTAAAACCTCAGGGCACCTGGGTGCTCAAGTCATTGAGCATCGAACTTTTTGATTTTGGCTCAGGTCATGATCTTGGGTGATGAGATCAAGCCCTGCGAAGGGCTCTGGACTCAAGGTGCCGTCTGTTTGGGATTCTTTCCCTCTCCTTCTTCCTTCCGGCCTCACTCTCGCTCTCTCTCTAAAATAAACAAATAAAACATTAAAAAAAAAAAAAAAAAGCTTTTAAACTTCTCCTGCAGTTCTGTTCCTTTTCTTCATTCTCCCCAAATGGAAGAGTCCTGAATACGGGCCCCCAGCTGTACTCTGACTTAGACCCAAAGTTTCTTTTGGGTTTCTGTGAGGGAGTGGAATAATATAAAAGAATTTAAATATGGCCTGAGACATTTACTGCATCATAGGGTCGTGTTCCTTTTTCAGTATTACAAATGTAAATACATGGTGATTGTTTTAATAATTGGAATATATATAAAATTACAATTAAGAAAACTTAAAACAATCACATCACTATTCCTATTTGGGTGTGTGTCTGACTTCTGCCTATAAATCACATCTATGAGCACATTTTCGAAAAGTTTAGGATAACGTGCATACCGTTTTCCTCCATGAGCCTTTGCCCATCATTACCTATTTTGAAAGCATGTTTTTAAATGACTACATAGCAGTCCTTTGTGTCCCACGTAGTGTTCAATGTTTATACTAATACCTTGTCATTGGACATCAGGGCCTTGTGGGTGGATCTCCCTGGCTGTCTCTGATGAGTCCTCCTTCTGATAAATGCTTACAAGTGCATTGAATTTAACGGCTTCAAGGCTGTGCCCATTGCCAGGGACCACTGGGGCTGCTGACTGGCCTCTGTCCTTCTCTTTGCAGCAGCCCACTCACCCTGTGTACAATATCGGACCAGATAAGGTGATCCAGGCCACCATGCACTTTCTGCAGAAGCCAGTCCCCGGCTTTGAAGAGCGAGAGGATGAGGCACCAGCACAGCCCGCCACCGCCTAGAAGACAAGGCTCCCGTGGCTCTCTGCTCACCCACCTCCCCGGTCAGACCAAGGTGTATACATTTCGATACGTACCACATTCTGTGCTGCATAAGCCTTGGCCACTATGGGGCTGTGGTCCTTTGTCTTTTCCTGTCAAACAAAACAAAACTGATGGCTCTGGGTTTGGAGAACATAGTGGCGTGGTCTTTTAAAAAGTCTTTCCACCTCTGTCAAACCAAAAATCTGTCAGCCTGCGTGGCACCTGAACCTGGCTCTGGCCTGGCCTGGGTTGTTGGGGAGCGATGTGCCCTGGGCAGAAGCAGCCCTCGCCACCAGCTCTCCAGCCCGGACAGTGGTACTGAAACGAACGGCATCTATGAGTCACTGCTACCCCCCCCCCCCACCATCCCCGTACGCCACCCTTAAGTCACCAGGAAGGTACCATCCTGCGGGTGGAAATAAGTGCTCTGTGCCAAGGGGGAAGGGGAGCTTTGGTCCCATCAGACTGAATTCTCTAGAAAAAATCATGGTGGGACTTCACTATGAGATGCCCAAGGCTGCAGGGAAAGGGAGCCGGGGGGTGGGGGAGAAAGGTCTCCTTGGGTTGTGACTTCCTGCCCCTCTGCCTGGAGAACCGAGCCACACTCTCCCCAGGGCCCCTGATGGGTGCACAGGCGCTTTGCTTCAGCCACCTGGGCAGTGACTTCGACCCAGGAAGCCAATTATGAGTGGAAATGAACCTCTAGCTCGGTTCTGCACCCAAGGAAGCAGCCCCAGTGCGCACCCCTCCCCCGCCCCATCATGTGAAAACCCCTCTCAGTGACCCCTCTGCGTGTTTCCATCTCCCATCAGACCCCCAGCCCGGCCTCCTCAGAGATGGTGTTGTCTTCTCTCATCCCAAGTATTAATGCTACTAAGTCTTTCACCTTAATTTGACTCAGGATATATTCACGTTCTGCCCACTCTGGGCCCCCAGACATAAAATGAAGCGCTCCGTGGGCTGGCTGCCATCGAGGCCGGAGCCGAGGAACCCTGGCTGAGGCGGGGGGGGGGGGGGGCGCCCCATGTGCTCAGCCTGTCCGGGCCTCTGCGGCTTTCAGTCAGTGGGGTGTCGAGCTGGGCCATCTGTCCACTGTTGCTGTCCCAGCAAACTCCGCGTGGCTGACCTGGCCTTCGTAAGCAGCCGCGGACTGCAGGCCGGGAGGCGCTCAGAGATGCAGCATGAGGCCCCTCTCAAAAACTCCGCCCTTTGCTGCCTCTAATTCCCTATTGCTTTGGCGGATTGGGCTATATGTATTACCTCCTTGAAATAATAAAAGAATGACCTTTTCAATGATGTCTCTCATTTGTGACTGGTACCAAGAAGATTCCCTCAGAATGTCCAGTGTTGGGAGTTACTGAAGGCTGTTCGCAGATCGCCCATCTCCTGTATGCAGGGTTCTAGACCCTGCGTGTGAGCGAAGACAGGCGTCTGGCTGGGGCTCCACCTTCAGACACGTCCTCCAGCTGAGGCCACAGTGGACCTAACGCACAGCGAGAGAATCTCTTGTCTTTCCCAGTCTCCCCAGAGCAATTTGGTTTACTCCCCAGCACTCTGTACACCACGTCTCATGGTCTGTCTGTGTCTGTCTCCTCCCTCTGACTCTGGGCAGGGGCTGTGCTGCTGTGCTCCGAGTCCTAAGGCAAGCGCTCAGCCACAGGTGGGGGTAGTCGTCCTGACCAGGGGCAGGGGGCTGCCACAGGAACACGAACAGGCCAGAGTCCTGCGGTCACCTGGCTTTCCTCCAGGGGTGAGGAGAGGGTGTCCTCCTCTCGGAATATAATCCCTGTCCCTGTGCTGTCATTGCCCTGGTAACAGCTTGGGCTACAAAGCAGTGTGGGGAGAGGCATGCTGGCCATCACCTTAAGGAAAGGTCAAACCGTCGCATGCCTGGAGCCTCACACGGTATTAGGGGTTGGGTTGCAGTAATGGGTGTGGTTAAGAGACGGAAGGGATTGCTCGGGTGTGAGCTGGCTTTATGACACCCAGGCAGGAGGGTGTGTGCTGGCCCAGGGTTAGGTGAAGGGTGCCTCCCAGAGAAGAGAGGGTCGTTTGCTGGCACTCTTATCTCTGGGCTTTACACTGGCATAATCACGAGACTCCCTGCTTCCAGTTGGGTCTGGAGGATTTCCTGACTTTGACAGCGTTCAAGTGAGTGCTGGACAGAAATTCTCAAATGTATCATGCAGCTCCTTAAGTAGAAGGCACTGATGTTGCATTCAACGTGGGGGCCATCAGTAAAGAAATACAAAGCTACCACAGATGTCTATATCCAGATGGGCTCCAGCTTTCTCCTTGGATGCATTTCAGACCCACCTTGAGCCCCATATAAGTCAGTCAGCCTGCTAGATTCTCCTGTGAGCAGAAGGGGAGCCTCCTAGATAAGCAGACTTCCCTGGAAAAACAGTACAAGCCAACCATATTCCTACACTGCTTTCTCTTCGTGGCATTGTTTCTGAGTTAGAAACCACCCGTCAGATTCTGGCCACTGTGTTGGGGGCAGGGCAGTCCTCCTTGATGAAGGCTCCTTCTCACGAAGACTTCACACAAAAGCATATGCCATAATATTAAATAACAACTCCACGATGGCCTTCCCTTAAGAACCAGCCTTAGATCTCAGCACGCGGCTTCCTGGTGATTGAACTTAGCAGAGATGGAGGCTAGGAACCCCTGGCAAGGTGGCTGCTCCTGTGACCTTGGCTATTTCATTAATGTTAACTTCCTATGCCAGACTTGTGACAGGAGCTTCATAGGAGGAAGAGCCCCCAGTGCCCTCTATGGTTGGTAGAAGTGGAATCCGTTGGCTTCAGATGTCAGATGCACAGATCCCAGTGCTGCCATTCTGTTGTGAAGAGTGAGGAGGTTGTCTGGTCTTCCCACCAGCTTGCCGCTGATCCTACCTCCTTGTGGAAGGAGGCCGCTGGGCTATCTGCAGGAATTCTCCAGTAGCTTGGGCATTCCAACTCCAAGGAAAGGGTCATGGTCTGGGACAGGGAAATGAATGTTCTTTATGTCTGGAGGCTTTCTTAGGGCCTGTGTGGTCAGAACGATGCAGAGACCAAATATTAACAAAGATGTGGGGTGGCTCTCATTCTCTGTCTGGGCTAACTTCAGTTCGATGAAAACTTGCTTTCCTAATGCTGGTAATCAGACCTGAGGTTAATGATACAGAGGTCTGTCATGGTGGTCGACTCACTGTGGCATCCATTTGGGAATGCCAGCCTTCAGCTGAGGCGGAAGTATTTGCTAATATTTTACTAGTCTACCATCTACACCAGGGGGTAGCAAATTTTCTCTGTAAAGTGTCAAATACTAAATATTTTTATTTCTTTTATTTATTTTTAAAGATTTTATTTATTTATTTGACAGAGATCACAGGTAGGCAGAGAGAGAGAAAGGGAAGCAGGCTTCCTGCTGAGCAGAGAGCCCAATACGGGGCTTAAGCCCAGGACCCCAGGATCAGGACCTGAGCCAAAGGCAGAGGCTTTAATCCACTGAGCCACCCAGGCGCCCCCAAATACTAAATATTTTAAGATTTGCAAACAACTACTCAACTTCAGTCTGCCCTTGGAGTACAGAACAGCCACAAACTTTATGAAAACAGGTGGTGGGCGAGATTTGGCCAGGTGGGCTGTACTTTGCCTCCCCCTGATCTAGGCTAAATCCCATCCGTGTTCATTCAACATTCTTCCACATCTTTCCATGTAATGCTAGACTCAGATGACAGCCGTGCTCGGTAAAGTTTGTACCAAGGATTCCAGACACCCACACGTGCCGTTCAGGGATTCTGCTGCCTTTGAACAGGAAGGAGAATTTTATGATTTAAGACATGTTTACAAGCGGCTTAAAGCGAAGAGGAAATGTGTTGATTCACAGAGACGTCCAGAAATTAGCCTGGCTGTATGGCTTTAGTAGATTTCTCCCCCTTTCTCCATCTTTCTGTATCAGCTCTACTCTCAGGCTCTCTCCATAGGAGTGTAAAATGGCGGCAGCAATCACTCCAGGCCTTGTCTCCTCTTAGGGTGAAGTTCTGCAGACGAGAGGCTGGCACCGGCCCAGTCTTCCTTCCTGGCAAGTGTCACTGCATTTCATGGGCTTTGATCAAGCCAAGTACCTTTCCGAGAAGCGGTCTCGTGGCCAGGAGATTAGAGGGCACTGACTGACCTAAGTCTTGATCACATGCTTCCCCCCCATGAGTGGGAAATGCGGTTCCATCAGAAACACATAGTCTAAGCAAGGGGAGGAATGAAGCCCCACGTGCAAATCAGGGTTGTAGCCAAACGGAGGGACATGGATGCTAAGGAGACAAATCACCACTGCTCTCTACAACAGCGGATCATTACTGGGACAGAAACCTGTGGTGGACATGGTCGGCATCCATTCCTCCGGCCCCCACCTGTGCGGCCAGTAGGCTTGTGTGGACCTGATTCCCTTCCTAGCTCCAGGTCCAGGCCCCGACTGGCTGAAGCCAGTTGGTTTAATCTGTCCCTCTTTGCTTCAGTAATTTGTTCACATCTGGCAGTAACCCAAGCCGAAGCCAGTCAAATGGTTTGTCCCAGCCTCACGGATGGCTGCGGGGCCAAGCACATGGCCTGAAACAGACCAGAGAGGGAGAAAGCCCTGGACATTACATGATGGAGGAAAAGCACCTTTCTCCTGTGAGGGAATGTGTGGTCTGGGACTCCTACAACCATTTTCCTACCTAGAAGGAAGCCAGTCTTAGAAGCAGCACACACAGACTCCCTGACTTACTGAGAAACATGGCCAGAGCCCTGAGCACATTGCTCCTGCAGCTTGCCTGGTCTCTGGCTTTTTCAGCTACATGAGCCAACCTGAGTTGAATTTACTATTCCTTGCAACCAAAAGCATCCTAAAATATATGAAACTCTATCCCATATCAGCCCCCGGGGCATCAAAGTCCTTACTTGCTGCAGGGCACTGACCACCTTTGCCACATCCATCCAAAGAATAAACCCTACGAGAGTTCCTCCTGATCTCCTGCCTTGTCTCATTTGATCCTTGACTCAGCCTCATGAGTGGGTGAGGCAGCTGGATTATCTGCATTTTATAGCTGTAGAAGCAGGGCAGAGAGCTTCAGTGAATCACCCGTGTTTGTTACCAATGAATAGTGGAGTCTGAACTTGACCCCAGATTCGCTGCCTCCTAGCCCATGTGTGTCCGTCCCCCTAGGTGTTTAAAGGAAGGAGAAATGGGTGGTCTCGGGAACGGGGGCCAGAGTTAAACACACATGGGTTACCTCCAGGGCTGGACGACTGAGACCACAAATGCCTGTCCCCATCTTTTAACAGAACGAGGACAGTGACAGCCAACAGCAGCAGCAGGCTCACCTCACCCTTCTAAGCCACCTCCCACTCTGCCAAGTCCTTGGTATAGAGCGATGCTCCCCGCACCACAGGGGTGCCACCCCAAGTGCACGGTGTGACACCGAGTGACTCCCAAGCAAGGTCGTGGTGAGTCAATCTTTCTGGGAGCAGACCGCAGCCCTGAAGAACAGCCCGCCCTCCCTGGCCTGGCCTGGCCCGCCTAACTGGTTCCTGGACATCCTCTTCCACTTCCCGGCAATAACCTCGCCTCTGCTTTCTACCAGCTGGTGCAGGAGGCTCCGAGAACGAGGCCAGGTGGCCGACGTTCCCCTCCCACTTCTTGGGTACATCCAAGAACAACCAGGCAGGCGGGGACAGAGTGCTGCTCGCCAGCCCAGCTTCATGGAAAACTTTCCCTGCCCCCTGCCCCTCCTGCATAAATACGACTCCTGCAAAATAACAAGAAGAACACATTTTAAAAGAAAACCTTATTTTAGGATAGTTTTGGATTGAGGGACAAATTGCAAGGATAGTAGACAGAGTTCCCATAGACCCCTTAAGCCGGTTTCCCTACGGTTACGGTCTTAGTATGGAACATTTCCACACGAATGAACCAGTATCAATACATTACTACTAAGTAAAGGCCATAGTTCAGTTAAATAACGGAGTTTTTACCTGATCCCCCTTTTCTGTCCCAGGATCCCATCCATGATACTTTGTTACATTTAGTTGTCAAGTCCCTCCTTAGTCTGCTCTTAGTTGCGACAGTTTGTGTGTCTATTAGTATGGACTCAGGAGTATTGATTTTATACTCTGGGTTATGTTCCATACTGTGTTGTTCATTTTATTGTTTACATTGTTCTGGCTTTGGCCATTAACTCTCTCAGCTGGTTCCTGTGTCCCTTTGACATCTCCACGCTTCCTTACTTAGAAAATACTAATTAAAAAAATCATAATCATGTATTTTGCCATCCCTTTTCTTTCAAGAAGTGTGGCATGTTGATAATCGTCAACACTGGATAATGGATATGTTAGGGTTCGGTATACCACTCTCTCAATCTTTGATATCATTCAGTTCTTTCCGGAATAAAAAAATATCGCATGCCAGTGTGCTTGGATGTGAGACTTCATGTTGTCGTCTGCTATACCTGTGATGGCCTGGGCGGATGGGACAAAGGTGGTGACAGGAGCCAAGGCTGTTGGCTCCCAAGTCAGGGTAGGCTAAATGTCACAGCCTTGTCGAGGGCAGGGCCAGGGGACCCTGGGACTGCAGGGGGCTCTGCCCCCAGGCAGGCTGACCATACCTGGCAGGATAGTGTGGGGGTCGTGCAAGGCACACCCCTGGAGCATGATAACAATGGTGATGATGGAATGAGTACCCAGGAGAACTATGTGGTTCACCTGGGAAGTGAACCTAGGATGATGCTTTGCTGGGCTCCACCATCATGTCTGTCCCCTCTCTTGGGAGCAGTGGCTGCCACAGCCTGGGTACCAAGGCAGTTAGTGACTGTGGTGGAATGGGCAGAGGGATCCTGTCCATGCAGAGTGGAGGCTCTGGCCCACTTTCCCTTCACCCAAAGCCTCCACGAGGCGTTTGTGGGGAGGGAGGAAGGCAAGCACACCAGAGCCTGGGAAGCGAGGGCCTGGCCCTGTCCCTCACCCCTCTGCACACCAAGTCTCTCTCATGGAGGGCCTGGCTTCAAAACTCCTTCAGCATCTGGAGTGTAGACGTATATCCTGTGCCATGTGTTCGAGTCCAGTCTCTACCTCCTCTGAGCTTCCTGAGGGGAGGGCACGCACTTCCTCAGCTGCCCTGAGTATCCCCAGTGCTTGCCATAGTGCTGGGCTCAAGACACCTGCTGCTCACAGCCTCGGGGCTGAACTCCTCCAGAGGCAACCCAGGAACCAGCCAACAAGTGCACAGGAACGCACGTGTGCCAGATGTTGGGGTCCCTTGGCATGCCACCTCTGTGTGCAGAGGGTGACCCGTGCGAGGCCAGGTACTGTGATGGTGAGGAGGCAGCAAGTGTGAGACCAGGCCCTGGCCTCGGAGGAGCTGCCAGCTAGACATGCCCACCAAAGTGTTCCCAGCGGCCCTGTGCCGAGTGGCCAGTCTTGGACTCCTCTCCTGGGTGGGAGACCTAGTCGAGTTGTTTGAACCAGAGTTCCTCTACCTGAAGTCTCCCACTGGCCTTGTGGTAGGTATTTGCTGTGGACGTGACATTCCTTCTCTTGGCTGGCTGGCCTTGCTGTGGCCTTTGGCCCCAAGCCAGCAGCCACTGTCCTTTAGCCCCAGACCTGCCCTGCCACCTGTGAGCTGTTGATGGCACTGGGAGATAGGAAACAATGAGGCTCTCAGGCATGTGCGTGGGAGCCCCACTGCCAGCTGTCCTCCTCCAGCTGGGGGTGACTGAGGGTGTGGGTGGCACGTCTGCACACCCATTGGCTTGTTTCTTGACCCAGACTCTGCATGGCTCACTGGGCCCTTGCAGGAGCCAGCTTATGGAGTATTTACCCTTCTCAGCTGGCCTGCTATGGTAGCTGTTAGTTTCTGTTTCCCTTGGCAGGACGCTCAAACCCTCATCACGTTCAGCACTGGAGTGGAAGGTTCTGGCACAGATTTCTTAACACTGGATCCTTGATTTTTCTTCCCTGCCACCCCCTCTGGCCATTAATTTACTGGGAAAAATTAACAGAGACTATGCTGGACAGTCTTGCTTGGAGAAGGCTATCGGTACACAAGGGCCCCACTTCTGCCATGGACACAGAGGAAAACAACCCTAAATGGGCCCTGGCAGACAGAACAGGCCTGCTGGTGCAGCTGGCACACAGCACAGGGCACAGGAGGGAGCCTACCCAGCTGGTTGTGAACTGTCCAGGGCCACCTGTTGGGCTCTCTTCTAGACACGCCCATCCCGCTGGGTGTGTGTGCATGCACAAGGTACACACACGTCAGCCAGCATGAGCTAGAGTGTGCGGCCCCTGGGGTCTAGTCATCAGACCACATGGAGACAACAGGCTAGTCTGTCCCCACCTCACCTCTCCAGGCAGCTCAGCTCAAGGGGCCCCGGGGAGGGAAGGCTGAACAAGGGCTTAAGCACTATGAGAAGCAGGCCTGAGCAGGACAGAGCCAGCGGGCATGTGACGGGCTTGCAGGATTCCTGTGCAGGGCCCAGCACGGGCCACCAGCGGTGCAGAAATCCAAAGTAAAGCCAGGATGGAACACAGGGTGAAGGAACTAGTATGGTAATGGTTCATGGCTCCAACCCAGCTAGCAAGGGTGTATTTCATTTCCCAAGTCCAGAGTTTTTCAAAAGGTAGTAAGACTTGTGGTCTTGCTTGAGTTCCATCAGAAAACAAGTAAAGCCTGTTACCAACCTCTCGTATTCAACCTGTATTTCCTTCCTTTCTTTTACCGATGAAAATGAAATGCACTGAAGGATGGGTTTTACTTGTTCCATGTTTCAACGAAACTCTAATGGTTGCACAGCCTAGGACAGGACCTACGAACTACTAACATGTGAGTACTTACCGAGTGCCAGGCACAGCTGAGGGACTGTCACACTTACGCCTTATAATGGCACTTTGTGCTATCGCTGTCCTCCTGTTCTGTCCAGTGCGGTGTCACCCAGAGCCAATCCAGGAGGCACACTCAAAGCCGGGGGCCTAACCCATCAGGCACTAGCTCGGAAGCTGCCCGGCTCCCGGCCCCACCAGGACCCTGATGAAGCCATAAGGACACTCACCAGCTGGTGGTGATCCTTTGCCGGGAAGGCCTCCAGAACTGAAGAGGAGGCCTGCCTGATGCTGTCATTCCAGCCCTGCGCACACGTCAGCCTGCTTATTCAAACTTGGCCAGGAATGGGTTATTTGGCCAATTTGATTTCCACCTCAGGAATTCAGTAAATATTTTTTGTTTATCCCCTTCCCCAGGAAAGCCTGGCGCTGTATTAATTAAGTTAGTCCATGCCTTAATAACCCCACACACAGAAAGACATTCTGTCTTTGCTCATTCGTGACCTAGCAGGGCTTCCAAAGGACCCCAGTTCTCACCAGGGCCGGCAAACTCCTTCTCCCAACCTGGGTTTCCTCCTCAGTCTAGCGAAACTGTTTGGAACCAAGAAAGGCTCTAGTTTCATGCTCCCGGAGGCTGTCCATAGCAGAGCCTGGCTAACAGGTCTGAGACAGCCTTGCTCCGGCTGGCCTAGAGACCTGCCTAGCAACCAGAGGACAGCCAGTGTGTGATACGGGGACAGCCATGGGTGCGGCCCCACACCATCACCCATGCTGGGGGCTTCGAAAGCGGGCAGCTGGGCAGCCCTCAAGAGGGTGAGAGCCCCACTGGGAAAAGGGAAACGCCATCAGAGCAGTCTTATCAAGCGCATGGCTTACCAAGCCCCTCTCCTTTCCCCCGTCTTTCTCCCAAGTGCAGCCTTAAAGGGCCTGACCTCACACCCACTTTGCTAATTCAGTTCAGCTGTGTCTCACACTTCCTCCAATAGCTTTTTGTTCTCTGGATTATTTTACTTTTGGGGGTCAAAGCTGAGTGCATGAGAACCACGTGGGAGGGCCTGTTAAGTAGATGGACTCTGGGTGGTGGGCCATGGTACACTTTAGGTCAGAGAGGCAGGCGCCCAGAAACCCTTTCAACAAGCACCCTGGGCATGGCTCAAGGACCCTGCTCTGAGCAACACCACCGTGGGCAGCACACCACGTGTCCAGAGTTCGGAGATGCCAAAGAATAGCAGGAGGAGGGAATGGCAGAGCCTCGCTTGGGCTGACAGCAGATCTAAGGAATTCACAGGTGCCTCTTTGGTTTTAAAGAGTATGTCAGTCCAGTCCTGGGGTCCCCTTGTTGTCTTTTAATTCACATTGTGTTGTAAGACAGGGCAAATCTCAGGGGTGGGAGGCATTTGTGGGATACCGCGATGTCCGCTCTCACACACTCCAGGGAAGGCTGGTTGCAGGAGCTGGATTTTTCCATCTTAGAGTCAGCCCTGGTCACGTGCCTTGGTAG
The DNA here is from genome assembly GCF_009829155.1 of Mustela erminea. Lineage (NCBI taxonomy): Eukaryota > Metazoa > Chordata > Mammalia > Carnivora > Mustelidae > Mustela > Mustela erminea. Next base: position 112,065,580 of record NC_045618.1, read on the forward strand.
ATAATGAGCTGGCACCTGGCTGCTCACGAGGGCCTGAGGTCAAGCACATTGTAAGCATTATCTCATTTAACCCTCATAGCCACCTTACGAGGCTAGTACTGTTATCCTCGTTTTATGGATGGGGACACTGAGTCTGGGACAAGTGGCTCCCCTGAGATGAGCAACCACTGTGAGAGCCAGGATTTAGAATTCAGGAAGTCTGACTTCAGAACCCAAGCATAAATCACTCTATTATTATTAGAAACAGAGTTCTGCTCTCCTCAGTCCTAGGTCGGGGCTCCATCTCCACTCATCCACTCAGTCTTGTTTTTCAAAACTTTCCCAGTTAAGATGATAGCTCTGAGCTGAGGTAATTCTTTGCTGAACTTACAGCTACTCGACATACGGGATCTACATACTAAGAATTTTAAAAACCGGGCCGTTTAAGACACCCTTGCACTTGGGGCCATCGTAAAGCTAGGAAAATATCAAGCTTACCATTGCAAGAGAGAAAGCGGTGGCTTTTGGTGAGGCCGCCTGCTGCAGCGACCAGGCATGTCACCAGGTTCCCCGGGCGTTGTGCCGCCTGCCACAGCGCAGCAACTCGCTGTGAAAGCGACCCAGGGTGGACTTCGGTGTTCTGGGGGATGCATACCTTGGCATCCTAGACAGATGAGAAGAACTTGGCCGTGACTTTCATTTGTCCTCTTCAGTGAGCACAACCTCCATCCTGGGTCTCCTACCTTACTTTCTTTGCCAGGCAGCTGCCGCCAGTGCCACCTGCTTTCTTCCATCACAGCACACAGGTGGTTCGGATCTTCTCAGGAACTAGGAGCCTCCTACCCGGGCCCTTTTCTTCCAACCGGCTTATTGAAATTTTGAGGAGCTGAAAACTCAAGCTGTTGTCCAGCCAATATCCTGGAGCCAGGGCTGGCTCTCCGCTCCACTGCCCCCCTCCCCGTGGCCCGCCTCCCGCGTGCCCAGCTGCACCACTCCTTCCACCTCAAAAACACGGCTTCACCTGCAGCTTGTTCCCGAGGCCCACCCCTTCCCAGCCAGCTGTGTAGATTTGTAATTAAGGCCAGACATACAAAGAGATATAGTAAAGGGCAACAAAAAAGAAGAAAGTACGCGACCTTTGAGGGCTTATTAAATCACCTGACTTCATTCCCATTTTCTTATTCTTAGTATCTTTCCTATCTTGGGGAGGAGTGTGTTTAGTAAATGGGATGCTGTTTTCCCAGCATCCTTGTTTTCCTCATTGCAATCATGTTTTGATCATGCTCTAAACTGCCTGTTGTAGAAACATGGCCTACCTATCGACTCCCATAACCAAAAAGAGATCCTCTGAACTTGACATCCGGTTGACAGGAGCCCGAGCACTGCCATTCTAAAGAGAGGGACAAATCAAAGAACTGATTTAACTTCACTCCCTCCCTTGGTCTAGGAATAGCAGTTTCCTGTCAGCCAGACAGGAAAACCAAAGCTGAGCTGTGCTCTGGCCATAAATTCTCTTCCTTTCAAGGTGAAACAAATTCAGGCCAGTGTTGGTCGCTAGGCTGAGTAGAGCTAACATGATGCTGTTGAATGAGCCTCCTTTACCTCCAGCCCTTGACAGCTCCTCTGCTGCCTCCTCTTACCGTGGTGGAACTCTCTAGAAACGCAAAGGAGCTAGACATTCATTCCCAGGAGAAACCCAAACCCACAGCTTTGGGCTACCAATTCCCCAAGTGTCATTTATTTAGCAGGAACTGCCTCTAGAAGTGCTCTGGATAACCCCACCCCTGCTGAAACTTTAAAAGCTGCTATCCAATGAGCAAAGTCAACACCACTGGCTTACCTATCCCCTGGTCTGCCCAGTTGAGCTGAGCCCTTACAACAAGGGGCTTGCTGTGACTTCTAGGAGCTCCAGATTCTGCAAGCCCATGTAAGTGACCTCTGCCCTTCTCTCAGCTTTTCCCACGGGCCCCATGGCCTCCAGAGGGCCCCTCCCTTAACCATCTTGGCCTCTGCAAGGGCAAGAAGACACCACCACCAAGAAGGATAAAATAAGTTTTTATTTATAGTCTTATAGTAAAGGGGAAAGCCTTAACTTGCAAGACAATTCTTGGGCAGTATGTACAACATACTTTTTATTTCCATGGAATGGAATCAAACACAGACTGAGACTACAGAGTACACACTAGAAATCAGCAAATGCCAGGAACGGAGTAGGAAAAAGACAAAGAAATGAGGCCTAAACACACAAAACCCTTCACTGGGATCTGCTGACCGCAGCCAGGACCAGGGCTGGATCACACGATGGGAACAGGTTCCAGGACAGGTGGAACGGGAGTCGGGTGAGGGCAGGGAAGGGTCCGCACTGGGGGGGCAGGTTTAGTACCAGGTAAATTGCTCTTGGTATTTACATACAAAATCAGTTGGCTCTATTTCTTAGAAACACACACGGAAAGAATGGAAGATTTGATCATTACTTTATGAATCTGTCGTTTTGCAATACCGACATCATCAGAAATAGGGACAATTCACTCAGATTCAAATTTCAGTAGCAGGAAATAAATATCAAAACGTCATCACTGGCCCTCAATACAAAACCTCTCCCCGACCCGATCCTCCCTCCTTGTCCCACCCCCTACCACCCCATGGCGGCGACCACTTCACTGCTGCCCGCTGTCCCCCACACATACCACACGGGTGTCACACGGCCCTCCCTAAGGCTGGCTGAGAGAGGCAGGAGCGAAACAGGCCAAAGATGGGGCTGCAACTCTGTCCCCACTTGTTTTTATACCACAGACTTCTTCAAGGATCTAGTCTTTTAACAGGAGCGATAAATAGCTTTTTAAGAAAAAAAAAAAAAAATCCTTAAAAAGAAGGGGGATTAATTCTGATTACTCCAAACCGGTCATCTTCTTAAAGTAGAGCAGTCCACAGATTCACAAAGTCTATCAAACGGAGGTGAGGGCGGCCTGGGAGGGGCAGGAGTCCTCCGGACAAGTGCCCGGCAGGGCTGGAGGAGCTGGTGGCCGGTCAGGACATCATGTGCTCAGAGGTCCGGCCGGCCGTCTGTCCTCCATAGAAAAAGCTGCCAAGTTGGGGTGTTTTGGTTTAAAAATTCCTGGTGGGTACAGGGAATCCCTGAAGGGAAACGTTAAAAAAAAAAACAACGTGGAAATGGGGAAGGAGAACGAGAGCTGTTGTCCAAGAGCTTCTACATAAAAATAAAATTAAAAAAAAAAAAAAAGAGAGAGAGAAAGAGGGAAAAAAAAGTCTCTTAAATGGTTGTGAGGGTTCTAGGGACGAACTGAAAGAAGGATGGGACGGTGGAGGAGACAGACAGTTTGTATTGCTGGCCTGCCCCGCAGAGCTTAGCTGGCCTCCATCCGGAGCTTCTTCCTGCTTTGGGGCTCTTCGGGCTCCGACTCCGAGCTGGAGTCCGACCCTCCATCGAAGGCAGAGATGGTGCTGCCCTTGGCGTTGGTGTAGAGGCTGTTGTCTGAGGAGGGGTAGTTGGTCTGCAGTTGGGCACTCGACCTCGCCTTCTCCAGTGCACGGACTGAAAGGCAACCAAGCGAGCGGGTTACAGCCTTCTGGAGACTGGGGGAGTGACCAAGTCTCAGCTCAGGGTCCAGCCTGTTCTTCCGAAGGGCTTGCTGGCCCCCGAGGCTCAGGGTGGCTCAGAAGTAACACCCTTCTGGTAGCTGTTCCACCCACAGGCTTCATTGCCCTTCTCCTTTCCCAGCCAGACCCGGGGCCCCAGTGGACATGGCCAGCCACTCCGCAATGCCACCCAACCCTAAAGAGAAGGCTTGTGATGTCACCGTCCTGCCATGGAAGCCGAGCGTAGAGACGGGAGCATAAGCTCCCCGTGGGACCCAGCAATGCAATGACAGAGGAGAAGCTGGCCTGGCCATGCCAGGTTCCACAAAGGTGTGAAGGCCACACAACAGCAGGAAAGGATGACATAGGATGTGTCAGCCAAAGAAAAGGCTTGGCTTAGCTCTCTTGTACAAGATCCACTTGGAAAGACAAGCTGGACACTTGGAAGCAAGTCACCAATACACACGGAATACCTGGGCCTTTTGACACGTAGCCCCTACATGCAGGCTGCTTGGCCCAGTAACCAACCCGCTGCCGCCTCCCACTGCCCGTCCCTTGGGGTTCAGCTCATCTGGAGCCTGGAAGGTCAACCCATTTATTTTATCTTATTTTATTTTATTTTATTTGAGGTGTTCTAACCCAGGTGGTTACTTGCATTTCCTTTTACTTGCATCTTCCATGAGGGAGGAAGAGAAGTGAATTCCCCAGGAACAAAGAACTTGATCAGCTCTCGCTTTCCCCTGTGGTTGTAGGAAAAGGCGGGTGTGAGCATTGGAGAACAGCATGGGCCTGGCCCATAGGCTGCCCTGATTGGACTACCATTGACAATGGGGAGGGCTCACTGTCCCTGAACACCTGGAGTTTCTGGTACTTACACAGCACACTCCAATCCAAGGACCTCAAAGCTCTTTTGAGACACCTGATGCCAGGTGTGACCCCTACTGTAGGCAGAGCACCTGAGCCCCAGGAAGGGGAGAGATCAGGTCAGAAAAAGTCTTCAAACGTCCAACCCCTGGACTCCACTGTTCCCTCACTGGCGGCTCAGGTCCTGCCTCAGGATGGTTCTAACACTCGACTATTCAGCCCAAGAAGCAGGCCGCAGCTGCTTATGAGCACGCGCTCTGTAACTGGTTCTGACTCTGCAGGCCCAGGTGCGAAGCGCTGACCTGGCCGGAGCATAGCAGGGCCAGTGGCCCCACCAGCTCAGGGGCTCACCTTGCTGCTCCAGGAGAGCATTCTGCCGCTTGAGGTCATCAATATCTTGCTGGTGTGTGTGGTTTTTCCTTCGCATATACTGGATATACTCTGTGGCTTTGTCTAGGATTTGGGCCCGGGATGCCTGTTGCAATAGGAGAAAAAGCAAAGGGAACAAAATAACGACCTAGTCCAAGCAGTGAGGAAACCACGCCTTTCTGTGAGAGCACACAGGGGAATGGCAGCAGGAGGGTGAGGCGGGACAGGGCTGCGGCGGCGCCAGGAACTGCTGCGGAAGAGCCTGCTCTGCGCCAGGCAAGGTGTCGAGCCCCGTGTGTGGCTTACCTCGCAGCAGCGCTCTCTGGGAGGCAGCTCCACCAGGAACCCGAGGCTCAGAGAACTTTACTGGTTTATTCAAAGTCACCAGCTAGATAGTGGCAGAGCCTGGATTCAAACTCGGATCCATCTGACTTCTGAACTTGAACTCCTCCCATCCCCTCTGAGGTTCTTTAGGCTGCTTTCAAGTCTTCAGCCTGGCTACGTCTGAAAACATTAAAATACTACTTAACTGAGTGCTGACGCTACCTGCTCTCTACTAGGGAGTGATAGGAGCAGCTGGGCCAGAGAAACAAAAGCAAGACCTCGGGGGGATCGAGCTCAGAACTGGAGTAGGTGTAAAGCTTTTCATCCAGGTCCCTTGATTTCAGAAACACCCTGGCTGTGTTAACTATTTCCAGCTGAGCCATGCTGCTGTGTCATTATTTCAGCCTTCCTGGCTGAAGAGACTTAGTGAAAGCTGTCCGAGCTTGATGTCAACACAGGAAGGGCAGGAGATTGGGCCATTTCAGGAAGCAACCACACCTTGACCATGGCCATGGGCAGCCTAGGCACTACTCTGTTAGAGGAACAAGCTGACAAGCCATTAAAATGGATGTCGGATTATTTGGGCCCTGGAGGACCAACATGCCTAAAAGAGTCCCTCCAGGTTGCAAACAAGGCCAGAGCTACTCATGGCCAGCGGTTAACCAGCCAAACTAGTAGAATGGCACAAAGCGCAGAGGACCGACACCCAAGGCAGGGTATTCTAGAAGCTGAGTGTGTAGCACAGCTTCTCACTCAGGGTAGGGCAGTACTGGACAGTTCTGTGTTACAATTCTAGTGGGTCCTAAACAACCCAGACACAACAGGGGAAAATGGCAAAGAAAACATCTACATTCAGGATAGCAAAACTTGTATCCACTTGTATTAAATCCTGACAATCTCAACTTATATACCTCAGGCTAGGCTGCAGATCAGGCTAGGCTGCAGATCAGAGAACTCTGCAAGGCCTGGATTTATTCACCAGTCCTTGCAAGGACTTTTCACTTATAGCACACTTAAGGCAATTTCCTCAAAAGGAAACTGCTCATATTTAACCATTTTTATCTGCTGCAAATTATGTGCAAGGTACTGAGCAGACACTGTGGAGAAACCAAACGTATTAGTCATGGCTTCTTCTGCCCAGAAGCTAGCTTACTATCCAGCTGAAGAGATAAATATATCTATACACAGACAAATCACAGGGCAGCACCGACAAGTGTAACTTGAGTAGTGTAGATTAGAAAGGCCACAGGAAAGATGGCTTCTGGCTGGGGCCATTACCTACTGTGTGTCAGGCAATGGCCTTGGTTCTGTGTGTGTGTGCATACTTGCACACACACACACGCATGTACACACATTACACTGAGGTGACATCTGTGGCAAAGGGTCACTCTGGGCAGGAAGAGTAGCACAGCAGGGGTACGAGAGTGGAGACTAAGCTAGGTGTGTTTCTGGAGTCAGTCAGCTTCTGTAGGAAGAATCAGAGTACCTAGCAACGGGGGCTTGCAAGGCTGCTTTAGATGCTGTTTTCCATTTCTGCTGAAGGAACTTATTAGGATGTAATTACTAAGGGATAAGATGAAAAAAGGGACACATAATTAGAAAGGACTAATTAAAATACTCTGCTTCTCCGGATACTAGAGATGGGATTTACAAGAAGTTCTGGAGGATTGGTGGCAGAGTGGCAAGGAAGAGTTCAGGAGCCCAAAAGACAGGGCATTCTGGACTCTCTGACCACAGACCTAAATTTTTTCTCCATGGCTATTTATTTGACCAGAAATTCTCTCAGACCCCACGCAGCCCTCCAAATTCTATGCACCCGATCAATGATCTAGTTGCTATGAATATTTCGATCCTAGTCTTTCTTAACGTTTGTCTATTTTTTTCAACCAACAGTTCCCAGAAAGCAACACTAGCTCTTACTTAACGACTCATTTGCAGCTGGGACAAGGGAAAAAAAGCAAGACTGCAAATGTTCAGTGACAATTCTTCCTAACGAAGGACCACACTGAGGAGCAACCCAAGTGCTGCCAGTTTCTTCTTCACATAGTTAATACATGAAACCATGACGTCTAGTGAGCAGTAAGCATAGCACAACAAACCAAAGAGGGGGAAAGATCCTGTCAGTGATCTGCCCATTTCAGGGCAGTTTTCAGATGAAGTTAAAATTCATAGATGCTCAGAACACAGAGGCCCGTGAAGAAGGCTGGATGGGTATAAACCCAGCACAGGGCCTCCAGAAGGCTCAGCACAGCCCTTCCTCCATCCCCTGCAGAGAGCAAAACATCCCAGGTCACCCCTTAGCAAGTCCAAAAGAATGGTTCAATTAACTTTATTTTACCCAGAGTACTAAGTAAAATCCAACCAGTAAAAAAATTAAAGCACAAAATATAGAATTCTCCCAAAATCACAAGCATGTCTAGTCCAGGGATGGGGGTGAAAGCAAACTGTTGAAACCAGAAAATGCCAGACATCTAAAATCCCCTCTTCCTGGCTTTCCAAATCATGAGATCATGTGTCCAGCCACAGGATTAGGGTGTGGGCAGGCCCTTCCGTGTCTTTAGGAGTCTCTACTATGTGAACAGTAAACAAGAAACAGACAACAACCTCGGGCTTTATGGTTCAGACTGTGGAGTGGCTCCAGACTTTATAGCATGGACTATGGAATGGCCTGGGCTTTTGGTTTCTGTTTTCTGAAATGCACTGCTGGCTGAGTCAGCAATCTGTGTGTGTGTGTATGTGACCGAGCTGATAGGTGGTAAGTCAATGTGTCCATGTATGGACTGTTGCCTTTGGATACCAAGTATAGACACAGATAATTTTTTTTCCTGCTAGTTTTTAAAATCACAAGGCACTAATTCTGCTTTTAATTTTCTGAGCAGAAATTGACACAGCCATGAACCAGCACACACTGTGGCTGAGGGGACTAAAGAGGTACTGGGCCTGTTACGTAGCAGCAGCATGAGTTAATGCAAAATGGCTCTTCAGGCTCCTTCTCCACCTCCGGGAGCCACGCAGAAGTTCCCTGAAAGCCATGGCCACATTATGGCAATACAGATGATGATGACGACAGTGATGGCAACAGCTAACACCTACTGGGTACTTATCAAATGTTTTCATACAACCTTCTGATGTATTGTTTCCCCTATTTTATAAATAAGGAAACCGAGGGACAGAGCTCTAACTTCCTTACTAGTAGGCGGGACAGTCAGGATTTGAACCCAGGCCTCCAGGATACTTCTACTTTGGGGGCACAGAGGAAGCTGTGGAAAAGACCAACAGAAATGCACTGACGGCACTGACGGCGTTGTCACAGAGAGGAGAGTCTGAGAAGGAGGGAAAGGGATTCATCTACAAGATGTCAATAAAGACCCAGGAGAGGATGGTTTCCTTGGAATAGTCAGAGTTTAGGTAAATCATCTGTGCACAGGTAAAGAGCATAGGGATGAGCTGAAGCTGAAGACTAGTTTTTTAGAATTAGGCTGAAAAAGTGAGCAATGAGAAAAAAGTAGCTTGTAATAATAGCAGCTGTTGAAGGAAGACTGTGTTTCTTTTTCTTTTAAAGACAGGTGCAAATGAAACAGGTTTCTAGCAGAGAAGCAGCAAACAGAAAAAGCCTGAGAATATGAGACAGCATGGGAGAATGGACTGAACCTAGCCCCAAGGGAAGGGAGATGCCAGCTCCCAACAGTACTGTTGTCTTCATTACCTAACAAGGGCACAGCCAAAATGGACACAGGAGAAGACCTGGGGTGGCTTTTGCTGAGGTGCCCAGCAGGTTCCTATCCCATCTTGGGCTTGTGCCACTGCTACCGGCCTACTGGCATCTCTGCCCACAGCCACAAAGAGAGGCAAGTGCCAACCCAGCCTTCCGTGGCGCCCGTTGAATGGAACTGAGCTTGGGAACACAGGGCACCCACCTCATGTGCTGCAGCAAGAAACAATGACATAGCCCACAAAAAGACCCAAACCCAAGAGTATGATTCTAATTAGAACTTTTTTAAGGCCCCAAAGGAATCTTGAAGTAGTTAACACTGATGTTAGGATGAAATCCAAGGTTACTAAGCCCCACTTTAAGGCAGCAGCTCTCACAATTTTTTATATAAGGCAAGAGATCCACATGTTTCTGGAGATGTAAATCTTATTACAGTATTCTGGATTTGTGTAAAAACCCACGTTGTTTTAGAAAGCAGGGGGAGAGAGGTGAGGAAGAGAAGAATAGTGCCAGAATGTTCACAATCTGAACCACCGCAGTTCCCTAGGCTCCTAACCCTGACTCAAGAAGTAATTACCTTGGTCCTATTTCAGTTTTCCTCCTTACTGTCAAAACCAGTTCTTACCAAGCTGTTACCACTGCCTTGTTCCCCCAAGAACCAAAACGCCATATTCTGGGGAATGAAAACAGAATGCTGCCTGCCTCACTAACTGATACTTGTTTTGTACTACATATTTTAAGGAAACATAAAACCATTATTTTCTGAAATCTGCAAAAGCTTTTATACACATTAAGGTAAAGAGAAAGCTAGGCCAAAGCTGACATACATTTCCATTCGAATAAACAATCTTCTGAAAATAAAAATTAAAGGATTTGCATAATAAATCTGGGTTTACATTAAAGTAGTTCATTCCAAACTGGAAACCCCATCAATGCCAATAAGGCAGGCTGGAAGGCTGTGGGGTCAGAACCAGCCCAATGTGGCCCCTCCACGCTTCCCGCTGGCAGGCCCTCCCCAGTCCGAAGGACCATTTTATTGATTACTACAGGAAGGTAGTCCTCATGCTCTTTAAGGGGCTTAAGCCAGGAGTCAGACATTTAAGGGTCAACACAGATCACGTTTCTCAAACCTTTAATTCTCTAGTCGTTTGCTCTAGGCAGTCTGAAATGAAGTTTTGACACTTATTAATGAAGGACAGAGACACACAGTTCCCCAAAGAGGACATGCAATTAGGCAATAGACATGTGGAAAAAGATTTAATCTCACCAGTAATACACAAAATACAAAATTAATTATTACCTTTTGTCTACTAAAAATTCCAGTAATGGTAAAATTGGAGCTCTTAGGACACTGTCAAGACTAGTCATTACAAATATCAAATGATTTCACTCATAACATGGAAATTTAGGAAACAGAACAGAGGATCACAGAGGAAGGGAGAGAAAAATAAGACGAAATCAGAGAGACAAACCATGAGAGACTCATAACTACAGGGAACAAACTGAGGGTTGCTGGAGGGGATGGGGTAACCGGGTGATGGGCATTAAGGAGGGCACATGATGTGATGAGCACTGGGTGTTATTTACAAGTGATGAATCACTGAACTCTACCTCTGAAACTAGTAATACACTTGATGTTAACTGATTTTCAAAAAAGGACCAGTCTTCAGTATTTGCTTTACAAAATAAGAAATGGAAGAATGAAGACATGAAAACAATCCTCTTGGAAAGCAAAAACTAGATGTTCTTACCTAGCAACCCAACTTCTAGGAATCTATTGTACAAAAACTATCACCTACACCAAAATCGTCATCACTACATTTCTTACACAATTAAAATCTGGGAAACAACGTAACTGGCCAACAGAAGCATGCCTAATAACAATATGAACACTATCATTTGTACAAAAAGCATCTTCTGTGATAACAAGTTGTAACATCTCATCCATGTAAAGCATGTATACAAAGAAATCCAAAGGGAATATACAGATTGATAATACCATCATTTTCTTGCTTCTTAGATTCCATCCATTATTTCATGAATTTAGCAACAGCAGCTTTTTGGGGGAGGAAGAAATAGAGGCAAGTTTCTTTTGGCACTCACTGTAAGACAGCACCCAACTTTAGTCATATTAACATGAGGTGTGGAATGGGGGAGAAACATCTGAATTGCACTGTTGACCAAATGGCTAATAAGCACTTGAAATGTGACTAGACTGACTTAAGCTGTGCTATTAAGTACACAATACATGGGATTTCATTGAAGTCATACTTATTTTTGCATATTAGGTTAAATAAAATATATTATTAGAATTTACATCATCTGTTATTTTACTTTTTTTTAATATGTCAACTAGAAAATTTAAAACGCATTTGTGGCTCACTTTAAATATGTACAGGGCAACATATCTCCAAATCTTAGAATAAAGGAAAGTCTACAGTTGTGTTAGAGAAAGGGGGTACTGTTTTCTTCCTATGTTCCTAAAATTTTTGCAATTTTGCTACAAGGAAAAAAGCAAAAGAAATGCTGAAGGGAGAGCCTAGGAAACAATCCGGCACCCTTCCAAATTTCAGTATGGAAAAGCCTCCTGGCTCTCTAGTCCTCCCCATAGGAGTAAGCCCTTCCTTGCTCTGCACTGCAGACTTCCGGCAGAGTGGGACAAGGCTTCTGTCCTCAATGAGTGTACCCTTCAGTCAGGTGATAAGATTGTCACAGAGGGAAGGGACACACAGGAGAGGCCCCATGGAGTCCATGCCCGCTGGAGCTGATGGAAGAACAATACTGCGGGGTTCTCTAGGTGGTTAACTGCTTGATATGAGCCTTGAAGGCAGGCAGGAAGAGACAGACTGGCAGGGGACGTCCAGGCACGGAGAAACATGGAGGTGCTCCAGCAGCAAAGGGTAGCACAGGCTGGAGGGCCCTCTTGGTGGGTCTCTTCACCGTGAAACCCTGATGTCCTTTGGGTGTTTAAGGCTGAAGCTGGACCTTGAGAACAGGAAGGAACTTTGATAAATGACACTCCTGGGGAAGCAGAGGGGGAGTACACCACTCCACAATAAGGGAAGGAGGAGAAAAAAGCAGGAAGGCAAGGTGGGTACCTTATTTAGAGAACAGAGAACACCAGTTTTTACCATGATGGGCACTGAAAACCTTTTCAGTAGCACATAAATACAGTTTACAAAGAATTCAATAAATCAATACGTTCACAGTTGCTGAGCCTAGGGCTGAATGAGACTTGGGCAACTATGGACAACAAATTTAAGGTAGAAAATTACATTTTTGAAAAAATTATTTTTTTAAAGGTTTATTTATCTTCAGAGACCGCAAGCAAGCGAGTGTGAGCGCACACGTGCATGCATGAGTGGGAGGCAGAGACGGAGAGGGGATCTCAGGCAGACTCTGCGGTGAGCATGAAGCCCGACACAGGGCTCAATCCAACACTGAGATCATAACCTGAGCCCAAACCAAGAGTTTATGGACTGTTTTAAGAGCTGGACACCTAACTGTGCCACCCAGATGCTCCAATGAAAAAATTAATTTTGAAGAAAATAACTGCCTGGGTTGGAGTCTGGCCAGGAAATAACCTTAATGAGTAATGAGGTGAAATGGTCAGCACTGTGGTTTACATTTTATTTAAAAGATAATCCCTTCAATAGCCTCTATATGACACAGAAGCATGCTGCTGAATGAACAGCATGCCTTAAAAGGTGCCCACCAGGACGATCCTCTGCCAGGGTAACGTGGTTGGGGGGGCCGGGGTCTTCGAACCTTCAGTTAATAAGTACTCACTGCACCCTACTCATTGCACCCTAGTGTGCCAGGCACTGAGGGAAGAAAACAGGACCAAAAGACGTCTTCCCTGCCTTCACGGTGCAATATGCAGATGGGCAGACAGTCACCAAATAACCATACAAACATATGTAGAATTACAACTGGGATAAGTGCCCCAGTCACAGTTCTGAGTGAGTTTAACAGGAGAGTGACCTTTAGCTGTAAGAACTGTCAGGTTCCCTGGTATAAGGGAGCTTTTTGGTTTCAACACCTTAACATGTTAAGAAAAGCAGGCTTTAATAGAAACGAAACAGATTAGCTCAGTATTTTAACCTCTTATTTAATGCTCAGCACGTTATCTTATTATTGCTAAGTGGTATAATCCTCTCTCCCAACAAGAGAACAAGACCCTCAAGAGGAGACTCTGTCTATATTATACCTTTTAAACCTCTACAGTGCTCAACATGGCTCTTGGGTCTCAATTAAACAGGCGTACACAACCATATCAGCTGTTGCTGTTTAGTTCCAGGATGGAGTAAGCCTGTGTTTTCCTCTGGTGCTCTCACGCTACAGCTATGTACTGAGAACTATCATGTGCCAGAGTCTTTAGCAGAAGCTGAGCAGTGCCCTCCTGTTTTCACCCAAAAGGAAGGAATTCTGAACTTAATGCTCACTAGAAGACACCCTGATTTTATTTTCATCTTAGGTAATATTATTTTTTATTATCTGAAAAAAATTTTTTTTAACATTTTATTTATTTATTTGGTGCAGAGACAGAGAAAGCGAGCAAGCACAAGCAGGCGGAGCAGCAGGCAGAGGGAGAGGGAGAAGCAGGATCCCTGCCGAGAAGGGAGCCCGATGCGGGGCTTGATCCCAAGACCTTGCCATCATGACTTAACTGCTTACCTGACTGAGCCACTCAGGCACCCATATATTATTTCTTTTTAACACAGCTCTATCCAGAAAGGAGAAATCCAGAGCACAACTGCCTGAGAGAGCAATTAACTATTAAGATAAACAGGCATTTAGGAAGAGACTTAAAAGAAATTTCTCTAAACCACTGTACACCTGCAAAAGGCAATGTTTCTATAGAACCTTTTATCACTAAAGTCAACCATGTCAAGGAGACAGTGAAACTGGATGCTAGGTATGGAGCAGGGGGCAGAATCACTTCCCCATGTAAAGGCAAACTGATGGGCTGGTCACCGAGGTCTTGAACCCGACAAAACAGGATGAGCTCAGTGCCAGCAAGCCACGGGCAACACTTCCTAGCACCCAACCTAGCACCCTTAAAACAAATAATAATTCTGTTAAAAAAAAAAAAGAAAAAAGTAATGTCTTCATTTTTAAAGATGTTATTTATTTGAGAGAGAGAGAATGAGCAGGGGAGCTGCAGAGGGAGAGGGAGAAGCAGGCTCCTCACTGAGCAGGGAACCTGATGTGGGGCTGGATCCCAGGACCCCAGGATCATGACCTGAGCCAAAGGCAGATGCTTAACCCACTGAGCCACCCAGGCACCTTTAGAACAGTTGTCCTTGCCCTTACATCCCTTTCTCTGGTTGAGTGGCTGATAGTACTATTTCCATCCTATCTTTCCCCATGGGATGTCCAGTGGAAGAACTACACCAAAAATAAGAGACTCAAACAATAGAGTTCAAGGGTCTACTTGCTAACACTGGGACCTATGGCAAAACCCAAATGGATCACTAGCTGTAATGGCTGTTTTCTCAGAGGAGCTATGAGGACTCAGAAAAATTTACAGATTTTAGTGATCTTCAACTGTCCGTACTTTAGTGTCACCTACATATGCCACTTCAGGAGACTGTGTTCTAGTAAAAATAGCCCGGGTATGACATACTGCCAAGATTACCAGCTCTACCTAGGAGGAGCTCCCAATATAAAGATAAAAGTATTTAAGTAAGATTTATTCAAATATCCTCAAGTTGTTTACTCCTCTAGTGTGGCAGAAAGACTGACCTCAGCAATCAGCAGTCCCAAGTTCTAGTCCCTGTCCAGCTACAGATGGGGATCATGACCTCAAGCTCGCTTCCTCATCTCTGATACAGTAATGATGATAGGAACAGCAGTAATAGCCAATGTTCAATTCTATTAGTATAAAACCTCACAGAACCACTGCGTTTACTTTTATGTTGCAACAGAGATGTTGGTTATTACTGATTTTTTTTCTTAACTTATGCAAAAGGTGACCACTTTTTATAACATTTATGTTATAATAAAAATAAAACAGAGAATAGAATCTGGGTCTCACATTTAAAGCTATTTTTTTATACAAGTATCCCTTACTCTTGGGTTAGGATCCAATTCACTCAGTATTGGGTTTCAGTTTAAAAATCAAAAAACTTGGCTATGTATGATAGGTAATTCAAATATTAAGGGAGAAGTCACCTGGAACTTAAAAGATGCCCAAATCAAGAGACTGGATATGTTCCCTGCAAGAACTGGATCTGAGCTCCCCCAAACTCATGATTATTTACATAATGTTGCAACCTTAATTACTGCAATACAAATCAAGAATTAGCCAATTTCCTTTGGTTCAAATACCATATTTTTAAAAAATTGCAACATTTAGTGAGCACTGGTTAGACTGAGAGACAAAGTATTCTTTTTGTTAGACTCCCCCCAGCATCTGTGAAACAATGCTGGCAGACAAGGAAAATCATGCAGATGGTGGAATTTGGGTGGGAAGGGGATCAGAATGACTTTACTCATGCTTAGTGTGGAGTATCTGGATTATAATACAGAACAGGATTCTGAGATCAGAAAGCTACCTGGTCAATTCCCACACTGGGATTTTGTTAATGGGCTCCACATAACCTGGCCCCTTGACTACTTGTCTTTCCTTAGTCTTGCTACTTCTCTGACCTCATTTTCTATGGTCCCTTCACTCACTTCACCCCAGCCACCATGGCCTCTGTTCTTGACAGGCCCAGCAATACTCCCAGGTACCTGCCTTTGGGCTATTACGCCTGCCTTCCTTTGGCCTGGAGTGCTTATGACCAGACAGATGCCTGGTTCTTTCACTTCCTTCAAACCTTTGTTCCAATGACGACTTGCCAGTGAGTTTCCTTGTCTGAACTCTTGCAACTGCAACCCCTCCTTCCCTGTTTAATTTTCTCCACAGCACTTATCTGACAAGCTATGTATATTTTACAGTTACTAGTTCACTTTTCATCTTTTCCTCACCAGAAAAAGAGCTTCTGCTTGTGTGTTTTGTTCTCTGCCGTTTCCCTGCTATCTACAACAGTTCCTGGCATGCAGCAGACCCTCAATAAACATTTGATGAATGAAGTGATTGAATAAATGAATGGGCCACATCAAATGACAACCTATTCAGTTTGTAAGGCTACCAAATTTAAACTAGCAACTTCCTTGAAGAAAAGAGACAATGGGATTTAGGACAGTGTGATTTTAAGGACTTAAAGAAGAGTATTATAGCAGTGCAAAATATGCTGGATAAGGAAAAAGGTATAGTTGACCTCCTATGACCAGCTTCTCCCAAAGTGTTCTCAAACTTAAAAATGCCTAAGAATCACCTGACTGCTTGTTATAAATATAAATCCCCAGGCCTGCCTCCAGAATGGCAGTCAGGAGTGAATCTGTGAGAGTGAGCCACAGGCCACCTCTTGGGAAACACTGCCTTGGTGCCACTCCTGGTTAGATGTGAGACTTAAGGGAGCCCTGTCCATTTAGTACACCAAAACTGTTTCAATTGATACCACAGCATAAGAATAAGCACTGTCTACAGTTCAGACAAGCACAAAAGGTAATCCTTTGCATGCATGTACTCTGAAAGGATGAGTCTGCCTCTCCATCATAAAGATTTCCTGTGCTGCTTTGAGAGTGTTGTGCCCAGGAATGTTGTTATTCTAGGTAAGCACCTTAGTTCAAGGCCACTAAACCAAGTACACAGTAAGTAGACCTAATACATGGCAAATCCTGGTTTTGCAATACCAGGTATTCACCTGGCCTGTTTTGCTTTTTTCATGGAGGTTAGACCTACTCCACGCTTCAGCCACAGAGAAAGCCACACCTTAGATAAGGTATAAAGCACATGATTGACTGGAGTGGCAGTATAAACAAAGTAAAACTATAATGGTTCTAAGTTTGATTATGGATAACCAAACAAACTCAGGACCCCCACCCACAGAGCTAAATCAGGAGAGTCATTCCAAGCATACCTGAGAGTAATGATTTTTCTTAAAATAGTTGCTTTTTAAAATACTGAATCACTGAACAAAAAAACACAGGTCCTCTTTCCAGTCTGCCATTCATACCACTGAATTGATACGGATAGCAGCTGGCTACATTCTGTGTTAAGGCTGTAACTAACTGCACAAACAGATGTATTCTCCAAATTCCAAGAAGTGACCCTAACCCATAGGCTTTTTACTCAAAGCTTCCAACTTTGTTTTTCAAATGCAGAAACAGCTGGTGCCTACCTCTCCAGGGAAAATATTAGCTTCTGGAAGGCCATCAGTGGGGCAGAGGGAAGCAAAGACCAGTGATTTTCCCTCCACTTCAGATGAACATTTATCTTTCCTTAAGTCTTTTGTCCTATAGCTTAAAATGCTCTGTATATATGCCTTGAAATAAAAGCTGCTGAAACTGGAAGTTCATTGATGTCCAGGTTGGCTCATATACATTCCCCGAGAGATCTCATTTAAAATAAGTACTAAGTTTGAACCATACGAAAGAAATTCTCATAGAGGGCTAGGGAATCACTGACTTCAGAAATTCTTCGTGTTATCCTGAACTTTTATGGGCTATTCTCTGTACTGTATAGTTATAATCATTTCTTGAATGAGTAATTTAATATAAATAATTCTTATTTTAAAGGATAACTCTTATTAATGTCTTAGAAGCAGCTCCATCACATCTGTCATTTGCTAAGAACAGAGTAGGTGTGCAACACCCCAAAGAATCAAAAATGAAGGAAATCACACAATTGGAATATCTCTGATTCCATTTCTTTCCAGACAGGTGAGTGTCCTGGTACGCCCCCCAGCAAGTTTCAAGTTAGTGGCGGCCATCAGCTTTCTCAATAAACTCACCTTCTCTCCTTGGAGTGATGGGACTGAGTCCCGCAAACTGTGAAAGCTGTCTTTGATGTGGTCCCTACGTTTTCGTTCCAGTGCATTATGATGAGCCCGTTTGTCAGCCTAGAAGAACAGGAAAAAGAGCACATTAGCAATTTCCCTCCTTTTGCTTGCTGTAGGTGGGTGGGGAATAGCCTGGAAGTATATGCTGTCAGCGCTGTCCCTGGCGATTGGGCTGGGAAGGACTTGTCGAGGTGGGCAGTTAGGAGTCTCCAGAATTAGGATCTGCTAAAGGGGGAGAAAGGGGTGAGCAAGGCTTGCGACAGGAACATCCAAAGTAGCTCGATGCATCCAGCTCATGCATAAGTAAAATAAAAGTTATTCACAGGGACAAAGTGTAACTCTCCTGCAACATCAGTCTTCCCCCACAACTTACTTATGTGACAGAATAGCCAGCCAGTTCATGGTTGGGAAGTGACGAGGAAAAAGCTCTAGGGGGTCCCTTTATAAAATGTGATCACCCCCACTGTAAAAGATTCTCCATGGGGGGTGCCCAGGAAAGGAGTAAGGTCACTGGTGCAGTGTTTCTTTCCATGTGAAACCCATCACCATGAGTCTGGTCTCAAGCTTGCTAAAAGGGACTAATTTAAGACCTGCTCACCAAATTCTATAACTAAAACCTCTAGAAAACCCAGATGCCATGAATCTGAGATTATGACAGAGCTGATAAAGACACCAACCACATTCTGAGTTCCTGTTTTTTAAAGTTTATCCATGGTGCTATCCTGCCAAGGGCTTCCCCTCAAACACGCTGTGCCAGAAAGGTTGTTCTTAGATAGCAAATCATCTGACACCCACATGCTCTGAATAAATTTCCTCAGGCACCTGTGGCAGGTCAAGTTTATTTGGCAGTATCTAACTACCCAAGGCCCAAAGTCTTTATCCTGTTCTGCTTAACATCACAAAGAACTATCAGCTGGAGAGGGAAGAAGACTGGCGACAAATCAGAAATGGCAAAATACTCTGGCTTCAGGCAAAAAAGAGAGTGCTGGAGAGCACTGCAAGAGAGCTTCAGCAGGTCCCGAAAAAAAAGGGCATTCCCTCCGAATGGAACACAGATGCTTAACTTAGTCTAAAGCAAGAACTTTTTATCACATCCACACTTTGGGAATTATGGAAAATAATATACTCTGAAAATGTACCCTGAATACACAAGGTTGTACTGAGCTAATCCAGAGAAAAGGTCTGTATATGGAAAGTCTGGGTAGTTTTAACCTACCCAAAGCACCAGGAAGTCTAGATATGAAGCAACAAGAGTAAATAACTTGGCTTAGCACAAGAATGCCTCAAATGAATCCTTGTACTAGACAAGATGTACAGACAAAAATCTATAAAGACAAGAGTTGTGGGAATGAAAGGACTTGAAATTCTTTTATCTAATCCTAAGTCTGAGACATTAGAGAGGAAGTGGTGGCTGGGAGCTGCTGTGGTAACTGAAGTCACTTCCCAGTCTCTCAAATAGCTCTGTTGAACTGGACACCTGGTTCCCACAGAGGCCCTGACTCTATATAGCATAGCAAGTCATTTTGAGAGCAGATGCGTGGGCACTTCTAAAACCCTCCTAATCTTGTTAAGTCTGAATTCGTGGTGGTGTTTGCTGAGCTTAATGACACATGGAATTTATGGGGAAACGGAGGTAACAATCAAGTTTGGACACCAGATAAACTGAGGCTATAGGTACCCGGACTGTTCTCACACAGCATAGAACAAGATGCCGATGCCTTCTAATAGCAGTAGGAAATAAGTTGAAGGAATTAAGCATATTTAAGTATCTAGTCCCTTCCTAACTTACTGTCCCCTCTAGTCACCTACATAGGTAAGGTGGGCTGAGCTCTAACCTGGGCTATACCTAAAGCACTGAGAAGGTGGAGATGGCACTGGGCATCTATCTGCCTCTCCATCATTTGCTACAGACTCCCAGAACGGTTTATTTACATGCAAATTAATTGCCCACCTTTGGTCTTCAGCAACAGCCCAAGATATTCCGGTCTACTAAATCACCCTGATTTCTGGCCCTCCTCTCAGCTTAAGAGCTGTACACAGAAGCACTAACAGCAGAGTCACCCACAATTCCTCTTGTTGATACAAATAAAATCCTAATGGTCTGTTCTCTTTCTGGGAGAGTTCTGCAAATCTCAAAAGGTTAGAATCAAGTGGGACTTGGTTTCACTGAGGCCTGCACCAGAGGGGTGGAGCTAGGTATAATCTAACACCAAAATCATCCCCACAATGCACTACTCCCTTCCCATTCACTGAGCCCTGAAAGGACTCAAATGGACAAGTCTTTTGGTTAGAGGATTGTTAAGTGAACTTGGCTGTGGACCATCAGCAGAAATCTTGGCTTCTCATCTGGGGAGCCAGCCAAGTTTGAGAAGTTGGCTCAACAAGGAAAGGCAGCAGTCCACTGCCTGGTAGAAAGCCTGGGCTGGGGACTGTTGTTCTCGAAGTAGTGGATGGAATTTCTGTGGTGGTTCCAGGCCCAATTTAACTAGCAGAAGAGTAGAATCTTAGACCAATTCCTGCTGCCATGTCCATCCCCAAGCTGCTACTTTTAACCAGAGTCAATTTCAAAGCTCTCAGAGACAATGGCAAGGATATATTTTCTCCTCCCTAGGCCTCATTTGAAAGAGCAAGTTAAAAATATGCAGAACTAATATGCCTAAATCCAGGCAACTCTATACTAAATGATATCTCTAGTGGCTTGAAAGAAGAGACGAAAAACCTTTACACAAAACTAAGAATTCTGTTCGGGAAACATTTCCAAACCACAGAGATCCATCCAGCCCAATAATAATACTCCCCTGTCCCCCACTCCACATCATCCAAATGGAGGGCCAGTTGCCAGGCTTATCACTGCTTTGTTAATGGTCTTCACTTGCTGGCAACCCTTTCTGAAAGGGCCAAGATTTCAGAGTTGAGAATGAAAAACAGGGTAAAGACTTCCAGTATAAAGCATCTGAGATCCTCCCACAAACTCAAAACTAGTTTAAAAAAGGGGGGGCGTGGGGGAAGGGTCAAAGAACTGTGGTGTCTTAAACAAATAAAGCTCAACTCAGAAATTAGCTAGTTTTCTGTCGCCTGTACTGAGAAAGATATTTGATAATGAAAACAAGCGATACCAAACAAATTCTAGGAGACAGTAGAGTATTCTTGGGCTGCATAGCAGGCCCCCAAATACCTCCCTCCTCACATCCTATAGGAGCAGTGGCTGGATGCCGCCCCCTTCAGTTTCCTTCAATTTGCAGTTTCTGCCAAAAAACCCTTCCTTCAGGGCATTCCAGGCTAACAGAAATCCTAAAGGGCTGTGTGATACTGAAGAGTGGCTGGCCCACAGATGCTCAACAGGAACTCCAGCACCAAATCGCTTCCAGCTTTGACGTCTCTGCCAAGGTTTTTACTCAGCCTCTCAGTTTTATTTCCACCACTTTCCGCACTGGCAGCCAGAGTACAAATCTTCACCTACAATTTGTCCACCTCTGACACTAACAAGCACGTGTATCTTAAGTTTTGTTGTATGTTGAAAGCAAACATTATTTTGTTAGCCAAGAAGTTGCTAAACCGGCAGGAGGTCATTCAAGCTACGGAGGTCTATTCAAAATTGAGGGAAATCTCTTTGAATTATTTCCTTCCAACTTATTGCATAGAGAATGTATCTACATTCAAAGCATTATTGTCAGCTAGCAGCCTTGTCTTCTCCAAGTTCTAGGTAGGCAAATAGCATGGGGAAATATTGCTCCATTATTCAAGGATGCACAAGGTTCTCCAGAACAATGCTATTTCTTTCACACTACTTGACATCTAACCCCATCTATAGGGAGAGTCTTAATTCCCATATAAAAAATGCTCAGCCTATACCGAACTGGAGTTGCCCACGAAACATTTATTGTCTTTAAGAATTTCAAAGGTTGCCATTTTAGAGGGGAGTGTTGCTTATTATTAGT
This sequence comes from Mustela erminea, assembly GCF_009829155.1. Lineage (NCBI taxonomy): Eukaryota > Metazoa > Chordata > Mammalia > Carnivora > Mustelidae > Mustela > Mustela erminea. Next base: position 112,087,254 of record NC_045618.1, read on the forward strand.
AAGCTGTTCTTATTAAACACAAACATGGAAAATATACAAGCTCAAAATTCTCATCAGAAAATATCTACTTATTACTTCTGATGGCAAGCAGATAGGGTAAATAAAGCTGAATTTCTAAGCAACTTAATTCATTTTAATCAACCTGAAAATTGCAACACGAAGTAACAGGCAGCTAGGATGAGAAACTCCAAAGGTCCTTAACAAAAGATATGAATTTCAACTTTCCAGTATCTGTCCTGCTGGAAGCTGACTGCCTGCTATGTATCTCTAACATCTACTAAATACATGTGTTTTTGAGGGTTGGGTTTTTTTTTTGTTTTTTTTTTTTTTTTGGTATGATTTGGTGCCTGAATGAACTTGGGAATGCTATAAACCAAATATGTTGTCAAACTATAGCCATTTAAGAGAGTAAAATTGGCTTGGTCATGAAATTCTAATTCAAAACCAAGCTGTATTCCATGATCAACTATTTCCCCATTACGGCCATCTTGAAAAAGAACTTTAAAACATAAGATTACCCTTTTCTCTAACAAACAGGCATACTTAGGAGGCAAGCCTGGTGTTGCTGCATTGCTGTCAACATTCTGAAGCACACTGAGTACAGGCAGTGTGCAGCACTTCTGAGATGCAACGAATTCCAGGTAAAACAGATAATCGTTTCCTGAGTAAATTCCAATCTCAAAGGCGACCAAGCTCACTCTCCTCTGAATGGATTACAATTCCGAAAGAAGCAAAGAGCGCTAAGAAGTTAAAAATATTTCACATGAGGAGGGTCCACAAGTGAAACTGCACCCCCAACAACCTACTTTAACTGCAACACATTCAGCTGGTATGGAGGAAAAGGTGCTGAAAAAGACTTTGGGCTTCTCTCCTAACAAACTGACCCTATGCTTCTCATATACTTTCATTTTCCCCAAAAGGAATTTCCCAAACCAAAATAAAACCAAAGGATCACTCCATATTAAATGTACCTGTCCCAGAAAATGATCTTTAAAATGTAACCTCTTCCCTCCAAAAAACAGTTAAGATAGCATTTAATAATAAAAATATTGTTTGGGATTATTTCCTTCAACAAAGCTTACTGGTCACTGGAAAAGCTGTTTGCCATTTGCACTGAGGCAACCGAAAACAATATTCGTCAAATCAGTTTCACTTTCTGTTATAGTTAGCCTCACTTCCTAACTGTCCTTGCTGAGAATCTTACGTTTCTCACACTTAGCAAGGCTGCGCCTAGTGTAGTGACATTATAAAACACACATGAGGGCCTCTTTTTTCATCAGGACCCATAGAACCTTTTCCAAATAACTTTTTAAAAGTTCTTCTATAGTCCTTAATCCTTGGCTGTTCACAGTCCACAGCCTCTTCTGAATTAACACAAGCTTAAGAATAGTTTCCCCCAAGTTTTAAAAAATATATTATCTATACTAAGTGGCAGGAAAAAAACTGATGTATTCAGAGGAAAAAAACTCCCAAATCCTTTTTACCCTACTTGTTCACAGTAATTGTTTGATATACTATAAAATTTATCTATTGCTTCTTCTCGCCCTGCTATTGGGATTATTTTGTACCAGAGAGTATTTAAAAGTCTCAGCAAGTAGATGTCTCAAATTAAAAATAGAGGGTCAAAACCACTCTCACTGCCTACCTCCCAAAATCAAAAAACAAAAATCCTAGGCACCTTAACATCAGACTAAAAATATCTAGAAAAAACAATGACATTAGCATTCTAGGAGAGTGGAAACATTTTAATAATTTAATAAAGTAATTCACATCAATACCCAAGTGGATGGATATTTTGAAAAGCGGAAAGCTTTCAAGAACAGTAAGCCAAACTTTCACAAAGAAAACTCTCTCACTGGAAAGCCAATGTAATTCCAAGTCAAATAATGATTCTGCAAAGGAGGCCTAACCAATCCCTATCCTCCAACCCTGATCAAGCCCTGGGGCACATTTTATAACTGGCGACTTGGGGAAGAAAAAAAGTGTTTTAAATAGACTGGATCCCAAACATGAAACTCCACGTTCACATTATTAAGGATCATAGTGACTAGAAAAAAGAACTGAATTTCCAAATACATGCATAAAGTGTCGGACAATATTTCAAGCAAAAATAAAACAAAACAAACTCTTTTTAGTGACTATCACCCAGGGATAATTTTTAAAACCCTCCGGAACAACTGCATACTCCAGTAAACTCTCAATAAACATTTTTTCTTAATGCCTATCTGCTTGGACAACCTGCAGAATTTACTTCCTCTAATGAAGAGCAGGTACAAGGAAGAGGACTAGCTTTTATCTTGGGTATCACAGGTATCAAAATGGTATCCTGCATATTCTAACAAGTTCCCAAACAACTTGGTTGTCTCCACATTTCCAAAGTCAGAAAAATACATAAAAATCTGGATTTCTAAACTATGTTTAAAAATAGGAAGATCTGGCAACAGTGAGCCCTTACTCCCACATAACAACAACCTACTGGAGTGTAGTGGCTGCCTTTTCAGAAAAGACATGTGCAATCCAGAACCTAGTCCTCACCTCTGCTCTTTACTTTATTCCTGACGATTTTACTGCCTGGGCCCCCCCAGAGGCATCTGAATTTTTGATCCCCATTCTATAAACTTTGTACTATTCCCATCTGTCCAATTTAGATACTCTGATGTACTTCTCTTCCTCTCTCTGACTCTGATTTGTCTATTCGTTTTTTCTTTCTCTAATCTGTTCATAGAACACCCACAGTACTGTCCCAGACTGGAAAGGCACGAGATTAGTGTCTATCTAAATCCACAGAACCATCTACTGAGAACATTAATATCAAAACCATGAGAAATTACTGATAACACTGTATGGTCTCAGCCACCACTTTTTAGCAAATCTATCTCTGCGATGCCACTTCTCAACAATTTTTCTATATTTTTCATACGTCTCCTTCAACACAAATAGTCAGACCAGAACAAGCTGTCCACGACACTTTCGTATTCAACCTTTGGTTCCTCTACATTTCTAATTTCTGTATTAGAATAATACCAGTTTGTGCTACATTCTATAGGTCTATATCAGTCACATGACCACATGATGATTTTTTTTTGCATGTGGCTTCAGCTTCACACAACTATGCATATATGGTTTAGCGCCTGCTTGCTCCAAAGTAAATCTGACTACTTTGCCCCGAATAACACAGTTTACTTCAGAATGACATTTCTCATTTTACACTTATATAGTGACAGCTAGATTCCCCCACCTGGGAACTACAGAACGACCAATTTTTTTTCTGCAAACAGCTCCTTTCACTCACCTACAGTCTCTGAAACTTATCACCTGAGTCTAGAATGAGGAGATTTTGCAAACCCACCCCCCACCCACCTAGAATCCCAGAACAAGGCCCCGCCTCACCTTAGCGGTTAACAGGAGAGTTTACTATAGTATTAAAAATAATAGAACAATCTCTTTTTCTCTCTGACCCCAAAAAGGACTAGAACTGAACGGAAATGAAAATGAAATGGAGAGTAGGAGACGTACCGCAGATTGAAACCTCGGTTGCTCTTCCTGGAATAAGAGAGAAAAAAAAAATAGAAAATATAGAAGTTATTTTTACACTTCACATTCAATAATAAGAAAGAAAATGCCGGCGGCGAAGGAAGCGGCGGGTGGGGAGTCAGCCCGACCCCCCTCCCTCCCTCCCCACCCGACGCCCCCTTCCCCCTAGCGGGATCCGGTAGCGGGGCAGGGGGGGTCCCGAGCGCCGCCCCTCCTTCCGGGATCCGACTCCGGCTGGAGGGGGTTCAGAGCACTGTCTCCTCCCCTCGCACCCAGCTCGGGGCATCTGGGCACTCCCACCCCCTCTCTGCCCTCCTTCAACCCCCCCAGGATCCGCGGATCTCGGGAAGAGGTTGATCGCAGATCGAGGGGGCAGGTCCTGAGCGTCGTCCCTTTCCCGGGGATCCGGACAATGGGATCTCGGGCGCACCCCGTACCAGTCCCCCCGATCCTGAACAGGACAGGGTGGGAGCCGGAGGCCGCCGCACCTTGCTCCACCGGGGGAGGTGGGGGTCCCAAAGGCCGCGTGTCTCCACCCCACCTCCAGTCCCAGAAGGCCGCTCCAGCTAGGAGCCCGGAGGGGAGCGAGCTGGGAGCGCGACGGAGGCGGTCCCAGTCGAGGTGGGGGGGGGGGGCTGGTAAGGGGAAGGAGGAGGCGGCTGCCCGGCCCCCTGCCGCCGTCGCCCCGCTGAGAGCCCTGGCCGCTGTCCCCGCCTGACAACCCGCACGGGAAGGAAGAAGCCCCGGGACTCACGTCGCTCTCCACCTCGATGTCATCGTTATCGCTCATTTCCTACGGCCCAGGGAGCGGCCACTGCAGCGGCGGCGGGGAAGGGGGGAGGGGTGGAGGGGAGGGGGAAGTCACCGACAACAACTAGCCGAGTCCCCCCACACACACACTCACTCACTCACTCACTCGCTCTCTCACTCACACACACACACACAACACTGGCGAGAACCACCTCCTCACTGCAGCACCGGATCAACGGCGGCACGCACGCCCGGTCGGCCCCCTGCCACGTGACCGGGCCCGTCACGCTGGGGCCGCCGAGACTTGTAGTTGTCGTCCCTTTGACTGACGGCCCAGCTGCCTCCAGAAAAACTACAAATCCCATAAGGAACTGCACCCGGTCGTCGCCAGTCCGGGCTGTTGACGGAGTCCAGAGCGCCTGCGTGTCCTGTGAAGGGGGCGGAGAGCGGAGCGGCGCGGTGCCTGCTGGGAGTTGTAGTCCGCAGACCGCGAGTTGTCAGGAGGTTTTCTTCCCGAAGCAGCAGAGGAGGCTGCTGGGAAGACAGGACACGTGGAGGGAGCTGGGGCTCCTGGAGCCCGGCACCGTCCGAGCGCCGGGCGCCTGGCCCAGGGGACAGGGTGGAGGCTCTGGGGGAGTAGCCGACTGCCTAAATAGCGCTGCCTTTCCTTGGCGTGACTGGTTTTACTTTGTTTTCTTGATGCCTGAGTCGCCCTGCATTGCGCCCTGGGGCGGAACCCGTATAGGGCGGGGAGGGGGGGGGGCGTCCTGCTGCTGCGGACTAGGGGGCGCGGCTCGGAATGCCTACGCGAACCTTTGGGATCTGGCAGTGGGGAGGTGTCAATGGCAGGTGTTAAGTGGCGTTACAGGACTGGCAGGATGACCGGCCTCGCTGACGGACCGCTCCCAGCCATGAGAATTTTGTATCCATTCATCCGGGGGTGACTATCCTTGCTGCTCACCGTGAGGCTCGCACGTTCATGGACCTCCGATCCTCAATAACCATTTAAGTGGAAGTAAAACCCATTCTGAGTTTGTTGTATCCCAGTTTAGAGTGCCGTAATTAAGATTTGCAAAAAATATCAAAACGGGAAACTTGTGCATCTCCCTATCCAGTTAAAACATTTATTCCATCAATATTTATTGAACACCTATCATGTGCCAGCACAGGGATACTATAATGTATGAGATCAGACTGGTCCCTGACTTCATGCAGCTCAGCTGTGGAAACAAAAATGATACCGCACGGCCATCATTCTAAGAGTGTACCTCGAGTCCCACAGGGAAGAAAAAACAAAATAAGACACCTTCAACCCGAGATAAAGTAGCTGACCTACTCTTTTACACCTGGTGTCCAAAGTGAATGAAATTTTGGGCTTTTCCATAAGTTACCCATTCCCTAATGAAGACCATTTTATCACTAACTTTTGAATACAGAAATCTGGGGATATGTGAGGTATCTTCCCTTGTGAGCATATCATCAGTGTTTAAGAAAAATGTAAACCATGGTAATCTTCCCTTTATGTTTTTTCCTTTAAATATCTGTTGTAATTTTTACTCAGTGATCCCATCCTAGTGAAGTCTGCACATCTTTGCAAGTAAACTTACCTTTTCTAAATACTTTTGTCTCCTAATCTTTCTTCAACATCCAGTGGGGGATACAGACATAAGCAGATCATTTTAAGGGCTGAGGGGTTGTAAGGGCTGAGTGAGTTAATTAGCTGGATATTAGAATTAGGGCTAACTCAGAAACTAGGACAAAAAATTATTTGGTGCCAGTTATGTGCAAAGCATTATAGGGCAACACTGGCTACAAGTTAAAATCACTCTTAGCCTTTAAAAAATTCTGATGTCCAGGCTGCACTCCAAACCAATTAAGTTACAACCCCTGGGGGCAAGAAGCAGATAGCGGTATTTTTTTTAAAGTTCTCCGGGGGATTCCAATGTGCAGCCAATGTAGAGAACCATTGCAACAGAGGGTGCTAAGTTAAATAAAGATAGTCTTCCACTAAATGATTCATTTTATGAGTGAATTTTATAGTTTGTCAAAAATCATATTTCAATAGATCAGTTACATGAGAAAAATAGGATTATCTTTGCCCACCTGGAATCTAAAAGCTGATAGGGGAATAAATTATGAGCACAAATAATTACAATGAAAACAGACTACATGCTAAATTAGTTACACAGGCAGTGAATTCCTTAAGAGCTCAGAGGAAGGGGACACCTGGGTGGCTCAGTCGATTAAGCTGCTGCCTTCGGCTCGGGTCATGATCCCAGGGTACTGGGGTCGAGTCTCGAATCGGGCTCCTTGTTCAGCGGGGAGCCTGGTTCTCTCTCTGCCTATGCCTACTGCTCTGCCTGCTTGTGCTCTCTCTGGCTCTGACAAATAAATAAAATCTTAAAGAAAAAAAAGAAAAAAGAGCTCAGAGGAGGGAAAAATATTTCCAGATCTGAGAGAGGTGGGGGGTTGCTGGTGATCAGGTAAATCTTAGGCTGTCAGCTCCATCAGGGCAGAAACTGGGTCTGCAGAGACCACGTCAGATTTTGGTTGCCATGAATTCCCAGTTGTTGGGTGGAGGCCTGGGCACATAGGAGAGGCGGGTAGGAAAGGCTTTCCAGTCAGATTTTAACACTTTTTTTTTTTTTTTAGTAGACCCATCAACCCAGTATGTATGTATGTATATATATATATATATATATATATATATATATATATATATATATACTTCTTCCCCTCCCCCATGCACATGGGCACACGCTCTCTCTCAAAAAAAAATATATATATATAAAAAATAAATAAATATATATTAAAAAAAAATATATATATATATATTTTTTTTTTTTGAGAGAGAGCGTGTGCCCATGTGCATGGGGGAGGGGAAGAAGGAAAGAGAGAGAGAGAGAGGGAATATTAAGCAGGCTCCAAGCCCAGTATAAGCCCAATGCAGGGCTCAATCTCATGACCCTGAGATCATGACCTGAGCTGAAACCATGAGTTGGACACTTAACTGACTGAGCCACCCAGGCATCTCCCAGTTATTAAATTTGACCTAAGAGACATAAACCACTGCACCCAGCAATAGTAATATATGTTCTTTTTTCAAGCACTCATGGAACATTTACAAAAATGGAGCATGTTCTCAGCCATAAGACAAATGTCAACCATTTTCAGAGGACTGTAATCTCAGAGAGCTTGTTCTTGGACCCAAAGCAATTAAAGTAGAAATAGTAACTGAAAGATGACTAAAAAATCCTTTTAAGTTTGGAACTTAAGAAACACTTTAAAGTGACCCAAATGGAGGGACTTTCACGAGCAAGGTGCATATGCGGGAAAGGACTAGACATACAGAAACAAAAATTTCCTCTAGTTTTCCTTTTTAGTACTTTTCTGATGTGAATAATCATCTCGGACCCTAAGAATTCACTTTCATCTCTGCACACTTACGTGTCTTTGGGAAAGCCCTGTGTAAATGTTTCAAGACTGGGCATTGCCACGGGGCAGCCTCATCCAGCCCCTTACTAGTTCAAGTTCGGTGCGGTGGTATCCATGTTACCTTGGCGCTTGTTAGAAATACAGGCCCCACCCCAGACCCACAAAACCAGGTCAGCAATACAACAATATGCCCAGGGGATTGATCCACACAGCAGAGTCTGAGAAGCTCTGATGAGGGATGAGGGGCCAGCAATTGGGGAGGGCAAGCAGACTACCTTCATTTTCACCCCAGCTCTTCCACAGTGTGACTTCTGCTCTACCACTTGACCAAAATCACTCTTATCCAGGCTACCAGCTACCCTGTATTGCTAAATCCAAAGCTCTTATCTTATTTGACCCCGTGGTGACCTTCTTCACTGTTGATCACTCCTCTTTCTCGAAGGCCAAGAACTCCTCTGCCCCTCCTACCTCCCTCCCTGCCTCCCCTGGCTTCTCTTGCCTGTCTGTGTTTGAGTTCCAGTGGTTCCGTGCTGGCTCTTGCCTCTTCCCCCTCCTACCCTCTACCTTGTGGGATCCTCTTCCTCTCCAGGTTTTCATGGCCATCTCTCTGACAGTGACCCCGAGACTGAGTCTCTTAAACTCTAGATTGTTATATCCCATTTATGTTTGAACACATCTCCTTGGATTCTTCCACAGACAACTCAACACTTGGGCTTGTGGATGAATGAGAAAAAGTAGGTTTGATACAGCATTTGGAGTACGAGTCACTCAAAAGTGAACATATCTGTATGAGTATATGCATGTAGAGAAATGTGTAGAAGGATAGCCAGCAAACATTTAATAGCATTTGTTTCTGGGAGGTGGGACATCCAGCACTTTTCTCTTCTTTTTAAGTGAGTAGTATCATTCTTGAGCAAACCGTAGGGTTATTAAAAGAAAACCACTGTCTCAGGAAGTCTGTTATCTCTCCTAAACACCAAACTTCTCAAGCCATAATCCTTAGGAGGACGGTCCCATCCCTTTCGCATGTCACTTAGGCTTGCTTTCTCCTTATTTAGGGGGTGGGGGTGTAACCATGAGGGGCTCAGCAGGAACCAGATGGCACACTCAAATTAGGATCATTCATGGCATTTTTAATAATGGGGTTGTTTACAAATGTGTGGGCAGGTGTAAAAAAAATTACAAGGAATTACACAGAAGCCCTGGGACTCTGTGCCCATCCAGGACTGTAAGGAAGAGAGAATGAGTGGTTAACAGAGCCAGGATGGAGGCTGTGTGGAGAGGGCCCTCTGAGAGGAGCTCAGACCCAGGGCCCAGGACAGCTGGTTCTGAAGGCCAAGACAAAGGTTTCTGGCCCTGCAAAGGACGCTTGTTTCCTCTTCTCACAATTTCAGAGAGGTCTGGAACTTCCCATTCTCCACCCTGCAGCCAGAAGGATGTATCAGGAATGAAGTATCTTCACTCTTTCAATTAAACCTTATTCCTGTCAGTGCCTTCAGGATAAAGCCTAAACTCCATCCTAGACTCTCACTCTCTATGAATCCAGCCATGCAGAACTTATTGCCATTCTTCCAAAGGACAATGTTTTCTTCTGGGTCCAGGGATTTCCACATGGTGTTCCTTCTGCCCTGAGTGTTAACCTCCCCCAAATATTCCCACTCACCCCTCCCCACTTTTCTTCTCATCCTTTGGGGCTGAGCCACCACCTCCATCAGGAAATCCCCCCCTGGATTCTCCAAAGCTGGATTAAGGAGACCGGGCTGAACCACGGGGAGGGAGTTTCTCCTCTCAGCCTTCAAGCCCATGAGTCACTCCTCTTCCCAGGGGGAATAAGAGAGGGAGCAGAAATGCCAGAGTATTCCTCCTATAGTTTTTCTCCCCTGCAAAGCGCACTATTCAGTTCCTTGGAACTTCAGCCTCCAGTACTGGGAACAATAAATTTCTGTTGTTATAAACCATCCAGTCTGTGATACTCTGTGATAGCACAAATGGACTAGGACAATCTCCATCTGTTTTGGTGTTTGTTGACTTATTTGTGAACTATTACCCCCATGTCCCCCTACCCACCCTAGACCGTAAGCTCTATGAGGTCAAGACCATGCCCATGCCCATTTTGCTCTACTCATATCCATGGCACCTAGCACTGTAGTTAGCATGGGTGTGTGTGTGTGTGTACAATAAATAGTGTGGACTGAACCTTGCAATTATCTATTTCAACCTCATCATACTTTATAGACTGCACGGATAAACGTTAAAACACCCTTAGAAGTGTCTGGGTGGACAAAATCATGAAGATTGCTTCGTCTTTGCCCTCGGGGGCTGAGTAGAGCTTCCCTCCGTGACATAAACATCCCTGGGAGGATGGAAAAATTTGGCTGAAAAAAAGGAGATGGAAAAAAGAGACTGTTTGGATCATGCTCTGCACACTGTGCTTGGTGGGGTGGTCCCTGCTAATAGTGCCTCGCTCGGAATTCTTCTCAAAATGGCTTTCAACAATTCTGAGGACTTCAGGGGTCAGGATGGAGAGGGGGAGATTATGTCAAGGGCCAGTCTGTGTTTAGCCTATACTTTACTTATAGTCCTTGAACTAATTTGATTCCTTTGTCAGGAAACCAAAGGCGTTGGTTCATAGCTTATATAAGAAGGAGCCTGTGGGGGCTCTTTTGTTCGTTCGCACCGGGGTTAGCTTCCTCGTAGATGTTGGAAGTTTGTTGATGTGGCTTGTTCCATTGATCACTTCAGCTACTGTCAGTGATACACAATAGAGTTTGTATTATGTAAGAGAAATTTTAATATACTGGAACAATTTTGCATATATTATTTGTCCCATCATAGAATCAAAGCCCAAGTTACGAAGACCAAACAAACAAAAATCACAGATCTTTCGTGGAGATGTGTGAGGTTGCATGGGATGATAACTTTTATTTTAAATAATTAATCAACCTCCATTGTGAGCGCTTTCCAAAAGGCAAATATGTATTCCAAGGGGCAATGTGGAAGTCAGTGCTTAGTGTGACAGATCCCGCAGCTTGATTCAGCTTCCTGGTTTCTGTAGCAAGAATATTTGCCTATAAATATTACATCAGAGGAATATGGATGCCCCAGGGCATGTGGTTCCTTGGAAGCATGTGCTTTGTCTCCTCCCCAGGACAAAATTAGAAACCTTGGAAGGACAATGTTTCTTGGAAGCTTTGTGCCATTCAGGTACCCACTGCCAAACTTTTAACAAATCATTGGTTAATTAATGGTGTTAGTAAAGCCGATGGCTTAAAACATTAGACATCCATAGGAAAGGGAAGAGGGAGAGAGAACTGGCCGCAGGGATCCAACACCGAGGTGTCTGAGGGAGTCAGAGCTCAGAGCTGAAGTAGCTCCAAGCAGGCCCCTCCCCCCCGGGGGTGCTGGTTCCGCTGGGGTTCCACTTCCTTTGCAAGCCTCCTTTTTCCAGAGAAAATGAAAGAGTTTGTGCTAGGTGATGAGGATATGGGAATAAAATGAGATTATGTGTATACCAATTTTTTTGTTGTTTTCTTTTAATTGAGGTGCAGTTTACATAAAATAAAATTTACACTTTTTAGTGTATATTTCTTTTTTTAAAAAAGATTTTATTTATTTATTTGAGAGAAAGAGAGAGTGAGTGGGGGGAGGAGCAGAGGGAGAGGAACTAGCAGATTCTGCACTGGGCGCGGAGCCCACCGTTGGGCTCGATCCCAAGTCCCCAAGATCACCACCCCAACCGAAACCAAGAATCGGCTGCTCAACTCACTGAGGCACACAGGGGCCCCATTTTAGTGTATATTTCTGTCAGTATTGACAAACACATACAGTCACGCAACCGAAAACCCCAATCAATACATAGAACAGTTCCCTCACCCCCGAAAATTCTCCTATATCCCTTTCTAGTCAAGCCCTCCTGCCATCCTCAGCCCTGGAAAACCACTATGGACCTATTTTCTATATCTATAATTTTGCCTGTTCTAGAATGTCACAGAAGTGGCATCATACAGTATGTAGCCTGTTGGGTCTAGCTTCTTTTGCTTTGCATTTAGGATTCATGCATGCATATGTCATTGGTCCCTTCTTTTGATCGCTAGGTAGTATTCCATTGATGGATGTACTAGTCGGTTTATCCATTTACCAGCTGAAGGACATTTGGGTTGTTTCCTGTTTTGACCAGTTTCGATTATGCATAGAGCTGCTCTAAGCATTTGCAGACATGTTTTTGTGTGAACATAAGGTTTCATTTCTCTTGGATATATACCCACAAGTGATTGCTTGTGGATTGCTGAGTCTCACGGCAAGTGTACGTTTAACTTTATTAAAAACTGCCAAACTGGGGGCATCTGGGTGGCTCAGTGGGTTAAAGCTTCTGCCTTTGGCTCATGTCATGATCCCAGTGTCCTGGGCTCGAGACCCACATCAGGCTCTTTGCTCCGCAGGGAGCCTGCTTCCCCCTCTCTCTCTGCCTGCCTCTCTGCCTACTTGTCAAATAAATAAATAAATAAATCTTCAAAAAAACCCTGCCAAACTGTTTTCCAAAGTGGCTGTATCCTTTCGCATCCCCACCAGCGGTATATCAGCGTTGTGACAATATTTTGAAAAATAAAAATTTCTACGCAACACTTACAAAAGCAGGTAGGAAGCAATTTTCCCAGGATTGAGAGGCACAACTTAGAGACAACTGAATTGATTGCCAGCCTAGCCAGCAGAAAGCATGGAAATCAGCTGAGAATGTTGACTGAGTCTTTGGAGCAACACTGCAAAGAATATTGTTTATTTAGGATCACAGTAAATAGTAGCAGACATTTATCGAGAACGTACCATGTCCTGGGTCTTGGGTTTCATGCTCTACACGGATCTTCATGATGGCCTTATTATTAAACTACCTTACAGGTGAGGGCACGAGGCCTGAAAGGGTAAATAACATAACAAACAAAGGCAACTCAACCTATGGGAAAACTAACAGGAATAAAGTCCAGGTGTGTTGCCTTCCAGACACTATATCCTTAAAACTCTCCCCTGTGCTGGTCTTTTAGCTCCTTATAATTACTAGTTATTAGCTTTCATCAGATTCTACCTTCAGCTTTGCCTTGCACCAAAAACCGGGCCCAGGAACTTGAAGCAGAACTCAAACTTTGTGCCCAGCAGCTCTGGGTCTTTCTGTTGCTGTTCTTCTCATCCAAACTGGGCTCTGCCCTCCGCGCTCAGCCTTCTCAGCTTCCTCCTAATTGTGCTGAAAGCCACATGTCATTTCTTTGGAGAGTATTCTGGGAAGAAAGCCTCTTGCCATTGAATGTAGGAAAGTCCAGTGGAATGACCTTTCCCTTCCAGTTTGAGTAGGTTGGGCTGAGAGTCCTGCTGCCAAGAACTGGAGCCGATTCTTCCTCTCCAGCTCTTGCTTGGATGTCTGTCCATTCCTGCCACCACACAAGCCCCAGAAGGAAGAGTTTAGGGAGATCATCTTGTGTTCCAAATGTTGGTTGCCTCCAAGTGCCTTGGAATCCTAACATCCAGAGATCTGTGATTTGAAGCTGACAGGGACCCTGAACATCACATATTCTGATCCCCTTGGACCCACAGAATTAATTCACAATGCAATTCTTTTTTTTTTTTTTTTAAAGATTTTATTTATTTATTTGACAGAGAGAAATTACAAGTACACTGAGAGGCAGGCAGAGAGAGAGAGAGAGAGAAGGAAGCAGGCTCCCTGCTGAGCAGAGAGCCCGATGCGGGACTCGATCCCAGGACCCTGAGATCATGACCTGAGCCGAAGGCAGCGGCTTAACCCACTGAGCCACCCAGGCACCCCACAATGCAATTCTGATTCTATCACTTACCAGCTGTGTGACCTATGGCAAGGTGACTAACCTCTCTGTGCCTAAGTTTCTCTGCCCATAATATAGGGAAGTGATACTCACAGGGTGATTTACAGACTGAATAAATAATAAATAGAGCCTGGGGCCAGGCAAATCGTAGTGCTTAATAAATAAATCATGGTTATTATTGATACAACACAGAGACAGTAAGTGACACTTCTAATATCAACGTTTCTCGAAGCAGAGTTAGCGTTAGGCTGTGTGGTACCTCAAACGGCACGTTTGGCTGGGACACGGGAGAAATTTGAGGCAAAGAATGGATTGTCAAATTAGTTTTATGTTCTTGAACAGCCCCTGAACTTCCCGTCTCACTTATCTTTTTTTTTTTTTTTAAGATTTTATTTATTTATTTGACAGACAGAGATCACAAGGAGGCAGAGAGGCAGGCAGAGAGAGAAGGTGGGAAGCAGGCTCCTGGCTTAGCAAAGAGCCCGATGTGGGGCTCGATCCCAGGACCCCAAGATCATGATCTGAGCCGAAGGCAGAGGCCCAACCTACTGAATCACTCAGGCACCCCTTCGTCTCACTTATCTTCAGTGAATACCTCTGAGAACTGACTGCTCCTCCTGGCCATCATTCAGATCTCTTAAAGTAAAAAACTAAAAAGAACTATTTGATCAGTCTTTGCCTCCAGATTCTCACATCCCCCTTTATTATACTCAGTCATGGTTTTAGAAGAAAGGATCCTTGGACCTAGAAAAACTTTCTGTGTGTATTCTCAGAAAGATAAAGCTCTTAATATGTAATAGAAACAATGATAGCCTGGTACTAAGCATTTTCGCTGTTCAGGTGTGGTGCCAAGCCCCGCAACGCATCACAGAAACCTCCCAGAAGCCAGAGGTGAGCAAGGTCAAGTAACTTGCCCAACGTCACTTAGGTGGTGGCAGAACCAGGATCTGAAACCAAGTCTCTTGGTCACCACAGCACTACTGTCTTGATTAGCAACATAAGGGAGAGTTTTAGAACGGAAAGGAAGCTGGAAATGACCTAGTCAGATGTCTCTGAGCCCCTTCTTCTGATCAACAATCATATAGTTGCTCCTATATCTCTATTAAGTTACTCCCTGCCCACTCCAGTTGGTAGAGTAAGGAGTCGGAGAAGCCTGGCTTGTGAATCCCTTATATGCCCTGAGACCCCTGTGCGGTCAGCATAGTCTGAAGTTGTCACACACTTGACCGAGGTGGGCATTCAAGGGGTGTCAGGGTAACAAAGAGGCAGCAGTCACAGATGCTGCTTCCCTGAGGCTACAAAGTAGACCTTGAGGTGTTTAGAGCACTCAGAGACTCTTTCCAAGGGTAGGTGGGGAAAATGCTCCTGAAGCTGTCGTACCATGTTCCAAAATCCAACAGACTCTTCCAACTGTCAGTGCTGAACCCCATGCTCCTGGCATTCTCTTCTGGGCTTGGTAGGGATGGCAGCTCTGGGCACAGCCTGCCTGCTGGCTGAAGACAGCACGACCATCTCACACTCTTCCTTCCCGCCACTGCCAGGACCTGTGTGACTTTGAACGAGTCTCTCGAGGCTCAGTTGGACAGTTCAGGCTGTAAGCATATTGATTAAAATAAACATAAATAGGAATGATAATGTGTGAACAATTGTTTTGTGTTTATAGAAAGACACTCTTCTAGGCCACACTTCCCCCTCCTCTGTAGCGTGATTACAGGCCAAAGGCTGTGGCAATTCAAGGAGAATGAGAGGAAATTTGCTTTGAAATAGGAGGAGAAACAGACAGACCTGGCTGGTTTGGTAACAGGTCCAAAGAACACACTGTCCTCTGGTAACTGACAGCTGCCGCAGTAAGTGTGTTCTTCTTGATGATCAGGTTGACCCTCTTTGGCCAGTTGGCTCCGGGCAAGTGGAGAAGGTCAACAACATTTATGGAAAGCCCACTCCATCCTTGACAGTGAGATGTGCTGAGGTAGGAGATGATAGAGATTTTTATGTATTGATAAACAACAGGAAGATGTCCACAGTGGAGAGTGACAGCTATGAAGCAGGCTACAAAAACAATGTGTAATATAATATCACATATAAGTACTTTCACAAACAAATGAGTATGGGTAAATTATCTGAAAGAATATATACAAGTAGGATTGAAGAGGGCAGAGAGGTGATTTTCACTTTTGACTAAGTATACTTTGGTTATTATTTGAATTTTTCCTAAAGAGAATGCATTGTCCCCTCACCCCAAGTATTCTTTGGTAACTATTACAATATCATTTTTTAAAGTCAGGTTTTACTGAAGTCGAAGTTGCATATATTGTATAGTAATTATACATCTATGTTAGTAAAAGCACTCTTTTAAAAGTGTACGCTTAGATGACTTTTGATAAATTGATAGTCATGTAACCATCACCACAATAAAGATATAGAACATGTCCATCACCTGGAAAGTTTTTCTTCTGCTTCTTTGCAGTCAATCTCCTGCCTTTACTCTCTACCCCAAATGACCGTGATCTTACTTTTAAAAAAAGGTCCATAAATGGAATCTTATGGTGTGCATGTAGCTTTTTATTCAGGCTTCTTTCAGTAGCACAGTGCTTTTGAGTTTCGACCATGTTGTTGCTTCTAGTAGTTTTTCCTTTTTCATTGGTGACTACTATTCCACCGTACCATAGTTTATCTGTTCACCAATGTGACTTGTTTTCTGCTCTTGGCAATTATAAATAAAGCTGTTCTAATCATTTTCGTACAGGTTACAGTGCAGCTATGAGTTTTTTGGGGTTTTTTTTGGGGGGGGGTGTAAACACCTAGGAGTGAGATTATTGGGTCATAAATGAAGTGTATGATTAACTTTATAAGAAACTGGCAAACTATTTTTCGAAGCGGCCATACCATTTTGCATTCCCACCACGAATATCCCAAAAGACTGGCACCTTCATCAGTTTTATCTGTTCACAGTTGTTTGGATTTGAGTCATTCTAGTGGGTATGTAGTATTACTTCATCATTGTCTTAATTTGCATTTTTCTAGTGACGAATAATATTGAACATCTTTTCATGTGCTTGTTGGCATTATTTTCAGTGAAGTGTCTTCAAATCTTTTGTTTATTAAAAAATTGAGTTATTTTTCTGATATTGAACTGTAAGTGTTCTTAATGTATTCTGGATATAAGTTCTTTATTAGTGGGTTGTTTTGGCAAATATTTTCTCCCAGTCCCTGACTTGTTTTTCCATTTTTCTGAATGGTGTCTTTTGAAGAGCAAAAGTTTTTCATTTTGATGAAATGTGATTTATTCTTTTTTTTCCCTATGTAGTTTTCCCTTCTTTTGTCCTATTTAAGAATTATTTGCCTAATCCAATGTGACAAAGACTTTTTCTCTATATTTTCTCTTAGAACTTTATAGTTTTTCCTCTTACCTTTAGGTGTATGATTCATTTTGAATTAATTTTTAACAGCTTTTTAAATAGGTATAATTCATATACCATACATTTAACCCATTTAAAGTGTACAATTCAGTGGTTTTTAGCGTATTTAGAGTTGCAGTCATCACTGATCTGATTTTAAACATTTTCATCTAACCAAAAAGAAACCTCATTACCAATTAGTAGTGATTTCATATTTCTGTTCCTACCCTCTCAGGTCTTGGCACACTCTGATCTACTTTTGGCCTCTATAGATTTACCTACTGAGTTAATTTTTATATATGGTAAGGGTAAGCGTACATATCTGTCCAATTGTTACAGCATCATCATTTGTGGAAAAGATTATCTTTTCTCTAATGAACTACTACTCTGTCATCCTTGTCCATGATCAATTGACTTAGATGTGTGAGTCATGCTGAACTCTCTATTCTGTTTCATTGATTTACATGTCCATCCATATGCCCAAACCATACTGTTTTGATTAATAAAGCCTTA
Organism: Mustela erminea; assembly: GCF_009829155.1. Classification (NCBI taxonomy): domain Eukaryota; kingdom Metazoa; phylum Chordata; class Mammalia; order Carnivora; family Mustelidae; genus Mustela; species Mustela erminea. The sequence continues at coordinate 112,104,709 of NC_045618.1, forward strand.
TAAGAGAGTTAAAATGCGATCATGTGAGGCTTCCAACTTTGTTCTTCTTTTTCAAAATAGTTTGACTACATTCTTTGCATTTCCATATAAGTCTTGGGATCAGTTGGTTAATTTCTAAAAAAAAAAAAAAAAGCCAGCTAAGATTTTGATTGGGATTGCTTTGAATCTTTCAGCTAACTTAGGAAGAATTGGTATTTTAATGATATTGAGTCTTCTTTATTCATGAACATGAATAATGTAATGTAAATGTTATTTTTAAAATTTCAATTTCCAATTGTTTCCTGTATCTTGAAATATGATTTTTGTATACAGACCTTATATTCTGACTTTATTAAATTCACTCATTCTGTTCATTGTTTTGTAGATTTTTTAAGATTTTCGTCCCTTTTTTTTTTTTTTTTTGTTTTAAGTCTTTTTTTAGAGAGGGAAGGGGAGGGCCTGAGGGAAAGGAAGAGAGAGACTCTTAAACAGGGTCCACATCCAGCTTGGAGCCTAATGTGGGGTGAATCTCACAGCCCTGTGATCATGACCTGAGTTGAAATCAAGAATCAGATACTTAACTGATGAGCCACCCAAACACCCTAATTCTTTGGGATTTTCTATCTAGATGATAATATTTTTTTTTCTAAAGTGTATGCCATTTATTTCTTTATTTTGAACATTGCACTGTCAAAGAGCACTGATTCAATTCCCAATTTTAGAAGAAATATATTCAGTTTTTCACTATTAAGTATGATGTCCTCTATCAGTTTCAGAAAGCTTTTATTCCTAGTTACCTGAGGGTTTTTATTATGAAAAGATGTTGGATTTTGGCCAATGCTTTAAAAAAAAAATCTCTTGAGATAGTGATATGGTTTTTCTTTTTTCAGTTTGTTGATATGGTGAATTACACTGTTGATTTTTTTGAAAGTTGAACCAACTTTGCATTCCAGGGATAAACTCTGCGTGACTATATATATGGCTCTCTCTCTATTTATACATATATATATATATTTAAATATATTATTATATATATTTGATTTCAAAATATTATATATATTTTGATATGTATTTGATATACATATATTTTGGAACTTGATTTGCTAATATTTTGTTAAGAATTGTCTTGTTTAGATTAATATTGGCTCACAATTTTCTTGTAATTAAATTGTAATTAAATTGGCTCACAATTTTCTTGTAATTTCTTTTTCTGATTTTGATATCAGAATAAGGAAGAAAGAAGTGTTTTTTCTTCTTCTGTTTCCTGAGAGAGTTTGTGTAAACTTGGGACATTTTCCTTATTTTCTTCCTCACTTTTTAGTTTGAATATTTCTACATTTTTTGAATTTTTTCCTAAAGAGAATGTAATGCTTAAAAAATTTGTCTATTTTGAAATAATTTTATACTTACAGAAAAATTGCAAAAATAGTACTGAGAGTTCCTATTTAGCTTTCACCCAGATTTCCCTAATGTTAACATTTTACATGATTGTAGTATAATTATCAAAACCAGGAAATGAAATTAATATGTTATTATTAATGAATTTATATATATTATTCAAATTTTACCACTTTCCCAGTAATGGCCTTATTCTTTTCCAGGATCCCACAGTGCATTTTGTTGTCATGTCTCCTTAGTATCCTTTATTTAAAAAAAAATTTCCTCAATCTTTATTTTTAATAACATTTGAATTAATTTTTAAATTAAAAAATCATCAAGGAAACTTTTTTCCTCTCTCTCTCTCTCTTTTCAGCACTTCTGAATAATTTAGTGTAAAGCCATTAGCTTGTGCCAAGCAAAGTATGCATTAGTGGGGAGTGAGAGTTTCAGGAACCTGTCAGATATAGGGAGCCCAAATGGGGTGAGGCAGCATCAGTCAATTGGTGTGGTGATGGCCCAACAGGATTGTCAGGGTCTGAGTTGAGAGAGAAGGGCCTTTATGCCAGTGTAGGGGGTGAGGGTGGGCCCAGAGTAGGTGAGGTGATGAGGGCAACTGTGCAGGGGTGTGATGATAATAACAGAAGATTGGTTACACATTGGGCCTTGATAAAATAAAGAAACATATTGAAAATAATAAAAGACAGGTGTCTCCTGATCAGAGAAAGAAGTTGTGATATGGAGAGGAAGGTAACTAGAATGAACGAATCTTGTGATGTTGGAATAGCAAGGAGGGTAACTGTGTAAACTTACAGTTTTCACATATTTCAATAGATATAGAAAAATAGATCTCTCTAGCTTCTGTCCTCTGAGAGGTTCTGGGAGAAATAACAACCCAGCAATGAGTACACCTAGTACCCAGATGCTGGCTTCTAAATAACATTCTCCACTAAAGGAAATCTAGGTCCTTCAGAGAAATTTAAGGCCTAGGGTAGGGAAAGTACAAGATGAGTCTGGAATATATTTTTGTGTCAGATATGAAGGAGTGCTGGAAGAATAATGAAGACATATCAAAGGAACATAGAAGCCAGTTTGATGGGGCTCCTACTTGCTAAATCTGGGATAATTTGAACATGAAGGTAAGTAATAATAATTATAGACAATAACCTATTCAATAAAATGGGACTCAATGAGTCTAGGCTGACATAAATAAATGAATAATAAATGGAGGGAGGAGAAAGCTCTTCTTTACCATGGAATGTCAACTAACAAATGTAAAATAATGGTGGAATTAGAAAATCACTTTGGCAATCAAAATAACAAAAACAATTCAGTCAAAAATCATCAAGTGATGCATGGTAGGTGAAAGTTGAGTGGAGAATGGAAATTTACATCACTTCAAAATACCTCCCAACAAATATTTGATGATGAAGAAGGAAAGCAGGGTACCTTTACAGTGGAGAAGTCTGCCACATATCATCTAATCAAGTGATCAAAATCAACATCACAAGTAATGGGACAAATGGGCATTGAGTACCTCTTGATAGAATGCAAGCAGGAGCACACAGCATCTCTTTTGTGATACCCCTGGCAAAAATGCATAATCTAAATCTAATCATGAGGACACATTGGGCACATCCAATATAAGTAAGTTTCTAGAAAACAACTAGCCTATAATATTTAAAAGCCTCCAGTTTGTGGAAGACCAGGAACACTGGGGAACAATTTCAGATTGAAGCAAGTTGAAGAGACATGGTAACTAAATGCTAGGCATGATCCCGGATTGAGTCCTTTTGCTATAAAGGATGATATTGAGACAATTAGTGAAGCTTGAATGGAATATGAGAATTAGATCATGATAATATATTGATGTTGGTTTCTGATTTTAATGGTTATAATATTGTAAAGAGAAAATAATCAGCAAAAAAGAAGCAATTTATCTACCCAAGACCTGCTACTTCTCTGGTATTCTTTATCTTAATTGGCATTACCACCATCCATCCAGAAAGTTAAGCTTGCAACAAGAGAGTCATCCTTGGCAGCTTTCTTACAACCTAAAAGTCCATTTGGAGCAATTGAAATATCTATTGATAGCCCAATAATATTATGAAACATCTGTGCCTTGGAATATTATATGGCTATTCTGAAGACTGAAATAGCTCTATGTAGCAGCATAAAATAAGAGAAGAAAGTCATAAAATAGAATATGAAACAAGACCCCTTTTCTGTCGATTTCTGTACATGCAAAGACCAATAGAAGCTCTTCCCCTTCAAAGAACTTCAAATCTAATAGGACAGTGTAAAAAGTATTATGTGGCACAGAATATTTGTAAAAAGCAACATAGAGAAAACACAAATTTAGAGGCAAACTGCAGCTTTAAAAAAATATTTGAGAAAATAGGAAGGAAAAAAGATGTATGGGAGGCTCAGGCAGTTGAGTCTTTGTTTCACTCAAGTTATGATCTTGTGGTCGTGGGACCGAGCCCTGCATTGGGTTCTGCACTTAGCATGGAGTCTGCTTCAGATTCTTTCTTCCTCTCCCCCTCGACCTCTCTCAAATAAATAGATAATTTAAAGATCTTAAAAAAAGAAAAGAAAAGAAAAGATGTATGGGAGGATTAAAAGAAACTGAACAATTGGGGCACAACTGGAAAGGTCTTGGTTATGAGATGGATTTTGAGGATTTTGAATAGCAGAGGGTCATAGGAGGCAGAGATAAGGCTGTTTTCTGAGACTTGAAGAGTAGGCCGCTGGTTCAAAGATTTGAACTGGGGTGGGTGGCTAGAGGGAGATGTTCAGGTGACATGGTAAGTAGATTCCTTCCCAAGTTTTGTCTTCCTGAGTTTTGTCCTTTAACTTCTCTCAATTTTTCCCCCTCCTTCCGCACTGTTCAGGGCTCTAAGGGTTAAGCACATTCCTAGTCACTCCAAGGAAAGCATCAACAAAACTCCTTTAACAGAGCTGGAAGAGTTAACATGAATGAAAAATTTTATAAAAAAAACAAGGGACTATATAAAGAAAATACTGTCTGATAATACAACACAAAAATAAGCCACCTATGTTTGATTCCTTATTCTAAAAAATTCTGTGAAAATATCTAAGATCAGTACATAGTCCTAAGTTTCTCTTCTCTTGAGATAGTTACATACTAACTCTTAAAGGCTCAAGCTTCAGTCTGCAGGCATCTGGTCTGGCTTTCTATCTTCCCAATTCCTTTGCCTGCACTTAGCCATGTGATCTTTGGGTGCCATCTTGTTTCCTAGTCTAGGGAAGCTGGTCCAACAAAGACATCTGGTTCCATGTAAGGATAAAATCCAGCTCCATTAAAACTCAACCCTCTGGAACCTCTAGAAGCTTCTCATTCTCTTCTAGCACAAGTTGGCATAAGAGCACACTTAGTTCACAACTGAGCTGTCAGGGAATACTGATGGGCATCTTTAAGCCCTTCCTACTTAGGTCTTTGGCTCCACTCTAGAAATTTTTTGTGATGATTCATTCACATGAGTCCTGATCCATAAGGAAGGGTCTTGTAAAAATCTGCCTATTACAGTTTCACAACATAGTAATAACCACATAGTAAACATACAACTCATACAGTATGAATTAGTATATTTATAGTATGAGGACAATCATTCTCATTTACCCAGTGAGGTGGTGAAATCTTACCTGGAGGGCTCATGTTGGGTAGGCTGGAAGTAACTCTGCAAACAAGTGAAAGCTCGAAGTACTTTCCAGCAATTTTCTCAATTGGGTGGTTTAAAGATTAAAGAACAATTGTGTGAATTTCACCTCAATAAGTTATTTTTAAAAAACCAGTTGTGTCCATGTCCAAATCAATATAGGGATATCTGTAAAACCTATCTCTAAGTATAAGTAATTTAAATTCCTTCTGTTAAAATAATTACTGTTTATAGTAATTTCAGGGTCATTCAATTTTAACTGGGCTTATTTGAGGGTAATTTTTATGTAGCTTTTTCTAAGATGAGGGTCTACATCAAGTGTTGTTTTAGCTCTGAGACTTTGTTCAGCTCTGTGATGTTGACATTACAAGTCTTTGAGCTTCCTTTATGGGACACCCTTAGGAAATCCTCTATGGGGCCCGAGACCTCTTGACACTACCAAGAAATGCCTTTAGCTTTCCTGTAAGAGGCATATAAAATGAATAGACTTATAATTATATATTAATTTTACACTGTTTTATAGAACTAACTGTTCTTAGTGTTGTATGAATGGTAGCTCATGCAAGCTTCCAACAGCCCTCTGGTTCCACAGAGCTAGGGCACAGGGAGGTTGTGATTTAGCTAAAATATCAGCCAGTCAATGGCAGAGCCGGGATGGAATCCAGTCAGTCTGGTCAGTCTTCAGAGTGTGTTGTTATGGTGTTCTCTATTGTACTTGAGCACTGAACTCCAAGAGCTCAACACCTGTCCTGGGAGATAGGCTGATGGTTGCCACAACAACAACAAAACCAAACAACATCTCACAAATTTCCTGTTAAAGTAGCTCTTTGTTTAGATATCACACATGTTTCGCATATATACTATACACATACATACATATGTATATATATATAGAATATTTTATTTATTTGACAGAGAGAGAGTGCGCACACAAGCAGGGGGAGCAGCAGGCAGAGGGAGAGGGAGAAGCAGACTCCCTGCTGGACAGTGAGCCCGATGTGGAGCTCCATCGGGGGACCCCAGGATCATGACTGAAGCTGAAGGCAGTCGCTTCACTGACTGAGCCACCCAGTTGCCCTACATACATGCTTTATATTTTAGAACAGAGACTGGTATCTTCTCAGGTCCCTGTGTGGGATGAGATGTGACAGATGTTGCTGTCAGAGGACAATTTCTGTTCTGAGGAAAGTAATAAGTGGAGGCAGAACACCTCCCTTCATTACAGGTATGGGCTGCCCCTTCTGTCCTCAATCCCAGTAAGCTGCCTCGCTTTGGGGCCAGGGACCACACAGATAATGGAAGAAGCCCACCTTCAGGCAGGGAACAGTGTGGATGTTGCATTGAGTACATTTTGGTCAGTCTTTGTTACAAACCTCTATGATGCCTGTTTTATTGCTATAAATAGAAATGGAAGTGCCATCTAGAACAGAGTGGGGAGAGCATCTAATTTTGCCAGTCCTTAAAAAGCCACACTGAACATACCAGCTCCACATATTTTGAAAGAAATTCTTAGAAAAATGTTAGGTGGTGGCATACTCGTGTTGCAGGGTCTGCTTGGAATATACTTAAGATACTATGTTGACCATACAGAGGCATGCTTTCTGTCCTTACATCATATTCTCTTGCTATGGAAATAACATATACATATTAAATATGATTATTTATAATGCTTAACTAACTGAGCCACCCAGGTGTCCCTGGAAGAGAGTTTTTAGAGCAGGTCAGTTAAGTTTTATTTAAGAGGTCAAAGTAGAATTTTAAAAGGTGTTTGGTGAAGATGAAAATAGAAGAAAAGAATGAGCTCTGAAAAGTCTGATTACTGGGGCACGTGGGTGGCTCAGTGGGTTAAAGCCTCAGCCTTTAGCTCAGGTCGTGATCCCAGGGTTCTGGGATCGAGCCCCACGTCGGGTTCTCTGCTCAGCGGGGAGCCTGCTTCCTCCTCTCTCTCTCTCTCTCTGCCTGCCTCTCTGCCTACTTGTGATCTCTCTCTGTCCAAAAAAAAAAAAAAAAAAGTCTGACTACCACACAAAAATAGGGGAAGGTACCGGGTTAGGGGTATCCTGTTAGTTTTATTTCTGCTATGTTGTCGGCCACACAGATTGTCCCATAAGCAACAGAAGTCCCATGCCCTCCTGACAAAGCAGCTCCTGGATGCTTGTGACCCACACCCCGAGTTTCCTGGGAAGGTATTTGCTCAGAAGAAAATTTGCTCTTTCTAGGAGTAGAGAATGATACCGGCGCCTTTTGAGGACAACCAGAACCAAGGAAAGATGTTCTCAGTAAACATGGCTGAGACGGTGGTGATGAGGGCGAAATTCTCCACCTTATAGAATGACACTTGGCCTCCTCTGTAGTCCGAAGACCCTCGAGTCTTCTGGGAAGATGTCAGCGTGGAGGACTGGGAGAGCCTGACGAGGACTCTCTGGAGCCCTACAGCTCAGGCTTCTTCAGGTTTTAGTTGAAACCACTCTTTCTTACACACAGATTCTCTGACCATGCCAAGCCCCCAGGAGATGCCAAAGACCACCTACACATCCCAGCAGTGTTTGTCTGTCTGAGACCCCGCAGTGCTCAGCACACAGAAGTCAGAGTGGGACTTCGAGTTGGAAGGGACAGATAGTCCGCCTCTGCGTTTATGCTGCTCAGGTTTCCCACTACTTGAGAATGTGCTGGTAGTTTCTGGGTCCAGGAGCACATCACGGGGATGGGGGTGCGCAGAGAGAAGACCAGTGAGCATGCCGGGCAGGCATGCTGAGGGCAGGGAAAAGGTCAGTTTGGGAAAGCAGGCTTGAGTCCGCAGAAGGCTGTGGCTGAATGCGGGCCCCTGTCCCCCTCTCCTGGGGAAAGGGAGCCAGGTCTGCTCTAGGCTTGGAGAGCCACTATCTGTCAGAGGACCCCTTCTCTGTGACAGGCTTTCCTTTTCCTCTTGCAAGACAGGACACACCTGGGAAACTCTGGAGTGTGTGGTCAGCATAGGGCCCCAGAGACACCTGCTGGGTGTGGCAAGGGCATGCAAACGGGCCGCCTGGGGCATGGAGCATAAGGAGGTTCTCACTGTTGGAGTCAGGCAGGTGCCCCATTCCCTGGGTTCTGGCAACTCTCCCTGCACTGGGCTGACCTGGCCTGAGCCAGCCTTTCTCAGGCTTGATCTTTACTGCCATCCTGAGGCCACTGGCCAAGCTCGGCCTGACAGACGTGACAGCTGGGCTCACACCCACTGCTCACTCCTCCTTCTTCCTGGGCCCGATTCCCTTCCGTCATCCCTCCGCACCATTAACGTCAGTAACTTTACCTGGGTGCTCTTCTTAAGTGTTTTGAGGCACGTTAGGACTATGAGGAGTGTACCCAGGAGGCCTGCCCCGTGCCCTCCTAGCACGCTTAGAAGGCAGAAGATTGCTGTCAAACCTGTCTTAATCTCCAGGGTTTGCCAGACTTTTTACCCCACTCCCTTTTATAAGCAGCACGGGCTAGGGCCCATTTAGATAGTCTCACCGGGCTTGTTATTCTGAACAATTTACCTCCTGTTTCCTCCAGGGCTGGTTCTCTAGGGACAGAAAAAGGGAAATGCTTTGAGCTCCCAACTCACAGGTGCCTTCCACATGTATCTTCCTTTAAAGTTTAAAAAATAAATAAAAAGTTAGGGCTGCTTCCCAGCTGCAGAGAGAAGTCTGACCTCCCTTCTTTGCTTCCAGATCAATAGAGGCCACCCCAAGAACAGGTAGGAATTTTCAAGACTTTTGAACTTGTGCAGGACACAACTGAGTTGTTCAGTCCTCCTGAAGAAGTTGTTGGTCCTCTTGCCTGGTTCAGCTAACTGGAGGACTGATGGTTTGGCTTAAATCCTTTCACCCCTGGGGGTACATTTTGCCAATCAAGGATGAGTTGATTTACTTCCTAGATATAAGAGGGAGACGGGTAAATGGAACCATCTGCTCCCCAGAAACGGCCTGTGGAAGAGAGGGGTGCAGTCCAGGAGCTAGGCCTGCCCTCACATTTGCAAGGCCTGGAGCAAGGGAAGAACTAAAGGCCCACACACCGTATGTCCACCTCTTTGAAAGCTGTACACCAAGCCAGTGAACTGCTTAATAAAAGAATGCATATACATGACATATAGGCTTTTGTAATCACCTTGAAGGTCAGGTTCAAACTGAAAATTCCTGGACTTCCCAGGATTCTGCAAAGGGGCATGGCAGTCCAGGGAGTGCCTGCCCAGGCCCTGCACTGCCCCAGAAAGGCCCTACACTGCATTTCTCTTCCCTCCCTGGCTCTGCTCTGCATTTTAAGGGCCTGTGCACACGTGTGTGGACACCCCAACCTACATGTCCAGGCTCCTTGGCCACCCCTTGGGTCTGGGGAGTATTTGCTTGTGTGCAGATATGTCCTTAGAAGAGCAGACCCAGACTCCTCTTCGGGGAGGAAGTTCTCGGACTTCCTGGACTGTGTTGTCTAGAAGAGAGGGCCGGGGCTTGGGTGTATGGTGAGTATATCTCCTTGACGCTGCGGGAGGACAGCTGCCCATGGAGGTCTGGAGAGGGGACTTCTGATGTCTGGGGTCCAGTGGGGGGTGGGGTGCCTCTCGCCCAGGCATATTCCTTGCCAGGAATAAACAGCTCCCCTTCTAGGACTTGCCTCTTCTGTGGAGACAGTCTTCTCCATGTTCTTAGCCTCACACGTGCCTGGACCACCAAGGAAGAAGCCCGTAGGGAGGCAGGGGGCCAGGGTTCAATGCCACATGGAAACCAGTCTAAAAGGTATTCAGTGAACCGCCTTCTTATTAGCTCCAGGTCACCAGCAACTGCCAAGGACCACTGCATTGGATTGGGGGCACTACTGCAATAGAAAAATAGCCATTCCCAGGTTTTCCGGAATCCAGTCAGATGCCTCGAATGGAAAGGAGACAAGGGGGATGTTGTTAATCGTGTCAGAGTCTGCCAGGCTAATTGCTTATTTTAAGACTGCTTTACTCTCTGGATAGGGAAGCAAAAGCCATCGTGATGACATTGCAATGACACCGCAGTCCTTCCTGCTTGCTCCCCTCCCCCAGCCCTGTTTAAGATGCTCCTGCTCTTCCATAAAGCAAACTGCTGGTTACCAGAGGGGAAGGGGGCAGGGGATGGGGGAAGTAGCTGATCTGATGGAGATTACGGAGTGCTCTTGTCATTCCACACTCCACGAGAGTGCACTCTTACGAGAGCACTGGGTGACGTACGGAAGTGCTGAATCACTATATCGTACACCTGAAACTAATATATCACTATCTATTAACTACCTAGAATTAAAATTAAAAGTTAAAAAACCAAGTAATTAAAAATAAAGAAAGAAAACAGAGAGGACTCAGGTACCTTCCAAATGTCAACCCCAGTCTTGTCCTGCATGAGACTTCCTGACTTTTCCTAGATAATCCAGAGCCTCCTTAACAAAGGGAACCAGCATTCATCATATGTCTTTGTTTTATAGCTTCTTTTACGACTGGAAATAACCTGCTTATTGTAAATCTCTCTGGTGGGATTTACAGAGACGTTGTCTGTTCTAGTTTCCTGCTCTTTCACACGTTTATTTCAATCCAGTCATTATTTGGCAAGAACATTTTGTATTCTAAATCTTAATTATATAAGAAAAGAATATTGTCCAACAGACACTGTTGTTACTGTATTGATTAAAGTTTTAATTTAAAAGGTGGGATTTCTTTCTCCTTGGTAGTTCTTCAGTTTTTCCAGTAAGTTTTCTCTATGAAGCCCTAGGAATGGCCCCGAAGAGTGGTATGTTTGAACCTGTGGGCTTCCAAAAGTGCAAAATGCTTTCTTCAAGGAACAAATTCAAGTTTATGATTGCTCCAGAGTTTTACAAATGATCTTCTGTGCACGGGAAGGACACAAATACAATTCTAGTTTTTGTTTTTCTCAACTGCTAACTCAAGCTTGGTTCCTGACTTCAAGATCTGTCTTTGACCCCAGGTTGTTGGAAAGCCCTTTCCATCTCTTGCCTGGCATTTTTTGTGTGTGTATGTGTGTATAAAATATAAGTGATATATAATTTACTATTTTAAGCATTTTAAAGTAACAAGTAGGTAGCCTTAAGCAAGTGCACAGTGTTGTATAACCATCACCACTAATTCCAAAACTTTTCATCATCCCAAACAGAAACCCTGTCCCCACTAAACAATAACATCCCAACCTTGGCATTGTGGTCCCTAGCTTGTGAATGCACTTTAGAGCCAGGGAACCCAAGCTAGAATAATGGTTCTGCTCATTACCAGCTCTGGGACATTGAATAATTTGCCTAATCTCTTTAAGTCTTGGTTGCTCATCTGCAAAAGGGAGCTGGTAATAATCAGAGTATCAGGCCACACAGAGTTGTTCTGTGTACATAATACCACACTCAAAGGAACACAAAGACTCCCAGTAAGCACACTGTCCCCTCCTTGTTGTCAGTGTCTCATTGCATCCAGTGAAAGTTTTCTGCTTGTATTCCCCAAATTCCCAGATTCTCATTGCCACCTGGGCTAGACCTGGCTCCCCTTTCACTCCCTGGGGTAGGGCTAATAGGGAATTGGAGTGTAATAGGGAATTGAAGTGTTTCTTTCTTCTTCTTCTCCTTCTCCTTCTCCCTCTCCCCCTCCCCCTCCCCCTCCCCCTCCCCCTCCCCCTCCCCCTCCTCCTCCTCCTCCTCCTCCTCCTCCTCCTTCTTCTTCTTCTTCTTCTTCTTTTTGAGAAGAGTGTGTGCATGGTGGGGTGGGTGGAGGGTAGGGGCAGAGGGAGGAGAGAGAATGTTAAGCAGCCTCCACACCCAGGGTGGAGCCCGACATAAGGCTCCATCTCACGACCCTGAGATCATGACCTGAGCTGAAATCAAGAGTTGGGCACTTAACTGATGGAGCCACCCGGGTGCCCCAATTTCATAATCTTCACAATAATAACTAATATTTGTCAAGGGTTTACAGAAGAGGAAACCAAACCCCAAGATGGATGCTAAATAATATGAAGAAGGTGCCCCAGCTTGTAGGTGAAAAACAGGATTTGGAAACATTCTGGCTTTGGGGTTCATGTTCTCAGTCACTGAAGGACAAGGTCTTGATGTGCTAATAAGCCTCCTGGAGAGGGGAATTCAAGCTAAGCCAACAAGCCAGTGGCAGGGCTGAGACACCAGTCTATGTTTTCTGACTCACCACTCAATGCCCCCAGACACTCACTGCAGCAAGGGCTGGGCTGAGGTGTAATTATGCTAAAGGCGTTATGTCAAAAGTGACCAAAGAGATGTTCAACTTCCTGTTCCTTAGAGTAAGGCCTGAGGTCTTTGGAGAGCTTTAAACATGGACGATACCAATGGCTTCTCTCCTGGTGTATTGCTTTGATCACTGCCCCCATCTGTCTTCCCAAAGCTCAGCCAAACCACATGCTTAGAGTTGCCTCAAGATAGCAAGTGTCCCCAGCCAGCCACCCACCCGCTGCCACCATCCTGATTCTCAGTCCTCCAATGCACCTTCCTTTAACACTTTATTGAACAAGGGTGGGCCATTAAGGAGACACCTCTCGTTTAAGTCTTCAGTCATATTTTCATATTAGTTTCTTAAAATGTCTTTGTGAATGCCTCTCAGGACAGAAGATTTGTTCTGTGTCCTCCAGGAATTGATGGAGTTTCTCAAACTCACCGGTGACTTTCTGTCATTCAGTTTCTGTTTGTTTCTAAAATAGGTAGAGATAAGATGCCGCGTGAACACTAAAGCAGTCACATCACATGCCTCTTTCCTTTTCTTTCTGCCAAAGATGCTGCCCTATGATTTCCTCTTTGTTTGGTTCTATTCCCATTACATACCCACTGTAAGGAAATTTAAAAAAGAGAGACAAAACATAAATGTACTTAAGAACTTTAGAGTGTATGTCATGCTCTGTGATTTTGAATTGAGTTTTTGCAACTCCAAGGCTATCTTCTGCTATCACAGGGGATAATCTTAATTATGAACCTCTCAGAAAATTAATTTTAATTCATTTTAGTTCAGAAAATAGAGCACCCATGTATTACCAAGAGGAGAATGGAATGTGTCATGAAGTCAAGAACACGTGTCTGTGAGTGTAATTATGAAAAGACTGGAAATGGGTGAGTTCTCTGCAAAGAATGTGGCTGTCTGCCTTGTGGTTTGTTTGTTGGCCCTGGTGTTGGGCTCCAGGGGAGTTATCTATCTTCAGATGAGCAAATGGGGAGAGATCAAGGGACATGACTGGTTCTGCTGTATTCAGACTCTATCCTGACAAGTAACAGAGTGACTCCAGGATGGAGGGTGAAGAGGGAACCTGAAAGGCAGAGACAGATGCCCCACAGGGCTAACCTGCTTAGACCAGGAGGGTGCATGCTGAGTGATGGCAGCAGATATGAGATAATTAAAGATTAACCACTATGAGCTAAAGTACTAGAATCTGAAGCCTTTTGAACCAGAAATGATAATAATGCTTACCAAATAAAATTAAATAAAATAATCCAAGTATAAAAGGATTAACTAGAAAAAATTCAGAATCAGTAATAGTTAAGGTAGAGAAACCATATCCAACTTGTGTTTCCAAGTAACTTTTTTTTCTTGGTCCTCTTCTAAGTTGGGGATTGGCAAACTACTGCTTGCCGGCCAAAAACCACCCACTGCCTGTTTTTGTTTGGCCCTTGAGCTAAGAATGGTTTTTACATTTTTAAATGGTTGAAACAAATTCAAAAGAAGAATATTTTGTAACATGTGAATATAATAGAAAATTCAAATTCCAGTGTCCGTAAATAAAGTTTTATTGGAACCCAGCCATGCTCGTTCATTTATGTATTGTCTGTGGTTGCTTTTGAGCTCCAAGAGCACAGGTGAGCAGTGGCAGAGACTGTATGGCCCTAAAAGTCTAAAATATTTACTAGCAGCCCTTTTCAGCAAAAGTTTGCCTGCTCTATGGCAATGCTTACAAAGTGGGCAGTTAGTAGCTATTCCCTGACAAAAAAAAAAAAAAAGGGCTCCATTGACAAATAAGTTGGGGAAATACTATTTTATATTAAAAACAAAAACAGTTTCTTTAATAAGCGAATGGTAGGAGGAGGAAAGCAGAGTATTTGGTGTTTCCCAAGCTTATTGGCTATAGAATCTCTTTCTTTCACTCTATTTTAATGTTTTTTTGTTTGTTTGTTTGTTTGTTTTTGTTTGGTTTTGTGAGACTAATGCTTCAGGGAATATAACTTATTGATAAATACCACTGAAAAGTATTAATTTTTTATATCTAGATATTGGGGGGGAAATCCTATTACTTAAGAAACTTGTAGACATCACCTTATACTTGTCAGAATGGCTAGAGTGAAAAAGATGATAAATAACAAGTGTTGGTGAGGCTGTGGGGGAAAAGAATACTTGTGCACTGTTCGTGGGAATGCAAATGGGGCCAGTCACGGTGGAAAACAGTATGGAGGTTCTTCAAAAAATTAAATATAGAATTATCATGTGATTCAGCAATTCCACTACTGGGTATTTACCTAAAGGAAGTGAAAACAGTAATTTGAAAAGATATGCACCCCTATATTTATTGCAGCATTACATTTCATAGCTGCGATAGGGAAGAAACCCAAGTGTCCATCACTAGATGAATGGATAAAGACCAGGTGTATATGAATATATGTAACAGAATATTACTCAGCTATAAAAAGAATGAGATCTTGCCATTTGCAACAATGTGGGTGAACTTAGAGGGCATAATGGTAAGTGAAATAAGTCAGAGAAAGACAAATACCATAAGATTTCACTTATAAGTGGAATTAAACAACAACAACAACGACAACTGAATAAACAAAGGAAAAAAAGAAAGAGACAAACCGAAAACCAGACTCTTAAATACAGAGAACAAACTGATGGTTGCTAGAGAGGAGGTGGGTAGGGGGGTGGCTAAAATAGGTGAAGGGGATTGAGAGTATACTTATCATGATGAGCCCTGAGAAATGTGTAGAATGTTGAATCGCTGTATTGTACACCTAAAATTTCTATAACACTATGTGTTAATGATACTTAAATTAAAAAAAAAAAACTTGTAGTAGAATTTCTCTCAGAGGGAAACCTGTATTTTGTTTCACAAAGCACTTCAGTAGGTCATTTGGTCACAAAAAGTTAAGTTCCAGGAACTGATCTGGAAGATTGAAGCTGGAAACAAAGAGAACATTAAGTAATTCTGCACAGCACTGTGAGGGTGATTCAGAGTTTGGGGCTAGCCTAGGAAAAGGGATTGAGAGGTGAACAGGACTGAAAAAGAGAGATGGAAGGGTCTGTGGGACTTTGAGAAGAATCAAAGAAACCTGGTGGGGAAGGTTGGCTGGTGAGAAGCTCCCTACGGTAGAGAGGGTTATAGAACATCAGAACCATGACAGGCCAGGACCGGCTAGATAATTTGTAAAGCCCATTGTAAAATGAAAACGTTCAAAATGCAGCAAAAGGGGCTGTTAGAGCTACTAAAATGTAAAGCTTTTTCCTTTCAACTGCAATCTCTTTGTGGCCTTTGTCATGCTGTTTTTAATTTGCTATTTAATATTGAGTCTGGCATAGGGAATCCACGAGCGCAGATTGCTTGTAAGCAGCCGGGGGTCCAGCTTTGTGATTTGGATGCCAATGTGGGCAGCTCACTGGCTGAAGGCTCCCCCCGCCTCACGCCAGCCTCGGGACCCAGGTGTCATGCCCAAGCTAGGAGTGAGGAAGTCGGGCCCTCTCCCATGGCCCCAGCTCATGGTGGACTGGGGAGGTGAAGGGCAGGTCAGTGGGTGCACGTGGGGTGGAGGTCTGGGACACCGGGCAGAGGGGAAAGATAGCTGGGGGTCAGACAAGTAGCTGGCCTAGGAAGGCAGGATGTTGGTGGGATGCAGGACTGAATGTTGAGTCCTTAGCACACACTCCGTTGACCTACTGGACCTCACTTACAAACACAAACTCAAACACAAAATTATTAAGACTCTAAGGCAGAGGCTACAGAGCTTGAACTCCAACCAAGGGACCCCTCTGAGCAGAGAGCTCTATGAGACCTCACTAGTTGCACACCTACGAACCCAGCTCTCATGATGTCTCATCACTTTTGCCTTTTTTTTTTTTTTAACTGAAAAGAAGTTGTCTCCACATCTTTATTTCCATACCCTTGCTAAAAAGCTGCTTTGTGAACAGCCTGGTGTTGTGCCCCCTGGAAAATTAAAGGCAAAGAGGACTGATTTCCTTGATTGGGTTTATGCCAGTTGAGGGAACAAAACAGTAGTCAGGAGGCAAAGCTAGAAGGAGACTCAGATTTCAGCATAAATGAAAAGTTGGATGAAAGGTGGCCGAGAGAACACAGTCCCACTGGGAGGATGCGGACATTTTGGGTTTCCAATCATGCAAGTGACCAGAGCCAGCTGGAGGACGTGGAGACAGCCAGATGGCCAACACTTGGGTTCCCCATAGCATATGGCTTATGCTTTAGAGGGAACATGTTGAAAATATGTAAAAATCATCGGAGATATTTAATCGTCGATTTTTACTGTGCGCCTTTCTCTATGCTACAAGTAAATCTAACGAGGGTCTTACACTCCCTTAATTTGTCACTATTCATCACTGGTGACAGGAATCAGCAGAATAGGATGGTAATAGATCTTAGCTTGAGTTCTGGTTCTCAATTCATGCCTCAGCAGTGACCTGGGAGAGGAGCTGGTCATATGCCAGGAGGCACTCTCACCAAATAAAGAATGTGTAATGCATCATCTACAGAAAAAAATCCAAGACAAAGGGGAGTAGAATTTCTTCTGCCAGCCAACATGGTTTTGATTAGAGTGATGGAAAACATGGGGAAAAAGAGGCAGAAACCATGTTTAGCTCACCTGTCCAGGCTGAGGGCACTGAATGAATAAGGAATTAATGATTGATATAAATGACTGTTTATTGAATGCTTTCCAAGTGTTAGGCATTCTCAGTCATTCTCATGTGATATCTCACCTAACTGCCACATTGAGACCACGAGGCAGATTATTTCCTATTTTACCCATGGGAAAGCTGAGGCTTAGACAGGTTGTACTAATACATACAGCTAGTGAATGCCAGAGCCCCGATTTAAACCATGTCTATCTGCTTGCCCAGTCCAACCTCTTCAATCACGTCCCTCGCTAAGAGATGAAACTCTTCTTTCCTTTAAGTGTCTGTATCCAGAAGGTCCTGAAGTTGCTTAGAAATTTTGTTAATAGTAACCTAAGATAAATCACTTTTCCAAACACCAGACATAAAATAGAGTCAATGGAAGAGACTGATGGCATTAGTATCCAAACATTATGCTTTTGATTTGAAGCATTTCACACAAAAGATTGAGGGGTGAGATATGTCTCCCATGCCTCAGTTTTTCTTCAATGTCTTACACAGAGCAGTCACTCAGATGCCAAGGCATGTAAAGCTCAGAGAAGAACCTTGAGAATGGTGATTATCTTCTTGAAGCTTTTGGTAACTAACATGATGAAGAGCTGTTTGAGGATAGATAATCACTTAAGAGGAAAATCTTGGGCATTACTTGTTATTAAGAGTTAATCTGGGGGTACCTGGGTGGCTCAGTTGGTCTGCCTTCAGCCTGGGTTATGATCCCGGGGTCCTGGGATGGAAGCCCCAGTCAGATCCCTGCTCCATGGGGAGTCTGCCTCTCCTTTTTCCTCTGCTCCTCACCTCCCTCCTCCTGCTCTCCCTCTCTCTCTCAAACAAATGCAATCTTAAAAAAAAAAAAAAAAAGCTAAAAAATTGTGTTTTAAAAAAAGAGTTAATCTTTAATTTAAAATAAAATGATTTTAAAATAAAAGTTAATTGAAATGAAATAATAAGGCTTAAAAGAGAAGTTATCCAGATCACCTTCTTTGTAGAGCAAGGTAATAGCTCTGCAGGGGACAAAAGTCCAGCCCCAGTCTCCTGCCCCTCTAAACACTAACTCTCCCGCTACTCCACTGAGGATATAGAAGTCATTCAGGCTCAGCTGAGAAAATTGGGATTTGTCCTCTCCTTCAAGTTCTGTATGTACCTGTCACTGGGTCCTTGGGTCTACGTATCTCTTGAACCTGTCTCTTTCTTCTCTTTCTCATTGATTCTGCCTGTTCTCACATAGCCCAAATATCGTGTTCGTCCCCATGCTCCAGTGCACTCTGCACATTTGGGCATAGTATTTCTAAAATGAAAAGGTGGACGCTGATACTGAGAAGCAACCGGATGGAGGCAACCAAAGGCGTTTGGAGGCAGTACCGGGTGAGCACGTGGGGAAGTTCAAGACCAGAATGAAGCGACGACTTGTCTGTTTTACTTTAGAACATCTCTCGAGCTGTGCTCCATGTATGTTTGTAGTGTACGGTGTGCCTGGGTCTGGGGGCTGGGATTGAAGCCGGGCTCCTTCGCTTCAGGGCTGAAGGACTTGCGTGGGTCTCGGTTTCCTCAAAGGCCAAGCGGAAATACTGAGGAATGTTTCCGGGGTTAAATGAGTTCGTCCGCATGGAGAGCTTAACGTTTCGCCCAGGCTGAGGACCTGGGGCCACATTCATAGGACTCGTTCTGTCCCAGGCACTGTTCAGAGTTCCCATATATACATACTTAATTCTCACAAAACCACCCAGAGTCAGGTACCATTCCTCTCCATCTGCTGGTTAAGAAACTGAGGTACAAAGAGGTTAAGACCCAAAGGAGCATGAACAGTCACCAAGTGTATACGTGATGCTCGCGCTGTGTTGTAAATTATATGAAGAAAGGAAGGCAAACACTGTTCAAACTACCCTTGTAAATTCTTTACAGAGAAATAGAACATGTTAACCCTCAGTGTTCCTACTGTTTAAAATAACAGATGTGCCATGTAATTATTAGTGTTATTATTATTTTTTTTAAATCCTCTTTTTAAAACTGAGAAGAACAGAGTTTTTAGTATTTTGACAAAGAAATTTAAAGGTCTAAGAGCAGCTATAATGTTTCCCATTGGTGACTGAGGTCCCTTTGAACGGTTTCAGCTTGCTGGTTCACCTATGGTCCAGCAGGGCAGAATGTCTGTTGTTGGTGTTCCTGTTGTCTTAAATTGTGCTAAAATATACATGATGTAACATTTACCATTTTAGTCATTTTATTTTATTTTATTTATTTTTTAAAAAATATTTTATTTATTTATTTGACAGAAATCACAAGTAGGCAAAGAGTCAGGCAGAGAGAGGAGGAAGCAGGCTCCCTGCTGAGCAGAGAGCCTGATGCGGGACTCGATCCCAGGTCCCTGAGATCATGACCTGAGCCGAAGGCCGAGGCATTAACCCACTGAGCCATGCAGGCGCCCCCATTTTAGTAATTTTAAGTGTACAATGTAATGACTTTCAATACAGTTACAGTGAGCGCAAACACTCTCCATCTCCAGAACTTTTCCATCATACCAAACTGAAACTCTGTACTCAGTAAACAATAGCTCTGCCCTCCCTTCTCCACCCTGCCCCCACCCCCGGTAAACAGCCTCCTACTTTCTGTCTCTATGGGTTTGCCTATTCCAGTGCCTTATATAAAGTGCAATCATACCACATTTTCTTTTTGTGTCTGGCTCATTTCACTTAGCATGATGTCCTCAAGGTTCATCCATGTTGTAGCCTGTGTCAGCATTTCATACGTTTTTGTGGCCAAATAATATTCCATTGTACATATATGCCATGTTTTGTTTTTCCATTCATCTGTTGATGAACACTGTCTTGCCTCCACCCTTCTGATGATTGTGAATAATGCTGCTATGGACATACAGGTCCTTTAAGAGACTTTTAAGAATAGTTATCCCTGGAAAGTGAGACCAGGGCTCAGAGAGTACTGTTACTCTTTATCTTAGACCCTTCTGTACTATTTGAATTTTTTAAAACTACAAGCACATGATTTTTAAAAGTAATTACATCAGTTGTGTATAATATTGGGGAAATTAAAATATCCTACCATGTAGGATTGGATTAAATGTGTTTAATACCCCAAGCTTGAAGCTGATAGATGAAAGGTATATGATGGCTGCTACTTACATTGGAGTCAGGATCCTCTCTCGGCAAAGGGCATAGGAGTGCTATAGAATGGAGGAGGGTAGGGTTCAAAGGCAGAAAATATGAGGCTGCACTAGAATTTGCTTTGGTGACTCATTTGGAGGCTGCTATCTCCATTTTGGTCCCTTCCCAAGAAACCCAAGGAATGGGGCTGCTCCAAGACCATCCTAGCTTCCCATCTGCACCCCCATATGGGCTTGTCTTCCTCAATTGCCAACACCAGGCAGCATGCCCCATTCCCAAACCCCCTCATTGGAAAGTCCCTGCCCTGACTCCTATGCCCTTGGGGCCCTGCTGATATGGTCATTAGCTATAACAGGTTCTTGTATGCTCTATCTTGGCCATATAACTGAAACCATAAATGTCAAAAAAATGTTTAAGGATGACAATTCTGTAGCAAAACCCCTGGCCCTTCTTTTCCAGTGCCCTGGTAGATGCTGCTACATGAGCACAAACATCCTCCTGCTAAGCCCAGAAAAGGCCTCAGAACCTTTCTGAAAAAATTCTACTCTCCATAATTTAGAGTTGGCACTGACTGTGAAATCCACTTGCCATTCCCGTGACCCAAAGAATGACTCTCTTGGTCTAAGTTTCAGGTTTGGGACAAAGGTGTAGAAGGGAGATCTGGGGGGGGGGACAGTTCTTGCAGCACCTCATGCCACAGAGCTAGGGGATCCTGATACATCACAACTGTATAGCTCGAGAACCTCTGATCCTCTCCTATTTGAAAGACAGTGAAGGTCACCTTGTGAACACCAAGAGGGGTGGCCTCAAGTGGCCGATGCTGGGCCCATCTCCTGATATCACAGTTCACCCCTGAGACATGAAATGTACGGTGGCATCGTCACCCCTTCCGTGCATATTCTGGGGGAAGGGAGCCGAGAGGCTTTATGGACCAACTGATGGCCATGAGCAGGTCTGGGGGACTGGGTCCTGTTGTGTCAATGCTTTCCTCCTTCCTGTGAATTAGTAAGACTCCTTGTCCTTACAGATATCAACTGGGAGGGAAGCAGAGAAAATTGGCCATAAGGGGGTAGAAAAAAGAAGAAGAAGAAAGAAGAACTAGGGCAATCAAATTGCCTGCTTTTGTCACAGTGCAGCACGTTCGCAGCGGGTTTGACTATCCACTTCCTTGGTCAAGCTGTGTCCACTGAACACTGTAGCTGGAACCATTAACATGCCACCATTAGCAGCTGGTGAATTTGGTTTTCTGGATCTCATTGCTTTAGGCTGGACATGCATCTTTCATAAAGGCTAGCCATGGGAAATGAAGCTGTTATCCAGACGCTTACC
Organism: Mustela erminea; assembly: GCF_009829155.1. Taxonomy (NCBI): domain Eukaryota; kingdom Metazoa; phylum Chordata; class Mammalia; order Carnivora; family Mustelidae; genus Mustela; species Mustela erminea. Next base: position 112,126,059 of record NC_045618.1, read on the forward strand.
TGCCACTAATGACAGCAGCAATAAATTAAAAGAGAAGCAATTATCCAGAGTTTACTATGTGGCAGGCACAATGCCAAGGGCTTTATAAATGTTTCCTCACTTTGTCCTTACAACAACCCTAAGAGCTAGGAACTACTGTCATCATTTTTATAGATTGAGGAAATGGAGGTTTATAGAAGTTAAGACATTTATCCAAGGTGACCCCTAGGGGGAGACACAGAGCACAGATGTGAATCTACACAGAGCAGACTTCGGATCCCTCAGCCATTAGGCTGCCTGAAAAATGACTTTCCTGTAAAGCTGTGAACATGATGGGCAGCTGTCTGGGGGTTGATGCTGGGAAATACTGCACTCTATTGAAAGCAGGCATTGCCAATGAGATTCCTTTCCCTCCCCCCTCCATCCCTCTCTTGCCTTCCCTATCACTGCCTATCCCAGCTTCGACCCCCTTGTCCATCCCTTTGCCCCAAACCTGCGCTGGCCCACATGAACGGGAATCCTCACTCTGCTCAGCTGCCTGGGTCTTCCAGGCCTCCCCAACAGCTTTATGTCCTCCAGGTGCTCCTGGGGGACCTTGAGGAGTGAGGATCCTGCTTCCTCCTGCTCTGTCAGCAGCCTGCCAAGGTCCACCATGTTTCCCAGGGGCCCACGGGGCTTGAGGCTTTCACCTTGGGGGCTGTGGTGGCCCCGGGGACAAGGGGGCAGGGGGTGGCTGGGGTTCCCTCTCAGCCACGGGTGAGCAGACCTGGCCGGAGCAGTGGTCACGCTCTGATTCCTGAGTCTAGGAAGTGCTTGTGGTAGACACAGCAGGTGACTTCCTCCTTGGGGGTGGGTCAGTGGATGAGCCACAGAGGAATACCAGGGTTCAGTTTCACTTTCCTTGTCTCCACGCTGTCTCTTGCGGCTCTAAGCCCAAAGTGTTGGCAAGTGACCTCCCAGACCAGCCCCTACAAGTCATCTGAGCTTCTGGGCTTTTGGTGCCTTTCACCTTCCCAGTCAGAGCCTGCTTCCTTGGGTCTGCAGCCTTCCCATTCTGCAGACCTGCGGGGCCCTCCATCACCTGGGCAGGGGACTGCTTCCAGTGGGGAAACAAGCAGAGGTTTATCCCTCATCACTATTCCACTGGTCCAAAGGGCTCCCCATTTGTCTGATGAGGATCTTTGAAAATTGTTTTGTCATAACTGTGGTGCTGGCCTCAGAACGAGAGAGCATTAGTGCTTCCCACAATGATCCTACTGACCCCACAGATCTCAGCAGCTCCCAGGGCTGGGGGAGGGGCCGGAAGTCTGGTTTCCTGAGGCAAGGACTCTAAGATGTTGGCAGGGTGACACTGTCTGAGTCACATCTCAAGAGAATTTGGGAGGAGGAGTGCTTTCTTAAACTTTTCTTTGTGGGAAATGAGACTTTGCCTTCGGTAGCTAGTGGGGGACAGGAAATGGTGGGGAGGGTGTACTTGTCCAGGAGTAGCCTCACTGATGGGTACCATCCGGGCCTTACAAAGAAGAGCACTGGAGAAAAGGGATGAGCTGGACGTCCTGGGTTCTGGTGGTGACATGAAAAGTGTAATCAAATCATCCTGATGGTCTCCACACTTAGATGCTCTTCTGACTCTACACTGACTCCTGTCCCTGGAAGGGGGAGGCTGTGTGCATGGTCGTGGTGGGGAGCTGGAGGGGTCTTGTTCCATTCCCTCTGTCTCCTGCAAACATTCTTTACAAATGTCCTCTGGACACACAGCCCCTGCCTCAAGCTCCAGATAGAGGTACTTTTTTCTTTTTTTTTTTTTTTTAAGATTTTATTATTTTATTTATTTATTGGTCAAAGAGAGCGAGAAAGAGAGAGCACAAACAGGAGGGGTGGCAGAGGGAGAAGCAGGCTCCTGGCTGAACAGGGAGCCCAATGCAGGGCTTGATCCCAAGACCCAGGGATCATGACCTGAGCCGGGGGCAGAGGTTTAACTGACTGAGCCACCCAGGCATCCCCAGGTAGAGGCACTTGCCTGAGGCCAAAGTTCGTGGGAAGTGCTGGAGTGGGGATTCAAGCTGAGGTCAGCTAAAGCCCAGGTGTTTACTGTGCACACTAGTGACTTTCTGCACACGGGAGGGACTCTGAAGGAAAACAGCTGGACTTGTCCTCTGGGTGAATACTCTCTTAGGAGACAGGAGTCACTGAGACCTTTTTCTGGCAGCAGCAAGAGGACCAGTGGAGTGGGTGTCCTTTGCTCCTTGAGCTTATGTGGGTCTGGAGAGAAGCGTTAGTGAGAAGCTACTGCACTTGTGGTCCATTGTGGGCATTCAAGGGAAAAGTACTCGCCCTGGTTTTCACCGTTTTCTAGTCTGAAACAGCTGGAGTGGAAATATTCAGCCACAAGTCACTCAGAAGTGACTTCTCGAACTTGCCTTGCGACACATTCTCCTAATAATGCACTTTAAGTCCCGTGAGCATCTGCCACCCCCTCCCAAGGATTCAGAGACCCAAGTTACCTCCTACTCCCAGTTGATGGGAATATTGGAGAAGTCAAAGGGAGGTGGACTCAGGCAGGAGGGGCCAGCCACTGTCATTACTGATGAGAGGAGACCCAGACAGTTGCTGACAGCCAAGAAACACCTGTTTTAGGGCAGAAGCAAGGGCTAATCTTGGTAACATTGATGGAAAGATGACATTTTGTCAGGTACTGAGAGAACCCAGTGGAGCAAATTTGCATTCATGTTCTACATGGGTTTCTCTGGTGATTCATGGGCCAGTCACTGAAAAATGTGCGAGGTTTGCAGAAGTATTTCCTACAGCAAATTCAGTTCCACATTGAAAAGGGCCTGAGTACAAGCATTTTTTCCCCAAATTTCATTTATTTATTTGAGAGAGAAAGAGAGAGAGAGAGGAAGAGAGCACAAGAATGGGGAGGAGGGGCAGAGGGAGAGAGAGAAGCAGGCTCCCCACTGAGCAGGACCCTGGGATCATGACCTGGGCTGAAGGCAGACACTTAAGCGACTGAGCCACCCAGGTGCCCCCGCGAGTGGGAACATTTTAATGAACTGCTGCAGCACTAGACGCTACTAAGCAAAAAGCTTCCCTCTTTTAATTTTTAAAAATTTATTTTTTAAATGAGGATAGGCAGACAGGTTATCCATAAGGGCATAAATCTTTCCAAAATGGTTTGCAGAGTACGAAGTTTGAAGGTCTCTATCAGGAAGAACAGGTTCTATGTCTCAGGTCTCCTTACTTGGGGACACAGCAAGCCCCTCAGCCTTGGGTCTAGTGAGAGACTAAGTCTGCCCTCTTCCCAGCAGCTAAGATGGAGGGGAATGCTGGGCTGGTGGGCTGGTGGGCGGGGTGGAGGGGTCGTGGGGAGGGGCAAGGGCAACACCCTTGGGCCATAAATATCTTCATCATCCCTTTTAACAAAGGCATATTTCCATACAGATGGGAAAAAAAGACCTGGGGAAAATACCAAATGTGCATAACAGTTAACTCTGAGTGATTCTTATTTATTTTTTATTCAAATGTATTTTTCAAAATGTCCACAAAGAATTCACATTCCTTTTATAAGAGAAAAAAACACATTGTAAATATCTCTCTCAGGCAGAAAAATAACCATTTATGTAACGTTCTGATTTATAAAGTCTTTTTCAGACACATTCCGATTTCATTCTCTCAACAACGCTGATGACAATTTCCATTTAAGCTTCAGAACACAAGCCTCAGGAGGTTGAGGAACTTTCTCAAGGACAAATGACTCCAAGCCCAAGCCGCCGAGCCAGAGTGGGAGCTGGTCTTTTCCCTTCGGTTGCCTCATGTGGTAGGTAGGATATGAGGTTCTTGGGATGAGGGGCTGAGGCTGCAAAAGGAAATCAGGGGTAAGTTCAGGGAGAAAGCAAGGGAACAGCTAATCTCATGGGAGGTGAGGGTTTGGGGGCTGGTGCTTCAATAGCTGGGACATGAGACTTTGGGATTTATTTCGTGGGCTCTGGGTGATTTCTGAGCTGAGTAGAGAGCATGCCTTCTGGAGGCTGGTCCTCTGGGGCTCCTGACAGCTGGGCTTGGCTCTGCCTGGCTCACCTCTCCAGCTGGAGACAATTAAAACCTGCTCCCCCAGGCTGTGCATGAGCCCATACATGTCTCCTCCTTTTCTGGGCCCAAGGTGGGCCTTCTTCCTTGGGGTTTAAATAAAGGGAGTGGCTCGTGGTCCTGAGGCCAGCCTCCTCACACCAGAAGATTCAGGGCTCCTCCAGGAGCCAGGAGTTGCCCTCTGCTGGGGTGAGAGCTTCTGGGCTGAGGCAGGCCTGTGAACCCAATCTATGGGGAGGGCATTTGGAGGTGAAGACAGGAAGGTCAAATCAGAAGGACATTCTCTTTCAGGGCTGCTCATGATGTTTAGGACAGTCCCTCTTCCTTTGCTTCGTTAGAAATGAAAAAGACTAGCAAGAGGGAGCGGGGGAATGGAAGGAGAAGTGGACCCCCGTGTAGGGCTCCCCATGGAGGCTGAGGGGACCTCAGCTGGCTCCCCCCGTTCTCTGTTAGGGGTCAGCCTTGCTGGGATGAGGCTGGTCTGTGCCTGCTCCATGATGTGCACTAGCTGGAAGGAGTCTGGAGTCTAACTGATTGGGAAGGAAGATGAGAGGGTGTATTTTTTCTACAGATTAAGAAAAAGTGGTACGTTAGAACCAGCTCCCACCAGCCTGTGAGAGACCAGTTGTGAAATTTTCAAGAATCTCGTGAATCATCATGTTGGTAGCTTGAAACTGGTCAAAGTGGGAGTATTTACACCATGGAAATTGGCAAACATGACAAACCAGGGCTTCCCTGTGCCAGAGAGCTGGTTGTTAGTTGAGCAGGTGTACCCTTCACCTCATAGCTTGGGGTTTCCTGCGTTCTTCTGGGGGAGAGGATGACAACAACGCCTGGCTTTGGTCTCCTTTCTATGATGTTATGATGGAAAGTGGGGTTTCCCTCGCCTGTGGCTTTCTCTGCTTTCCTTTTCCTATATCTGAGTCACAGAGGGCAGGCTTGGCTGGAAAGGGACCTCCTATGTCCTCTATTCCTAAGCTCTAGACCACGTGACAGCTAGTCCAACGCCCAGGACAAAGTAAGCTGCTCCAGAAATATTTATTCAAGGGGGACGAAGGGGTCAATGTCACCTGCTATAAGAATTGCATCACTTTCATGATTCTTATCAGCAGGGGGCGCTGCAGGACTAATGATGTGTCTCGAGTCACGCTTCTCTGACACTCTTTAAAAGGAAAAAAACCCATTAATTTGAATGAATTAGAAAGGGGCTAACTGAATCAGTGATTTTTTTTTTTTAAATAAAGCATCAGTTTTGGGGGAAAAGAAATGTAGTGCTCAAGTGATCATAGTGGACAATGCTGTACCACTTTACAACATACAAAGAGCACGTGGCCTGCATGGCCTTGCCTAGTTCTGAAGAGGAGCCAACCAGGCAGCTGGAAGGGCCACAGTGTAGCCAATACACGTGTGTGCTCTGGAGTCAGAGCAGCTGGGCTTCGAATCCTGGCTCCTTCCATTGCCGACCCTCTGACTTGAGACAGGTCACCAAACCTTCCTAGGCTTTGGGAAAAACACCCAGACTCAACCTCAGGGCTTGGTGTGAAATGACAGGGTGCCTTGCAGGTAAGAAGCACTCTGCAGATGTGATCTGAGCGTGAAGGAATCTCTCAAGGTCACATCACCCGTAAGGGCAAAGCCAGGACAGAAGTCTCACCTCTTTCAGCCTGGGGTCTCTGTCTCCGGCCAGTACCTGTCCCCCAGATGTCACTGCTGAAAACCTCCCAGGTGGGCTAATAATGCTCTACATTCCCACTGGAGTGCCTAGAAACTGCTTTCAAAAAGATTCCATCTTAGGGTGCCTGGGTGGTGCAGTGGGTTAAAGCCTCTGCCTTTGGCTCAGGTCATGGTTCCAGGGTCCTGGGATAGAGCCCCGTATCAGGTTCCCTGCTCAGCAGGGAGCCTGCTTCCCTTCCTCCCTCTCTGCCTGCCTCTCTGCCTACTTGTGATCTCTGTCTGTCAAATAAATAAATAAAATCTTAAAAAAAAAAATTCCATCTTGAAATCCTATTTGGGCTATGAATTGGCTTAGTAGCTCACTTTTCTCAAAGAGCTCACAGCTCACTTCGGCCTGTCTTTCCCAGGTCTCAAGGCTTGAATCTGAGTGTTCAACATCAGGTGGGTCGACTGCCCCTGGGAGGTTGAAGCCTGGCTTGATGAACTTCAGGTGTCGTGAGATAGGAGTGGTGGGGAGTCATCCCATCTGAAGCTGGAAGGGGGCATGCAGGCTGACGATGATTAGATTTGCTGATGTTTCTAGAAAAGCCAGGCCTCCAGGTTTTTATGTAAAATATCCCAGTTGATAAATCTTGTCAACTCATTTTAAGTTTTATAAAACACAACAGCAAACATGTTTGTGGGCTGTACCTACTCGGAGGCTAAGCACTATATCATCTTGGGGGTGGGGTGAGGTCGTTGTAGTCCATGGCCAGTATTCCCAGGGGCGACAAGGGTAATCCCGATTCAGTTTGGAGATTCTTGTCAAAAGCCAGTGTATTTTGCTCTATTGATCATTTTCTCCCTTCAGTTAAGCAGCAGTCTTTCCTCTTTCTGTAAAGAATCAATTCCTTGTCTAAGCACTGGATGCTTCTAGATGGAGAATTGGAATGCCTGGAATCTATTTGCAACCCTGTGGTGTGACTCTAGACAAGCTTCAGACCCTCCCCACACACTTGTAAGATCAACAAGGGCTGTTCTGCCCTCTCGTCAGAACCTTGCTTAGAGAAGGAGACTCCACTTTCGAAGGCCCAGGCCGACAACCTCCTCATGGGTCTGTGTTAGATCCTCCCCACCCCCAGATTTTGAGTTCGTCTTTTCATTGCTCATTTGCTCTTCAACACTCAAGAATCCTTGGAACCATGTAACCCTGTGGTGTGGTCCATGCAGAGAGTAAAGGCAAGTCTCAACAAGCATGTCATTTCAGGTCCTTTGAGAAACAGATGTCAGCATGGAGTTAGGTATGCAAAAAAATGTCCTGAGGAGAACACCTGTGAAGGAGGAAGGGTGTGGGAGCCAGGATGGGTGAAGAGAGGCTTCTAGCAACAATGCAGGCCTGCTGCTTGCCAAAGGAGAGGGGAGAGGAAAGAGGCTTGGGGAGGAAGAAATGAAGAGTAGACCACAGCTTCAAGAAAGTTATGGCCAGGCCTGGCCCGGCTCTCGTACCTCTGCTGTGCTCCGGGAGAGCAAGGCTTTAGTGGGAACGCTACAGGCATCCCAAAGGTGCCATGGCTGGGAGTTGTCAGCCGGCCACACCCTCACAGCGTGCTCTCTCTCAAGGGACGATCTAAGCTATGCTCTCTTATGGCTGCCCCAATCAGCCAGATTTCCATGAGTCCATAAATGTGTGTTATTACTTATTTCAACACAAGAAGAGGGAGCAGAGTGGGGGTTTCAGAGTTAGTCCTAGGTTTGTGGCCCCATCACTGCGCTGGCTGTGACCTTAGGGCAAGGACCTAAACTTCTTCATCTGTTCATTAAAAACAGTGAAAGGATCGCTCCACGGAGTTGCCATGAGAATGAGGCTAGAATTCAGGGAAGGCGCTGAACACAGTGCTAAGTACCCGCAAGTGCTGGGTCAATGTTTTTCCTCTGGTGTGTACTTGGAGATGAAATACAGGCTAGCTGCTCCACCACCTTTGCTTTACTTTGATTTTTAAGAGTGTCATCTTCTAAAATGACATTGCTAGGGTGAGTCTGGTCATAGGGTCAAGGGAGACTGCATTTATGGACAACGGTCACTACAGGCAGTCTCCCACCTCCCTGTAAGTTCTACTTTTACACCTATGGTACAGATGAGCAAACAGAGGCCCAGAAAGGTCTTGGGGACCTGGTGGAGCCGGTGACTCAGGTATGATGATCAGAGCGTTGTGTCGTCTCACTCCCCATGGTTTAAGAAGGGGCGGAGGATCCAATGAGAACCAACACTTACGGAGTCTGACTGGGGTAGCTGCAAAGATGTTGGGCCCTTTCACTAATGGGCTCGGAGGGTGGTGCCGCTGAAGCTCTCTCAGTCTCCACAAAGGTCACCAGCCCTTGGCCTATCTGGGAATGAGATAGAAATGAGCAGAAATGGTTGGCTGGCTAATCCAACACCCGTCCCAACTCTTTCTCTCGTAACTGTTCTGGAGGAGGCTGCTAACTCTCTGCAGCGCTGTTCCCCTTCTTCCCATTAGTAACACAACTCCCTCCTTTCTGGAGGGGCACATCGCTACGCAGACGCTGAATTTCCCAAGTTCCCTTGCGGCCAGTTGGACCATGTGACTAGATTCTGGCCAATCAGATATGAGCAGAAGGGATGCCGGGAGCGCAACCTCTGTATCCCGGCCTAGGAGGAAGCTCCTTGCGCTTCTCTAATGCTTTCTCCCTGCTCAGAGGGGAAGGGCGACCTGGGGTGACAAAGCAGACACAGCGATGAAGAGGCAGACCCATCCCGCCCTCCTGGCTATGGTTTCTCTCTGACCTACAAACAAAATACTGCCTCTACCGTAGGGGCCAGGAAAACAAAAAAACAAAAAAACAAAACAAAACAAAAAACCCGCCTTCGTAGCCACAGAGGGGCTGTGTGTCCTGTGACACTGACGTTTCAAACCAGTCGGAAGCGGAGATCAGCCGGGGACCTCGAGGGACAATTTGCTTCTCTAGATAAAAGAATCAGATACAGCTACTTCTTCTTTCTGCCTTGAATCCCTGTAGCTGGAGCAGCCCTCCTGGGACCCCAAAGACCAGTGGAACTGAAATGAGGAAAGAGGTTGGGTTCTTGATAACATTAATGAGCTGTGGCAAAGTCACGCCATTGGCGCCTATTCTGGGCGACTTGTTACATGAGGGAGAAAAAGGAAAAAAACAACAAAAAAACCCCCAAGCCTATCTCTGGACTTCTTATGTGAGGAAAATAAACCACCCTTGGTTGAAGCCTCCTTTAGCTGAATTTTATGTTATTACAGCCCAAAATGCCAAGACATCAGTAGAACTTGGTGTGACAAAGAGCCCAGATGTTGATGATGTCATCTGGCCCCATGAATAGCTGAGCCCGCGAGACTAGCCCTTGGACTTTTCAGTTAGGAGAGAAAGTGAGTTCTTTTCGTGCTTTAAAAGGTTGGATTTTGCGCTCTTCTGAATGGGAAAACTCCTGTTATCCTTATTTACGAAGAGCCAAGTGGGCTGACTGCATTTTCACCTCCTCTCAGTCCCTCCACCGAATTTTATGGTGGAAAAAATGAGAAAACTTAAAGGAAGGAAGGAAAGCGAGAAGGAAGGAACAAAAAGGAAAGAATAGCGGCGGTGAGACGTGAGCTACGTTAACAGAACGTGAGGATGCTTTGTTCAGAATCCTTATTCAGAAACCCGCGTCCTAGTTTCCCTCACTCAGGACGCTAGTTTCTGGTGCCTGGGACCTGCCCCTGACACCCTGGGAGCCCCCCTGACTGCAGGGGGTAGTGTGACTCAGTTTCCCATCCCAAGCAACCCAGCACTGTATTTCAGGAGCTTTTCATTCTCTTTTACTCTTCTTGAGGTACGGCATGGCCCATGCTAATTAATCCATGCCCTCAACCCAGGTGGTTGTTCTCCCAGGTCACCCTTAAATCCACGGGCCATAACCCTCTTGTACTTACTGATCTCCGGGGTTTTCATCACTCCTGAGAATGCACCATTTAGTCCAATCTTGGTGCAGACCAGCATTAATAGGCAATTGCCACAGGGAGACAATACGGTAAGAAAAATGGCTAAAAATATACAGTGAATCACAGAAAATTACATCTCTTAAAACCTACAGTGTATTCCTATTGCCATAGCAACCCTGGGGCTAGTGAAGACAGAGCTGATTTATCGCAGGCTCTCCCCAGCACTCAATTCTGCCGGAAGCGCCTCCAGCCTGTGGTGCGAGTCCCAAAGACGAGAGGGAGGGGGCCATCGCATGCCCAGTGTTTTCTCTGCTGTCTTTCCATCCCTTCCAGTGGTGTGGCTGTGCCGAGGAGACCTGAGTTCCTTCAGCACAGCCCTTGTTGTCTCCCAGCCCCTTTTCTGAGAGGAAGGTGACAAAAATGTCCTGCATTCTGCCCACACTGATGCCGGTGACGGCAGAAGGCTAGTGTTCTGGAGGGGTCAGTGTGCATGGGAGCCCTGAGGAAGCTGCAGATGCCAGGCCACCTGGGGTAGGACAAGAGGAGAGCAGTTTCTCTTGCCTTCTTTCTTTTCCTTTCCCCTTCCTCTCTGCCTCCCTCTCTCCCCCACCTCAACTTCCTGACTCTTCCGAATCTCCTAGTTCTTCAGTGGGTTTACTGTGAAGCGGACTGGCCTCCCATCAAGACCAGGACATGGGAGAAGGAATCTAGCCTTGACTTACAAAGTGAGTCTGGTGTGTAGAAAGTTGATGAAATGAGTGTTCATCAACCATTTATTACTCCATTGGAACTCTAAATTGCACTGGCATATAATATGTGTTTCACTGTAATAGTGAAAATGACATTCTTGTGTGCGATTCCAACTTCCAACATTTGGGGAAATATTCTGGACCAGAGTTCTGGCACATCTTCACTCAAAAATAGCCCTTTCTGGTCGTGTCGAAAGGACAAAGGAGACAGCTGGAGGGGGCTCCCACTGGCCAAACCTGGAACAATCTGAATTCTAGGGGAAAAAATATAGTGGTTTAAAATCTACTGAATAAAATAAGAACTATAAGTCCATACTGATACAAATAAATAAATGGAGGAAAGGGAAAGCCCTGTCATACAGTAAAATTTCAACTAATAAATATAGAAGAAATAATGGTACTAGAAAGTCATTATTTGGCAACTTTCAGAGCAATAATTGATTCAGGCAAGAACTAGCAATGGATGTGTAGTGGATAAAAGTTTGATGAGAAACAGTATATTTATACAATCTCTAAGTATCTCCTCATAAAATACTTATTGATTTCAAAAAAAAAAAGTATATTGAGAGTGGAGAGGCTTGGCAGACCCCACCTGAACCAAGTGATCAAAGTTAACGTCACAAGGGACAAATAGGACAGATCAATATCCTGTTTCTCCTGAGGTGATGCGCTAAGAAGGACACAATATCAGCTCTGTGGTATTCCTGCCAAAAATGTACAACCTGAATCTCATTGTGAGGAAACATCAGACAGTCCCAGAATGAGGGACAGTCTATTCTATTTCTTCAATGTCAGTGTCAAGAATGACAAAGACTCGGGAACTATCCTAATTGAGCAAACCTGAAGAGACGTGCAATGTGTAATCTGGGATTGGATTTCAGATCAAAAACATTTTTCTCTTTTGATGTAAAGAACATTATTAGGAAAATTGATGAAATTTGAAAAAGACGTGTAGTTTAGAGAATAGTATTTCATCAATATTATTTTCCTGATTTTGATAATGTATTGAGGTTATGAAAGGGAATGTCTTTTTCTTTTTTTTTTTGTAAATGCATGCTCAAGTATTTAGAGATAAAGCGGCATCATATCTGCAACTTATCTGCAACTAGTTCAGAAAAGAAAATATATACAGAGAGAGAAAATGATAAGCAAATCAGATGAAGAGTATACAGGAATTCTTTGTTCTTTCTGTATTTTTCTGTAAAAAGTACTTTGTGCTTTTTTGTAGTCTGAAATGAGTTCAAAATAAAATGTAAAAAGCAGCCCCATCTGCACACTCAAAGTCCTTTTGAGTGAATTTTCTTCCCACTCTTTTCTTTCTTGCAGTCTATTACTACACCTTAGTATTTCAGTCCTCACAGCTCCCTGCATAAAATAAGAGAATCCTACTTTAATATGGGAGTATGAAGTGTGTGTATGTGTGTGTGTGTGTGTGTGTGTGTGTGTGTGTGTGAAAGAGAGAGAGAGAGAGAGACCTCAGGGTGTCACAAAAGGCCAAACATAAAGCCAAGTTAAAGTATTTGTTCCAATGCCCAAACCAGACCAGTGAATGAAGTCAAAGTTTCCCTCAGGTTTCTGAGGGAAGGGAGGGTGTGTTTTCAGCAGGATGTACTGACCCAGCCTATTGAGAGCAGAGAGCCAAAGATGTGAGAAAGCCAGGACTGAGTTCATGTCCTCTTTCTCAACTCCTCCCTCTCTTATCTCTCCCTCCTCCTCTCTCTGTCTCTGTCTCTGTCTCTGCCTCTGTTTCTGTCTCTCTCTCTCTGACTCACACACACACACACACACACACACACACCCCTTTCCTCTTTTTTTCCTAGAATTGTTCTTGATTCTGGAGCCTTTTCTATCAGAGACAGAACACTTCTGCACAGGAGGTACTTTCTTCCTCTGGAACCACAGAATGAAGCTTAGTGGAAACGTTAACTTCAGGCTCAGCAGGTGGTGGAGTGGGGTGGGGTGAGGTGAGGTGGGGTGTGGGAGGTGGTGTGAGGCCCAGAGCTCCATCCTCCTCCATTTGGCCTGGCCTGCCCAGAGCCTTGTATCCAGGTGCAAGGACCTGGCTTACAAGTCCCAAAGTGCTGACCCCATTGCCTACACAATGGTTGCGATTGGAAAAGATTCCAAAGGAAGGTCTGCGGTATGCTACATTAAAATTCACTCCCCTACTTTCTCTAATAGCCATTTACTTTAATTCACTCATCTCAATATCATGAACTGCAGCAGAGCAGAAAGTGGTTCTGCTATTTATAAATGATCCTGATCCAATAAAGTAATGTCTTGATTTCTTTCCAGTGGTCTAGGAACGATAACAGGAGAAGCCTAAAGTATGGTGGTTGGTGGGGTGGGGGATCAGAATTCTCCTCTCCCATGAAAGCAGCCATCTGTCCCACCCCCAGCTTTTTGAACACAGCCTTATGGTTGAAGGGAGGCACAGGAAACAATGGAGTCATTTTCAGTTCTGAAAAGATGATATTTGTCTCTATTCGCCAGCATCAGCCAGCTCTGTGTTGTACAAATCAAATAGGCACAAAGCTTCAGGCCAGACTGTGAAAAAGAAACTTTAAATATTAAAGAAATGGCCAGCCCTTATCTGATCAGTTTAGAGTGAAAACAGACTCGAAGTCTGAACCCTTTTTAAAGAGGCCACAACGTACATTTCTGCAGAGAAGAGAGATCACGGCTGGGCCCAGAGTTCCGTCCAGATTATAGCAGAGGCAAGGCCCATTTGCCTATATACTACCCCACAAATGTCTTTATTTCACAGGGACTATATCCCAAGTAGCAGCATCTTATTTATCAATCCGGAGGGAATCAGGCAACGAATGACTTGATATTAAATATAGGCCAGCCCAGCACTTGAACAAACCTGTAAGAAGCTAAAGGACTAGCTCCCAGATGGGAATGGGTGTGACCAGAAAGTTCTCGTGCCATCCCAGTAATCATGAAGGCGGAGAGTCAGGGCTTTTCCCTGAGTGAGCGGCTGATCACGCAGACCTCCAGAGCCCAAGGGCGTGAAAGGGATTTTGGTTTTCTCAAGGCCCCCATATCAAAACAAATGATTCACTCTGACATGGGAAATTCACTCTTTTCATGAGGCAACCTATACTTTCTTTTCTATTGACAGTCTGAGGAAGCGTCTGTAATTTCCGCATGAAGGTTCTCATGAAGACCTCAAAGCTCCTGTGGTACAGGCTTGGGAAAGAATTACTGTATTTAAGGAGCGAGGAATCTGCACAAGGAGAAGCTGGTATCTTGGGGGAGCCCAGGGATAGATGTACTCCACAGCAGAGGGAGGAGCTGGGATGAAGTGCCCTTCTCTGGCACCGGGGGGGAGGGCCGTGGGTCAGGATCAGTGTTACTACTGTCTCGTGGGTCTGGGTTCTGCCGAAGATTCCATTTCCCTCATGCAACCCTGGTAATGGTCTCTTTTGGTTTATTGCTCTGAATTGCAGGAAACGGTTCACACTTGAGGTCACACTTGGGTCTTAATAATTGGCAACCCCATAGTGTTCTACTTCATTATGAAAGACCCTTGTAACCCTTTTGTCTTCATCGGATTTATTGTAGTAGGTTAAGATGGAAGCAAATTCTTCGCCTCTCCTCCCTTCAAGAGGCAGACTCCATTTCCCTTTTCTTTGAATTTAGACTGACCCTGAGACTGGCTTTGGTGTACAGAAAGGACTGGAAGTAACACTGTGTATCTTCTAAGGCTGGGTCTTAAAGATTTCAGTAGCTTCCAATTTTGTCCTACTTGGAAACAGTTGCCACGTAAGAGGCCTAGCTACCCTGAGACCTCCACGCTGTGAGGAAGCCCAAACTAACCATGTGGAGAGAGAAAGAGGCCATACAGAGAAGTGCTGAGGTGTCAGACGTATTTATTATGTTCTTCTCAGACCTAATGCCCAGCCACCATGGGAAGGAAGCCAAGTGCCTGACCCCGGCATAGAACAGAAAAACCACCCAATATGGTCCTGTGTTTTGACCCACAGAAGCATAAGCAAATGTGATGGTTGGTTTTAGCCAGTAAGTTGTGGGGTGATTTTTTCATCTATTTAACATGAAACATACATATTCAAATCTAATGGAATTAGTGACCCATCCACCACCACCACCACATAGAAACAACAGGACCCATATGCATGAAACTTCTTTATGTCACTTAATTAGCAAAACTCCACTGAGCTGGGAGAAGATCTGAGAAAAATTTGAGGATTCCAGTTGTGGTCTATACAGTGTCAGATGGAAATAATATTTTTCTGAGAGCAATTCTTTTCTCTCATAGTCCTTTTTCTGTACTGTACCCATATTTCTTACCCTAACATTCTGGCCATTATATTACCCTGCTGTAATCCCATTATCCAGGGGTGTGTTCATTTTACCTTTAAATGACTGCAGAGATCACGATAATACTAACACAAGAGGGGATTATGGCACATCCAAATAATTTTTAAGAACGCTTGAATTTATTAATGTGGTAGATGTGTATAGATGTGCTGTAGATGCTAGATGAGTGTATCATAGACATAGAGAGGTATTTTCGATATATGTTATAAAACAGAATAATCTTACTTAAAAACCTTATATATGGTATCTATTTATATACACCTAGAAAAGGATATGAGGATTTTCAGCCAGGTTGAGTAGGATATGGGGACCCTTCTCCTTTTGAGTTTCCTGAAATAAGTATGTATCTAACTTTTATACGTAATAAACCAGCACAATAAGTTATTTAGGAGGTAGAAGTGGTGATGGACTGGCAGGAAGCAGGCCAGACGCCCAAGGGAAGTGGAATGGGGCTGAAATGACATTGTGACTTAGATTGAAATACCTGTGGTTTCTTGGGTCCCCCACTTGGTATTTGCCCTCCTGCGCCAGAACCTGCCCCAGCCTGCCAACAAGAGGACCTCTCTTAATAGCAGCTGAGATCGGACTCAGGCAGATTCTTAAGTGCAGCAGTCAGAATCATGGGTTATTGAGTGGCCTTGTCAGAACTTTATCATCAAATGGTATTTATTAAGCACTTTCTTGCTTTAATTTGTCAGGAAATAGAGTTCTCTTTCCCTTCATCACTAGCAGTGGTGTTTCTCGGCAAGAGTATTTCTCTCTTCCAAAAATGGACCAGGACCTTCATTTCCCTGAAGCCATGTTACTGGGCAGAGTTCTACAAGGATAGGAAGTGCTGACTGAACCACAGAACACCAGCGAATGTGTGGTTGCTCTTTGGGACTTTCTGTCTGGCTCTCACTTCTCCTTCTGACATCCTGCCTGGAAATACAGTAGCAAAATCTGTGTGTCATGGACATCCATTGTCTGGTATCTCCTTCTCTCTCTCGCTTCTATCGGAAGCCCCAGCCTGCCTTTTTTCTCGGGAACTTCCTCCTCTTGTTCTGTATATGTGGTTGGGGTTGGAGCGACCATGTCTACTGGCTCCAGGTAGGGGCACATGATTCAGGCTTGGCCAATTGGCATGTTCCATTCTCCTGGCCATAGGTGAAAGGGCCACAAACAGGCACATGACCTAGGTCAGGCCACTGAGACTCAATTCTGGCACTTGCTGGAATTATGGAGAAAAGGGTGGGTTGTTTCTCTTCGGGTTGCCAAGCTGACAGATTGCAAGCCTGGAGCTGCTTGTGGGCACTTTTGCCATCTCATCGGCTAAGTCCGCCTGGGAGTAGAGACTACACAGAGGATAATGGAACCGAGAGAAGGAGAAAATCAGCTTTTTAACACCATCTTTTTGGAAACCTGGATGACGCTATTCCAGAATTTGCTCCTGGATTTTTTAGTTGCAAGAGCTAAGGAAATCCTCTTTTCATTGTTCTCCTTCATGTAAGACATTTGGAATTGGATTTCTTTCACAGAAAAAGTGGGACAAGGCAGGGCTTGGGGAAACCTCTGAGATTAGGAGAACAATAAGCTTCTAGGTTTATTTATTTATTTAAAAAGATTTTTCTTATTTATTTGACAGATGGAGATCACAAGTAGGCCCAGAGGCAGGCAGAGAGAGAGGAGGAAGCAGGCTCCTCACTGAGCAGAGAGCCCGACGAGGGGCTCGATCCCAGGACTCTGGGATCATGGAACACTAAGTTTCTGTTTTGCACACTACCTTGCAGCTTTCGGGGCGCACTCACACATAATCACAGTGGAATGTTCACGTGCCCTCGTGAAGGAGGCAGAGGCTTTCTTGTTATTTCCACTTTACAGAAGAGGAAACTGAGGCTCAGAGAAGTTTGCTGACCTCAGTAGATGCCCGGGGCCGAGGAATGCTGAGCCAGAGAGCACAGCCCAGCTCTCTCCACCACGAGGGGAAGCTCCTGAAGAGGAATCAGATTTGGTGGGCAGACGGGAGGCAGGGAGGGGCTTCAGAGAACATATTCCTCAGGGGCAGTGACTGCCTCTGCTCCTTATGCTTCTCTCACGAAGGCCTGACACAGCCCTAAATACGGAAGAACAACAAAACGAATATTTACGGCCTGCCACGTGCCCGGCATTGTCTAAGCAAGCACTTTCCTTGGATTATTCAGCTCCTTTGCTCTTCCCGACACATATGTGAGGAAGATATTATCGCCATCACCACCGTTTACTACGATGAAGTGACTAAAACTCAGAAAAGACAAAGAAGGGGCTGGGATCCAGAGCTCCTGTCCCCCCTCTCCATCACTGGACCGAATTGGTCCTCAGCAAGAAAAATGTGGATGCAGTCGGCACCTCCTGGTTGGCCTTTGGGCCTTTCGGTTGGAGTTGGGAAGTTGTGGTTCTAGATTTTTCCCTCCAATCCTACTTCTCCTCTCCTGACTCTGGGGCTGAATTCTGTCCAACTCCACGAGGACACAGTCCTCACGGGTACTCCACCCTCTCAAGCCGGCTCTGCCTGCCTGGCTTGCACAGCAGCAGCAAAGCCCTCACACATTTCCAAACGACTCGTGAAACTTCCGAGCTTCGGATTTTCTGGCTCCTGCTGGTGCTCTGAAGCCCAGTGTGGCACAGTTGGAGGAACAGGGGAAGGAGTGGGCGGCAGGAGTGAGGCCCTGAGCCCCGCAGGCCCTCAGAAGGCTTCTCTCTTTGTCTCTTCCCACCCCACCCCTGCTGGCTCCCTCTCCATCCTGAAGGGACAGGAATACAGCTCATTATCTATTTGTTCTCTAAAAGTGCTGCCTTCAGTGTTCAAATCACCTCAGAGCCCAGAGCACACAATTTTAAAACAATTAAAAGATATAAAACACAAGATCGGCAGTGACGATACCTTTTAAAAATCAGCAGTAAAATGCCAGTGTGAGGAGCCCTGGCTCACCCCAGGGCTTCGTGGGTCACTTGAGGGGGCTCTGGCAACGGGACGGGCAGGGAGTGAATTTTCTACAACCTCTCTCTGAGCTGTGTGCTTCCAAAGCTGAGACGCTCCAGCCACCTTCCTTCAGACTCTCCCGTCTGAGGCTTTATGACTCAGCTCAGGCCAGCATCGACTCGCTCATTTCCTTCCTGTGAGTGCTGTGGAAGCTTGTAGGAGGCCTGCGGTGTCTGACAAGGAACACAGGGGCAGGCCAGCTCTACGTGTCTGCGTGGGGGGTGGCCTTGGCTGTTGTGTGTCACTGCCTGGGCCTTAGCCTATAGATGGTGACCAAATAATAATATATACATATATTTAAAGATGTTATTTATTTATTTGACAGAGAGAGAGAATACAAGCATGGGAAACAGCAGGCAGAGGGAGAAGCAGGAAGCTGAGCAAGGAGTCCAATGCAGGACTCGATCCCAGGATGCTGGGATCATGATCTGAGGTGAAGGTAGACGCTTAACCAACTGAGCCACCCAGACGCCACCCCCCCCCAACTAATAATATTGATAATAGCAATATTAATGATGAGAGCTGGGCTGGATGGAGTCTTCTGCTCTGTGAAGAGAGTTACTAAAGTTTCTCCAGCTTTGAAAGATGTGTTTAGAACCCGAAAGGAGAAAACCAGCCCAGAGCTACCATGTTATCCAGGCTGGAAGAGAACCTGGGAAAAAGAAAACCCCATGTGGAAGTCATCTGACCTTGAATGGAGGTCGAGGTGCGGCTGGGGCACGGGCCATGAGAAACAGAATTGATGGTCACTGTAGACTGGTTTGCCTGAAGAACGAGCAGTGAACCGAGATCTGGAGGATCTGAACTTTGCTCCTAGCTTCCGGTATGGCCTTGGGCAAGTCGCTTTACTTCCTTGCTCTGGACTTTGGTTTCCACACAGTAAAAAAAAGAGACGGGCCCCGATGATCCCCTTATAAAGCTTCATTATAGGTTTCTGATGCTCAGGACTCAACTAATCATTGGCAAATATTTATTGACCATTTTCTATCTGCCAGGTGCCCCTAGAGATCCCTCAGGACAAATAACATTTTCTAATTTTTCAGTATCCCACAGGTTTCTCTTCTGACGGCCACAGCCCAGCCACCTGTCCCAGACCAGGGGGTGGTGGTGGCGGGGTGGGAAGGTGGTGATAAGCATCTTTTGACTCAATTACTCCTTTACTGATCACTTACCTTCCCTGCCTTCCATGTGGGTGGTTGCCCCTAATAGCTTTTCCATTTGACCTCCATGCAACCACATTTTGTGGGATTCCCTGAGCACTACCCCACCTAAAAAGCAGCCCTGGCCTCTCTCTGGGCATTAATGAGGTTTCCTTTCCAGTCTCATGCTGACCTACTACTATCTTTCATCCTGCCGAGAGTCCCCCTGGCTGCATTCATTTCTCTCTCTGCCCCGGTTTATTCAGCTGAGTTCTCCTTGGCTCTGCAGGCTATCTGTCACAGTAGGCTGTCACAGCCCCATTGGAAGTCACTTTATCTTTCCCTCTGCCCTATTCCAGAGTGAACATGCGCATTTGGCGTTTCAGCCCTGGAAATTCTCTGGCCCGCTTTGCTCGGCCTAAAATGGAAACCTCAGTGGCTTTGCAGAAAAATGCCACTTTCTCCTGCAACCTAAATTCCACAGTTCTTTGTTGAACGTTTATGATACGCCTCGTTGTTATGCCCTTGAAGGGCTTCCGATATTGGGGGTGAAATGAAACAGACACGAGTCGGATACAATCTGAACCCAGCAAAGCACAGTCATGTTGTCAGAGTCAACACGAGGGGTCAAAATGTGTGGTAGTAGAAGACCACCTCGGACACGCACCGAGCACCAACGCACATTCTCCTCCCATCTCATAACCAACCTGTGAGGTGGGCATTATTGTCTGCCCCTTACACAGTGGCAAGCTGAGTCACAGAGGACTGTATTAGCTGATGGTCTCATGGATGATAAGACTCTTTTCAACTCCGAAGTCTATGCAAGTGTAACCTTAACTCCACACTGAGTCGTGGCTCTGTGAGCACCGAGAAGGTGGGGTCTAGGTGTGTTTTTGTTCATGACGGTTTTCCAGAGCATTCTCCTAGTTCTCACCATAGTAGATGCTCAATAAAACAAATTACATATACAATATATGCTATGTGTTGCACCCTGCAGTTTTTCTGGACAGAAAGCCCTATAGGAAAAGCTGGACAAAATGGTCTGCTTTCTAGAGTCAGGGGTTTGGAGGATTATGCTCCCCAGGACGGGGGATGGGCTTGAGGAGAAAACAGTGTGGGAATAGCGAAGGAGAGACAGCGAAACAAAACAAAACCCTGTAACAATAACAACCCACACACGATGGTGCTGCTCCTCTTTTCGAGACCTTCCATCCAGCTCTCGTCGTGCCCTATTCCTTGTGAGCACACGGCCTGGCGGCGGTAGCCGTTGGGGGGGGACAGTATGCTGCTTTTGTGCCAGGTAGGCCTCATGGGGGCGGGCTGTGGCTTTACCCTACTTTGGATCCCCTGTGGTGGGTTGGCCCCTCAGAACAAATGTTTGTTGAAATAAATTGAAATTAGGAAATGTACCATGCCACCCAGCCTTCTTTTTTCCCCCGTTTCTTCTGTAATGCTTTTTGGGAAGTAGCAATGATGTAGGAAGAAAGAACAGGAGAGAAACCCCTTGGTAGTTACAAGGAGAAATGATTGTGGTGGCATTTTTTTTTTAAAGCCTTGGATCTGATCTGTCCCAGATTGGATTAACAGTCTTAGAAGAAGTGGGGGGGAAAAAAAAACCCCGAAAGAAATGAAGCTGCATTTCCCCATTAAGACAGCCTGGAGGGTCTGCCTCAAAGAGGATTGAGGGGGAAATGTTCAGTTTTATTGGTTTGTTCTGCTGGGTCCTTCTCTCCAGGACACTGTTTAGTGTACCGAGTGAAGTGGAAAATGAAGAACAGGTGAGCAATCAGCTGTGAAAAGCTTTAATGGACCCAGCACCCCCTTGGGAATGAAGCAAGGCTCTTGCGGGGCGCTCAGGACCAACCCTATTCCAGTTCAATGGGTTTTGTTTTTGTAATGGGAATTTAACTCCCTCAGGTGGCCCCAGGATGGAGGAAGATTACTGCCTTCAGCAACAGTGGGATAGCCACATCTTTAAAGAGAGCCGAGGCCACTGTCTCAGAAGGAACCCCCTGGCTCATTAGAGGCCTTTGGAAATCTTGAACTTCCTGGGTGGTCAGGACAGTGTGGCATGTGACCCTGAGAACAGAGGGATGCTGGGATCCCCTGGGGCTTCCTAGTAATGGAGCTGGGACCATCCTGGAGTGGAGGCTACTCTGGGCCTCTGTGGATCCAGACCCAGGAGGCTTGATAGCGCTACCGCATCTCAGCGGGAACACCTGGGTAGGCGGGTGTCTTTTAAGGTTTCTGGAGCGTTCCATAGAGAATGAGGTCTTGGATTTGGGCTGGCAGGCTGGGAAAGGATGTCTCTCTCATAATAATGAGGAGGAACAGAGCTGTGTTTTTCAGCGCTGCAGATCCCAAGCTAAGTACCTTATTCACTAACGTGCGAGAGCAATGCCTTTACTCCCCGACACTTGCAGAAATGTGGCCTTTGCAAATTAGCCTCTTCCTCTCTCCTGCCCTTTCAGGTTTTCCTGGCTACTGAGCTTCTGGAGGAGTAGAATAGGGGGAATGGAATAGAGGGGAGATCGGGGAGGCCGGAGGAGAGGGAAGGGTTCTTCTTGCTGGGCCCCCTCCAAAGCCCTCCTTCAGTGTCGAGGATGCTGGGCAGGGCATAAATGAAAATCTAAAAATGAAGTGGGAGAAACTCACTTAGTGACCTCAGTCAACCTATGTAGCAAATATGGGATGGGGAGACATGAAGAACTGAAAAATGTCTGTGAGTTGCCGGATAAAATACAGGATGCCAATTGCATTTGAATTTCAGATAAACCAGTCGTTTTTTAGGCTAATATATGTGTTTTTTAGTATAAATGTCCCAAAGATTGCAAGGGAAATAGTAATACTAAAAAAAAGATTTGTTATGTATCTAAAAATCAAACTGGACATCTTTTTCTGTTGTTTGGTTTGTTCTGTTTTGCTAAATCTGGTGAGTCTAGTGCTGTTGGGAGAGGAGTTTTGTGAGCTTTCTAGTTGGGGGGGATTGGAGAAGAGAAAAAGATATTTAATGGAAGCTTGCTGTGGGTTATAGACTGGACCCTCTCTTTGAGCAATGCTAGTGCGATTAGAAAGCAGTATGGGTTACATTTGCTTGTAGGACTGTCTTCTTCAAGTGTCACTCCATGCAGACTGGATAACAGGAGATCCTGGTTTATGTCTGGGGTACATACATATTATTATTTCATTTAATTCTTACCTTTATGTAAGGTAGGTGGCATTGTTCTTGCTTTATAGATGAGGGAAATAACACTCAGAGAGGTTAAATAACTTGCCCAGAGTCACACTGTAAGTAGAGGAGCTGGATTCCAAGCCTAAGTTCATGGGGCCTCCTGTGCTCTAAACCTGAACCTAAAGAGCCCACGTCAAACTGAGTTCTTGCGTGCCAGCTAAAATGCCGCTAGGATACATATACATGTGTCTTAAAGTACTTGAATATAAATGATAAATGCATGTGGAATGGACTGGAGGGTTTGTAGTATTCCTTTTTCAGTTAAAGGAACAGATCTGGAGGAGATAAAAATCACACAGGCAGGTAGTAGCAGAGCCAAGACCAGAACCCGGACCCATGGAGGGGATACAGGGAATGAGCTCCAGGGGACAGCTGCAACGAAGTGAAGCAGATCCCGTTGACTGCCACTTTTTTGTCAACCTCCTCCTGCCTCATCACCCCACTTCCTCCTCCCCCGCCACGTCTCACGCTCCCCCTGCCTTGAGCCCTGTCCATTTCCAATGTTCTTGCTCTGAATCAGCTGTCATAATCCCTACAAGGTGTTGGCGGATAACAGCCTGCGGGAGGATCATAAGATGTGGGTCCAGTGGAAGATATTAGCGGCTACAGAAGTCTGCGAGAAGTGTGTGCCCGGACAGACATTGCAAGAGATGCCAGAAGGCCCGGCCTGCAGGTGGCCTTTACCTTGGGGCATTTGCTTTGGTCCTGTGTCTGTTCACAGCTTTGCTATTCCAGAAGCTCTCTGTTCTCATGCCCTCAGTTTGACTGGATGAGCCATGATCACTCAGAGGAATGGAACTCAGAGAAATACAAACCAAAAAAGCCAATTTATTAATGTACAATAAGATATAAGGCTCCTGAAGTGACTTTAGCCCGAATTGTGCCTTCTCTCTCATAGGATGAGAAGCTATGTGGAGAGTCATAGTATCAACGAGCTGTTCAGGGCTCCTGAAATCAGGGCAGGGGCCATTAGGTAGAGAAGACTAGAATTTAATGGCATTGAGAGCTAAGGTCTGGGGCCACCAATTTTGCCAGAAAGAAATACTTGTCAGAACGGTGGGATGCATTCCTCCATCAAACTAGGCACACTCTCTTCTGGACAGTGCTGGAATATGGCATACAGCATACTCAAAAGGGCGTAGTGATTGCAGAGAGCTTAATGAAGGGATTCTTTTCAAAGGTGTTTCAAAGCCAACAAGAGATGATGAAGCAAGCACTCCTCATCTAGCCCCAATCTAGAAACCCTGGGACTAATTACCAGCTCCAGAGCAAAAGGAGGAAGTAGTTACCAGAAGCTGGAGAAGGCTGCATTTGGAGGTCTGAGGGAGAGCATTTCCACAGGACCCATGGCTCTCTGATGGGAGAATACCTACAGCCATTGCCGAAGCTGTCTAGCAGGGAAGAGATCCTTGGGCTTCTCTCTCCTCCTGTCCTCTGATCCTGCTCGTGCCTCCCATTGGTTGAACATAACTGGAGGCCAGAGGGCTTGATTCTGTTGGTTGAGGCCAGTCTTTCGGATCACAGGGCAACATGGAGAAGGTGGAGAACAGCTCCAGATGGGCAAACAGAGATCCCTGGCACAAGGACCTGCAAGCATTGTGCCTTCTCTTTCCCCGACTTCCTTCGAGGCCATGCTGCTTCTGCTCGAGACCATCCAGAATAATCTCCTTAATGTGGTGACTCAGGGAGGCCTCTTCCAGGTCTAAGAACCATTTTCTCTCCTTCAGATGACTCTGGGTATCTTTGTTCTGATCAGGTAAGTGATGAACTCATTAATGCAATATTATAGTCCTATTTTCCTTGTTTTCTCATGGCTTTAGGGCTGGGGTGGGGGCTCGTCAGAGCGGCCTTGTAAGCCAGCAGAATTCAGCCCCATTGGATAAAAAAGTTAAGGGTAGAAAACTCAAGAGCTGGCCAGGGCTCTCTCAGATACTCTTGGTATCACCTTTACCAGGAGTGCTCGCATTTTATTTCATTTTAAAAAAAGATTTTATTTATTCACTTGAGAAAGAAAGAATGAGAGAGAGCAAGCACGAGAGGGGGAAGTTCAGAGGGAGAAGCAGACTCCCTGCTGAGCAGGGAGCCCAGTGTGGGACTCGATCCCAGGACTCCAGGATCATGACCTGAGCTGAAGGCAGTTGTTCAACCAACTGAG
This sequence comes from Mustela erminea, assembly GCF_009829155.1. NCBI lineage: Eukaryota > Metazoa > Chordata > Mammalia > Carnivora > Mustelidae > Mustela > Mustela erminea. The sequence continues at coordinate 112,150,362 of NC_045618.1, forward strand.
CCACCCAGGTGCCCCTGTGTTTGCATTTTAAAAGGGACTCTTAAACATACAAAACTTAAGACCTGAAAGAATGTATTTAAAAAGGCAAAATTTAAGTTTAGTAGTGGGGGAAGAGTGCTGGGCTAAATAATGGCCACCCAAAGATGGGTATGTCCCAATCCCCAGAACCTGTGAGTATGTTGCCTTATATGGAAAAAGGGATTTTGCAGGAGTGATTAAAGTAAGGACTTTGAGATGTGGGGGACTATCCTAGGTAGAGCTAATATAACCACAAGGGTCATTGTAAGGGAGACAGGAGGGTCAGAAGCTGGGAGAGGAAATATGACAACAGAAGTAGAAGTTGGAGTGATGTACTTTGAAGGTTGAAGAGGAGGTCCCACGAGCCGAGAAATTCAGGAAGCTAGAAAAGGTGAGGATTCTTGCTACAGCCCCTGGAAGGAACTTGGCCTTTGATTTTTAGCCTCATAAAACTCACTTTGGACTTCTGACCTCCAGAACTGTAAGAGAAATTAGTTTGTGTTGTTTTAAGTCACTAAATTTGAGGTAATTTGTAACAGCAATTATAGAAAACCAACACAAAGGATATCTTTAGGGTAGAGGCTCCTTTCCAACATCCTTTAACCACAGGCTACCCTAAGACCTGCTTAGGATAGCTTTTTTTTTTTTTTTTTAAGAATTTGTTTATTTATTTGAGAAAGAGTGAGAGATACTCCAGTGGGGGGAGGGACAGAGGGAGAGGCTCTTCAAGCCGACTCCCCACTCAGTGGGTAGGCTGATGAGGGTCTCGATCCCATGACCCATGAGATCATGACCTGAGCCGAAACCAAGAGTCAGATGTTTAACCAACTGAACTACCCAGGTGCCTCTAAGGATAGTTTTTTTTTTTTTGCCAACCAGTCTTGAGTTTCCATACAGACACCTGTGGGCTAGAATCCTGAGCAGAAAAGCTGCCGTGGTTAACTGCCTATGACATGCACGGCTGATGCTCGCAGTCTGTCTGTCTGTCACGGCTCACCAGGGTCCCTGGGCTCCTGCATCTCCCTTTGAGTCCAGAGCACTGTGTTCCTAGAAAGTGAGAAAGGCAGACAGGTTGTGAGGAGGCCTCTCCAGGCAGGGATGGTTGGCCAAAAAATTAAGAAGTGACATGAAGGGCACCTTTCCTCTTGTCACTCTGCTGCAAAAGTAGCCCAAGGAAATAGTTTTGAGTCTGCTTCGAGCTGAAATGCTTGGTGGGCAGGGGGGGAACCACCCATGGCATGAACTTCAAGTCATTTAGCCGATTTCCTTAATTTTTTTCTCCACCTCTGTGGTGACCCTGACAGGCTCTCGAAAGAGGTCCTTCTTTTTAAGGCTGTTTTCTTTCTTCAATTAAGCTGCACACACTAAATGGAAATAAAGAGGACATCGCTTAAAATGTGACTTTAGGATGAAATGGAATATGAAAAGGCTCAAATCCGTTTTAGAGACAGCCTCTTCTGTCAGAAATCAATACAGCCCATGCATCCCACAATGTGTCAGTTCATGAAGCAAAAACGACTCGAACTCTCAATTTAACATTTTCAAAGCCGATATTAAATTCCAAGATTTTATATCTGCTGTTGCCCATTTAGGACCAAGTTATAAATCTGAAGTCTCTCCCCAGCTTACGAGTCTGACAGTACTCGATAAAAACTTTTATAATCAAGTTCGATAAAGAATCACAAATCTCCATCCTGTGATTTTTTAGCTTACAACAGTCTGCGTAAATAACATCTTCCTGCCTTGATGTTTGTCAATATTTGTCATCTTAAAAAAGGGATAAAATAGAAATACTATGTAAACTCTCACCTTTTGGGGGGAAATTACAGTTAGTAAAGGATTCAATGAGTAAGATGTCTTTACAGTGGCATTTATATAGAATTACTTAAAGCCAAAAGATGCAAGCTTTAGTGACAACCTTGTTTCGCCCCCTATGGCATCCCAGTGAAACAGAAGACAGGCCATTATCTGGAAGTGTAAAAAAAAAAAGTCTTTTGCTCATTAGCATTTACTTGAATCCTGAAATGGCCAGTTGTGCACCCGTTCTTCTAAACTATCCTTGGGCTAGAAATAAAGAGGCCAGTTTCATCTCCAAGCCTCTTCTGGGTGAGTTTCTTTGTTTAGAATCAGAAACTTAAAAAAAAAAATGAATGAAAAAGATATCTTATTCAAGCAAGTTGGACTCTGAGCTTTTTTGTGTTTTCCTGTCTGTAAAAAGAGACTGGATACAATGCATATATACATATACATATGTATATACACACATACACACAAACACATGCCTACATACAGATGTACTAAAATCATGAAGGTAAGCATGGGAATGGTAAACATCAAATTCAGGACAGTGGTCATCTCTGAGGAGCAGGGAAGAAGATGTGATGAGGAAGATGTACAGAAAGCTTCAGATGAATTGGTAATGTTTTACTTTTTATTATTTTTTAAAGAATTATTTATTTACTTGAGAGAGAGGGGGCAGACGGAGAGGGAGAGAAACTTGAGCAGACTCCACACTGAGCACAGAGCCCCATGTAGGGCTCAACCCACAACCCCAAGTTCATGACCTGAGCTGAAATTAAGAGTCAGAGGCTTTCACCTTCACGGACTGTGCCACCCAGGCAGGGGTCCCATAATGTTTTACTTTTTAAAGTGGATAGTTTGAAAGTGCTCATTGTATTACTGTCTATGCCTTGGTTATTTGCACACCTGCCAGATTTTGTAATTCAGACAAATTTTAAAGAAAGGTTTAGGGTTGTGTGATGGTTAATTTTATGTGTCAGTTTGACTGGGGGAAGGGAAGCCCAGAGGGCTGGTAAAACATTTTTCCACGGGTCTGTGAGGGTGTTTCTGGGAGAGATTAGTATTTGAATTGGAGGACTGAGTGATATGGAAGGCATCATCCAATCCATCGCGTGCCTCCGTGGGAGGAAAGGTGAAGAAGGAAGGAGGAATTTTCTCTTCTAGAGCCGGGATGTTTCTCTCCTGCCCTGAGACGACAGAATTCTGGTTCTCAGGCCTTTGGACTCTGACTGAATGAAAGCACTGGCTTTCCTGGTTCTCTGGCTTGCAGACAACTTGTTTGTGGGACTTTCTGCCTTCATAATCATGTGAGCCAATTCCTAGAATAAATCTCATCAATTTCTATCACTATCTGTCTCCCTCCCTATCTCATCTCCTGTTGATTCTGCTTCTCTGGAGAACCCTGACGAATATCCACCGGGCCATCAGAGAAATGGGGAAATGAAGGAACGACTCAAATGCCATTCAGATTCAGCATGACCTGAGCTTACTCTGCTAGTTCGGCATTGGAGCGGGGACCCACACATGTCGGTGACAGGGGAGGGTGAAAGTCCTAATGATGTGCTGGCTTCTGAAAGCTGGTGGATGGTCAGGAATTTTTCACGCCATTGGTTAAACACCCATTATTAAAAATTAAATTACATAAGCTTGCAATTAAATAAATTATCTTGAAAGCAAAATAAATAAAGCATCATATTTTAATTACTTTATGACTTTCTACTATTCTCTGTGCTCTTGAAGTTATTTCTATCAATTGCATCCATATGGTAGAAGTACGTCTCTACAACTCTGCATTCAGTGACCTTGTGTCAGTGGCTTGAAGCTGGCTGTGGCAGGAGTGTTTACACCATGGAAACTGGGAGATGCTACTAATTGGGGCTCCCTGCTGCCACAGCCCTCCCCCCATTTGAGAGCTGTCTGTTGTTAACATTTACCAGCACACCACTGGGTGGAACCCAACTTCTTCAGCAGCTTCTTGCATCTAGCTTCATTCTGAACATTCTGAATTCTCAATCACTGAGGAAAATAAACGCCCTGCTAGGGTTTGGATGACTTCTGCAAAACCAACCGGGCAGCTTCTTGAGGTTGGTTTTTCAGGAGAGAGATCATCTGTTTCTTTCTGTACGTCTCCAGACCCCAAAGTATCAACTATCAATGTCCCGGTACTCCCCTGTCGAGGGTGTATTTGTTTACAGGGATAACTCCAATCTGGGATGTCCCATTGTCAGGCCAGAAGCCTCTGTTTGGCTAGCCCTGTTCTAGTTTTCTTTCCTTTTATTTATTTATTTGTTAGAGGGATAGAGAGAGAGCGAGAGAGAGCGCGCAAGCACACACAAGCGGGGGGGAATGGCAGGCAGAGGGAGAAGCAGGCTCCCTGATGAGCAAGTAGTCCTCTGTGGGACTCAATTCCAAGACCCCAGGATCATGACCTGAGCCAAAGGCAGCCGCTTAAGGATTGAGCCACCCAGTCATCCCTTTTCTTTCCTTTTTCAGTCCTGACTTCTTTTCAACGAGACCTGGATTTATAGACTACAAGAAACTGGCAAAAGGGTGGGACACCGGCCTGCAGAAACTCTGGGGTGTGTAGGCTGGCACATGTGGCCTGATCGCTAAATTATGTGGGGAATAAAGATGTGTCCTTTGGATTATGTCCCTGTGACTGCCAGCTCCTGGGGTATCCAGAGCTTAGCAAGTAGCAAGCAGGGGCTGGCTGAAGAATTATTACCTTGTGCCCCCCTTCCCTAGACCACCAGCAATTCCTGGGCCTGGGGCTTGAGCCCCCAGAACACCAGCTAGAGTCAAAGAACAGCACTGGTTCTAAAGAGGGTAGAATGGGCGTGGTTTCCGTTCAGGGAGGTCAGAGAACAGTCAAACTAAGAAGGGCTAACTAAGAACAGTCAAAAGTAGAGGCTAGCTCTTGAAGTGGATCTTGACTTTTCCCCCGCTCCTACTTCTCCAAGACATTTCAAAAATAAGATGCATGAAAAATGAAAAACAGTTTAAATACCCATTAGTAGGGACAGAGTAACTGTGCAGATTCTATCTTAAGAAGGAAAATTACGCATCAGTGAAAAATTACCTTTCCTTTTGAATACTGTATCATGTTTATATGAAACTTATTAGAAATGTAACAGTTAAAGGAAACAAAGTAGGGGCACCCGACTGGCTCTGTCCATAAAGTGTGCAACTCTTGATCTCTGGATTGTGAATTAGAGCTCCAAGTTGGTGTTGTCCCCGAGTTTTCGCATCTGAGAGACCACCCAGGAGCCAACACCAATGTAATCACACGAGGGTTTATTTGACAAGCTTAAGCTTGGGCCCAAGTATACCTGACGCAGCCGAATAGGGACTTGGACCCTGAACCAGACTACAGTCAGAGTTTTTAAAGGCAGAGTAGGGGTGGACTCCTCGGTGGGTGAGGACAAAGGGGATATTCAGAAGGGCTATCAGGGTAAAGAAGACTGTCAGGATATTGGAGTCCTGGTTATTATCAAGCCAAGGCCGTTTTTCCCTCTTGTGAGGCACTAACATGAAGACAGTTGGGAGTTTCCTGGCGGAATGTCACATTCCTCCTATCAAGCATCCTTGTCAGTGAGATTGAGCACTGGGACATTTGTAAACTGAGGGAGACTCCTGTCCTGCGGGATTGTGATTTTTACAAGGTAACTATTTGTTCACATCTACTACCGACAGGAGGGGAGTGGGTCGAGAGGGGGTGCAAGGTGCCAGCTTTTGCTTTGTCAAGATGGCTGTACTTATGTCAGGGCTAGACTCAAGGTGGGTACAGCCTTGTTTTTCTTGGCCTCCACAGTTGGGTGTAAAAATTACTTCAAAATAAAATCTTAAAAATTTTAAAAAGTAAAAGAAATGCACTAAATGGTTATGTTGTAGAGATGACATGGCACGTGAAAAAAATCTACCTTCTACTATTTAATTTTGTATTTAGAAAGAAAAACTGAACTGTTTGAGGCAGAACTAACTGTTCACTTGTGGTTTAGGATAAAACTTCCAGTGACAGCACATAGATGTGGAAAGTGCTGAAAGGCCAACTTTAGATGAAAGAGAAGGTAACAAATGCTAGAGAACTGAGAGAAGACTCATAAAGTGGCTCTGGGGAGAAAAGACACTAATGTGGAAGACACAGGGAGAATTTGAATAAATTAAGCCATGCAATGTGACAGTGGGAAAAAGTCCTATTTCTCCCTTAGAATGTTATTTTATACAGTATATGATTTTAAAGATGTACATGCAACTAAACCAATAGATAGTTTTAAATTATAAAGTCATGTTTTAGAAGACAAATGATTCAAGGAATGGTCATGGCTATGACAAATCAGTATCAAAATTCTTGGTATATAAAAACTATCTAACTGTAAATACAAATACAAATTAAAAAAATTATCAATCTGGAAGGAAGGATACCAAAAAGAATCTGTGGTCGCACTGTTGTATGTAAGATTACAGGTGACTTTTTTTTCTTCTTTATATAGTTTTATGGTTTCCAAACTCTACACAATGAATAGTCATTACTTTTTTTTTAGTCATTACTTTTGTAACCAAAAAAAACCTCTTATTTTTTATTTTATTATTATTATTTAAAGATTTTATTTATTTGTCAGAGAGAGAGAGCACAAGCAGAGGGAACAGCAGGCAGAGGGAGAGGCAGGCTCTCCACTGAGCAAGGAGCCCATGTGAGACTCGATTCCAGGACCCGGGGATCATGACCTGGCAGACACCCAGCAGCAGACTGAGCCACCCAGGTCCCAATTTTGTTAGTATATTTTTTAAAGATTTATTTGTTTATTTGAGAGAGCACTAGTAAGCAGAGGGATGGGCAGAGTGAGAATCCTGAGCAGACCCCCTGTGGAGTTTGGATTTCCCCCACCCACCCCCCAGGCTGGGCTCCATTCCACAACCCTAGCAACAGGACCCGAGCTGAAATCAAGAGTTGGCTGCTTTGCCCAATGAGCCATCTAGGCGCTCCCAAAGAGCCTTATCTTAAAAACAACATGATAAAACATCTGCCTGTAGCCCCTGCCTCCAACTGTGCACTGGGGGCTCCTCCTAAATGTACTAGTGTGGAGCAGAAAGGAAAAAACAGCTCAGTTGTATATAGTGTGAATCACATATCCAGCATTGTGCTGAGTGCTCTGGGTTATTTCATGTCCTAACTGCCCTGGTCTTACAATGTTGACATGAATACTCTGATGATAGGCGAGGGAACTAAGAATCAGAGAGGACTCATTCTTTGCCTAAATCGTGCAGCGAGTGAGCGGGGGTGGGGGTGGGGTGGGGGTGGGGTGGGGGCAGCGCTGGCATTTAAGCCCAGGCAGACAGGCTCCAGAGGCTGTGCTCTTAGCCCTGGCTCTTTGCTGTGCTGCCTCCTACCGCTCTGCTGCCTGTCTGGCAGGGTGTCAGAAGCTCTGAGAGGCCAGTCTATGCAAAAATTCCTAGCCAAGTGTCCAGAGTGTTTATTCTCAGCCTCAGACTTCAAAGAGCTGTAAATTATAATTGAGTCAAGTCTGTTTCTTACCTGGGACTGTTATGTTTGCACAAATAAAGGTTTGAGATGAGTTTTGACAGCTTCCCCGGGGGTGGGGGGTTAGCCAAGAGGATGAAGGGAGCTCCTTAATAAACCTGAAGTCAGCTGATGTACCCCCAGCTGCAGAGGTGGGGTTGGGGGTCAGGCTGGGGAGCCCCCAGACCCTATGGACCGAGTAGGCTTCCTGGACTTTAAATCTAAGTAGCCCCACAGGGTCCCACCCTCAGGAGGGACCCACGTGAGGTTAAATGCTGTGCTGTCACCATCTTGAAAGTCTTCATAATTTAAAAAATTTATTTTAATTACTTTTTTAAAAAAGATTTTATGTATTTATTTGACACACAGGGAGAGAGCGCACAAGCAAGGGGAGCAGCAGAGGGAGAGGGAGAAGCTCAGTAGGGGATCAATGTGGGGCTTGATCCTAGGACCCCAGGATCATGACCTGAGCTGAAGGGAAAGGTTTAACCAACAGAGCCACCCAGGTGCCTGTGTGTGTGTGTAAATATATATATATATAAATTTAAATATATTTAATAATTATAAATATAAGCAATTATTTATATTTATAAACATTTAATTTATATATCTATAAATTTATATTTATATAAATATTTTAAAGATATATTTTAAAGATAAAGATTTATAAATATATAAATGTAAATAAATTTATATATAAATTTAAATTTATAAATATAAATATATATATATAATTTTTTTTTAAAAATCAAGGGACCTTACATTCCTCACATTCTTCTTGCATGGGGAACTGCAAATTGTGTAGCCACACATGCCTTAGGGCATCAGAGGGAGAAATTCGACCTGAAATTATGGCACCAGAGGCTCAGGTGGGAGGAGAAAGGGACCTCGGAGCTGCAGGCCCAGGACAGCGAGCAGGTGGAGCAGGGGCACTGGAAACCCAATGCCAACTTTTCCAGCAGCCCCTTTGCAGGAACACTCTTAAGGCAAACCTCAGCCGGGGGTGGGGGGGGGCGTGGGAAGGGGGCAGCAGGCGGGTGCAGCTCTACTTTGTTTCCTCTCTCACTTTGTCCTTGGGTCTCATTTCAGTCCCAGCCTGGACCTGTGCCTAGTATTCACTGTTAGAATTTCCATACCTAAGAATTCTATGAGTTCTTTATATTTCCTGTCTCATACTGCTTCTATTTTGTCTCTTTAATTCTACTTCATGCTTGTTTCAGATTCTCGGTCTGTTTGTTCTTATTCTAATCCTTCTAGTTCAAATGGCACCGGTGGCTTGTGCGGTCTGCTGTGTTTCTTCTGAAAGTGTGTTGGTGGCCCAGTTAGGGAGAGCGTAGTCCCCAGGAGCACTCTGGGCTGCTCTGTAGTGTGTACAGGAAAGTGCCCAAGGCCAGGCCCTTGTCCCAGCCACCTCCCCAGGGGCTTCTCAAGCCTTGTTGCTATTGTTAGCCTCCTCGGTGTTAGTTCCTGAAAGCCCGGCTTCCCTCTGTAGTTTTTCCAGCACGTATTTGGGAAAGGGAGCCAGTGGCCCTGCGGGTCCGCCAACTTGGCACGTACTGGAAGTCTCTGTCTGGCTCTCCTCTGGCTCTTGGGTAACCTAGCCATGCTGTCCTTTCCCTCCCTTGTGGATGGGTGAAGCCTATTTTATCATAAGTTGCTAGGTAGGAGCATTGCTCCATTTCAGTGGGCCCACTTCAATTCATTTACAAAGGGTCAGTCATCTGCTCCTGCCAGGTAAACGAGATCCTGATAGTGAAGGCCAGTAAACAAAGAATGTGTGGGGAGAGTGCTGTCCCTTCTGGTTTCTGACGGGTGGAATTTCCTTGCAGTATCACTGGCCACACGTCAGGCAATTATGCAGGAACATGTTCTCGTTTTTTTGGAGAGGGCATTTAGGGGTGAAGTTTCATGATGTATATAATTTATTTTAAAATACTTCAGCATTAAAAAAAAAAAAGAATTTAACAATAATTGTTAGTCCCTAAGATTACATTTCTAAGACCATAGGTTGCAGGGAGCATTCTTGGAAGGAAATAATGTTTCTATCTTATAGTGCATGTAATCTGCCTTACATTGTGTATAATCATGTTACTTGTTCTAGGTAGATGCTATGGTCTGAACATTTATACCCCCGTCCCCCATTCTTAGGTTGAAACCCTGCTGCCTGGTGTGATGGTAATAGCAGGTGGGGTCGTAAGGAGGTACTTGGCTCAGGAGAATGCAGGCCTGGTGAATGGGATTTGTTTCCTTATAAAAGAGGCTCTAGAGAGATCCCTGTCCCTTTCTAGCAGGTGAGGATGCGTTGAGAAGGCCCTGATTATGAACCAGGAGGCAGTCCCTTGCTAGAATATTACTTTGTTGGCTGGATTTCCAGCCTCCAGAACTGTGAGAAACACATTTTTACTATTCATAAGCCACCCAATCTATGCCATTTTCCTACAGCAGCCTGAGTGGACTAAGACAGTAACTGTTTGGCAATTACCTAATTTCATGAATTCTGCAGAAGTAATGTCCATTTGACAGATGAGAAAACTGAGGCCCATTGAGCTTGTGACTTGTCTGGGCCACATATTGAACTAAGGTAGAAGGGGTGCCGGGTGCCTGGGTGGCCCAGTTGGTTAAGTGACAGATTTGTGATTTTGGCTCAGGTTGTGATCTCAGGGTGGTGGGATTGGGCCTTGTGCTCAGAGACTGCTTGAGATTCTCTCTCTCCTGTCCTCTCCCCCACCCCATGACTCACTCTCTCAAATAAATAAATACATCTTTAAAAAAAACAAACTGAGGGGCTCCTGTGTGCCTCAGTGGGTTAAGGCCTCTGCCTTTGGCTCAGGTCATGATCCTGGAGTCCTGGGATCAGGCCCCAAATCGGGCTCTCTGCTGGGTGGGGAGCCTGCTTTACCCCTACCCCTGTCTGCCTCTCTGCCTACTTGTGATTTGTCTGTCAAATAAATAAATAAAATCTTAAAAAAAACCCACCAAAAAACAAAAACCCAAACTGAGTGGATAAGATCTAGTTCTCTTGGGCCCAGATCTGGCGCTCCTTCCTCCCTCAACCCTGTGCTACTGCTTCAGGAATCAAGGAGTCCAAGTTGACCTGCCCTGTTCAGCCATTTTGCCTCCAGAGCGCCCAAGCCTCCCTTTGGAGATTCACGCCCAGTTTTGTTAGTAGAACACACATTGCAAAGGCTGATGCAAATGTTTCAGGTCAATGTCTCACAAATCTTTATCATTGGCGGGGTGTCTGTAACCCAGGACAGTGGTTGCCCCTTTGTTTATTCTTTCTATCTTTCTGTGTGCTTGTTGAGATATGCAAGTAATACAGATTAATTGAAGAAAAATTTGAAAATACAGGGAAGGCAAAAAAAAAAAAATGAAAATCACCTATAATCCCACTGTGATGAAGATGTGGGGGCTCTATTAGTTTTCTACTGTTACATAATAGATTACTCCAAAACTTGTGGCTGAAGACAAAAGATGTTTATTATTGTGCAGTCTCTATGGGTCAGGAACTCAGGAGCAGCTCATTGCAGGTTCTGGCTTAGGGTCTGTCATAAGGCTGGAGTCCTCTGAATGAGGTTTGGGTGGGGCTGGAAAATCAGATTGTTAAGTTGGCGGCTCACAAGGCTGCTGACATGGACCCTCCCCAGGACTGCTTGAGAAGGTCCACAACATGGCAGCTGGCTTCTCCCAGAGTAAGTGATCTGGGAGAAAAAAAGGAGGAAGTTGCAATGCCTTTTATGATCTAATCTTGGAAGTCATCTACTGTCACTCTGCCATATTGTACTCATTAGAAGAAGGATACTAAGTCAAATCCACAATTAAGGGGAGAGGACTTAACTTCTAACTCATGAAAGGATGGGAATCAAGGAACTTGTGAGCATATATTAAAGCTGCCACAGTGATCTCTAGTTCGTTAAGCGACGGATTTGTGATTTAAAAAAAAATTTTTTTTAAACCTAAAATGGGATCATATTGTATGGATGGCTTTGTATCCTACCTTTTTGTGCTTATAGCTCAGATCTCCTGGATTGAAATCCTGCTCTTCTACTTAGTAACTGTATAATTTCAGGCGAGCTACTTAACCTCCCTACATCAGTTTCTTTATCTATAAAATTAGAGTAAAATTAAAGCATACTTGATAGGGTATAGGTGAAAAGCACATGAGTTAATACATTTAAACTACTTAAAATCATGTCTGTCACAGGATAGGCAATATGTTTTGGCTCTTATCATGTCAGCAAGGATATTTAAAAAATCTCTTAAAAGATGCATAATGCATTATTATATGGTCACAATGCACCTCAATTCCATTATTAGATCATTTCTAATTTCTTTTACTACTGTGACATGACAAAAAATATATTTGGTTTCTGCCTCCAGTTCTAGACACACAACTCCTAAAATCTCTTGAAATTTCGTGATGGGAGTGTTTTTTGTTCTAATGAGGCAATTTTGCATGGGCTCCTGGATGGCTTCACAAGGGGAATGGCTCACCAAAAAGACCCAGCCACGATTATAAGCCTTGAACTATCAGCTCTGCCTCTTGTCCTCCAGGGAGGGGTTGGGCTAGAGATTGATTTCATCATTGTTCATGATTGCACTTACCTGATGAAGCCTCGGTCCCTAAACTATAGGGTTCAGAAACTTCTGGGTTGTTGAGGACATCCACATGCAGAAAGGCTAGAAGCTCTGTATCTGGAACATTCTGGACCTCACCCTTCATACCTCTTCACCTGGCTGTTCATATGTATCCTTTATAATATATTTAAAATAAACTGAAAAATATAAGTGGATGTTTCTTTGAGTTTTGTGAGCCACAAAAGCTCATTATAAAAACAAATGATCACCCTGAGGAGGGAGATGTGAGAACCCACATTTATAGCCAGTTGGTCGGAAGTATGTGTGAGAACTTGGGACTTGCAGTCAGTGTCTGCAGTAGGCTCTTGTGGGTCTGAGCCCTTGACTCAGGTGATCTGTGCCAACCCTCTTAGTGTCAGAATTGAATTAAATCACAGGACATTCAGTGGGTGCCTGGAGAGCTGGAGAACTGGTTGATGCGGCAATCTCTTCCCCCACATTTGGTGCCAGAAGTGTGGTGAGTAGAGAAATCATTTTTTCGTTTAATTACTTATATTGGTAATGCTGTGATGAACATTCCTGTGGCTCCATCTGTCAGCTGGGGAGGGAGCTCTTTGGAACATATACACAATTTTGTGTATATAAAAGACTTTGTGGAGAAAGGGTCCATGGCCTTCATCAAATTCTCAGAGATTCCTAATTCAAAAGATGTTAAGAGCAGCTTGTTGAAGATACAGTCCTTGGCCACCCAGGTTTGGTCCTGGAGGAAGGGATGGGAGGTGTGATGACAACCTTGATGACAAGGTTGGGAGCACTCATTTACACGAACCAAGCTCCTGGGGAAGTTCTGGAGGCATCGTGTCACATCAGCAGTGAATTCATATGTTGTATTTCATCGTAGCTTATTTCTAGGGTGATTTCTGTAAGTGACTAATCTAACCACCTTATTATTCTTGTTATGAGATCAAGTAACTTTGTGGTCTAAAAATATGTGGTTCTTCAGTCCACTGTATCCAGGCTGATTCCATTTGGGGGTAAGGTACGATTGCCCCCAGTGTGTATGTGCTGTGTGCCAAGCGTTCTACAGTATTTGTTGAATAAATGAATGCATAAATGGAAGTGCTGTCAAAAGTGGAAATGCAAAGAGGAAGTGGCCCATGTTTGTCAGGCCCTGGAATGATGGAGCTTTCGTGATGGCAAGAGATCCAGAGAAAGGAAAAGGGGGCCCAGCATCCTGGTGGAGAAGGGAGATGGCGAGTAGATGCTGCATGGAGATGGCCTGAAGCTTGGGTTCTCAAAGAGCCGGGATGAGTGAGAGGGTAATGGACAGATGTCTCAGACTAGGCAGTGGGGGTGCAGGGAACAGGAAGCACCTGGCCTCCTGTGTGGGGCCAGAACCTGCGGCGATCGCACTCACCCCCACTCAGCAGACCGCCACGGGACTCAGCCACGCTGCAGCTGAGAGCTCAGTGTCCCACCCGGGGCGGCGGGCTGGCGGTGCCTCAGAAACCCACCTCCCACTCACGGCTTCATTTTGTCTGAGCCTCCCCAGCAGCAGCTGCTCAGAAACCACCCAACTTCCAGGCCAGCGGCCCTTAAAGTCTGACTCGTGGGGGCCGCTCATCTATCGTGTGGATCACTAGGCTCCACCTCTTGAGTGTTTAACTTAGCAGGGCTCGGGGGAGCATTTCCAGTGCTGGTGGCTCACAGACCACCTATGTTCCTTCAGGTCCACTGGGAAGTGGATGCCAAGATGGGTTTGGCCATAAATGAGATTTACTGGGGAAATGCCTAGGTAGCGTCAAAGGGTGAGAGCCCAGGAAGGGGGTGAGCTGGAACCCCAGTGCAGCTCTGGTCCCTGTGAAGGGGGGCGGGGTATGGACAGTGAGAAGAGTTAGGATAACTGCAAAGTTCCGAAGGAACAATTGCACCAGGCCACCCTGACTTCAGACACCAACTACAAGTTCAGAGGCTCCAGGACCACTCTCATGGTTCAGTGATTTCTAGAAGGACTCATGGAACACACTGAAAGCTGAGGATTAGTTTATTACAGGGAAAGGATGCAGACTGAAGTCAGTCGATGGAAGAAGCACATAGGACGGTGTCCAGGGACGTGTCAGACCCAGGGCCTTTCTTGTCTTTTCTTCACGGAGTCAGGACAGGTTGCTTTCCATGCATCCATGTGAGACAATATGCACAGAGTATTACAAACCAGGGACGCTCAACTGAGCCCTGGTCTTCCTTCAGAGCTTTGGTGGGGCTCTGTCAAGTAGGCATGACCGGCTGACTGCCCACGTAGGACATCTCTTTGGGGGACCACATCATCCTTCCTTGAGTGACCAGCCCCTACTGTAACTCACAGGGCTCCTAGGGGGCCAGCCCAACGCCCCCAGGCAAACAAAGATTAGCTCCCAGGAGTCAAGGGTAAAGGCCAGACCTCTTTTTGAGCAAGGCTCAATTTTTTTTTCTTTTAAAGATTCTATTTATTTATTTGACACTCAGAGATCACAAGTAGGCAGAGAGGCAGGCAGAGAGAAAGGGGGAAGCAGGCTCCCCATTGAGCAGAAAGCCCGATGCGGGGCTTGATCCCAGAACCCTGGGATCATGACCTGAGCCAAAGGCAGAGGCTTTAACCCACTGAGCCACTCAGGCGCCCCAAGGCTCAATTTTTTACTACTCAGATGGGAAGAGTCTTAGTAGCACGGCTCAGAGAAAGGTTCAGCCAGAAACATGGGGAGTGCCAGAGCCAAAACTGCTTTGGAGGAGTCCTGGGTCTCTCAGGAATGGCCTGCATGAGTCCATCCACTGTTCCCCAATGCTCAGTCCAGGGAGTGTGGCTTCAGGCTGAATGTAGGGGTGGAGCCTGAGGGGCAGCGACTGGAACCTCCAAGCGGGCCTGCTCTCTGCAGCAGGAATGCCGAGTGGCCTCTTGATGGCACGAAGGTGCCACAGGAGCTGGGAAGGAGCAGCGGGGCAGCGGCTGGGTAAGGCTGGTCCCTGGCCTTCCCACTCTGACGCTCATTATGAGGCTTCTCAGCCTGACAGTTCTGCCTCCCTTTCCTCCTCCACCCCAGGCTTCTGGCTCCTGTGATGAGGAAGGTGGTCGGGACTGGGCTGTCCATATGGCCGCGGCAGTGGGGTACAGCCTTGACTGCGTGCTCCCCTCCCACTGAGGCTCTGGAGTGGCTCTGGGCCATGGGATGCAGAGTCTGGGCAAAGCTAGAACAGACGCGACTGGGGTGCGGGTGGCAGCACCCCTTGACTCCGTGAGGGGGTCACTCCTGGGGCTTCTGCTCCAGCTGCTGCTCGCCTGGGATCCCAGCAGCGTGGCCCCAGCTCACACAGAGGAGCCCCAGGAGCTGTGGCTCAGAGTCTCCAGCTCAGGGATGGGTCAGGTGCCCAGAGGCACCTGTGGGGGAGCACGGGCTCAAGGGGCAGCTGGGGAGGAGCCCCCTGAGTGTCCACAGCCAGATCTCCTGTCACGGTCCCTTCTAGGCTTGTGCTGATTTCTCCTTCTGAAACTCCACAAGCCACCGCAAGTTTGGGCAAGAAAGCAGGTGGGGAAACTGAGATTATAGAGAAAGTGTGGCGTATAGCCCAACCATGTGGAACCAGGAAGGGGATGACTCAGAACAGAACGCCAGGGCCGCGGCAGACAGAACGCCAGGGCCGCGGGTGTGTTTTTTGCCGGGCACAGCTGGGCCTGCCCTGCGTCTCACAGCCTCTTTCCTTCTCCCACCTTCGCTCTCACATTGTCTCACTGTTTTCCCTTCCTGAGTTCAGATGCCAGCCCCCGGGCCTGGTGCATGGTCCTTCTAACTGAAGAATGCAGAAGAATCTTTGCACACTTAAAAAAACAAAAAACAAACAAACAAACAAAAAACCCTGGGCCTGGGCCAACTCGCACCAATTCTGAGCCTCAGGGTAGGGATGGGCAGCCTTGGTGGCCCTGCGTGTGACAGAACTCCAACCCTGGAAACACTGTGATCTTGGGGACAGGACGTTTGGACATGGAGGCTGGCCTCCTGGGTCCTTTAACTTACTATACCGTTGACAATTATGATCACACTTCTCAGATTCTAAGACACCATCGGTTGTAAGATGTACCATCAGTTTAATAACTGCTTTTAGGGAGAGAAAAAGAAACATGGCCACCTCAAACGCACACATCAACTCAAACACCTGCTCTGATTTCAGGACTATTAACGTGTGAAAAATAAATGATTTAAAAATGATTTTTTTAAAAGCAGAATTTATATAAAAAAAAACTAAGCAAGAAGAGACATTTTCTAATTCTGGAATTGAGATGCAAAAACCAATACCCACGTTTTGGAATAATAGTTTTAATAGACTTTTACCCTGTGCCATTGCTATCTTTTTGAGAGGAAGACGACATGAGTTGACCTGATAGACATTCAATCAAAAGGATGGCATATTTGTGATATTTATAGTCAGCGAGCAGTGCAAGGTTTAAATTGGTTACTAGATATTTGCATCTTTTAACTACACAGCTGAAATAAGAGAACTGTAGGACCTTTCTGGCTCAGGACAATAATGTTTGTGGAGCACTTTTTAGGTGCACATATTTCATCTTTACTGACTCGTAGAAACGCACCAAAATCTCAGGAGAAGGTGCTAAGACCACTGTGACCTTAGAGATGAGAACAGGAAGCACCGAGATTCAGCAGTGGCTCTGGGACTCACAGGCAGGACGTGGACTTGAACTCAGAGGGTGTGACACCCCCCCCCCCCCCCGCCCTCCCCGCGCCCCCCCCCCGCCAGCGCCAACTGCACTAGACAATCTCTCTTTAAGCTTAAGGGAGGAAAAGAAAGCAGATACAACTGAAGATCTCTAGTCCCTGTGGGCAGTTCGTGTTGGGTCGGTCTAAAAGCAGTGGTAGGCTGGTAACCCTCCCTCAAGATGCCTTGTTTAGAACACTTACTGATATCTTTGGTGTAAACACTTCTGCTTGGGCTGATTTCAAGATACCACTCACTGGTAAAATTCTGAGTGTTTAACAGTTGCCTCTCAGGAGTTGGCGTGACTAGCTCCAACATACCCCTGGTTGAAAGTAGTTGTTTATGTCGATATGGGGCAGTTTGGTCAAGAATGTGTTTTCCGTGACATTTGTTCAGTTAAGCCAACCATGGGTGGGACTCGGGGCATGTGTTTAGGGCCTGACGCAGTGTCTCCCCTCCATCTCCCCTCCTGCTCACGGGGGGAGCCAGCCCCTTGCTGGACTCTGGGAGGGCGAGTGCATGCTCGCCACTCCTCACCGGCCTCCTGAGTGTCACAGATGAAGATGGAGACCCAAGTCCCCATCCAAAGAGAGGCAGTTGCCTCCTTTGTGAACATGAGCATGAACATGAGCATGAACATGAACATGAACATACTCACTTGCCTCCGGAAGCAGAGGGGCAGGGCTGAAAGGAGGTGTAAGAGAAGAGAAACGCAGATTAGAGACGAGGAAAAGGGGCATCTGGAGTGGCAGAGTCGAGGCACTAGCGGAAGGCTGGTGAGCTGTGGTCAGTGAGGGCAGAGCAGAGAACAAACCCTACAAAGCAAAAGGACTGGAGAACATTCAGGTTCCTATCGGGACAGCTCTAGAAACAAAGTCACAAAGTCAGATGCCTACAGGCGCCAGGCAGACGACAGATGTGGGCAGATGAATCAAGGTCTGAAAAAACAGGAGTGGCAGGGCTTGTGGTCAGCTGGAAGCACAATCCCCACCAAAAGATACTGACGAGTCGTGGGGTTTTTGTTTTGGTCTTAACATCCTCGGTCAAACAAAATAGGTCCACGACCTGGATGCAGGCCTCTGGCTTTGTGGGTTCTGTCACCAAGGCTTCCTAGCAAGATGTAGAAGGCCAGACTCAGAGTCAGCTGGCCTGGGGCTGCAGTCTCCCCGCTCCCTGTGTGAGCAGGGGGACACCAGGGGTGGGCGGGCAGTGGGGGCATCCGTCCCAGGTGCAGGCAATCAGGGGTGCATCGTCTAGAACATTTTAAAACAACAATCAAACAAACTAAAATTCGGTCAGTTTTTTATTGTCAACACGTGCTGGCACATCTGAACCACGTCAGTGATCAGAATACCCTCTCTGAAAAGTCCTACATAATCGCTGTGGCTGCTGTTGAGGTTCCCTCATATGGATGTAAGCTTCAATTAACACATTTAAATCACTTATCTGTTAAGGAGCCTTGCATTCTACGTGAAAGTTAATTTGAGAATTAACCCCTGACTCCAGTGGATCTGCCCATAAGAGTATGTTTTGAGAAGAAGTCCCTAATGATTTGGAGCCCTTCTGTTCTAAAGCCTGTAAAATCACATATTCCTGTGGCTCAACAATAAATTCAAAATAAACAATGATCGTGGCTGATTGGAAATGTGAAGAGTTAGTGGGGTTTTGTCATTCTGTGCGCTCGTTGCCGGAACAATACCAAACGGCAATGCTGAAGTGCCTTGTTTTCCCAGGTGTTTAAAGAGCTAGATGCTGGGGCGCCTGGGTGGCTCAGTGGGTTAAAGGCTCTGCCTTCAGCTCAAGCCGTGATCCCAGTGTCCTGGGATCGAGCCCCACATCGGGCTCTCTACTCAACAGGGAGCCTTCTTCCCCCCACATCTCTACCTGCCTCTGCCTACTTGTGATCTCTCTCTCTCTGTCAAATAAATAAATAAAATCTTAAAAAAAAAAAAAGAGCTGGATGTCTATTCTAAAGCAATATATCAAATCATGAACATACTCACTGCTACTCGACCATTTCCCCCGATTTTTACCGAAGAAGAACATCAGAAGTTTACCAGCTGTACTAGAAACGTAGGGTGAATTTTCTGGGGAAGGTGTTTTAGCAGGAATTTTTTGACTGTGCTGATATTTGAAAGCGTCCACACTAGATCCCAAAGAAACAAACCCACGGACCGTATCGCAGCTTCTGGAGTTTGCTGTGATGAGGGATTTTTAGGAATCTTCGACAAACCCGTCACTATGTTTAAGACGTCCTATTTGTATATCTGTTGATTCACGTAAGAGTTGTCCTAAATGGAAATTAATTAACTATGAGTGAAGAGAGATCAAGAACTGTTTGCTGAGCATGAATATGTGAGGTTAAAAGTCTTGACAAAGCCATTAACAAATGAGTAGAGGTTAAGCCTGGAAAAAGAAACCTGTATTATTTATTACTGCAACAGACCAGTCTGTAGGTAGGTTTGTCCCAGTTTTTAAAAATATTGATGTACTTGAAACATACCAATCCATTGTTTTTCCCATTTTTTATATTTTAACACTTGTATATTTTTACAGTATAGTTATACATATGGAAGAAGGTCTCCCCCTACCCCAGTATTTTATTTAAACCGTTTTCCAACATAGGAATGGTTTTGAGACAACCTGATCCTGATCAGTTAATGGCCCAATGGAGAGTCCATTTTGGCAGCACAGAATGATGTTGGGAGCAACCATGGAAATTCTGGAATTTGCAAGTTTGATCTCATGGTCAGGGAGTGGTGGGTCTTGTTCCCACTTGAGAATGAAAATACTGTGAAAGCTTTTCTAGACACCATTCTAGATAGGCAACATGGGGGTTTTCTCAGACACAATGCTCTGACATTGGGCAGGGAAATGGAGGTGACTTTCCTTTCCTGCTGGCTCCTGTCTCCTAGCCAGCCCATTTCACTGTGGGCTCATGGCGGTTGTCTTTGCAGAACGTGGACATGGACACTGGCCAGTCTGATGAAGGGGCAGAGTTAAGGCTGTGAGGATCCCCCTTAAATCACACTAGATGGGTAGAGATGGTGGCTTTTTCTGAGGAATAATTTGAGAGGTCTCTGGCCCCATATAGAGCTCTCTTCTCCCCCGTAAGCCCTGAAATTCTCACCATCGAGGTATTACTCCTCCTCCTCTTACTACTACAACCATTTTTACTCTGCTTCCTAGATATTCTTGTGAATGCACAGAAGTGCCACCTGGAAGAACTTCCATGCTCACCTTCAAAATGACAAGGAAGACCAGCTCCCGAGCAGCCAATCTGGTCATCCGGGGCCTGGAGGCCAGAGTTGCAGAACAGGGATGGGTTTACCAGGAGTCTTAGATGCAGAGAGGCCTGGGACAGGGGAGAAAGAGCGACAGAAGGAGGGGAAGGTGCAGATTCCCCACGCTGGAGGAGTGCCCAGTGCCCAGGGATGTGACAGGCCATGGTCCCAGTCCTCAACGCTTTGCCCAGTTCAGTTCAGGGGTCTAAAAATGTCATGTGTCCGTAGTGGCACGGAGACACTCCAAAGGCAACTGATTTCCTCTTGGAAGCTGTTAAGCTTATTGATTTAAGTCATGACAGGCTCAAGGGCATCGAGAGGTTCTTTCAAAAGGAAATAAAACGGCTTCTGTAGGTGAGTACTCCTTTTTATTTAGGCAGCGGTCTAAATCTATTGAGGTGAAAGCAACTGGGTCTCACCCCTGGAGCAATCTGGGGAGACCTATAAAGTTTATTGATTGGACTTACTTAACTTAAACGGGCTAATAATAAAACAACTAGACCCATCCATCAGTCCCCAGGCCCCCCCCAGAGAATGATTACAGGATGGATTGATTCCTCCTCAGAGATGGCAGTTTATGGGGAAAACACAGAGGGGGTGGGGACAATAGATGCTGCACAATGACATTCTAGGGCAGCATGCTGGGGAGGTCACTTCTTGGCCAGGTGAGCATCCTGGCTGAGGGCCAGGAGCTCTCTGCAAAGAGGCTGCAGTGAGCTCTCTGGACAGCAAAGAGTTAGCCTCATCAGGAAGGTGGTGGGAAGCCGCCAGGCTTATGTTTGCCAAGGAAGAAAGGGCAAGAAAGTGAGGATATTGACACAGGCTAAAGAAGGAGGGGTGTGGGGGGAGGAGGCTGAAAGCCAAGATAACTGAGAAGCCAGCACCCCAGCCTTGCAGTCTGGAGTAGGGTCCTCTCAAGGGCGTGCTGTGCTCCTGGCCTGCCTTTGAGCCAACAGGAAGGACCTGGAGGGCGAGTTACTCAATCCTCTTCATGGAGTATTTCTCTTGCCTTGAAGAGTAAGACATGTCCTTACCTGGGGTTACATGCATTCTTGTTGCAGAGACAAGATGTTCCCACTTAAATGAGATAATGGCCTGAGACCTTGGATGACAAAATGCCAAGTGAGTGGCACTCATTCCACTTCTTGCTGGAATTCAGGAAAAGGGGTGCGCTGTGAAGGCTGGAGGGGTTGAGGAGAACCTCAGAGGGAGTGTGAGACTTGAACTAGGCGTCTCTTGTTCAAGAAGAGCAGAGGGTCTTTTGATAAGTAAATCTGTCTTATGCAAATGTAGCATCTGTGGCTCATTGGGCAAATGCTTGAGGACTGTGGGATAATGTACACAGTGGTTAAATGTGAGAGCTCCGAAGTCAATGCTTGGGTTCCATCCTGGGCTCCACTAACATGGACAAATAACATTTATAAATCTTTCCTTGCTTATAAAATGGGGATTATAATAGTATTTATATGGTAAAACCGTTGTAAAGATTAAATGAGACTGATGTTTATAAAGCTTTTAACACAGGGCCTGGAGATTAGAAAACAGTCAAGAAATGATAGAAATGATAGTCACTGCCCTTCTTATTCTTAGTGGTTGTCAGTATTCAGATTACCAGCAGGTTCTGGAGTTCCCTAGTCGTGGGTGGTATTTCTACGAGCCCATGTTAGTCTCTTGAATTGTATGCATGGTCCTCACCTAGAGCCTGGGCAAGAAGGCCCAGGAGCCCCCTGAGGAGGAGCACGATGGCCATAGTGTACCACAGCCCCAGCCAGCTAGTTCAGCACCTGCGGGGCAGAGATAACCAACCCCCGACCTTTCCAGAACCTCCCCCAAAAGCACCACTGGATTGCTGGCAGGGATGTAATGAGAGAATGCAGCCCGGAGTTTTGAATCTGAAGTGGCCTAGAGAATAAATAGCTTGAAGAAGCTCTGAGAGAAGACAATCCCTTTGGGCATCCAACAGAGATGCATCTAGAAGCGCTGGCTCCCCACAGCAACAATTACATAAACGGGCTCCTGACGCTGTGGAATGAAAAAGAAACCAGTCTCCAGGGCAATGCCAGGCTGCCCCGGGTGATGTTTACAAACACCTCCAGGGCTGGGAAAGGAGCAGGGGTTCCTCACTCAGCCTCTAGCTCCTCCTTCCTTCTTTTTCCCTGTGCAGACAGAAGCTGCGGGAAGAAGAAGCCCTCAGGATGGGGGATGAGGAGGGAAATGGAACTTGCATAAATGGTATTTTCAACAGATTGGTAGGGATTAGCCAGGATCTCTCAGAAATCAAGAAATGCACAGGGTACTTGCATTTTTTAAGGCTCCTGGTAACTTAAAAAAAAGGAGAAATGTCAAAACAGAATCACAGAAATTGCGATATTTTTGGAAACTTTGCATTTAATAAATTGGTATAATTTAACACCGAAGGCACTGAGTTATTCGCAAGGTAATTGCAGGAGTTTTGAAAAAATATTAATTCATAACGTACGGGAGGCAGTCTGATCTGAGAGTGGGGACACCTGGGTGAGCTGTATAAAGAACATCGTCTTCTTTCAACGCTGCTGTCAGTACGGCTCTGAGACTGTAGGTATAACCTCATTTGGAGATGAGCCAAAATATTAATTTTGAGGCCTTTGGTTGGCCTGGGATGAACGGAATAAATGGTTTTCCCAACATAACACACTGCCCCCACTGGTAGCCCTTGGCATAGCAGAAATAAATAATCGATGAAAGTGTAGCATTTTATGGAGATCCAGAAGTCTTAGCTAGTATTCAATAAAGATTCCTTTGTTGAGTTAGAGAAGTACTAAAGAAGGGATTATTATGGCTTCCGGGACAGCATTTTGGGGGGCTTTTTTGCCTTTAGGATCCAAATTTCATGAAAGCACTGCCAATGAGATTCAGTTACATACACGCGTCTCCACAAAAAGCCTAAAAAGACTGAGCCAAAATGCTGATGGAAGGGAAATGATCCTTCATTACCAATGTAGGTCTATGAGATACCTCTTGTGAATCACTTCTGAGGTTTAGGTCTCTCCTGTCCCTTATTCTGGCTGTGTCCAGTTCTGTGGGCTGCCAGCCAGTTTGCACAGGTGTAGTTGATTATGACTTACCTCAGGGGCGCTTTTTGTACCCCTCGCTTTCTGCCTCTGCACCTCTGAGTGAGGGTGCGGGCAGGGCCGCTATGGAAACATCCTTGTCACTCGCTCATGGGCAGCGTATGCTGTGGCAACCATGCGACTTCACCTGGTGGTCTGGGGGCATGAAGAACTGCTGTCCCCTTTCTACACCCCTTGGTTGGTGCTGAGACACCTTTCAGACAGCGATGCCACAGTACGATCCTGGGATCGTACAAACAGTAGCCTGTCGACATGGCCAACTCATTACGTAGTTCTGAAGTTCTTAGTTCATAGTTTTCTTCCTTCCTCACTACCACTTTTCCCCACCACCTCCTCTCCTCTGCTCCTTTGGTAACTTTTCCGGGAAAGAGTTTGGCCTCTGTCTTAGGTTCTGCTCTGTGCAAACCTAAAACCCTTTTCCTAAGAACTGGTGGCATACCTGATCTTCCTTTTACTGCTTCTTGCAATTGATTTTTTGAACCTAAACGCAAGATTTGACATGGAGAAGTGTTACATGCCATCTGCTGAAATGTTTTTTAATTCTGATTCTGTCATTTAACAATGTTACCTGTTCTTCCTAGCCTTGAGGTATCTTTAAATTTGTTCATAAAATTTATTAGCTGTTTAAAAAAAAGCCGTCAATGACCAACCTCTGTAACCTCATCTCATGCTTCGCTCTTCCTGAAACTACCCTCCCCGCAGCCTCACCTCCTGCAAGTGCACGAATGGGCCCAGCTCTTCCTCCTCAGGGCCTTGCACTTGTTCTTCTTTCTGCTTAGAAGCCTCTTCCCTCAGGCTCTTCGTGTGGATCCGTGTCCTACTTCAGGACTCAGTTTAAACATCACTTCTCGAAGAGAGCTTCTCCAACCGCTGTCTTTCAGTCATAGCATTTATTCCAATCCATGGGTCCCATGGGTCCATTGCTTCTTTATTGTTCAGTGCCCTAATTAGAATGCGATCTGTAGGAAGGCAGGGGTATTGCCTGTTTTCTTCACTGCTGTGTCCCTAGCACCCAACTTGGCTCTGACACCAAGGGACTCGGGAGGTACCTGATTTATTCTCCATTTGAGCACTAGATTCCATCCCTTCTCAACTACCCAAGGGCAAGTCACCAATTCTCCCTCCTCTCTCCTGTGTCATTATCCCCCTTTGCCGAATCATTCCCATCAGCAGATATGCTAGAAGCTCGCCTGTCTGAAAAAATAAAACAAAACAAACAAATAGACAGCAACCAAATAAACTGCTCTTGGCTTGCATCCGGTACACACTTTATTTCTTGTCTGTCTTCTCCAGTAAATGAGAAGCTGTAGGAATTTTTGTTTGTTTTGTTTACTGTGATATTCCTTGTGCCCCCAAACTGCCTGGCACACAGTAGGCATTCAATAAAAAAAACTGTTGGATGAATGACTCATTTTACAGATTGAATGAATAAAGCAATATACCTGTTTTTAATTAACAGAGAAAAAAAAAATCCATCTGTATCCTGAGCAATGTCTAAGTAAGTTAAAAGATCAACCTTCAGCTAAGAAAGCAAATATACGTCAGACAGCTCTGTGGAGATAGATGGTGGCTATCTAACCGTGTAAGTGATGCGGGGAAGGACCCTCTTTCATTCTCTGGTGCTGCCTTCTAAAAGCTCAACAGGGCCGTTTAATGGAGAAAGGAAAATCAGCAGTAGACTCTTCGGCATTCAGAGTGGCCTTGCCTTAGAGATGGAAAAATTGAGGTCCAGAGATAGTAACTTCTCCCAAAGTCTGTATTCTCCCTTCTAAAGCATAATCCTTCACTGAACACATCCAGATAACTAACTCACAACAAAAGAGAATTTCTTATGCTTGCTCAGAAACTGGGCCCGGAGAATTGCTTGTTGGAAAATTGGCATGCGATAATAGCACCAGCCAGGAGATGGCGATGTGCCTTTCTCTCCGGGAGGGCTACTCTCTAGGCAGCCACTGAGGGACTGAGAGCAACTGGGACCTGGCCAGGGTCAGCCAGGGGCCTCTTGGGAGGAGACCCCCCCCAAAACAGTGCTCTGCTTCAGAAGCCCTCATTCTTGTTGGCTGGGTCCCCATGAGTAAAATAGTTGTTGCTGAATAAGATGCATTTTTAGGGCTTCAGATGCCAGAGCAACTAGGAATTCAGGACCGTTGGCAGGTCCACAGTCAGGATATTTATCTCAAATTCAGGGAGTTTGAAAATCTAGGACAGCTCCTTGGCAACCCCGTACCGACAGTCCTTTTGTTCGACTTTTCTTAGGCTTAGACGAGAGCCAACGAGATTTTCTCCGAGATGGAGCCCCACCCTGGCCAGCATTCGACCACAGGAATTATTCATCCGGGCCTTGGGGTCCACCAACCCCTGGAACTGGGTGCAGAATTGCCCTCCAGGGTTGAAGGTCGGGGGATGTGCTGATAGATAGTTACAGTTTCTGGGGAGAAAGCCCATTGTTTTCATGTCTCTGGGACAGCTCCACGATTCAAGAAAGGTTACAAAACTACTCTCAAAATCTTCCCTTTGCTGATTCTTTACCCCCAGGGAGTCCCCTGAGGTACTCCAATTCTCGATTTTTCACTGAGGGGCGTACCAGTTGGGGACTGGCCAGGAGAAGGAAACTGCATCAGTTACTTGAACAGAGAAGGTAGTATAAAAATTGTGAACTAAGAACCGAGCTGTTAACTTGGTGACTGAAAAGGCAAAACCAGCGCATGAGGGTGTCACAGAGGTAGCACCTGCGGGAAGCAGCCACTCCCCATGGGGCCAGGCATGGGGAGAGGTGGGGATTATTAAAAACTTAGAAACCTGGAACGCATACTTCGAGAAGGAGGCACTGCTGGGCTGAGCTGGCGTCTCTGAGCTGGAGAGGGGCCCACAGGGACCTGGTGTCTCCTGGGAGTGGGGAGCGTGAGGAGGCTCAGGGTAAGCGTTGGGAAAACTTCATACTGTGTGCACGTGACACTGTGAGGGAGAACTGCCACTGCCCAGGCGGAGAGGGGACACTAGAGTGACATTGAAGGGACCGGAACCCCACAGGTAGCACATACGATAGAACATGTTCTCCAGCTCGGCCCCCTCCCTCTAACTCTTCCCATAGAAGAGTTACCATGGAGCCTGGTGTGCAGAGTCTGGGCCTCACAAGGAGGAGCCCAGAGGGGCAGGTTTGGAGCTGAGAGACTGTAAGTTCAAAAGGTCTCCCGAAAAATTTTGCTCACTCTAATATTCACAGCCGTTATCCAATCTGTTCATGCCCAGGCTTTCTAGCTCTTAATAGAGTCATCGTTGGGCAGCATCTGGGGGCACATACAGCGGATTTACTGCTCCGTGGCAGGCAGGAGCAGTCATCTGCTTCCGTGGTCTTGCAGGGATGGGAGCAGTGGTGTCTGTCAGCATTTGTAATCTCTGGTCAGGATGGGTTTCTAAATCGGGTGGGGACAATGGATAATCCTTGATCATAGCTCCACGGTGGCTGCGGGCGCTGCTCTATTTACTTAGTGGGTGTCACCTCTCCAGTGATGTTCTCTGGGCTTCTGAACCAGAGTCCAACTCATCAACAACCACCCACTCTTTCCTTGGGCGCTAGGAAATCTCCCAATTCTGAAAACGTGACTCATGGAGTGGAATCAAAGCAAATTTGTTTTGGTCTCCCACTGTCTTTTCTTGTCCATTCAGGGAAATGAGCTTTCTTCTGCCCCAGACAAAATTTAGGGCAAGCCCCATGATTTTCTAGTCATGCTTAGTAATACCAACAATCGTCTGGTCACTTGGAAACATAGAGCTGGAATTTAGTAGTTGAAATATTCTTGCTTTAAAATCAAAGCTTCCTGCCCTGTCCCACATCAAGATTATTGAAAGGTGGGGAGAAAGGGGCTAAGGGGATGGGTATATGGTCAGCTGCTTATGATTTTCCTCCGCCTTCTCCAGCTTGCTAACTATGAGTCCTGACTCTTTCAGAGCTAGAGTTCTAGAACGGAGAAGAAGTGAGGAGAGCAGGGAAGTTTTTACATGACTGGTCTTGGCATGGATTTATCACCTGCTTTCGTTGCACTTGGCAGTTGTTTGAAGGCTGACTCTCTGAGGCTCTTTTGGATGACCTTCAGTCCCAATTGCTGAAGATCTCTTTCCTGAAGTTTGCTTCATAGGACAAATATTCTGTATTCTAGCCACTCACTCACTCTTTCTTCAGCCTTTGTGAATGTGGTGATAGCTCAGGCTGCTCTCTGAGGTCTGTTTGTCCCTCCCTGCAACCCTCTTGGACATATCTAAGACAGTCTTTCACTACTGCAGATGAAGGTGGGACTTTTCCTCTACCCTTTTATATTCAGTGACTGGACCCTGCAAATTAAAATGACCAGGGACAGATTAAAAGGAGAGAAGGTCTATGTTTGTCTAATGGGCGGGGTGGGGGTAGGGCTCACACAAAAAGGAGTGGAAATCCCCCAAAGCAGTTAAGACTGGTGTCTTGTATACCATTTTCACAGTGATAAATTATAAAGAGACAAGACAAGTTAAAAGGGGGGGTGCTGGGCTCCTAGGGGTGGTAAATCGTGGAAATAAATACACAGGGGAAACAAATGGAAGGTAAGAATTATTTTTGCGCTATGGTGAGTGCTGTGAAGTGTGCAAACCTGGCGATTCACAGACCTGTACCCCTGGGGCTAATAATACATTATATGTTAATAAAAAATTAAAAAATTAAAAAAGTAATTTTTGCAAGGCTTCTTATGTAAGTTCAAGTCAGCGCTCTTAGCCATTATGAAAGAGAGGGAAGGGGGCAAAGCATGAAAGGAAATGTATGCCTTGCTTTGACAAAGAAAGAGAGGGCACAGAGTTCCTCTTGTGTGCACTGTTTCTTAATTGCCTTCAGCTCAAAATAATCCACATGTCAAAGTGGTGTATTTTAGGGTGGTATATTCTTATCCCTTTTGCTGCCAACCCTAATTTGGGTGAGGCTGCTATCTGGCCACATCCTTAATCATTGTTGTGACCAATTTTGAGAGCACAAACTGTCACTGACCTTTTTACTCCACAAAGACACAGTCAGCCCATCCCTGTCCTTCGGATTTTCCAGGTGGGAATTGGACACTTTTGTACTGTGTCTCCTAAATCTCTCAGTGGACATGTTGGATCCCTTTTACCTAAACTTGTGACAAGGTCCTATACTCCCTTTTCTCTCTCATGGATGATACTGGGACTCAAAGTACATCGAAAATGTTCAAAAATCCCCAAAGTACATCGAAAATGAACAAAAATGTTCCCGCTGCTGCCTTTTCTTACCTCCAAACGCTTAGCCATTTTATCACCATGAATGAGGAGCACAACGGTCACACAACTGGTTTCCTCTGCCTGCTTGCCTGCCTGCCTTCCCGAGCCCGCATGGAGGTCTGGCACCTCATTTTGGAATATGATCTCTGTCATCTTCAGGCCTTGGCAGAAATTTCTATTTTAAGGTATTGTTCCATGTGTTTGTTGAGAAAAATGAACAAAGTAACTGAGTTGTTTTATTATTCCCAAAGCATCAATATTCTTAAAGTTTCCAAACCTGAGTAAAATGGCTGGCACAGGTCTTTTTCAGTCCACTAGGGACTGTCCAGACATGCTGCAAAACTTCACTCAGGTCCTAGGAATCATCTCCCAGCAGGAATCACTAAACTGTTTCCAATCCCTTGTAAAAGGATCGAAAACTCTGGGGTGCTTTGGCAGACTTTTCTCCACCTCATGGGCCGACCGTGAGGACTAAATGAGATCATATATGCAAAACGTATTTTTTTAATTTTGTAAACTAGAGGCCACCAAGGCTCAAACATGCAGGGGACTGTCATGATTTATGGATACTTTGAGGGGGCTTTATCTCTCTAGAATTTCTCAGGACAGTCATAAGCAGGCACTTAGAGTTCAAAGAGGAAATTTTTTCTCATTAGAAATAGATCCAGAGCAAACAATGGGGCTATTGGCAAGCGTTTCTAAGGAAAAAGAAAATACACCTAGAGTGTACTTGAGCAACATTGGGAGATTGTGCTGCCCCGAGCCCCACCTCTATGCCCTTGGCTTTCCTCAGGGTCACCTGCAACCTGTTTCCCAGCACTTCCTGTTCCCGCTGCTGCCTGTGGGGGCTCTCTGGACCCTGGCGTTTGCTTGTCTGAGGTTAGCAGGATGAATGCTCCAGGAACAACCCTTCCCCCATGGAGGATGGGTGTGCAGGTCCCCAAGGACCATTCTGAGGTGTGTTCCCATCTCTCAGAGGGTCCCAGTGGGATCCAGCCCTTCTCTTACCGGGGTAGCCTGCTCACGAACAGCCTTGCCTCCCTTCCCGGTTCCCAGTTCTCTCACCGAGCTTTCTGGGTTCACCACGTCAACTACTTGCAACCCGAATCTTTGCCCCAGAGTCTGCTTTCAGGAAGAGCTACTGGAGCTAAGGCAGAAAAGCCATGAGGACTTATCTTTGGCAGGAAAATGTCAGTTATACTAACTGAAATAGTAGCTTCTGCATAAACCTAGCTATCGGATAGAAATTGTTATGTGACCATAATGCCTTGTGGTTGTTGAGAGTTTCCTTCAGGATCCCAAGCAGTTTCCGCTGCCTCGCTCTCCGCCATCGTAGAAGTGGCTGCTGTCATTCTGTCTCATTTTCTAGATGAGGAAATAGACACACTGAGCGGCGCAAGGCCATATAACGTGGACGTGACAGATCTGGGACTCTGACTCAGGCAGTTTGGTTCTAGAAACCACACTTGTATCTCCTCACTGTGCTTTTCAAACTACTGAACACCAAGTAAGCCAAGAGCAGGGTTGCCTGGCACCGTTCCTCTCTTGTGTGAGAGGGAGGCCCAACTCCAGCGTTGCTGAGAGACAGAGGGTACAGTAAGACGCAAGTAGATGGGGGAATTCGAAGTCTGAATCCAGAAACCACAATTCCAGTCCTCTTACCTGCTGAGTGACCTCGAACTCATCACTCTGTCCCTCAGTTTAAATCTTATGCATACGTTGTATGTGTGTGGGTGGGAGGGTCTGGTGAAAAATTATGTCTGACTAATTGGTTTGTGGTGAGGTCCGAAAGAGAGGGTGCTTGTGGGGCCCTGGGCAGACCCTGAGCCTGATGGGCGATTTTGGAGGCTGTGACATCGGCCACAGGCTCTGAATCCTGTCCTTTCTACACATCACCATCCCCTTCCTCCTGACTCCCAGGACTCACGACTCTGACTTGCCACCTCCCTGAAGGAGGTAGAATGATGTAGGTGACAGAGGATAGGTATTTGGAATCGGACGCAGATTTGAATCTCAAAATCCTTGTGGTTTCTACTCGTTTCCTTTTTTGAAATAACGTTATTTAATCTCTCCAGGCCTCTGTTCTGTCACCTGTAAAATGGGGATATAAAACAGGACTATGGAAACAGTTAAGCGGGCAAAGCACACAAAGAGCTTAGCGCAGCCAGCATACGCCAGTGCTCACAACATTGATAGTTACTGTTAATACTCTTGGCTTTATGAGAGAAAAACATGAGCTGCGTCCAAAGACAGCAAGGAGAAAGGGTGATTTGAGATGATATATAAGAAGAGGCTTATTGGCTCTCACCATCTACTTAAGAGAAAGTGAGAAAGCCTCAGTCTGTCATTGCATTCCTGTTTACTTTCAAATTCTGTACATCTTGCTGGAGAGAACCATAAAGAAGGTTTGAAGAGGAATCAATTTTGGAAACCATTATTAAAAGCAACAATGATGTAACACAAAATAATCTATGAGCAGTGAGCCCACATGGAGTCCTTAAACACAAACCAGGCTTTTATTTCTGAATCTTGCTCCCTCCTCACAAACAAATGAGCACACGGTGTTTGGGGGAAGGGAGTAGGGAATGCAGTGTGCTGAATCTCGAAAGACTGGGAAGATTGCCCTGGGCCGCTGGGTGTGGACTTTGGAAGGAGCAGGAAGGAGCAGGGCAGGGGCAGAAGTGTAGGGGGAGAGGGTGAGAAGATTGAAGACACAGGAGGAAATGGCGAAGCAGGAAGCTGGTGCCGGCCTCCCACCTGAAGACAGAAACCTCCTCACCCACCCCTCTCTCTCCCTGGTGGGCTCCGGGAGAGGCCCCTCCAGGCTTCACCAGGTTTAAGTGCCTATCGGAGATTCTGTACTTGTTAATTTGTCAGGTTTACAAGAACGGAGAGAGCCTGGACGTTTTCCCACGTCGGGGAAGTGAAAGAAGAAAGAGTTCTTTACTTTTAGGGCCATATGCTGAATGACAGAGGTCAGTGTTTGCAACTGATCCGCGTGGGCGAGGGCTCCTAATTATTTCCTGGATAACCTGTTATCTATTAGCCATCAGGTTGCTTGCCAGAAAATACCATGTCTCCAGAATTCCTGGTCTGGATTCTGATGATCGGATTTTTTTTCTTTTTTAAAGATTTTATTTATTTATTTAAGAGAAAGAGAGAGAGAGAGAGATCACAAGTAGGCAAAGAGGCAGGCAGAGAAAGAGAGGGAACCAGGCTGTCTGCTGAGCAGAGAGCCTGATATTAGGCTTGATCCCAGGACCCTGAGATCATGACCTGAGCTGAAGACAGAGGCTTAACCCACTGAGCCACCCAGGTGCCCCTGGATCTGATTTTTTTATGTGTTTTGTTTTATTTATTTTATTTTGTTTTGTGGGGAAGTATGCATTGGGGGCAGGCAGCCGTGAGTCCCATTGGCAGAAGGGCTGTCTTGTCTGGCCCCCTGCCCTTAGCTTGTACTGGAAGAGAGAATGGGGAGGAACCCAGGGCACAACAATTCTGCTAAACCACCCCCCCACACCCCATACCTCCCCGTCCCCCGCCCCAGTGGAACCCAGCAGGTTCTCTTCTTTGTCCTGGCTTCTTGACTCACACTACTTCAGGAGACTCAGCTTTGTTATAATCTTCTGGAAAAGCTTCTAAGAGAAATGTTTTTCTGGGCTGATATCATTTGCTTAGAGAACAAGGAAAAGTCTTCAGATAATCTTCCGTTAAGGGAAGGGAAGGCAGGGAGCCTGTCAGAATTCAATAGGCCTGTTCGGATGAGGAGGGGCAGAACTTGGCCAACACCCAGGGGAGCTCAATTATCATCAGGCATCCGTTACACCCATGGCCTCTGTATTGTTCTGAGGCACCGTGAAGTGTCAGCAAATAAGAGGGGCACACAAGGATAGGGCATCATCCCTTTTCTTTTTATAAAGGTGGCACACGTTCATTGCTTAAACGTTAAGAAATTTCAGAAAAGCGCTAAGCAAAAACCACTCAAAATTTCATTCCTTTGAGATAACCACTCAAGGTTGAAAGAATAAGAGGAAGTAGTTTGAATTTTTAAAACTTAGAAACTCAGAAGGGAACTGTGCAGTCGAGACTCAGACCTCCTCTGAGGAAAAGGTGCTACTTAAGGGTTGGTTTCTGGGGTTCCGGTGGAAGGAGCCCTTAGGGTCGGAAACCAGAGCTCTGAGAGGGGTTGGTGCTGGTTGCAGCCGGTGTTGATGAACTGCTGAAGTAAGACTGTTGGAAAAACTGTCACACTGTAAAGCATTTCCCTGCTGCTAAGAGAAGGACTTGCAGCCAGGGAGGGGCAGTGGCGGGGGAAGGTCGCTGGAGTGAGATACCCCGGGGGAATCGGGAATCGCAGCCCCAAGACAAAGCAGGAGGGAAGGAGACCTTCTCCCTTCTCCAGCCCCGCAGCCCCCTCCCTGGCTGGCAGCCCCCCACCCAGAGGCAGCAGGCAAAGTGGACTTGCCTTTCGCTCTAGGCTCCAGGCTCCCAGGGCAGAGTGTGAAAGGGTGGGTTTGGAACCCAGAGATAGTAACAGGTGTGTTTGGGTCTATTTGCTCTTTTGTGTTTCTTCCTTCTGTCCTCTATTTAGCTTGTAGGACATTCATATGTTTCCCAAGAATTGAAACTGTACACAAAGGCAAACCCAGAACAGCACCCATGCACCCCTCTTTCTTTACCCCAGGCACCCTCCACCCCCTTGTAAATATTCCACTCACGGTTTTCTGATTTATCTTTAGTATGAGTGTGTGGCTTTTTCCTTTTTGCTTTTCAAGATTTGGCAGATACTTATGTTTTCTTATTCCCTTTTATCTCTTATACTAAAGTGTATTATTTATAATTGTTTGCACTGGGGCACCTGGGTGGCTCAGTTGGTAAGTGTCTGCCTTCCGCTTGGGTCATGACTCCAGGGTCCAGGGATCAAAGCCCAAGTCAGTCTCCCTGCTCTGCTCAGCGGGGAGCCTGCGTGGGGAGCCTGCTTCTCCTTCTCCCTCTCGTGCTTGCTCTCTCTCTCTTTCTAATAAAAAAATAAAATAAAATCTGTTGTTAAAAAGATAATTATTTGCACTTAGCATTTTTCATTTACTATATTCTGGAAATCAGTTCATAGAGATTTTCTACATTTTTTTTTATTGTTGTTGTTAACAGTATTTCAACCAAATGTCATCATTTATTTAATTAATCTTTCATGTTTGGGGATTTAAGGTATTAACATATTTTTTGGAAATGACAAATAATGTTGCATGAACAACCTAGTACATGCATATTTTTAAAATTGTTGGATGTGTACCTTTAGGATAAACTCCTAGAAGTGGGATGACTGTGTCAAAGGTTGACTGGCTCTGGGTTTGTTAGATATTTGCCAAATTCCTCTCCATTTGGTATTCCCACTAGAAATAGAGTGCCCATTTCCCCAGTCTCCCCAGCAGAGTGTATTGTCAAGCGTTTGAATATTTGCGCATCTGATGAATGAGAAATGCTATCTTCGTATGGTTTTCATTTGCATCTCTCTTATTATGAGTGAGGTCGGACATCTCTTCCTGTTTCAGGGTCCATTTTTATTGTCGTTGTTAATTTTCTGCTCGTGTCTTTTACCCATTCTTCTGGGGGATTTTTGATCCTTTTCCCGCAACTGAAAAAAATTAAATAAAAACTTAATTTTTATTAATATAAAAATTTATAGATTAAGAGGCCTGGGTCCTTAATCTGTGGTATTATGTGGTAAATCTGTTTTCCAAATCTGTCCTTTGAATTTTTGATCTTGTGAATGGAGTTTTTGCCCGGCGAAACCTTAAATTTTTTAAAGTAATTAAGTGTATCAGTTTTTTATTTTATTGCATCTGCATTTTGAGACACAGGTTTTCCCCATACACCGGTTGTAGAAGGCTTTACGCATATGTTCTTCTAGTAACATGTTTGTTTCAGGTTTTGCATTTAGATCTCTGACCCATGTGGAGTCCATGGTATCTTTTCCCAAATGCCTGTTTTGATGATCTATCCATGTAGAACAAACTATCCCCAAGTGTAGTGGCTTACAGTGAGATTTGTTTTATTAGCTTCCATAGCTCTGTGCGTAGATCTGGCTCAGCAGGGCAGTTCTTCTGCTAATC
The DNA here is from genome assembly GCF_009829155.1 of Mustela erminea. Lineage (NCBI taxonomy): Eukaryota > Metazoa > Chordata > Mammalia > Carnivora > Mustelidae > Mustela > Mustela erminea. Next base: position 112,184,779 of record NC_045618.1, read on the forward strand.
TTGCTTGGCTTCTCCTGCACGGGTGCAGTGCTTGGGGGCTGGGGCTGGAGTTGTTTCAAGACTTCATCTGGGAGCTGGGAAGGCAGGGCCTCTCTCCTTTTGCGTGTATTTCCAGGGGTTCTTATCTCCATTTGGCATCTCCATTTGGACTTCCCAACAGGATAGCTAGGTTGCTTTTTCTTTTCTTCCTTTTTCTCTTTCTGACTCTCTCTCTCTTTTTTTTTTTTTTAAAAGATTTTATTTATTTATTTGACAGACAGAGATCCAAGTAGGCAGAGAGGCAGGCAGAGAGAGAGAGAGAGAGAGAGGAGGAAGCAGGCTCCCTGCTGAGCAGAGAGCCCAACGCGAGGCTCGATCCCAGGACCCTGAGACCATGACCTGAGCCGAAAGCAGAGGCTTTAACCCACTGAGCCACCCAGGCGCCCCAGACTCTCTCTCTTTTTTAAGGTAATCTCTCCACCCAATATGGGGCTCAAACTCACTACCCCGAGATCAAGAGGGGCGTGTTCTCCTGACTGAGCCAATCAGGTGCCCCTCCTCTCATTATAAAAGTTTTAGATAGATTTCATATATGATAAAATTCACCTCTTTAAAGTTCAGACAGCTCCGTGGTTTTCAGTACAATCGCAGAGTTGTACAAGCATTGCCACCATCGAATTTTAGAGTATTTTTAACATCCCGGAAAGAAACCTGATATTCATCAAGAGTCATTCCTCATTCCTGTGGCAGCCCTCATCCCTGTTCTGGCCTCAGACAACTGCTGATCTCTTTTCGGTCTGTATGAATGGGTCTATTCTGGATTTTTCACCTAAGTGGAATCATAACAATATGTAGTCTTTTTGGACTGGCTTCTGGCTTCTTCATGTTTTCCGGGTTCATCCATATTGTAGCACGAATCAGAACTTCATTCCTTTTTAGATACTAACAACGAGCCACTGCGCCGTGACCTCACAATGTGTTTATCCAGTCATCTGTAGGTGGGCATTTGCACTGCATCTACCTTTGGGCTATTGTGAATGACGCGTCTGTGGACATCTTTTTACAAGTGTTTGTGTGGGCAGATGTTTTGATTTCTCAAACCTTTACACCAAGAGTGGAGTTATCGGATCCTATGTTTAGCCTTTTGAGGAATTGCCACTGTTTTCCAAGGTGGTTGCACTTTCTTTTTTTTTTTTAATTTCGCCAAAAGCTTTCTTATCATTTAGGTGAAATCACATTTTTTTTCTCATTAGACCCATTCAAATGGTGACTTATATTAATGGATTATTTAATAGTGAATTATCCTTGCATTCCTAGTATAAACCCAAGTAAGTTATTTCTTGATGCCATCTCCGAGTTTCAGTTTTGCTATCTGTAGATTGCAGTATTTACTTTCATAATGTTGTGAAGATTTAATGAGATAGTGAATGTGAAGTGCCTTTCGCAGTGCTCAGCATAGTGTAAAGGCTCAATAAATGTGAGCTATGTGTTACTACCTATAAGGAGCTTCTTTCAAAACCCAGGACATTTCCCAGACACAAAGCCTGAGCCAACTAAATGTCTGTGAGAGAGACTGTCTATGGGGAGCAGGGCACTCAGTTGCTTAGGGCTGCGATAATGTGAGATTGAAAGTGGACTGCCGCCATTTCGACCGCAGTCTGTACTTTCTAAGGATCAAGTTCTTCTTTCAAGCTTATCTCTCAACTCAGGCAAAGTCCCTGCAGACAAAGCATCCCTTGTTGGGAACCTAAACTACCCTCTTAAGCAGTAAGGACTGCACCGAACCAGCAAGACCCTGGTGGCTGACCCTGAGACAGGGATCAACCTGACCTTCACTGCCCACCTGCACATACCCATTGACTTTTGTCCCACATTTTCCTCATATGAACCTGGAAGTATTCGTAGCACTTTGGAGACCATCTTTGAGACTCTAGCCTGCTGTTTCCCCAGTGTTGGCCTCACTGAAGTTAATCCTTTTCTTATTTCACTGCCACTTGTCTCTCTGACTTTGGAGTTTATACACCACCCCCCCCCCCCACACACACACGCACTGGGGTCTCAGTCCCCAGTTGCTTGGTCAGAGCTCCTAAAAAGCTTTGTCATTCCCTGAGTGATAGGTGTGACAGGGGAGTCCCCATCCAACCACAACTGAGTGATCCTAATGGGGTGACTCCTGGAAAGCGGAGGCTGCTTGGCTGAGAACCTGACCCTGTGATCAGAGGGTCTGAATTTTCAGCCCCGCCTGTGACCTCTAGTAAGCAGAGGGACTGGAAATGGAGTTATCCACCAAAGGTCAATGATGTAACCAAGCTTGCCTATTTCATGGAACCACAAAAACTCTAAATGAAGGGGTTCAGAGAGATTCCAGGTTGGTGAGTATACCCACGTGCCAGGAGGATATCGCACTCAGGATGGATCTGGACCTCACTCTTTGTACTTCTTATCTGGTTATTCATTTGTATCCTTCATAATCAATCATTAATAGCACTTACAGTGTTTCCCTGTATTTTATGAGCTGTTACAGCAAATTACTAAACACAAGGAAAGGGTTGTAAGAACCTCTGATGTATTGCTAAGTTAGACAGAAATGTAAGTCACTTAGGGACCCATTCCTTGTGATTTGCATCTGAAGTGTAGGTATGTCTTATGGGCCTGAATCCTTAACCGGGTTAGTGTCAGAATTGAATTAAATTACAAGACACCCAGTTGGTGTCCCCAGAGAACTGGAGAACTGCTTGTTGTGGGAAACCCACACATTTGGTGTCAGAAGTCTGGTGAAGGGCTCAGGCATGGGTTGGAATCCTGGGTTTACCAATTCCCAGCTCTGTGTCTTCGGGTATGCTTTGCTTAACCTCTCTGAGCTTCCCTTTTGTCATCTGGAAAATAGAAGGATTAATGTCTACTTCGTTTACCTGGTGTATGAATTAACCAAGATCATTTCTGCAAAGCACTTAACCCATAGTAATATCATACAGTGAGATGGACCTCGAGGTGGGGGGAATAGTTAGTCTGACAAAAGAAGAAAGTCATGAGGTGGCAATATCCTGACTCAGAAGGAACTGACCTGACCAGGGTAAACCATCTCATTTCCACTCTTCTCTCCTCTCAAAAAAAAAAAAAAAAAAATGGAATTAATGTTTCCTAACATCATTAAGCAGGGTGGTATGAGGGAGGGTGCCTTGGCCAGAGATACTTGGATTCCAGTTTTGATTCTCCCAGAAATGGCTGCCTAATGTTGGATGAATCCCTCTCCAACTACATCAGTAGCTTTCAAAGTTTTAACCGCTTCTCAAAACAAACATGGATTTTACACCATGGTTTAATATTTATGTATCTATGTACACGACCAAAAAAAAAGTCAATAATACTCATCTTTACTGTTGGAGTATTGTATTAGTTTTCTATTGTCGTGTTATAAATGACCACAAACTTAGTGGCTTAAACAACATATATTTGTATTCTCTGTTTTCATGGGTTGAGGGCAGGCACAGTGTAGCTGGGTGCTCTGCTCAAGGTCTCACAAGGCCACAGTCAAGGTGCCCGCTGGGACAGCCATCCGTCCGAAGCTTGGGTTCTCTTCCAAGCTCCCATGGTTGTTGGCAGAGGTCATTCCCTTACAGCACTAGAATTCATGGCAGCTTGGTTCTTCTGCAAAGCCCACAGGAGGACCTCTCTTTTGAAGAGTTAACCTGATTAGGTAAGGCCTATCCAGGATAATCTCTCTTTAGATTACCTCGAAGCCAGCTGATTATGGGCCCTAATTACTTCTGCAAAATCCCTTCCTTTGCTGCATAGCTATCATAATCTTGGGAGTGATGGCCCATCATAGTCACAGGTCCTTTCCATACTCGAGGTGATTATGTGAAGTCACTGGGAGGGGTCCTCTGAGAGTCTGCCTACCACAACTATGTTATACCCTGATATTTCTACTCTTTCTTTGCCTTTAAAAAATTAGATTTTTCCACCAATGAATGGTTTGGAACCACTAGCTTGAAAATCCTGCACTGGATGACTTTCAAGAGCCCAAAATCCATGCTCTCAAGCATAGTCCGGGTCTGTAGGCATTTGAGGGCTCTGGCTGCTGGGTCAGGAGGCAATTGCATTGAGAGCTTGACCCTATCAGTGCTAACCTGACTGAGTTTCTTTGGCTCTGCTCCTCACAGAGAACTGTCCTTCCAAGTTGGGAGGTGAGCCTCTCAGCATGCTGGGAAGTTTATCTGGACAAGTCCCAAGGGAAGGGAACAATGAAGCCAAGCCCAGAAGCAGCCAGCTGTCATGGATTCTGCCTGGCTCATCAGCTCAAAGGAATGTCAGGGAAACAAGGTGCTGTGGGGGAATAGGAAACAGGCCCAGGCCTGACACAGCCACCAGCAAGGTGACCTACTCAGGACCTTTCCGGGCCTCAGTTTCCATCTCTGATACCGGGATGTCTAAGGAGCCTTACTATTCAGGACCTTTGTGACTCTGCAAGGAACCAGAATTGTCACTTCTGTTGGAGGCTGGGGCAGGAAGGTGGCTTCATGCTGCTAGCCAATGACCAGGTGTGCTCCAGAAGTTTAGTGAGAAAAAGTTCAGTGAGAAGCCAGACTGTGAGCTCCCTCAGACAGGGCCCCTCTACCTTTGGGTTTCTGCCCAGGCATAGAGCCTGGCCCCTAAATCTTTGTTTAGCCCAACAAAGGGACTCTGGAATGAGGTGTTTTTTGGGGGACGGGGGGTTGGTCTGTTTTGTTTTAGCTCTGGTGCCCAGATCCCATTGTGAGAAGCGCCCACTTGGCTCATGGAAAGGACTGATTTGGAGGATTTTAGCCAGTGGGGCTGTGAACTCTGCCTTGTTAAAGACTTCAATAGAATGTAGAGTTCTTTTTATTCAGAGGGAGCTGGGACCATGGGATGGGTGCCAAAGCCAGGTGACAAGAGATAAGAGTGCAGGTTTCTTGAGGCTAAGGTTGCAGGCATCTCCTAGTAGAACCATACCCATCTCCTGTCCAGGTGGGGAGGGGAGAAAGGAACCAGAAGGGGAGGGAGAGGACTTCTGGGCTAAGTTGGCAAATGGGGAAAGAGTGGTAGGGATATGAGGAGGGAAAGGAGGGATTGAGAGAAGGGGGTGGGGGGCACAAAAGCATGGGAAAAGATTGCTTAGAGCAATGGATTTTCTTCTCCTGGGAATTTTCAAAGGCAAAAACAACCCCCCCAAAACCCTCCAAACAAACCCCTAAAACAAAACCCAAATATCCCCTCCGCCTTTTTTTCCCCTAACAAGAGCTGGTGAGTTAGTGCAGAGGCATGGAACAGGGCACCCAACAATCCATTTTAGGATCAATAAAAAGTTTAAGAGACTAACCATCCATGTAGAGGACCCTTCTGGGCTTCAGAATTAGGCAGCCCTATTAAAAAAAAAAAAAGGAAAAAAGAAAGAAAAGAAAAAGAAAAAACAAAGAGGCAGCCCTAAGACAAACACATTCACCAGTGTCAGCACTTAGCAGTACTAAATATGTCCTCCTTTGGTTAACTCCTGCGTCACTGATGAGTACTCAGCTTGCAGAGAGAGGATTTGGTAGGAAAGAGGGGAACTACTCCAGACCCCCTCAAATGCCCCACTTGGTAGAAAACCCTGCCTGCCTCTCAGGGCTGCTGGGAGGAAGAGGCTTCCCCAGCGAGCCCTCATGTCACACAAAAGAAAGACAGTTTAGGATGGCTGTGGGAAAAGTGAGTTAGTGTGGTCCCTTTCTCTCTAAGGACGTCCTGCCCCTTCCAGAGGAGACAACCATGAGGCGGGTGGAAGGGAGGTGAACTGGCCTCTGTGGGAGCTGCTGAATCAGCGGTGAGGCCAGCAGATTGGACTGGGAGGAAGACAGCCCCAGTGACTCATCAAGGGACCGCTTCACTGCCTCAGGGCCAGGACAAGTGTGTGCTCACAGGGACTCAGAACTGAACTCGGGTAGCTCCTAGCCTTGCAAGCCCAGAGCAGGGGCCCCAGAGGCCCGAGGAGAGGGATGTACTCGGGTCTCTCAGTAAAAGCGACTTAGTGATTGTATAGGGGAAGGGCCTTGAAGACCCTTAGGACCCCAGTGCTTATTGTCCACCTTGGGGGCTACCCAGGGGAACTTTCTTTTTCAGACTTTTTCGGGGTCTTTTGCCATTGCCACCTGTGTATGTGTTTGGATAAGCTCATTACTTTTAATATTAGCATAAGGAAAGCTAATTAGAATGGTGAAGCTACTGCAAAAGAAATGTTGTGATGCATTTACAAAGGAATGAATTATCTATTGTCTGGAATTGTTCTGCCGGCTCTCCTTCCATTAGCAAAGCTTATGGTGAGCCAAGTGTGAACTAAATTTGTTGTTCCATAATGGAATAGTATGTGGGGTAAGGGCCAGCGGAGTGCAATAGACAATAGGCACAAATCAAGTTCAAGAAGGAAGAGATCATTTTAGGCAGGTGTGTCCAGAAAAGGTTTCAGAGTTGAGAATTGAACTAGGCTTTGAGCCTGGGGTGATACTCTCTAACAGACTTTGTCAGGACTTCTATGATTTCATTGTACAATTTCCCATAATTTCTTCTGTCAATTCCCTATTGTTGAACATTTAAGTTAGTTCTGATTTTTGGTAAATAACACTATAATGAACATCCTTATACACACATTTTCAAGAATTTAATTTTTTTAAAGGATGTTTTTCTTGAAAGGGAGTTGATGAGTCAAGGGTATGCACACGTTTTTAAAATCATCTTTTCCCTTTCTGATTACCAAATGAATACACACTCACTATAAAACATTTGAACACAACAAAAGTGTAGAGTTCAAAAAAAGTCTCCTGTAATCCCATATCTGGAGCTATTTTCTGATAAGAGTTGGTATATATTGGGGCGCCTGGGTGGCTCAGTGGGCTAAAGCCTCTGCCTTCAGCTCAGGTCATGATCCCAGGGTCCTGGGATCGAGCCCCGCATCGGGCTCACCGCTTGGTGGAGAGCCTGCTTCCCCCTCTTTCTCTTTGCCTGCCTCTCTGCCTATTTGTGATCTCTGTCAAGTAAATAAATAAAATCTTAAAAAAAAAATAGTTGGTATATATTTTTCCAACTTTTTTCAGTGAAACACCAACATGTTGTAACAGACACACCTCCAAAGACTGCCTTTCCATCACATTTACAGTGGACTCTAGAGCCCCTGCCATGTGAACTATATGGCCCCTCCCCAGGTGAACTATATGGCCCCATGTCCCACCTCTCTGCTCCCCTTACTTTGTCCCAGCAGCACAGGTCTCCTTGCTGCTTCTAAAGCCAGCTGAATTTGCTACTACAACAGGCTTTTTGATGGCTGATCCTTCTGATTGGAATGTCCTTTCCCCAAATATTCACAAGATTCCCATCCTCACTTTATTCAAGTTTCTGTTCAACTGTCACTATTTCAGAAAGGCCTTCTCTGACCACCTACCTAAAATAGCACATCTCAAAATGCTGTTTCTTTCTTTCTTTTTTAAAAGTAGGCTCCATGTCCAATGTGGGGCTTGAACTCACGATCCAGAGATGAAGAATTGGCATGCTCTATTGACTGAGCCAGCCAGGCACCCCAATGCTATTTCTTCATAGCACTTTCCATTACTTGACATTTCACATATATCTAATTGGCTTATCGTCTGTCTAGAAAGCTCTGTGAAAACAAGGATCTTGCCTTGTTCTCTGCACATTCCCAGCACCTGGACTAGAAACTGGCAAGTAGTAGATGTTCAATATATGCATGCTGAATGATTGAATAAGATGAAACCAAACTATATTTATCATTCTGAAACCTGCTTTTTTACTTAAGAGTATACCAAGGACATCTTTTCATGTCAGTATATAAATCTTTTTAGTCTTTCTAAGGCTTTATAGTAGTATTGGAATTTATTTACCCAATTCTCTTTTGATGGGCATTTGGGTTGTTTACAGTTTTTCAATATTATAGACAGTGTTGCCTTACATATCCTTGAATACATATCCTTGCATGCTTTTAGTGTTTTTATAGCTTTTACTTGAGGTGGTGAAAAAAACTTACAGGCATGAATGTCTAGCATCATGTTGGAAATGCAGACTTGGTGCTCAGAGATATCCAGACTGTGGGTAGACTGGAGACTTCTTCACACAGACCTGATCACTGAAACCTAGGAATCAATGATAAAGAAGGAAACTGAGTAAAGCCCAGAGACATGAATCTTAAACAATATCTGTATTAGAAAGCAGAAGAAGGGCAAGAAATTATTCATTCATTTGACAAATCTGTATTAATTGGAACTTTCTAAAAGTTGGAATGCAACAACACAGCAAGAGTGACATGTATAGACCATGTAGTGGCCTTCCTTTTGGTTAAAGTCTAATGGGGGGAAGGGCACAAAGAATAATAACAGAAATCAGAAAATCATACAATGGTGGATAGGACTGGGTGGCACTGATGTACAGACTAGAGATTTTAAGGAAAGTGTTCTAGAAGTAGGGTTTAAGCTGAGGCTGGGGTAGGTAGCAGTTAGCTGAGTGAGAAGAGAAGCTCCAGTGGGAAAGTGTTTCAGGCTAGGGGAGGAGCACTTCCAAAGGTTCAGAGGTATGAGGGAGCATGGCATACCCAGGCACTGGGAGAGAAAGTCTGTGTGGCAGGAAGGTTGAGAGTAAAGAGGGTAGTGGGGAGAGAAGGGATGGAAAGGTAGGCAGGAACCCTCTGGGCCCCGTTAAAGGGATTGGCTTCTGTTTTAAAGGCAACAAGGAATTTGAAGCAGGGAGGTCTTGTGATCAGAGTTATCTTAGAAAATGACTATGGCCACAGTGTAGACAATGGAATGAAGATGGGGTAGGGTGAAATGATCAAAACTGGAGGGACCTGTTGGGGGATCAATGGGGATGTTGGGGATGTTGGCCTAAACTAGAACAATAGTATGGGACATGAAGAGCCCCATGGCTGGATGGATTCCAGAGGCACCTCAGAGGATTAGAAGATAATTGTCAGGACTTGGTTACTGATTAGATTAGAAGAGAAGGAAAACGAAGACTCAAAGATGGTGAACAAAGATGATGAACACTTTGTGGCTTGTGTAACTGAGATAGTAAGAAGAGAGCTGGTCTGGAGGTGGGCTGAAGATGGAAATTTTAGTTCTGGAAATACTGAGGTGTATGTGGAATAGCCAAGCAGACCAAGGAGACAAAAGAGAGAGATCTGGACTGGAGGCCAATTTACGTGTCATCAGGATCCGGATGGAATTGAGACCATTGGCAACTGTCAAGTCCATGAGAGTAGGCACTTGTAGTATCTTTAGGGTTTGGATCAGTGCCTGACTCACAGTGGGTGCTCAATAAATATTCGGGAGTAAAAGATAGGTGAAATCACTCAGGGAAAGTGAGAAAAGAAGGAAGCTCAGGACAGAATCCGAAGGAGAGGCTTATCCATGGTGTGGGGAGGAAGCAGTCATGGTGAGGGGATGCAGGAGAAGGAGGAAGTCGTGAACAATGTCAGTGCTATCAAGAAGAAGTCAAGGGACCACAAAGTTCCAAGGGATTTTGGAAATGCGGTCATTGGTAGCCTTGGTGAGGTTTTTTACTGAAGCATTGGGAGCAAAGGTCAATTTCAGAGAACTGAGGAGTGACCAGAAAGGATGTAAGGGAAGACAATGGGTACACACAACTCCTAGAAAGTTTCTCTGTGTACTGGGTGTAAAAGGAAATGAAAAAAAAAAAAAAAAAGAGAGAGAGAGAGAGAGATGGAGACGATGTTTTCATGATGTTGAGAAGAAGGAGCAGAAAAGAAGAGGTTTAAGATTCAAGAACACGTAAAGCCAATTGTTAGAGAGAGATCTCTGAGAAGGTGAGAAAAGATAGGATCTCCTTCAAATTGGAGGAACTGCTGCAGGTCAAGCAAGGGAGAAATATTCTATTTTGACCAGAAAAATGATGATTTTTCAGATTTGCAGGTATGAAGTTGGGAATATTAGATGAATTCTAGTCTCTCTTGAGGCCACCAAACAATGGTAGGAATGGCTATACAGGAGGGAAAAAGAGTCACAGAAGAGAGAGTTTCACCAAGGAGACAGAAAAAGTCACCTGAGCACAGCACCACAGAGAGGAGAAGCGGAGAATGGATGAGGTACTGGGTCTAGTAAATTGAAGTTTATTCATAACTGAGAAGGTCTGGAAACTGATAGAAGGTGGACCCTCTACTACAAGGATTAAAGAAATGAGCAGACATGTGAGAAGGGAAGGCAGCAGTTATATGTATGTGATTGGAGAGAATTCTGGAGGCGAAGGTAGGGGTGGAGCAGGTGCTAAAGGTCTTTCAAATTTAATTCAAGAGGAAAAGAGGAGCTAGACTGAGAGGAAATAAAAAGTTTGACAGAGAAGTTAACCCTCAAAATGTGGAGGGATCCTTCTCTTTTGTGACAAAAAAGAAGCTAGAGAGGATTTGTACACCAGCAGAGAAGCATATTGAAGTTGAAGCATATTGTGCTTTATAATAAGAAATATATATTTGGAGTTCATCCTGGTTCCTGGCATGGAATTTCTAAAACACTTGTAATTTCCTAAGTGATAAGAAAACTAGAAGCATCGTATGTTCTGACGAGGCAATTCTGAGTGGCCTCTGGGATGGGGCCTCATCACCAGAAATACCAAGCCATGATTACAAGCTTGGATTTTGAGCCCTACCCCTTGTCCTGCTGAGAGGGGAGAGGCTAGAAATGGAGTTAATGATTGATCCTGCTTATGTGAGGAAGACTCCATAAAATCCCAAGAGTATGGAGTTTAGAGAGCTTCTAGGCAGGCCAACACATTCACACCAGGAGGGTGGTTCACCCCAACTCCACAGAGGCAGAAGCTTCTGCACTCAACATCCTCTCTGACCTCGTGTTAAGACTCTTTTCATCTGGCTATTCATCCGTCTTCTTTATTGTAACCTTTAATAAACTGGTAAATGTAAGTAAATGTTTCACTGAGTTCTAGTAGCTGCTCTAGCAAATTAATCTAACCCAAGGAAGGGGTCTTTGGAGACTCCAAATTTGTCGCCATTATTAAGAAGCCCAGGCTTTGATGGGCTTCCCCCTATGAAGGGGGTATGGGGGCTAGTCTTGTAGGCCGGAGCCCTTACCAGATGCTATGTCCAGGCAGGTAGTGTCAGAATTGAGTTAAATTGTAGGATACTCAGCTTGTATCCAAGACTTGCTTGTTATTTGTCGAGGGGAAACCCCTATACATTTGGTGAAAAGAAGTGTCAGAAGTGAAGTGTTCTGTCTAAAGTAGACTCACAGGGAAGAAAGACATAGTAGGCAAGAATTGGGTTTTTCTTTACATAGGAAGGAAACTAGTTGTTTCCTTTTATACCTACCTAGCTCAGTGAAATCCCAAAGTCCTAGTAGGTGTGTGTGTGTGTTTGTGTGTGTGTGTGTAAATTGGCTCTAAAATGTGTAAGAAAGCAAAGCATCTAGAATAAGTATAACATCACTTCTTGGCCTTTTGGCTAAGATCAAGTATAGAATAACTAATGCAATATTGAAAAAGTAATTTTTAGACAGCATGGACAACTCACTTCTTTTTTAAAATTTTATTTATTTTTTTGACAGAGAGAGAAATCACAAGTAGGCAGAGAGGCAGGCAGAGAGGCAGGCTGAGCGAAGTGGGGAAGCAGGCTCCCCACTAAGCAGAGAGCCTGATTCAGGGCTTGATTCCAGGACCCTGAGATCTTGACCTGAGCCAAAGGCAGAGGCTTAACCCACTGAGCCACCCAGGTGCCCTGGCCAACTCACTTCTATGGGATGTGTTGACTTTTCAACAAATGATGCTGGAACAGGATTTCCATATTAAAAACATGAATTTGACCTGTACTTCATAGCATACACAGACACTAATTTGAGAGAGATCATAGACCTAAATGTAAAAGATAAACCATAAAACTTCCAGAAGGATAAATAGGAAAATATTTTCACAACCTTTGAGTAGTAAAAGGTTGTTTTGGACAACTTGCAGAAAACAATAACTATGAAAGAAAATATCAATCTATTAGATCACATGAAATTATAAATTTCTGCACCTTTAAGAAAAATGAATAGGCAGACCATAGACTGGGAGAAAGTATTTGCAAAACAAAGAATGGTTATCAATAAAATATAAAGCATTTCTACAACTTAATAAGAAAAAGGTAACATAGTTTAAAGAGAATGTGCAGATACTTCATAAAAGAAGATATACAAATAGCTGGTAAGCACATCAAAAATGGCTCAGCATCACTAGCCAGCAGGGAAATGCAAATTGAAACAAATATACACCCACTAGAATAGCTAAAAATAAAAGACTGACAACACCAAATGTTGATGAGGTTGTGAAGCAACTGGAACACTCATACATTATTTTGGAAAATAGTTTGCCAGTTTCTCATAGTTAGAGAAGCTCATGCACCTATTCTGAACAAGCAATTCAATTTCTAGGCATCTACCTAAGAGAAATAAAAACATATGTCCTGGGCGCCTGGGTGGCTCAGTGGGTTGGGCCGCTGCCTTTGGCTCGGGTCGTGATCTCAGGGTCCTGGGATTGAGTCCCACATCGGGCTCTCTGCTCAGCGGGGAGCCTGCTTCCTCCTCTCTCTCTCTCTGCCTGCCTCTCTGCCTACTTGTGATCTCTCTCTGTCAAAAAAAAAAAAAAATCTTTAAAAATCATATGTCCACAAAAAGACTTGTATAAGAATGTTCATGGCAGGCACCTGGGTGGCTCAGTGGGTTAAAGCCTCTGCCTTTGGCTCGGGTCATGATCTCAGGGTCCTGGGATCGAGTCCCGCATTGGGCTCTCTGCTCAGTGGGGAGCCTGCTCCCCCGCCCACCTGCCTCTCTGCCTACTTGTGATCTCTCTCTCTGTGTCAAATAAATAAATAAAATCTTAAAAAAAAAAAAAAGAATGTTCATGGCTGGGGCATCTGGGTGACTCAGTCGGTTAAGCATCTGCCTTCAGCTCAGGTGATGATACCAGGGTCCTGAGATTGAGCCCCTCATCAGGTTCCTGGCTCAGCAGGGAGCATGCTTCTCCCTCTCCTTCTGCCAGTCTCTGTCTCTCTCAGATAAATAAATAAAATTTAAAAAAGGATGTTCCTGGCTCTGCTGCTTGACTAGCTGAGTGACCTTAAGCATGCTACTTTGCCACTCCATATCTTTTCCCTCTAATGTAAAATGGAGTTAATATCAATGTGCTAAATAATGTAAAGGGGAAATCATGATGCCACATTTACAACCTTTTTCTGAGAAAAGGAGCATATCTAGTCTTTTCCCAGTGTAGCTGCCATGGCTTATGTAGCATGCTTTGCTGGTGGCCCAGCTTGACTCTCCTGGGCACAGAAGACAGGACGAGGTCTGGGGTACAAGCTGGAAGCAACCACACGATGGAGGTCTTGGTTGGGCCAATCCATGCAAAAGTTGGCTTTGTCTGGCAAAAGGTGTTCCTCTAAGGAGTTGTTCCTCTAAGGAGCAGTTTCAGCCAAAGAATCCCTTGGAAAAAAAAGCTGGAGCACAATTTGCATTTGAGATTCTAAATTAGATAAGAAAATTGGAGAGACTTCCACTCTCTAGGAGATGATAGGGTCCCTGAGAAAGCATTTAACATAAAAGAAGAAGGACGGGAACCCAACCATGTGGAGGGGAGTGTCTGTGTGATCTTATGGTGAGCAAGTCTGTATTTGAAAGTTGGAAAGTATCAGTGTTCTTTGTGATGAACTCTTCAGCTTCCCTTCAAGCCAGCCACAGCAACCTCATTCTCCTTGTCAGAGATTGGTTTAAGAACAGGCATGTACCTAATTCTGGCCAATGAGACATGAATGGAATTCTACTGGGGACTTTTGGAAAGTTTATGTGCTTCTAAGAAGGAAGCAGTGTCCTTTTCTTGTCCAGGAAGAGTGTCCTTTTCTTCCTCGAGATGTTATTGCGTCTGGTGAAAACATCTTATTACTACAAAGGGAACTACTACAGGACAAAGACAACATTTTGAGGACAGAAAAGCGCAGAGATGAAGACAACCTGTGTCCTCAGCACTTCAAGCTGCTCATTGTACTATACCTGGAGCCCACAACTTCTGGAATTCCCATTAGTGATAGATGGATTTCCTTGTATGATTGAATCTGGGTTTACTATGACTTGTGGCTAAAGCATCCCAACCAACTGAGCATTGGACTGGAATTCTTGCACCAGCTGAGGAGAGCTTAGAGCTAATAAGATTTGGGTATTAAGGAGATATAACTGGTATCGTCACAGGCTGGTGGCACCAGAACAATGGGGTCATTCATGCTTCTAGACATGTCAGGTGTGACTATTACTTTATAAACCAGCTGAGCTAGGAATATTGTATTCCTCTACTTTTACCCTTTAATCAAAGTAAATCTGACTCTGAGCCCCCAATCCTGTTCAGTGGGCAGATAATCTATCATTCTGGGAGCTCAACCCCCTGAAAAATTGTGCCCAATTGGGCAAAAGTGTAGCAGCATCCCACTTGCTCACCAGCTGGTAGTTCATACTGAATTTTTTTTTTTTTTTGCCTCAGGTCTCATTGAATTTGGTGATTCTGACTTTGGGGTCCAGGGATCTTTGTTGATGCTGGAAACCCAATGCCTAAGGCCTGGTATCCTCTGAGATCTGACCCTTACCCAAGACTCTGATGGATTCTGTTCTCACAGAGTTGTTTTCTAACTTTCTGGTCTCTGAGCATACTCCTTTCTCTTTCCTTGTCCTTCAAAGCCCTCCCTCCTCCATCCCCCTTCTCCCTCAGGGTGTCTGCATCATCTCCTCAATGAGCCAGGGATTCTACCAAGACAGGAAGATCTATTAGCTTCAAGCAGCTTCTGCTTTCAGTCCTGTAAGAATTCCCAGGCAAGAAAAAACAAAGTCTGACTAGCAGTGAAATGAGTAGGCAATGGAAAAATACAGTGAATTTATTAATATGGCAATTATCTCGTCACGGATACTTCGGAGGTGACAGGAGAGAACTCAGCCCAATAGAGGGCTGGCTCTGTGCTGAGTGGCAGCGAGCCCAACCAATGAGAGTGGGACAAAGAGAAAGAAGGTGGATCCTGAGCGCTGTGGGGGAAACTTTCCAGGTAGCTTGTAAAACCTGCCTCCCAGTCCAGAATTGAAAGCCTGGCTACCAGGTGCCTCTTCCCAGCTGCCTCTTTCCTGAGTGTTCTTGAAAATATATTTTCATTCCGCTAGCATTCCGTCTCTGCCCTGTGGTCACACATGGGGCTATGATAAATGTTAACCCACCAGGAAGTGGGAAGGATAAATGGAGATAATGTACAGGAAAGGTCTTTGACTTGTTTTAGGCATGTGCTGGTATGTTGCCCAGGGCTGGGCCCACTCATGGTCTTCCCCAGCCTCCTTGGTGAAGGTCCTTTCTTGTGGCCTCAGTGGTCTGGGTCAGCTGGCATCTGTTACCACCCTCCAGCTGGCTAGGGGACCCCAGGGCTTCTGGACTTGCTCCCAGGTAAACAAGGGCAGCAGAAGTACAAGCTGGATTTAGATAGTATCTTCCCACCTATAGCTGAAAGGGACTTTGAGACCATAAAAGCCAACTCCCTGAATTAACAGATAAGAGCCCGGAGGTTAGAACTCAGGGAACTTGGCTACCGTCGTGTGAAGATAGAAGGGGAGAGCAAAAGGGTGCAGGGCTCTTTGTTCCCAGGCCTCCCTTACCATCCGAATCTCCCAGTCCTGGGTCTGCCCCTAGATCCTGATTGTTCCCTCTGGTTGGTTTCGAATCATGGAATGCACTGTCTTGTTGCTGCCTTACTTCCTGCAGAAGGCTCTCTCGAGGCTTGGCAGCTGCTAGATGATTAACCCAAGGACAAGAAAGGTGTGTAGAGCCCACAGCACCCAGATCTTGGGCCCTTCCTTGGTCTTACTGTCATCCTCAGAGCATCTCTGGAAGGCAGTGAGACTGCGGGTTACTCAGAAGACAGCATTTCCCAGTTTTTAGGTATCTTCTGGGCATGCTCATTTGTGACTTTCCGACCAGAAGTATTTCAGTCTGAAGATAAACCTCAATCAAACCCCCAGAGCAAATATGTGTGGGTTTTTTTGACTCCTGTTGTCTTGATTGGCCTACCAAACACCTCAGGGCATTCCGATGCAGGAAACCTATAAAGCACACTGTAAGAAAGATTGGTGTATGGGTTGGTGAGTTTGGGCAAACTGCTTACCCACCATAAAACAGGGATAGAGTATATACTCATAGCATGGCTGTGAGGATCATATAAGATGATGGAATGTGAAGTGTTTAGCACAATACCACGCACAGCGGAAGCACTCAACACATGCTCACGGTTACTTCTCTTACTATTATTTTAATTGGGCCACTGTTCAGCTAGGCTCCTAGCTACTACTTCCTGCTTCAAATCTCTGCTGGTCTGAGCAATCTCCTGTTAGTCCTGTTCTTCAAACCTCTACTTCCCAATCCTAGATCTCTTAGCACTTACTCCCCAGCATAGACTCAAATGCCAGGACTGTCTCCTGGCATCTTGCTCCACCCCTCAGCCACACACACACACACACACACACACACACACACACGCACATTACAACCTGTGTTTCAGCTCTGTGCATTGCCTCCTGCAAAATCTGGTTGTCAAGGGGTTGAGGGTGTTAATAGAAGTTGTCTTTGGGTGGGCGAGATTGTAGGTGGGTTTTTAAAAAGTTTCCTTTCTTTGCTAGTCTGTATTTTCTGATTTGTTTGTCATGAGCATGCATTGCATTTGTACCAAGAAAATACCATTTTTAATTTTTATAAAATCTACTCACTATCTCTAGAAAACTCTCCCTGAAGAGTTCCACTGCATTCTGAGCACTCCTTTGAATTTCCTGTCCCCTCAGCACTTCTCTGCACTCTGTACTACCTTTGTGTGCTCTTGTGAGGTCATCAGTAGAGGCTCTTAAAGGGAATTTGCACCTGTGAGCAGGCAGTAGGCATCTTGAGGGTAGAGGTGGATCATCTTTATTGTTTGTCTTTTTCTTTTCTTTCTGCCTTTTTTTTTTTTTTTTTCCAAGTGGGTGTGGAGCCCAACCTGGGGCTTGAACTCATGACTCTGAGATCAAGACCTGAGCTAAAATCCAACCTGAGCTGAGATCAAGAGTCAGACACTTAACCGACTATGCCACCCAGGTGCCCCTCTGTCTGTTTCATAGCTGACTTCAGCTCTCCACCCTTCTCTCTGCACCATTGAGCCAGTGACTGGGAAGAAGTCAAGGGTGCTGGTTAGAGCTGGGCATGATCATCCTTCCCATTTTACAGTCCCTGATACTAGAGCTAGCAGGTAGAGTGTAGTTTCTGGGGAACCCTGATTCATAGACAAGGTAGCGTTCAGTAGGGATTGGCTGTGTCGTGGGGCTTAGGACACGTCTTAGGTTGGGCATGAATTCAGCCTGGATCTAGCAAAATCTCTACACAGTTACTTGTGTGATACAGATAGAGTCTAAGGTAACAGCCACAGGCAGTAGAGAGCGAAGGGCACACTGTATACGGAAGCCCTGGGAGCATCATACTAAGGGGAAGAGTCTGGGAAGTCTTCAGAAAGGATGGAAGTCTTGGACAGACCTGAAGGGATAGGAGAAGACATGGAGGGGTGGGGTGGGAAGAAAGATAGGAGTGGGATGCAGTACTGAAGAGGGAAGGCATAGGGGCTGGATGTTAGGAGCTGGCTGAAGGGTTAAGTGGTTAAGAGGTCAAAAGACATGTTTTGTTTTTTTTTTAATAAACATATAATATATTATTAGCCCCAGGGGTACAGGTCTGTGAATCGCCAGGTTTACACACTTCACAGCGCTCACCGTAGCACATACCCTCCCCAATGTCCATAACCCAAACACCATCTCCCTACCCCCCTGCCTCGGCAACCTTTAGTTTGTTTTGTGAGATTAAGAGTCTCTTGTGGAAAAGACCTGGTTTTGAGTCACTAACTAACCATGTGATCTTGGGCAAGTTTCGTGCTCTTCAACAAGTCTGGGTTTTCTTATCTGTGTAATACAGCTAAAGGCAGTTCCTTCCTATTAGAATTTTTATGAGGAATTAATGAAATAATGCTTATAAATTACATTTTAAACGCACAATAAATGCTAGCTAAGGTTACTGCTATTATTTATTATAATTACTATAATGTATACTTGGCATTTGTTTTCCAGAAGAATCTCATTGCACATTCATTCAGGCCTTACTTTCCCATGATTTGTTCACCTGTATTCATTCATTTAGTGCATCTATTATTATATGTAATAATTATATATAAGTACATATATTATATATTATATGTAGTAATAATATAATAACTAATAATAACTAAAATTTAAGTAGTGTATTCTACATACTTTATATATATGAAACTAATTTGATCTTCCCAATAATGCTTTTTTTGGGAAAGATTTTATGTATTTATTTGTCAGAGAGAAAGAGAGAGAGAGGGAGCACACAAGCAAAGAGAATCAGGTGTAAGGAGAAATAGGCTCTGCACTGAGCTGGGATCCTGATGTGGGACTCGATCCCACCACCCTGGGATCATGACCTGAGCTGAAGGTAGATGTTTAACCAACTGAGCCACCAAGACATCCCCCCAATAATGCTCTGAAGTAGATACTATTATCACCTACATTTTATCTAGAATGAAATTGGAATACAGAGAAATTAAGCAGTTGCCCAAAGTCACACAATTAGTTAAGTGACAAAACTAGAATTTTGGTTCCATCAGAATCCAGGCTCTTAACTCTTTAACCTGTGCTATTTTCAAAGACTCTGGGAAGAACTGAAGAACAAAAGTTTAGATTAAACACTAATCTGCAGGGAGATAGTAACCAGGAAGAACAGCAAGATACTTATGATAAGATCAGACCCATCCAAGAGTGACCATGACCACCTGGAAGTCTGTGCAGAACCCATGTAGGCCTCTGGACATGCCTGGATGGTTGGCTGTGACCAGCTTGTGTATCACATGACGTTCCTGTTGTAGGCTCTCTGAGACCTCATTAACTTAGTGCACTGCTGATACTTCTTGGCCACGGTCGGTGCCACTTGTCCCATGGAAGGCTGGATGACATAACATGGGTGGATGAATATAAACCCACCCCACTACTGGTTGAAAAATAACTCAAAGTACAAAGCCTATTGTGTGTGGGTTGGGTCATTGCCCCATTTGCTCATTGCATCACCATTCACTGGATGGCCATCTATTTTTAAGTTCTGTGCTCTGTGCTGGATATTACACTGAAAACATGTTTTTCTGCCCCCTCCTGAGCACACTTTCCAAATCCCTAGGATTATTCCACTTAGCCTTTCCCAGCTTCAAACGGCTTCTTTAGTTTCAAGATTTAGAATATTGGTGCTAAAAAGATCTTAGATAGTGGTATCCTAGAGCTGGCTCGTCCTAACTGGTAACAATGGATTGTTAAGTTTTCTGGAATTTTGCAAGACAATTGCTAACACAGCCATTATCAAAAATTGCATCATATAAACTTACAATTAAATAAATTATTTTAAAAGTGAAACTACTAAATACTCAAAACTCATTGCTTCCTAATTACTTTAGCTCATGCTATGTTACTTAGCAGGTCCGGCTCTGCGTTCAGTGATGTGACATTGGTGACTTGAGTGCAGCCATGGTGGTAATATTTACACCACAGAAATCAGCAAACTCTACAAATCAGCAGCCCCTACTCCCAGAGTATTGTGAGACATTTCCCCGCACACCAGTCCTAGAGATCATCACATCTGTTTCAGCCAAGGAAATCTCCTGGGAGTCCTAGAGCAGGCAACAGTGGAGGGGTTGGGCAAAGGGAGAACAGGTGGGGGCTTCTGGGGCATCCCCCCCCCTCCCATGGCCCCAGCCCTGAACAAGGCCAGCCACACATTTGTTTGTTTTTAATATAGACTTATATACAAGATTTTGTCCAAGTTGTTCTTTCACACTTAAAAACAGTGGAAAGTGACTAATCTCCTCTAATCTTATCTCACAGTTTGGGAAACAGAAATTTTTACAGTTTAGATCCGGAGGAGGGAAGTGACTTAACTCTAGATCTTGCAGAGCCCAGTCCTCGGAGTTATGGGAGGGGGCCAACATCATGGCTCCTTGTAACTAGAGACAGGCTCCTGCCCGCAATCCAGGAAGCTGCGCTCATGGCTCCTTCCAGATGGGTGGTCCTCCCGGAGCCCTGTCTACTGTGCTCCTTCGTGCCCTAGAGATGAGTAGACTCCCAGCCGAGCCCTGTGTGTGGTTTTCCCTCCTAACAGAAACCCTTCCTGATACCTCTGCTGAACTGTCTGCTTTTCATATTCCCTGATGGGAGAGGCCAAGTTGAAAATCCTACCCTCCCAAACAGGTTTTTAAATTTGCCTGACTTTCAGTTGGGGAAATCTGCTTAAAGATCTCATGGCCTTCCAAACAAACATGGCCAACAAACAAACAAACAAACAAACAAACAAAACAAACAGCCATTTTATTTCTTATTAAGCAAAGGCTGGGAGAGATGGATGTCAAAAAGCCTGCTGGAGAGCATAGGTGTGGTGGCAGTAGGGGGAGTGGTTATAGGGAAGAGTGGAGGGAAGGCAGGCAGAGCAGAGAGAAGGTAAAAGCAATAATTTTAAGGGGTAAGAAAATTTAGGTACAGGTGTCCAGGGGTGTCAGGTTTCCTTAGACTTCTGAAGTCTTGCCAACCTCTTCCTTCTAGCATAAGCTGATTGCTTGTGTTATCTGCCCGTTGTCATTTCTTGTGCAATCCCCATTACCCAGTGCCCAGTGAGTCCCTAGATGTGTTGCACCAACCCATCTTTTTGGTAACACCACAATGAAGAATTCTGCAATAAAGGTTGTATGAGTTTGCTAGGGCAATGATAATGAAATAATGAAAGACTAGGTGGCCTAAACAACAAATTTATTTAAACAAATTTATTTATTTATTAAAACAAATTTATTTTCTCACATTTCTGGAGGTTCAAAGTCCAAGATCAAGATGCAGACAGGCTTGGTGTTTTCCCGAGGCCTCTCTCCTTATCTTGCAGATGGGTGCTTTGTTGTGTCCTCACGTGGTGCATGTGTCTGATGTCTCTGTGTATCCAAATTTCCTCTTCTAAAGACACCATATTAGATTAGAGCTCATCCTAATGTCCTCTTTTTACCTTAATCAGCTCTTTAGAAATGTATCTCCAAATACTGTTACTTTCTGAGGTAGATGTCTGAGGTAATTTATACATTGAGGTTAGGACTTCAACTTATGAACTTGGGGGCTATCATTCAGCACATTACAAGAACTTAGGAAACGTTTATCCTCTACTACATGAGAAGGAACCCAGTCACATACTTAGTTATCAGTGGTGCCCCCTTGTCAACATGGAAAGACTTTGTCATGTACACAACTTCACTGCCATGCATTGGACCGAGAGCTCATCAGGTGAAGTGTTTTTAAAAAAATCACATGTTGTCTTCAAGAATTTTGAAAATTCTCTCTCCTCCAAATTGCCTTTTTGTTAGTTATCACAGGAGTTTTTTTTCATAGGTGGGAAGTCCTCAAGGGATTTTCAATATTAGCAGAAGCTACTGATGACATGGAAACAGGTGCAATGTCTGAACATAGCTGAAAGTAGTAAGGAGAAGTCATTGGTCAAGGGGAACAGGGCAGGTGAAGGTCACACTGTCTCATCTAAGACATGTATTGAGTATACTCCCTCTTGTGCTGTGTCACCCGTTCCTTTGTTCTTTCCTGAATCTTTTAGTCCTTGCCAGGCATCTAGAATGGGCTGGCAACTGCAGATACACAGGTGAGTGATGTTCTTAGTCCCTGCCTTTGTGAGTTGATAGCTTGGTTATGTGAACTATTAAAGACATGATTCAAACAAACACAGTCCTTACCTTACAGAGACAACCTGGCAGGGATTAGGAAACCATTTTCAGGGCCTGCCCCAGCAAACATGGGCACCCACTTCCTGTTTCTCTATACCCAGGAAGCGGGTAGTGAGGCATTGGTCTAGTGCCTCAGACCATGTTTGCCAGGAAACAGCAGGCAAAGCAGACTACAGTCTCCTCTCACATCTTAAGACGGACCTTCTGGTGTGCGTTCTTCCCCATGGGAGGAGCTCTGTTGGTGCAACACTCCTGCCTTTCCTTCATTCCTTCACATACCCCTTCCCAGGGGAGGTGGAATGACATAGCTGATCCGCAAATTTGGAAGAAGAAACATTACCAGTCCCCACCTCTTGGCTTTCTTTTGGGAGTAAGTTGCCCCCAGGGATGTGTTTTCTGCTCTGCATTTCTAGGGACAAAGGTTCCCCCACTGGGAAGGGATGTGGTTTCCCAGAGTGACCTACTGGGTAAATTGGCCGCTGTTGGAGTTCAGTGTTAGGGGGCTTACCTGCCCAGAGCTACACTTGCTAACACAGATTTATCAAAAATAAGGGTAGTGATTTGAACTTGATATGCCAACTTTTTCTTGTTTCTCCATTGATTCAAGAATCTGGTAAGGACTCTGCCGGGGTGGCTCAGTTGGTTAAGCATCTGCTTTCGACTCAGGTCCTGATCCTGGAGTTCTGAGATCAAGTCCCGAGTCGGGCTCCCTGCTCAGAGGGGAGTCTGTTTTTCCCTCTCCTTCTGCTGCTGCTTCAGCGCTCTCTCTCTCTCTCTCTCTCTATCAAATAGGTAAACAAAATCTTAAAAAAAAAAAAAAAGAATCTGCTAAGGAAACTAGAGCTGGTGACATAGGTTCAAATTCTCTTTGTGCTTCTGTTACAGTGCCAGCTGTCGGTATGTCTACCAATTGCTCTTGAAGCATTTTACACTTATGTCTCATGTGATCCTCACACAACCTGCTGACAAAGACAGGACCGGATTTATTAGTTGAGGAGCTCAGGCAGCGATTCTCGGTGCCTCCGACCTATTCCATACGGTGATACACACGGGAAACTGAAAAAAAAAATGCATCTATATATACATAAATCTATTTCTGTGTCTGTATCCATACCTATATCTCACCATGGAAAATGGATGAGGCTGTTGGCATCAGAGGTGACAAGCTCAGAGATGCTGGCTGTCCTAGGGCTTCCCTGCCTATTCTGAGCCTTGAGAAGAGCGGTATCTCATCACCTATAAACCCATTCCTTGCCCACCAGTTGGGAAATTTTAGCTTAGAGAAGTACACTAACTAGTTCAAGGCTACAGAATTATTATTTTTTTAAAAAGTTTATTTATTTGTTTATTTTAAGATTTTATTTATTTATTTGACAGAGAGAGAGAGTAGGCAAAGAGGCAGGCAGAGAGAGAGGGGGAAGCAGGCTCCCTGCTGAGCAGAGAGCCCGATGTGGGGCTTGATCCTAGGACCCTGGGATCATGACCTGAGCTGAAGGCAGAGGCTTTAACCTACTGAGCCACCCAGGTGCCCCAAGTCTACAAAATTATTAAAAAAGAAATTTGAACCCAGGTTCTCTGATTCCATATCTAAAGAGCCTTCAAACATAGACTGAAGTGGGGGAGCCATTTATTACCATCATTCATACTCATGGGGCACAGAGAAGTGTCGAAGGGATGGCCTCTCCTTCTGGTCTGTGCCTACGGGACATTCAATGCCTGTCCAGGAATGCAGTCTGCCTCCTATCAGATCTCCTCCTTTCTGAACCAGAGCAGATTTTCCTAGCTACCTTCTAGAGAAGGGAGTTCAGGGAAGTCGGCATTAAGACCTCCTGATCTGCTCTAGTGGTTGGCCCTGGGGAGGAACTATCTATTCGATAGCCAAGGCACTTCCCTACTTCCAATCACAGGCAAAGCCCTTGTCTCTAATGTGATCAACACAGTAGATGGTCCATTAATGTAAAATATTATTTAAAGAGCAACCGTGAGAAACATACCTTAGACTTCTTATTGTAACTTAAAGCATATACAGGTATGTTCAGGCACCATTAAAAAAAAAATTGTTTCTTGGTGCAGGCCTCTATTAATTGGAGTGTTGTCCTATCTTTCTTGTATCAACTATACTCACAACCCGTTTATCCTTTGAATACTTACTGTGTTCTTTCTAGGTGCCTGGCATATTTTAGGTGCTGGGGAAGTCTCCACGCTCGTGGAGCTTATATTCTATTGGAATCTTCTGTAAGTTCCAGTTCAGGTTTCTCTGAAGTAGAGGGAGAATTTAAAGACCCAAGGCAATCCAAGTATCCAATCATGGTAAAATGTGTATGATCCCCCCCCCCCCCTTTCCCAGTCTTTCCCGTGCCACTTCAACGAGATTTTTTTGTTGTTAGGACAAAAGGACAAGTCATAAGGACAAGTCATAAGGACAAGTCATTATCAAGCTTTTCCAAAACATCAAATGTCAGTTTACAGAGGAACAAAAAACCTCTTTCTTTGTACTCACATTTTATTGGTTTTCACAACAATTAAATTACATAATCAGAATAGCAAGGACAACGTGCAGAAGTGTGTTTGGGAGTAAATGGCACTGAACCCTTGTGAGCTCTCAGCTCGATTTGTGGGAACAGAAGCACCCGAGAGCGCCCGAGATCACCCGAGGTCACCCGAGAGTGCCCGAGAGCACCTGCAAGTGC
The DNA here is from genome assembly GCF_009829155.1 of Mustela erminea. Taxonomy (NCBI): domain Eukaryota; kingdom Metazoa; phylum Chordata; class Mammalia; order Carnivora; family Mustelidae; genus Mustela; species Mustela erminea. Next base: position 112,209,298 of record NC_045618.1, read on the forward strand.
CTCCGCTAGTTGAGGGTCTGGCAAGCCATGGGCACAATGAATTTTATGGAGGGAACAGAGAGCATCCGTTAACCTGGTGACTTGGTCAGGAGGAGGTCAGTTTTAAGAGGTTTTGCCACACGGATGCACCTGTCCTCTCCAGACTAAATGCGTACTGCACTTGGAGAGTGGCTTATGCCGCTCTTTTATTAAAAGGCTCCAAATACTTATTCCAAATCTTTACAAAAGGTGAAGGAAACTAGGAGCTGTACTTGTGTTGGGCCAAGTTTCATAAAACTGTATATGTCTCATATTACTATGGCTTGGCTCCTATTATCCTGGCCTAGATTTCATGTTAAAGAGCCTCCCTCTTTATTAGCCAACAATGCGTCTTCCAGAACCATTCATGACAAATGGTACAGCGTTCAAATAGCCTGTCTCTGACGTCCACATTTCTTCTCCCTGAGAGTAGAGGTGAAGTATTCAGTTCATCCTCCTGAAGAAAACACCTGCCTGCGGAGAGCCAGTTGCCCTCTCCTCTGTGTAAGGATAGGAAGAGAACACATGCCTGTATATCTGGACAGCAGCACAGCGGAAAGAACAGGCCATACGGGAAACAAAGAGGCAATAATAATGATAAGGAGTCAATGATAAAAGTTGCTCAGTGCCCCCAAAGTCCTCCGAAAATGGCAGTGACGTGATGGAGATTATTTAATCCGACCTGCTTCATGTTGCAAATACGGAGACCGAGACACTGGAGGAAAATGACTTGCTGAAGACAGAGCCAGCCCAAGGCAAAGCTGGGGTAGGAAGTCTCTGACATTTACACCTGCTGTTCTCAAAGTAGGGTCCATAGACTCCTGAGACCCCAGCAACACTCAGGAACGGTTCATGAAGTTATGAAGGTCTCCGTTTGATCGTTTTTCCTTTGACCCCCTGTTGACATTTGACAGAAGGTACGAAAGCAATGGTGGGTAAAACTCCTGGCTTCTGGGCATGAATCAAGGCAGGCGCCAAGGCATATTAGACATCATTGCCTCGCACTTGCAATAAAAAACAACGCCAGTTTCATTTAAGAATACTCTTGATGAAGCAGTAAAAATGATTAGTCTTATTAAATACCGACACTTTTCAAATAGTCTGTGTAACAAAATGCAGAGCGTGCATAAATACTTTCACTGCGTTCCAAGGTATGATGGTTATCCCTAGGAAATGTACGCAGGCAATAAACCTGGGAGTCAAGCCATTTTTTTCATGAAGCATCTTTCTTCTCCTCTTTTTTTTTCCTTCCTTCCTCCCTCTCTCTCGCTCCCTTTCTTTCTCTCTCTTTCTCCTTTTCTTTTCTTTCTTTCTCTCTTTCCTTCTCTTCAAAGACTAAATGACAAAGAATGCTTTTTCAGACGGGGTATTCAACAGACACTGTTTCTAAATGAACAAAAGGAGTTTGTCCCTTTGAGGAAAACAACTGATAGTATTTGTTGCCAGTGATAAAATTTGAACTTGCAAGGGAAAATGAGAATTTTGGAAAACTTGTATCTGTTACTGTGGAACTTGATAGCTTCCTAATATTTATGGACTTTTCTAATGAGATGGATGGTGATATTAATGAATGTGATTTTTAAAAAATATTGTATAATGAAATGTGTGAAAATCTGGAATATCTGTATAACTCAATAAACCAGCTTTTTCCAATGACCAATGCATGATATTACCCATCCATACATGGGTAAAAGATCCAATCAAAGTACATAATAAACCAATGGATTTTAATGTAAGAGAATATAAAAAGTTCATTGATATGATTTCAGATTTCATTTTTCAACTAACCTTTAAGAAACTTTCTATAGTTGGTGCAGTATCAAAAGAGAATATGCACAATTATTCAAAAAGACTATTAAATACTCTGTTTTTCCAGCTACATGTCTGTGTAAAGCCAGATTTTCTTCATACATTTCAACCAAAACAACATTTTGCAAGCCATTGACTTCAAGAGCAGATATAGGAATCCAGTTACCTTCTGTTAAGGCAGACATATAAAAAATTTGCAAAAATATCAAACATAGTTACTCTTCCCACTAATTTTTTTTTTAAATTTTGGAAGGTTTTTTAAAATGAAAATATTTCCGTTATTTATATTATGTAAAAATATGTTATTTATGTTAACATGCCATGGATTTATTTTTGATATTTTTAATTAATTAGCAAAACATTTTAACAAACATTTTCCACTGAGAGACATAACCTACACAAATTTTAAGGGTGTCAAATGGTCCCGAGATGAAAAGGCTTGTGAACTGCCCCGTTATACCAGCCTGCCTTCCAGAAAGTGAACTGGAGAGAGGTACTTCTTTCCCCTGTACCCAAAAAAGCCAGTGCTTGTTACCGTTTTAATTTTAAATCCAACCAGTCCTCCTCCTTGAAAACTGTTAAGAAGTGAAGAAAGCCGCAAAACAACTACAGATCCCTGAAATCAAAGGACCAAGAACCGAGAGAGAAGGCAAAAGAAGCAAATAAGAGTTGTCTGGAGCTGTGCGAGGCTGACCGGGACTCCCCTCCAGGCAGCCTGGTGGGAGCTGCCTGTTTCTTTTTGCATCATTGGCCTGACCCCATGGCCATCCTCCCACTCCCACTCCCTAAGTCTCAACCCTGCCCGGGGAATGCTATCCTCTGGAGCCTCACAAAGGGACTTAATAAGCCTTGGGATGGTCCTCACCCCGCCACCTCCTCCATTCCCCCGCCCCCCCAGGATGACAGTATGGGGGAAGGGCTCTATCAGCCCGTGCCTCCACCAGCCCCCTGTTCTCAGGTTTGAGTCAAGAAGGGAAGGCCCGGGTTTCTGGACTGAAAAGGAAATGTAAATCTCTCCCAGGCCATGTGCCAGAAGCTGCCAGGAGACCATTTCCCTGTTAGTAAACAGGGTCTCCTGGGCCATCTTTCTCTTCTTTAATAACCTGTGGGGCGCCTATTGATTGCCCATACTGGTCCCTCATAAATTACAATAGCGATGCCTCCTGGTCGCCCTGGAGCTGCGTGGTTGGGAAAATTGGCTCCTTGATACCTTGTGCTCACGGAGCACTGTATCGGGCCACATAAACGTGAAGAATATGTACCATCAGGCACAGAGAATACACAGGAAACAACTCGGGGGGGCCGCAGAGGCTTCTGGGCATGCTGCAGACTTTAATGAGCCTGTCTCTGCTGCTTGTCCTGGAGAGCCTCAGGAATGCTGATGACACGCCTCCTCCGTCAGGCAGAACTGCTCTGCCTTCAGGTGGGGGGAGCTCAAGCTCTGGTGGGTGGGAGACGGGTCTGCTCCCAGCTCTATTCCCTCACCAGGATGGGAGCCGGCCGGTAAGAGGGAAGTTTCTGCATTGTGCCATGGTGGAAAGAGCACCTAGTTAAGAATCAAGACACATTCTATGCTCCGTGCCACCTATGGCTGTATGATCGTAGGGGAAACATTTAATTTCACTGAATCTGCGTCTCATCTGGAAGTGGAGAAAGTAATATCCCTAGTCAGTTGTGGGGCTGGTGGAAAATAAGGCTGACCCAGTGCCCTGCGTGCTCTTGGTAAATACCTGCAGAAACTGAATTTGAATCAGTTGAAGGACACAGTGGCAGGTCCGGGTCTGAAACGAGTTCTGCCTCCCGGCTCCCAAATCTGGCATCTGCCAGTCCCCCTAGCTAACACCTTGCTCTTCAAAAAGAAGGGAGGCCACGGAACTCACAGCTTGATTGGAAATGAATCTCTCATTCCTTCTGTCTTCCTGTGCCCCTCCTGACTTGGCTTCTGAATTTAAAATTCATTTCACAGGGAACGTCTCTAAAGTGGAGAGTAAACAGAAAAACATGCCAGCACGACTTCCCATTCTACTCAAGAAGCTTGGCATCCGCATGCCCACAGTTGGCACAATCTGGTAGGAAACCTTGGGGTTTCTCTGACTTGAAGCAGGTCCTGGGCAATTAGGTCCACCGACGCTTTCCCCAAGCTAGGAACATTGTCCCCACAGTTCTACCACGGAACTTTCACCATTGCACGAAAATGAACTAGAAGGACACTGTACATATGCCCATGTTTTTCTGCTGCTTCCCTGGTCCTAGAGATGATATTCTGCTGCTCTGGGATGAGGTGTGTGGTGGGTTGAAGTGGCCCCCAGAAGACACACCCACATCCCAGAACCTGTACATGTGACATTACTTGGAAAAGAAGTTCATACAGATGCAATTAAATGAAGGATCTTGAGAAGAAATCATCCTGGATTACCCTGGGGGACCCTAACCCAAAGCACAGTGTCCCTGTAAGAGAACGGAGACACCAAGGAGAAGTTCCCACAAGGCACGACTCTTCTCTAGGGCTTTCGAAGGGAGTGGAGCCTGGCCAACACTTCGATTTCGGACTTCTGTCCTCCAGAACCAGGAGAGAATACATTTGTTGTAAGTCACTTAGCTTGTGGCAACAAGCCAAGGAAATGACTGCAAATGTGCTCCTAATGATAGACCTGAGCTCAGAGACTTCTTCCATCAGAGATGCTTTTCCCCTCTCTTGGAGAATTTGCCCGAGCAGCAGCCTCTGTGGACAGGTCAGCAACCAGCTCTTGGGCAATGCAAACACCCTGATGGGGCTGTGGCTGAAGATCCACCCTGGAGAAAGCATCTGGGGGTGCTTTCGGCATCTCTTGGTGGGCAAGGCATTGGAGAAATGGCCTAATTTTGGAACTAGACAGACCTTGGTTTAAAACTCAACTCCACTATGGGCTTTGTGATTCCAGACAAAATGCTTACCCTCTCTGTGCTTCAAGTTCCTCATCTATAAAATGAGGATAATAGCTCCTACCATCTAGGAGGGAGCAGATCCAAGATCTGAGATTTGCACATTTTTAGAGACCTTTTTTATTTTATTTTATTTATTTTATTTTTTTAAAAGATTTTATTTATTTATTTGACAGAGAGAAATCACAAGTAGACGGAGAGGCAGGCAGAGAGAGAGAGAGGGAAGCAGGCTCCCTGCTGAGCAGAGAGCCCGATGCGGGACTCGATCCCAGGACCCTGAGATCATGACCTGAGCCGAAGGCAGCAGCTTAACCCACTGAGCCACCCAGGCGCCCTTTAGAGACCTTTTTACAGAAGAAGGATGCAAAGCTTCAAACCCCAAATTAGAAGTGGGACCTTGAAAGGGCCTTGTGCCAGCGAGGGGCCCCCGAGGCTTACATTAAGCCTGTCTCTGCTTCCAGGGTGTCCTGAGGTTTATAGATAAAAGCATGAAGCTCTAGACAGGCCAGGCTCCTACTGCGTGCTCTGCAAGAGGTAGAGCTTTCTGAATGAGGAATCCAACAGTTAAGTGTCTACGAAAAGGCACACAGATATTTTTTCAAACCACAGAGAAAGGTATGGTAGGATAAATTCCATGGCAGCTTTCTAGCTGTTGCCTTGACATCCATTTTCCCTTTCTTTTCCATAACAGAAAACTGACATCTGTGGAGATTGCCATGTGCTCAACTAAAGCCTAGCTTCCCAAGCAGGTCTGGCAGAGACCTGTGGCCATGAGTAAGTTCTGGCCCAAAGACGTATAAGCAAATAGAGGTCAGAGACTTCTATAACATCTTATGGGAGTGTATTAGGAATTGAATGGCACCTCCCTCAACCCCCATGCATATGTTGAAGTCCTAATCCTTAGTATCTAAAAGTATGAACTTACTTGGAAATAGGGTCTTTGCCGATGTAATTAGTTAAGATAAGGTCTTGGGGGGCATAATACAATATGAATGGTGTCCTTATAAAAAGAGAACACAGACACACAGAACACAGACACACAAGGCAGAGAAAGCGGTGATGCTTTTATGACATTAGGAACATCAAAGATTGCTGGCAAATTACCAGTAGAAAGGGGAGAGGCACGGAATAGATTTTCTTTAGAGTCCTCAGAAAGAACCGACCCTGCTGACAACTTAATTTCAAAATTTTTGACTTACAGACGGAGACAATAAATAAATTTCTGTCGTGTAAGCCACTCCGTTTGTGGCAGTTTGTTACAGCAGCCCTAGTAAACTCATACAGAGAGATAGGCCTTTCTTCACCAAGTTTCCATCCTGCTGCCTGGAAAGCAGAGAAGAGGGCTGGCCTTCCATTAGCCATCTTGGTCCACGAGGATGAGGTAGAGCAAAGAGCTAAATGGAGCCTAAAACTTTACGGAACTGTCGGATTAGCCCTGGACTGCCTACCTTGGGGCTTGTTTTCCTGGAAAATAAGTATATTTGAATATTTTGTTATTGTTATTGTTTTGTTTGTCTTCTGAAACATAATCTTCACTGATACATTGTTTTGAAAAATTAATTATTCTTTGGGGAAGGATAAGGATTGGAATAACTGCAAACGGAATTTTAGCATTATCTGTGATGTTTCATTTTTGATAGCACAATGTATTCATGAATTCTTTTGTAATTAAAACATTTCACTTTGGGGTGCCTGGGTGGCTCAGTGGGTTAAAGCCTCTGCTTTTGGCTCAGGTCATGGTCTCAGGGTCCTGGGATCGAGCCCTGCATCGGGCTCTCTGTTCGGCAGGGAGCCTGCTTCCTCCCTCTCTCTCTGCCTGCCTCTCTGCCTACTTGTGATCTCTGTCTGTAAATAAATAAATAAAATCTTTAAAAAAATTTTTCACTTTATAATAAATAAATTGCAAAGGAAAAAAAAAAGAGGGATGGCCACCTACAGATTAAAAGAGACCTGAGAAATGTATGAACCTGATTTGGATCTTGATCTAAACAAAAAGTTTTAAAAAATTTATGAGACAACCCAGGAAATTTTAATATTAATTGGATAGTTGATATTATGGAACTACTTATTTTTATGCATGCTCATAATATTGTAGTTATATATTTGAAGTGCTCTTAACTTTTAGCATCTAAAACATTGTTTTTCACCCTTAGCACTATTGTTATCTTGGGCCAAATAATTTTTAGTATAGTTGACCTACAATGTGACGTTAGTTTCAGGTGTACGACAGGACTTGGCCCATTTATACATTATGCTATGCTCACCACAGGTATAAGTACCATCTGTCACCATACAATGCTATGACAGTGTCATTATCTTTCATCCCAGTGATTTACTCATCCCATAACTGGAAGCCGGTACCTCCCACTCCTCTTCGCCCATTTTGCCCATCCCCCACACTCCTCCCCTCTGGCCACCATCAGTCTGTTCTCAGGGTTTTATAGATCTGATTCTGCTTTTTGTTTACTCATGCTGTTGTTTATTCATGCTGTTCATTCATTTTACTTATGAGTGAAATCCCATGGTATTTGTCTTTCTTAGTCTGACTTATTTCACTGAGCATAATACTCACTAGGTCCTCCATGTTGTCTCAAATAATCCTTTGTTGTGGGAAGCTCTCCCAGGTCTTGTAGGTGTTCAGCCCTATCCCTGAATTGGACTCACCACACGCCCATCGCACACCCCTCTCCCAAGGTAGGACGATCAGTAGCATCTCTAGACATAGCCAATGTCTCCAGAAGGCAAATTTGGTGTGGGTTCAGAACTACCGCTCTAAAATTTGGAGAAATTTTAGAGTAATTTACTGGAATATTTATGGGTGAAATGATTTGTTGTTCCATAATGAAAAGTTTAAAATACATTTTAAAAAATTTGTAAGATTCTGTTTGTATGCTCTTTCTGTCAACGTGGTAGAGTCATTGTGAAATTTCTTCTTACTTCAAAATCTGCATATCCTGGATAAAAAAAGTAAATATTTACCTTGCTTGGTGCAAGATCTTGTGTCAAGCCTCCTACATTATTACTCTTAAGCCCCAAGGCTATAGGCCTTTCTGACTGGGGGTAGGGCAGACCCTCTCACACATCACTCACTCAGCTCAGCCCTTAGCATTCCCTGGTCATGGACTGGGGTGCGGGGGAGGGGTGAGCTGGAGAAGTATGGGGGAGGTTCTGAGTTGCCTGGTGACCTAACTCCTGAGGCTGTCTCCCACCATTTCTCTTTGGGCCTCCTTCCCCTGTCCCCAAACTCCAGTTCAGAGGGGGGTGTGTTTAGAACCAGACTCGTTAGGGCCTTGCCTTACCCGTCCCTCAGAGTCCAGCCAGTTGACTTTCTGCTGACTGTTTACAGAAACCTTGTGCTCTCACCACACATCAGGTCAGCCCACTCTGTTTAAACATGCACCACACCTGTCCCCATCTCCTCCACCAGTGCTTCACTTGACCATATGCTGCCTCACTTGGCCACCTGCTCAGGACTCCAGGCCCCCCTGGGCCTCAGACTTCCCTGGGTGTCTCTGCTGGGCCTGACTTTCAGGCCCACCTGATCGTCGAAAGGCCCCAGGCCTTCCACAGTTTGGTCAGGCCTCCCTTGTGATTGGGCTATGTTATCACCCAAGTCCGCCAGGGGCCAGTCGGAGTGTAGGTCAGAGGAGGGGCCTCTGAACTGCAGGCAACCGCAGTTGGAAGTTTTGGGCTGAAGAGCCACATAGGGGTGGGGGTGGGCTGCACGTGGGCTCCCGACACCAGCTGAGGGGCAGCCTGCTGGGTTCACGAGGGCCTCCCCACAGAGCCCAGGGCGGCGGGGCAGGCAGCCAAGCCCAGCGAGCCCGGCCTGCAGCAGCAACTCGGCCGGACCAGCGCGGAGCCAGGGCAGGGAGAAGGCCCGGCTATTTTTACACGGACGGCGTCTGACCACAGCTGGCTGTTTTCAGAGGTGGGTGGTAGCTATCTGTTAGAAGGATCTTTCAGGTGAGAGGGCGGCAGGAGGCCTGAGCGACCACGACTTCCTCTACCTTTCTGAGTGTACCTTATCGACCTCCTGGTTCTCCTCCATTTTCTGCCTCTCGAAGAAGGAGGAGAGGTGAAGTCTGGCCACCTAAATGCCTGGGAGGCCAGCATGGCCCCTGGTGCGTTTCCAGGACACCGAGAGCTGTGGGTGGACTTACCCAAGGAGTCCTTACCCTGCCCTTCCTAGAAGCCGAAGGATGTGTGAGTTCACAGCAGCGCTCGAGCCCCGAGCACTGGGTTCAAATCCCACATCCTCCACTTAACTAGCTGTGGGAAGCAGCAGGCTCGGTGGTCAACGTCTTCGTACTTCAGCTTTCCCCTGTGAGATGTGAAAGTGTGGAATGAGAATAATCCTGACCACTCCATGAAGTTATTGTGTGATACAATATTGTATGATAGAATAGTTATAATATAGAATATATAAAACACACATTATTACCCATGTAATGCAGAAGCAGGACAGGAATGAGTCATATGACCTCGCTCAATTGTTTGCAAACTCTTATTATTAATGACCCTCTTTTTATGTCAGTGAAGTGGGGGATTGTCCTCAGTCTACACCAGTGGTTCTTCCTTTCCCGCCAGCACCTCAGTAAATACCTACCTATGCTATATTAGGGATCAGTAATCCTGCCCGTGTCTGTGACTGTAACTGTCATTAATAATAGCTTCAGTTTATCGAAAGCTTGCTCATGGAGACAAAGACATTTTTCCACACTAGGCCTTTTTGTCAAGCAAGTGAAGCAGACCTAGAGAAGGAAGAGGCCAGGCTGGCAGTGGGGTGGGGGTGGGAGGTGCAGTGGGGAGCTATTTAAGATGATGGAGCAAGAGCATCATCAAAATAATCAAATATCAGCACAATAGGATTAAAAGTTTTTGAGGGTGGAGACTTATGGACTACCTAGAGGTGTTTGGGGTCAACGAACACGCCCAGATTTCTTACTGCCCATGCTGCGCGTGTGGGACTAGCCATTCCTAAAGCTGTAGAGCTTTCCAGTAGGAGCGAACATTATCTTTTTAAAGGCAGCTTGCATTGAGTTTCTGTTAATGGCAGCCAAAGGGGTTCTGACTAATTCATCTTTCTATTTATTTTTTTATTTTGATGAAAAATTTGCAATTTTTACATTGTGGCATAAAAACAGAACTCTGACATGTTTGACAACATATTTTTGACAGTTCTGTCTATTTCTGACAAAGACGTGCTGGGAAGTTGTGGGAACACATCGCCTGTGTCTGTCCCCCTCCTTTGATTCAGAGCTACATAAATGTATGCTAATGATCTTCTGATGATGACAATGGGGCTATGCTCCAAGAAGGTTTTAGCAGTTGGGAGTCGGATCAGAGCAGGGAGAGACAAGAGGTAGAAAAGGCTCCTCAGGATGCTGATTTCATGATTCCAGTGAGAAGTAACGAGGAGTTCATGAGGTGGTAGCCACAGAAATAGAAAGGGAAGACCCTGCAGAGGTTGGATTTTCATGGTCTGACCACAGATTAGAGGGCAAAGGAGTAAAAAAATAGTGTTTTCATCTACAAGGCCTGAAAGGACTTGACTCCCATTTCCCGCATCATTCCTGGTTTCTCGCTTACTTTTCTTCCCCTAGCCAGTCTGCCTAGTGACTCTGGCTTTTGAATTCACTGTGCCCTCTGCTTGGCACACTCTTACTCCAGATGGCCCCTGGTTCATTTCTCACTTCCTTCAAGCTTCTGCTCAGATGACATTGCTTCAGAAAGGCTTCCCTGGGGGCACCTGGGTGGCTCAGTCGGTTAATTATGCATTGTGGTGTAGGTCATGAGCTCATGGGTCCTGTGATGGAGCTACCTCTCCCCTCACCAACCCCCTCCCCCGCCCCGTCTGGCTCTGCAATCAGTGGGGGGGCTACTTGAGCTGCTTGAGGATTCTCGCTCTCTGCCCTTCCACTCCCATGCCCCCCGCCACGTGTGCGCATGCATGCTCTCTCTCTCTCACATAAATAAGCAAATCTTAAAAAAGAAAGAATGACTTCCCTAAAGTCTGCCCCCCCCATCAATTAGCATGCCTTACACCTGCTGATCTCCCTCTGTAGTACGTAACCCCTTCTTGACTAGATATCTGTTTCCTTTCTGTCTCCCTTGACTAGGATGTGGGCTCCAGGAAGGCAGTGACTTTTGTCCACTGCTGAGTCCCCAGAACCTAGGACAGAAGGTGGCACAAAATAGGTACTCAATGAATATAAATAAATACATCTTGAACAACTGGGACAATGATGTGGTGTTGACAAGAACAGAAACAGTGAGAGATGAGTGGTGCCAGGGGTGGTGCAGTGGAGGAGTGAGGTCGTGAGTCATTCAGACCCCATGGAACTTAAAGCTAGATGTGCAAACAGCCATAGTAGACTGGTGGTCGGAGTGGCCGTCTGGAGCTCAGGAGAAGCAAGAGGTGGAGATTTAGGGAGGAATTTTTTGCAAAGGCTGGTGGCTGCCATGGAGCCAGGGAAATCCCTGAGGAGCCCATGAAGAGAGAGATGAGACCTGGGGACTAAGGCCTACAGAGGACCGAGGGGACCAAGTAGTCTTGGTTTGCCCAGGAGTTTCCTGGTTTAAAACCTCAAAGTAGTTGGTCACCCTAGGAAGGCCCTTCCATTAAGGTAGAAGGAGGGGAAGAGCCGGTTAGAAAGGATAGAGGAAAAGCAGCCTGGAGCTTCCTCACAGAACTCAAGGAGAGGTGGGCTCTGGTAAGGATGAGTCTCCCACACCCTCTTCCTCCTCCTGGACCAGTTTGGTTCTGCCCTTCTGAGCCCAGGAAGGCTGAATTACCTCTGAGCTTCCCCTTTACCCCAACACTTAGCAGAATTTGATGGCTTCTTAGTACGCTGGGGAATTTGGTTTGGTTCTGGGGCTGGGGCCCCAGCTCCAACCAACTGGAGCAAGTATGGACCCTTAAATGGTGTCTGGGAGTTAAGGGACGCCCTGGGTAAGGAGTTTCAAGTCAGTGATCATTTTCTGCTTGTGCCTGGTGAGAGTTAAAGAGGGTAAACAACTCTGCATTTGCCTAGCCACTGTGGCTAAGGAAACAGGAAGCCGCCTCTTCTCTTGTAAATGACACTGGCCAAGATAAGCAGTACTTGTAAGATGCCACTCTTAGCAGTGGATGCTGAATTGTGCCCAGAGTTAATCTGCAAGTGAGAAAAATTGTTGCTGGATATGCAGAAACACAAAAGAACCCTAAGGGGCATTTTCAAACCGAATTTGGTAGTAGAGTGAGTTTTAAATCAGATGTTTGAAGCCTTGGTCATTCACATTAACTGAGAGCAAATGAGACAATAAATCAGAAAGTACCTTAAGCTATGTAGTTTATACAACTAAAGTTGTGTCATTATTTTATAATAATTAGACAAATACGAGTTCTTATCACTGGGCCTGGCTTGAAATAAAGGCACCACCTATAGAACACATGGTCCCTGTCTTTAGAGAACTTTATGGCTTACCTGTAGAGGAAAGATATATACCAAATGTATGATAAGAACTTAACTGTATTTATAAAACAGTATATAAGGAAGTGGAAATAAATGTTGTGTCCACTCCCTGACTCCCTCACCCCTTCCTAGCTCTCTAACCTACATCATGCATCTCTACCTTCCTAATGAACATGGAGAAAAGTGCCCTAATTCATCTAGTCCAGAGCACAGTAATGTTTCTGGCCACCTTTCTTTAGCCAGTGACCTGCTCTAGGAAGAAAGGGTCATGAATGTGGCAAGCCTGAGCATAAACACATTGCCTAGAATGTTAATTCAGTAACTATGTATAGGCTGATTACTTAAGGCTAATGCTGCCGCAGGTTTTGTGAAGGTCTAAAAGAAGGTCCCTTCCCCTTCACTGGCGGGAAGAAACTACAATCCCCTAAACAAAGTCCCATGTTGTGAAGTGTCAGTGTTCTAAGTGTGACAAAATTCTAGAAAAGGGAAACATTAATATTTTAACTGGACTGTATATTTCATGGAGGGTGGGCCATGAGCTGGACAGACTGTCAAGACAGAAGAAAACCTGGTGAGTCTGGGCGTCATAGAATGAATGAGAGTGGCATTTGGAAAACAGGGACAGACTTCCTGCTGAGATCCAGCTTCTGAAAAAAAGGAAAATGTTTTATTGTTCCTTCAAAATATGATGGCTTTCAGTAGTAGTAAGCAAAAACAAAAACAAAAACACATGGTTCTTAAGAAGTTAAAGGACTTGAATCGAGAAACCTCCCTACCCTAGGACTCGAGTAGAGAACCTAGCACTTAGGCATTGGGAACTCCAAGTCCTTCTGGAATGGGAAGGTCTGCTGTGCTAGGAAGAAGGAAGCTAGTGGCACTGCCTCCTGCTTGGAGCCAGAATGTCAACACTGGGTTCCCGGCAGAGGCCACCACTGCTGCCACTGACTGAGGCCGTTGTAGGTGTTCACCAAAGGCACCACTGTTGCCCATGAAAGTTGCCCTGTGCTCCTGTGCTCCTGTGCTCGGTTGCCTCACTGGGCTATTGTTTCCTAGGACAGGAATCCACCTGCTGAAGGCGTGTCCAGTCCCCTGGTCCCCTTGGCCCTGTAAACAGAGGAGCGTTGGGTATCTACGTTCACTTCTGCTTCTCCCCTAAGTGCTGTTTGTGTACCCCCAGTGTCTTAAGGAAATGTGGTGTGACTGTGCCTACTTTGGTTTTTTGCCACTCCAGCCCTCCCTCCTTAGGCCTTAGTCACATCCTCGGGACACCGGATGGGCACCGTCTGGGAGATGTACACCAGCTGTTACTCAAAACCACTCCTTTCCCCAGAAGTCAAGGACATTATCATCAGTGGCAGCTTGTGCTCGCCGGGGTCTCCCTTAGGAAGAGACCTTCCTCACTGGCCCCTCGGTCCCTCCTATACACAGACTCCTCCCCACCGGTTTTCTAGATAAGTCTGGACATGACTGAGCTCCAGAAGAGAGGGGAAAAAAAATAGACAAAGTTAAAAGCATCACTTTCTTGGGACCTTCAGAACCGAGCAACAGAAAATTAGTGGTGGGATGTCAGTAGGAGAGGGCTTTGGATGAACATTAGAAAAAAAAAGTTGGGGGTGGGTGGGCACTGACTGAGAAGACTGGTTAAAGGCAGGGGTAGAAAGCCCTAGCCTTTGAGAACAGAGGGGCGAAACTGCCCCAAAGCAGTAGGGAAGGAGTTACCTGCAGAGCTGGCCTCTGACCTGGGAATGCCTAGAGCTCAGAGACCTGGAGGAGGTCCCTTGGGGGGCTGTTTGATAAAACAAGGGCTATCGCAGTGCTATGGCCCCTGCTGGGAGCTTTTCAGTACACTATCTCTAATCTTCAAACAACCCTGTGTTACTGGGAAAAACAAAACAAAACCAGACCAAAAACCCTGCCCACACCCACTCCCTCCTCTCCTCCCACCTGCAGGGCCCGGAAGACAAAAAGCCTGGGCTCAGAGCCAATGGCAAGGGAAGTGGGCAGCTATGGAGCGCTGCGGGCAGTTCTGTAGTTTGGGTAGAGCTTTGGGTAGAGAGTGGCTCTTGCCAGGAGGGACAGAAGGGAGGTGAATTGAGTGGGTCAGATGATAGGGATAATCTGTATCTCTTCCTGGGGGTGGGAGCAGAGAAGAAAAAGGGCAGAATGGGGGCGCTTGGGTGACTCAGTGGGTTAAACCTCTGCCCTCAGCTCAGGTCATGATCTCAGGGTCCTGGGATTGAGTCCCAAATCGGGCTTTCTGCTCAGTGTGGAGGCTGCGCCCCGCCCCCCCAACGCCTTTCCCTCTGCCTACTTGTGATCTCTGTCAAAATCTTTGAGGGGGGGAAAAAAAAAAGAGGGCAGAAGAGAGAGAAAAGGAGGTTCCTGAGCGTGGTAGGAGACCAAAGCCGGGAGCCCAGAAGAAGCCTGGGGACCAAGAGACTCCGAGAAATGATACTCATTTCTGAGTCCACTTGACTGGGTGTAAATCCCTTCATGCTCTGTTCAAAAGCCCTTGGTGGGGGAGTTGTTGTCGAAATTAAGGAGAGGGCTGAGCTTCACTACTTGATCCACGAGGCACAGGTCTGGGACAGCGCTAGCGGCGCATTTGTAAACATTTTCACTGCCATTAGACTTTTCAGAAACAACCTTTTAAAATGTATGCACGATACGGGTGCTCCTCAGTTTTCTTAACTCTATGAAATTGGGCATTCTGAGTGCTTCCAGAATTGTTTTGCTTGTGCATACATTTTCTTACTGAATATCAGTTTAACCGTCCCAAGATAATATCGGGTAATCCAGACTAACTAGGATTCTCAAATCCTTGAGAGACTGACCCTGCAAATGATCTACGGCAAGACCGTGTGTCAAAACTGAACTCTGACCCCCAGCTTCTATAGAAACCAGTGCAGGAAGTTAAAACATAGCCTCTGTAGTAATCTACCCATCATCACCCACTTTCCTACATGTCGCTTAAGCTTCCAACTCAGGACCAATCCGAGAAAGCCAAATGTACTCTATGAGCCAATCATACCATGTGCCCTGCTTCTAGAAGCTTAGCCCCCCTCCAGCACCCCTGTCAACAACCTCTAGCCAGAGCGCACCTGAAGCCTTCTCTGTCACTATGTAGTGTTCCTATTCCCCTGCTTGTCTTTGGGCCTCTGCCAGAAGCAAGTGTTGGTGGCTGCTCTTACAAGGCTCTGCATAAAAAGCCACAGCTTGTCACATCTGGCAGGGGAGCGGGGGCGGTCTTCGTGCCCACACTCCTCTCAAGGCTTGTGTCAGAATAACCTGGTAGACACTAGACCCAGAGGAATATCATAGGCAACAAAGTTCCATCATAGCTTTTTCCTCTCGAGCCACTGGAAAATACCAGCCTATTTCGAGAAGGATGTCTAAGAGGAAAACCCCACCTCTACACCCTATGCATACCAATCAGACAGCAGGCCCCAGGGCCCAGTGTCTTCTGTGACTGGGGGTGCCTTGTGGGTACACAGCAACAGCGGCGGTGGCGGGAAGCTGCAGAAAAGCAATCAGCTGCTGGGTTCCTATGGCTACAGCCGGTCACACCTGCCACGTCGTCAGGTCGTGGTGCCGTGTGCCAATTACCCCAGCAAGCGCTGAAGTCACTTTTCAAAACGCGGTCAAACAAACTCCAGCAGGGCCAGCCAGGTGTTAAAACACTCAGACACAATTGTCAAAGCAAAGAATTACACGCCTGTACATAGACGTCTGGGCTCCAGTTAAGCAACCGCCTGGATGACGGCCTGCAGATGAACCCTTTGTGGGTACACAGGCCCGCCACCATGTCCCTGAAATGGGGCTAAAGGGAGGGCAAGAGGGCCCGGGCATGGGATTCAGTCAGACTGAAACTGGGGTGGTTTTCTGGACTGCCACTCCCAGGCCACCACCGTGGTGGGGGTTCTGAGTGATGCTGTCAGCTCGGAGTGTGTGGAGGGCCGGTGTAGGTGTCTCACAGGCTTCCTCGCGCCCTCCGCCAGTGTTCACACCGTCACCCAGAACCTGACCCCACGCAGAGGCTTGTGTTCTGGGCTCCTAGGGAAAATTCTGAAAAGATCCTTTTTAGCCCAACATTCTGAGAAATGATGCAGCTAAAATTTGAATAGGTTAAGCCCCATTTACAAAACTCACTTGGTTGGATTTCTGCAAACCTTCCAAGATAGTACAGTCATTATCATTATCCCTCTTCTGAGGCTCATAGAGTTGAACTGGCTCGTCCAAGATCCCACAGCTAGGAAGGTAGACAGCCAGAGCTCTTCTGACTCCAAGCTCTGGGAACCATACTTTGGCAGTGGGGTGGTAGGGGATATCCAGCTCTCACTAGGGCCTGAGGTGTTTGCCCTAAGCTTCCTGATACTCTGGACGGTGGTGAGCTTGAGGCAACTACGGGTTGGGTTTACAAAGCTCACAGGGAGGCTCACACTGGAACTAGCCTCTGGGTTCTCTTCAAGCCCCAGATACGGAGTGCCTAAGTGAAAGCTCTCTTCTGGTATTTTAATGGGACAAAAAGCAGGAAATAGAAGGAGTTAGCTGATTGCTGGGATGGTCCCTAACATACTCTTTAACTATAAGGAACTAGTCATTTCCTGGACGGAAAAGAAAGGTTTAAGAAAAAAGTGACTGAGAACGTTCCGGCTCCCAGCCACCGGCCCAGCCAGCTGCAGAGAAGGAAGCAAATGAGTTTCTATAGATGGAATCCTTTGTTTCAGTACAGGTTAATTGTGGCTACTCTGTAACCTGGGGCTGGGGGGAGGGGGAAGCGAACACCTTGATGCTTCCCTCAGGGCACTACCTCTGGAGGAAAGACAGCTGTGGGGACTCTGGACCGAATCACTTAGAAAAAAGGTCATAAACCTGGAAAAGTTGGGGGATCAAGTCAGATGTTGTGAAGGGTAAGGAGCCTGTGAATCTGGGAAAGAAAGGACATTTTCCTGGAGACTTCCCTCTTTATTCTCTTTTCATGCCACATTTAGGTAACAAGACCAAGTGATAGTAAATTCCCCAGCCAAAGTAGGAGTGCCCAGGGGAGCAGTGAGCCTGTGTCCAGAGTCTGTCCCGGCTGAGCGAGGTGTCCAGGGAAGGCAGGCCTGGTTCCCTGCCCCTTCGGATATGGGAACCACTGTGTTCTTACTCTCCCACCACACCCCCCCCCCCCGCCCCCACCCCCACCCCGCCCCATGGTGAATGAGTGCCTCCTGAGGCTGGGAAGGTGGAGATCCTACCTAGTTCCTCCCTCCAGCCTCTGCACCATGGTCTCCTACCAGCTCCTCACCCCGAGGGCAGCCTGTCCCATAAAGAGGAGCCCCGCTAGGACAGCACAGGCATTTGGATTGATTTTGCGCATGCTTTCCTTCTAAGTCACCCAGAACACCCTCCCTCAGGTACCAGGTTCCCTCCTTGCCTGGGAGTAAGAGAGAACAAGGAGCGGAAAGTGGAGGAATGAGTCATCCTTCTTTCTCATTTTCTAGTCCTAGCCTCTCCTAGTACCCTGGTCATATTGGGCCCCCGTGAGTGGCACCTTCCTGTGGATCAGGGCGCTGGGTGGTGTGTGTGTTGGGGGTGGGGGATGGCCATCGGTGACCCAGGTTGGAGAAGGAGATGTCTCTGTGCCATCCTCACAGGACTGGACTGTGTGCTGCACAGACTGCTTGAGGTGCTTGGGCTGGGACTGAGTTTCCACCCGACAACTTTTGAAATCTTTGTGAGGACAATAGAAAACGCATGGCAAATCAAAAGTAAATGCAGATTTTAAAGAGTCCATACATGAGCCTTGGGTTTTGCAAGAGGCAAGACTTGGATAACAACTTTAGGGCCGATGGGTACTTAGTTCTCAGAAAACCAATGAAATGGTCCATTTAATTATGCAGATGTAGAAATATAGTAGTTGTAAGGGAAAAGTGCTCTGGGTGATAAAGTGAATGAGTGTTTTATATTGGAGTTTGATAGAGGTCTCCACTATGCTTCTTTAGGAAAAACTGAATTTGTTGAGAAAAGGCAACTTCCGTATCCAGGCTGATGCCCCAGTGAAGCTTGCCTATGTTTTTGTACAGCTCATTGTAGATGAAGGACCCGCTATTGCCAGAGCTCTGTATGAGTACCACGGGGACAAGCAACACAGAATCACGGAGATTCTCTGTGAGGCTTAGCACCTCAGCCTGTTCTGGTATCCCCAAAGAGAGATCCTGCCGATCAGGACACTGGCATTCTCATGATGGGCACATGAGCAATGAGGCCCTTTGGAGGGGGTTCTCTAGAATCACACATTTACTAGGTGGGGTATAGGAGTTTTCATCCTAACTCTGTGGCCCCCTCAGAGGTCGTGAATAGAATTCAGAGACTTTATTTTATGTTTCTGAATGAAGAAAAAAACCTTCATTTTTACTACTTTTTTTTAACTAACTCATTTTTTAACTTTTACTAACTTCTAAATGAGTTTGGTGTTTTCTTTACTAATGATGGAGGCCATCAACTGCAGTCATACTTGCAGAACTTGTGTCTTTGTCACCAGTAGAAATCATAGATATTTCATATCATGTTACCATTGTTGCTGTTACCTTGAGATATTTTTTATGCGCATCGCCTCTTCTAAATTACAGTCTTCCATTAGAACCAGGCAGGATTAAACTGACCTTCTAGTTGGGATCAGGTAATCGATCATTTGTAGGTGGCTTAACCTAGAGCAGACAGAATCTTGGCTTGGACCATCCCAAAGGGCATGAGGTACTGAGCTGTTTGGACAAAGGAGCAAGTGCCAACCTAGTATTCCCAGCCAATGGCACCCACCTTGAACACAACTCATTTTGCCAGTGGAAACCAACATCCAACATTTTGCATGCAAATTAACAAGCCCTCTGGTGCTAGCATAGATAAAGATGAAATTATGGAAACTTCTCTTGTTGGAATCGTTTTTGCTTAGAGTTCTGTTTAGAGTCTTTCCTAGGTCTTCATCTCTGAAGAGTGAATCTTCTTTAGAGGACGCCGTATTTTAATTAACTCTTCCTATGGTATAGATGACACATATATCATGTTAACTAGGCTGAGATTTTAAGGTAAATGATAGCAGTATAACACAAATCAAGACTGACCCAGAAGTTCGGTAGAAATTGTAGGTCATCTGGCACCCAGAGAATATTCGTGTTTCTCTTGGATAGGCAAAAAATCAAACTTTCCCATGAATTTACAGTTGAAACCACTTGGGAGAGAGCACGGTGTATGGGCTCCCATACTTACCTACTGAAGCCCCTGGTCATGGGTGGATTGCCTCTAAGTCAGGCTTAGCAAACTCTGTAATGCCAGGTCACTAGAAAAAGAGTTTCTTGGGCGACCTGGGTGGCTCAGTCAACTAAGTCTCCATCTTCAGCTAAGGTCACGATCCCAGGGTCCTAAGATCTAGTCCCACATTGCAGGCTCCTTACTCAGCGGGGAGCTTCCTTCTCCCTCTCTCTGCTGCCCCGCCTGCTTGTGCTCAGTCTCTCTCTCTCTCTCTCTCTCTCTGACAAAAAAATTAAAATCTTAAAAAAAAAAAAAAGAGTTTCCTAAAAGTAGAAGTTCATTGCCGCATACCCTGCCCTTTCTTTAGAAAGAAGCAACGTATTTCACAGAAAATCAGCAGATAATGCAGAATGGCTGCCTTACCCTGCTTGTAGCTCTGTCTTGCAAGTGTCCCATTCCCAAAGGTGCTAGATGTGGCTAAAATTAGCCGAGGTCCTGAATCCAAGAGCAGGGAATGCTAATCTTTATCACACTTGGTATCATTTTCAAATGTGAAGAGGTTCACTGCCTTTTAGCAAATGGAGCTACAGGATTCAGTTTTCTCCTTTTTAAAATGGAACTACTCTTTGGCCAGAAAGAAAAAGTTATTTAAAACCTTAACATTATTAATGCAGGAAGGGACTGCAAAGAGCATTTGGTCCAAGTTCCCCATTTAACAGATGAAGAAACAAAAGCCAAGAGAGACACCTTAATAGCTGCATGGCTGGCATGCTGGCCAGTCTGAGACACAAAGATCTAGTCCCAGCTGAGATGAGACAATGGGAGATGATGAAATTCAATCCTCAGAGTAAGCATTCAGTCTGTATACGAGCAATAACAACTCCGAGAATGCACTGAAGTAGCAGCAAAAATGATATAATTTTCTAGATGTCTTCTTCACATCATCCATAAAAATAATTCTGGGTGGATTAAGGAGCTAGACATAAAGAAGCAAACAAAACCAAAAATAAGAACAAAAGCCCAAAAAGAAAGGAGAATGTTTTCATGTTCTTTGGGTCAGAATGAATAACCTTCCTAAGCAAGACACAGAACCCCAAATCATAAATGGAAGGATCTACAGCTATGACTGAATAAAAGTTACTGTAAACACTTGGTCAGAATCATGAGGTCTCCAGTTCCATCGGCCCCATCAGGTGGCTTCAGCCCCTGGCTTGGGGCTCCCCCACACCTGGACTCCCTGCCACACCACAGAACTGGGGCAAGATGCATGGAACCCAGTAGCAGCCAAACAACAACAAACGCAAGCAAAAGCACTTAAGATGGGGCACTGGAGCCTGCTTTCTGGCTTTGGCGTTGGGGAGCACGCTTTCTGGCGTCTGGGAGCACCTGGGAGCACACTTTCGGGAGTCTGGTCATCTTTCACCGCCTGCACCAAGGCCGCCAGTCACTGAGCCCTTGAGGAGTGTGAAGCTGCCAGTGGGAACTCCACTAAAGCATTTTTCTCTCCTGGGAGCTCTCCTGCTGCTGTTTTTGTGGGGAGCAAGGATGACTCAGACATGAGTGCTCCTCAAATTGTGGGGTTGGCCCAGGGGGAGAAGTCTGGGGCTGGACTGACAGTGGGAATAGGAAGTCAGACCTTGCCTGGTCTCTTTCTATGATTTTGAATTAAGAAGGATTTCAAACATCTGACAGCAGACCAGGGACTGTATAGTGAATCCTGTGTACTCAGTACTCAGCCCTGACCACCAAGTACCCACAAGCCATCTGCCCTGTCCTGTGGTTTTTGATTTTCATTTTGAAGCAAATCTCGGCAGTGGATTATTTCTTCTGTATTTCAGAATGCATCTGTCCAAGAAAATGCTATTTAAAACATGATCACAAAAGTTTTCACACCTAAAAAGTTGGTTAACAATTCCTTAATATCAGTAAGTATCTAATAAGTACTCAAATTAAAAAAAAAAAACCCACTATAAACAAAAGCAAATGAAAAGCAGCAGATTAAGAGAAAATGTTCGCAGCCTACATAACTAGCAAAGGGTTGGTATCCACAATATATAAAAAATTTCAACAAATCACACAAAAATACAAATAGGTCAATAGAAAAGCAGACAGAAGATGGGAACTGAACAGATCAATCACATAAAGAGTACAAGACATCACTGAGCATACGAACAGACGGTTTTACGGAAACAGATTTTGATTGTGGATTTCAGACCACACTCAGTTTCAGAACCGTTCAGTTAAGCGTCTGCCTTCTGGTCAGGTCATGATTCCAGGGTCCTGGGATCGAGCCCTGCATCGGGCTCCCTGCTCGGCAGGGAGACTGCTTCTCCCTCTCTCTCTGCCTTCCACTCCCCTTGCCTGTCTCTCATTCTCTCTCTCTCTCTGTCAAATAAATAAATAAAATCTTAAAAAAAAAAAAAAGAGAGAGAGAGAGTATTAAGTCACAGGCAAGGGACGGTCTTCAGAGAAATGGGCTTTCTAGAAAGCTGAAAA
Source organism: Mustela erminea (assembly GCF_009829155.1). Lineage (NCBI taxonomy): Eukaryota > Metazoa > Chordata > Mammalia > Carnivora > Mustelidae > Mustela > Mustela erminea. Next base: position 112,231,230 of record NC_045618.1, read on the forward strand.
GGTGTAGGCAGAGCTATTGTTCAGGTAGATCTGGCCTTGTTAAGTTTATTTCAAAAACCAAGAAAGCCCATGATTGATATACCTTCCTTTAGACAGAAATATGGCTTGTGTGTATGAAGGTCACAGAGAACCCTGATTATAGTAAGGTTAAGGTATAATACGACTTGAATTTTTCCACATCTGACTTGACTGCCTTTATAGGCATAGTGTGTCCCACTTTGAGGCCTGGGGACCAGGGACAGCTGTGCTGAGAACACTCCCCTTTGCTCGATGTGGCCACACCACGACTGCTAATATTTTGCATCATTGGCTAGTGAAATCCAGGCTGCATTAGATGTGTGTTTTTTGTGTTTTATGCTGCATTAGGTGTGTGTGTTTTTTGTGTGTTTTTTCCCATCCACTGATAACTCCCTGAAATGTTGCCATGTTTATCCTAATTAATCAAAAAAACACAAATTAAAACATGATACATCTATTTTTATCTAATCAGAAAAAAAATTAAAATACTTATTATACCCAGTTTGGCAAGAGGTGGGGTAAAGTGTATGCCAATAAATTGTTGGTAAGGATATTATTTTAAAAAGCCATTTTAGGGGCCAGTTTAGCGATATGTCTGAAATACCAAAGGTGTGATTCCCTTTAACCTAGCAATTATAATTCAGGAATGTGTGCACATGCTTAATCTACATGGATCAATATTCTCTTGCAGTGTTATTTGGATTGAAAATCAGAAACAACTTAAATGGTCATTAATAAGAAAATGATTCAGTAAACTAGAGCATATTCACGCTATCTTAGTTTATGTTCTTTTGGAGACAGACCTTGTGACTAGGGTTTGAGTGCAAGATGTTTGGAAGTGTTGAGTAGAAAAATGGGGAAGTGATACAGGAAGCGCAGAGAGCCCATAAAGGCTTCGTTGTGAAGCCTGTGAAGCCGGCTAGCGTGGGAGTGACTAGAGTTTAATCTTTCAGGGGAACGGAATAAACAGTGCAAAGCACATGCCTCTGAAATATTCTTAGCCAAAGGGCCCAGGAACCGGGGTATGTATACTCCTACAGCTTTTAGGTATTGTTAAAGCCTGTTTTCCACAGGGACGTTAATTCCCGAGCACTTGCCACCGACTGTCTGAGGGCAAATTCGTTTTCGTGACTGGAGGGAGCTATCCAAGAAAGTGGGGGCCCTGGCCGTTGGAAGCCAGGCTGTTCTATGTGGAAGTGATAAGGGTTCTTGAGGGGATATGAGTAAAGCATCAACGGCAACTGCTACATATGCTGACAAATACAAAGAGACCATTAAAAAGAATAAAATAAACCGAGGAGAAAATAAATATATTTTGTATGCTCCCACTTTTGTCATAAAAATATGTATCACATTGTCCACAGAGGTTTACCTCTAAAGAGAGCAAAGGATGGATTTTAATTGTTTATTTTATACGTTTTTGCTTCTTATTTGTTTTGTAACAAGGCTATAGAATGCTTTTAAAATGAAACAAGGAGAAAAAAAAATCAGGAAATTCATTCATGAGAAAACAGGAATAAAGCTGAAGAAACCGAAGAAGAGGATATAGGTAGAACCGAACAACGCATTTTAATTCAGTCCCTCAACAAATTTTATCAAATGCCTTCTGTGCAGCAGGTTCCATACTAGATACTGGTTAAAGTGGCCAATAAATACTTTGCCAAGTGATATGCTAACCTCACTGCCCAAAGTATCCCCTGTCACGAGTTCTTGACGTTGGAGGAAAATTAGATACTTTTTCGTGGAACGTCCATGCCATTTCCAGAGCTTCTCAAGCTAAATATTTATGCTTTCGAGGGCTTTCTAGAGGCGGTCCATTTAGGAAGGGGGAAAACACAGAGCTTCAGAACACATGGGGGTATGCTTTACCAAATTAGAAGCACTGATACATAGTCAAGTGTTATTTTCTCGTATGTATCCTGAACAGAAGGCACGTGTTTATTGACAGACACAGACGGGAGTGTCTCCTTCACCCACCTGAGAATTTTAACTGTCTCTCCCAGGTATATCACTCTTGTACTAGATAGTGATGCTGTTGGAGCCAGAAAACATTTTTCTGCAAAGAAGACTATCTCCTTTCCCCCGAATCCTGACATACCAGCTCTGTGGAGAAGAAGAGGTTCGAAGAGAGCTAGGCAACCCCTTCCACCCTCAGTAGCAATGCAGGCCTGGGTACCTCTTTCTTCAGAGTTGCCCCCCCCCATTTTATCCCCCAAATGAGGTACTGTTATCTTGCTTGCGGGTGACTGTAAGGCCCTCAGTGATCAACACATGTGACTGGGTAAGAGAAGAAAGGTAAGAGAAGAAACAAACCTTTCTCACACGATTTTCAGCCTTGCTGTTCAGAACCAACAAGATCGGAAAACTCTCCAATGTTTTAAGAACCACAGATCAAAGCCTTTGGCATTTCCTCCAGGTCATCCTCTCGTTATTTCAGTGTTTGTTCACACCTGGCAGGAGGGGAGGAGGAGGAGCGTGAAAGCCATATGCGGAGATCTGCAGCCTTCGCTTTCATGGCAAAGCTTCCCCCTCTGCAGCGGTGATGAATTCAGTTATTTCAGGAGCGAGGACAGAGATGTGACCCTGACTCAGCTCTGAGTCCCTGTTTAGAGTTCCCAACAATAGGGAGAAGAAAGGAAAATAAGAGTTGAGAAGAAAATCTCTCAGTCTAGTTCATGAACTTGCCAATGCTCGATTAGCTTCTGTATTGATCTGCTGTCCACTCGGGGTAGGACAGCAAGGGATTGGGATTTGAAGGGACAGAGGATTTGGCTCTGATTGCAGATCGGTCACGTATTAGCTGGGTGACCTTGGGCAAGTTATTAATTCAGCAAGCATTTATTGAGGGCTTTAACCTTGAAAATTACAGAGATGAAAGACACCATTTCTGCCCTTAGGGAGCACACAGAACATTGAGTAGAAAATGATATATAAGCAAATAACTGTATCACAGTATGATAAATACCAAGATAGAGGTCCCCTGAGGGGAGCCTGGAGGAGAGGTACTCTGCTGAGCCTGCAGGGTGTGGTCTCCCAACCTAAGTTGGGAGTTTGCATCCTTCTGCTAGGAAATAGGGAGGTTTTGTGTACTTGTGAGGGGAGCCATTATCTCCGAGGCACCTTGTTTCCCAAGTGAAGCCCCTTTAGTGCCCTGCCTCCGTCTCTCTGGGTGAGCGGGGGCGTCCCCCCGCTCATCCTACCCATCCTCTGTTCGGGACCCTTGCAAGAAAAGCTCTTGCCTCTCTCTGCTGCTGCCTCAGTTTCCCAGGCACCCTAGGTCCTTTCTTCGTGAGTCATATGATTCAGATGCGACTGTCCACAAATGTACGAAACTGAGAGAGACGAGGCATGTTGCACTGGCAGAAGCCGGGGCTGCGGAAGGAAAAGAGTCGAAGCTCAACCAGGGCAAGACAAACAAGGAGAAGAGAGATTAGAAGGGAGGGAACCAGAAAAGCTGGAGGCAAATTAAACCAGTTTTCACGGATCCTGGGAGCCTCTCCTGTGCCCAGACAAGAACAGGAGAAATGCCTTGATGGTTCTAGATGTTCGGGACTGTCTAAGGTATCATGAGGATGAAGAAAAGCCACCAGCACTGTTTCCTTTCAGCAGCCAGATGCGTTTAGCAAACATTTTATCTTCTAAGAGGAAAAAAATCAAGATGATATTAGGAATTGAACACAGACTTCTTGTCTAATTGGGGAAATTATACCGGTGCTTGCAAATGCATATGAGCTTTCCTTCAAAGGCCGATCGGAAACTCAGCATTTCTCATTCATTAACGTCCCTATCATTCATTCACTAGAGCTGGGCACTGAAGGAAATTCAGGATTGCAGAAGACTCAACTTCTGCCTTCAGTTTTCTTCTAGCAAATGTTTATTGAGCATCCGTTATATGCCAGGCACCCGACTCCAACTCAGAATTCAAAAATAGAGCAACAACTTCTTACCTCAAGGAGCTTATGGTCTCGTTAATTTGGTAACAAAATGTCTTCTCATATTCTAAACATTGACTAGAACAGATACTAAATATTTTTCCTTCCTGCGATTTAAAAAAAAAGATTTTATTTCCTTATTTATTTGAGACAGAGAGTGAGAGCGAGTGAGAGAGAGAGAACACGAGCAGGGGGAGTGGCAGGCAGAGGGAGAGGGAGAAGCAGGTTTCCTGCTGAGCAGGGAGCCCAGCAGGAGGCTCAACCCCAGGACCTTGGGATTACGACCCGAGCCAAAAGCAGATGCTTAATGGCCTGAGCCACCCAGGCACCCTCTTTCCTGTGATTACGCCAGTTTTCTGGCCCTTCTTGGGAGAATAAATCCTCTGAATTTATTCTAGAAGCTTGCCAGTTCATCTCCGAGCTCACAGTGTTTATGACTGAGAGAGGAAAAAAAATGGTCTGTTTCCCTATCTCTCTCCTACAGGTTTAACAATGTTCCTGGCTGGATCGGGAACATCCACTTTGTTCTCCAAATGAAGGGTTACACACACTGAGTCATTTTTCTGGCTTTTTAAAAAAGCTCAGTTCAACCTTCCAATTTCCCACCTTCCTCTTCCACCTGCTTTGTTTAGTAATTAGGCTATTTAATAAATGCTTTAGATGAGGAGGAGGCGGAAGCAGATAGCAGTTGTTCGGGTTCACAAGTCCCTGGGGGAGCCACAGCCTCCACCATATTCTGGGTTGTTCCTTGGACCTCTCACTGAGTGAAAAAGCTGGAGGCCTTTCCTGCCTCAGGGCCCAGGCTTGACTGACCTGGGTCATTCTGTCTCCAACGGCCTTGCCAAGGAACCCAGTTTGGCTCCTGCCTCTTAGTCTCCTTGTTGTTCCTGCTCTAAGTTACCTTTCCTCTTCCTTGGGGCTGTTCCCAACAGCAGATAAACACTGCTTTTCAAGTATATACCGGGTTCAGAAAACCGAGATCAGATTAGACTAGAGGCAGGTAAAGAAACAACTCCAGGCTAGCTTGTGACAAAGCAGATGAGTCGGGAGACCCCACTGGAAAAAGCACAGCTCGGCTGGAGGGCGCTTTAGGCAGAGAAGTGAGGAGTGCCTCCCCATAGACAAGAGAGCCATAGAGACAGAGAGATAGGGACAGAGCCAGAGATAGGAAAAGACACTGGGGGGTCAGGATGGGTGTATATGTGCTTTGTATAGAGAAGCTATGCAACTCAGGGGCAAGAGCACTGGTTTTGGAGTCATAGAGATGTGGGTTCAGGTTCCAGCCCCACTTTGTACTAGCTGTATGATCTTAGGTGAGTGACTTAGTCTTCTCTAGCTTCCATTTTCCCATCTATATAATGGAGCTCACAATACGTATCTTGCACAGTCATTGTGAGGACTAGTAATAAAATGTCAAGTTACGTGCATACAACAGGCACTCAATAAATGGTAGTTGTAGTTATTTATTGAGTACCTTTTTTAAAAAAAGATTTTATCCATCTATTTGACACACACACACACACACACACACACACACAGAAAGGGAGAGAGAAAGCACAAGCAGGGGAGCAGCGGTGGGAGAGGAAGAAGCAGGCTCCCTGTTGAGCAAGAAGCCTGATGCGGAACTCAATCATGACCCTGGGTTCATGACTTGAGCCAAAGGCAGCTGCTTAACCTACTGAGTCATCCAGGTGCCCCCCACTTTTTTAAGAGAGAGAGAGCACACATGCGTGCAAGTGGTGGATAGGGAAAGGGGCAGAGGGAGAGGGAGACACAGAATCTTAAGCAGGCTCCATACTCAGCTTGAAGCCCACCTCGGGGCTTGATCTCATGACCTTGAGATCATGACCTGGGCAGAAATAAATGCTTAACTGACTGAGCCACCCAAGCACCCCTATTGTATACCTTTCATCTATTACTTAGCTGGGTTTTGGGGATATGAGTGGGAGGTATGCTGTGACAAATAAAATTGGCCAGTGGATTGCCCTAGGGGCTTTCTTTGGGGTTGCCTGGCAATGGGCTAGCTCCCTCTTTCTCTAACAGGAGGGGCTGGCTGTACCCAACCTCAATTTCTAATGGGACTAGGAGACCTCAAGGTCTCTAGCTGGACATTTCAAACATTTCTCTAAGCAGTGGGCCCCTAAACTTACACTACTTAGCATCTGAATTCCAAAATACTCCCTTCCTCACCCCTTACCTAGCAGAGCTCTTCTCACACTGACCTATTAAAGGAAAAGCAACAAGGGATTTCTCCTCAGGAGCACTACCCGGTGGTAGGTCCTGCTGCACCCCAACCTGACCTTGCCTTTCTGCCAGAACCAGAGAGAACAGACACTTGCCCCTTCCTTGAGTTTCACCTGCACCAGTGATGCTACTAGTACTGAGTCCTTTTTTTTTTTTTAAGAGTTTATTTATTTATTTGACAGACAGAGACCACAAGCAGGCAGAGAGGCAGGCAGAGAGAGGGAGGGAAACAGGCTCCCTGCTGAGCAGAGAGCCTGATGCAGGGCTCGATCCCAGGACCCTGGGATCATGACCCAAGACAAAGGCAGCAGCCTTAACCCACTGAGCCATTCAGGCACCCAGTATTGAGTCCTTTGCTAGGACAGAAGGGCAGCCTCTTTTTAGAAAACAAAAACTCTCATGCTGTGTGGTGAGTACTATGATAGAGTTAGTTCATGTGGTCTGATTGGGGTGCAGGGTAGAGGCATCTAATCGCCATTTGGAGAAGGTGCAGCCTGTGCTAACTTCGAAGGAATAGTTGGCTGGGCAGATGTTAGGCGTTCACGGGAATGGACTCAAAGAGGACTCATTCCACTCAAATGACTCAATTCCGATTGACTCAATTCCTGAATGGACTCATCCACTCAAAGAGAATAGTATACACAAAGCATGGAGGCAAGAGAGAAACTCTAAGTTCTGTTTGCTCAGAGTTGCATGAGACGTGATGGGATAGGAGATGATGCTGGGAAGGTAGACAAGTCTTTGAGGGTTGTGCTGAGAATTTGGAATTGACTTTAGAGGTGATGTAGAGTCACTAGAATACTTGAGGCTGATGCGGAAATGGAAATGGAAAGACCATTTTGCAAGCTACGTGTTGTGTGGTTTTGGAGGAGCAAGACTAGAGGCAGCTGCCACAACCTGGGGCAGAGATGTTGGTGGCACAAACGCAGGTGGAGCAATGGGAACACGGGAGGGAACACTTGAGGGAGAGGGTTCTAGTGCAGCAGGAGTGACCCGAGAAGGAGTCACTCACAAGGAGACAGAAATTCAGTCTGATGCAGTGAACGTGAGATCCTGGCAAAGTCTGATTGGTCACCGGGACAAGCAGCAATTCATCATTTCTGGAGAGCAAAACTTGAGGTGTGCCCATGAAATAATCCTCTGCTACTGGTATTATTGGTCACATTGACCAGAGAGGGAAACTGAAGCCCAGAGAGCTCACGATCATGCCCGTGGATGCATGTAAGTAAGGAGAAATGCCGCTGTCCAAACGCCCAAGGGCCAGACTTGAAGTCTTCTTCTTCCTATTAGCATTGCCTGAAAACAGGCACAGGACTTGCCATCATTTCCTGTTTTCACTCTAACATGCACAAGCCCGGGACCATCTGCTAAGCTGGCCACAGAAAATGCATATAAGGCCTCATGCTTCTGATCCTCCGACTTGGATGTGACTGGACCACCTCTGGGGGAGGTGGGGCTGTTGTCAGGGACAGAAGGTATCTTTCTCCAACAATATAGCTCTCATGTTAGCCCTTGGCAATCATCAGGTTGGTGTAGGGTCAGGGGGACAAAATTACTGGAGTCGGTCCTGGCCTTCCTGTCAGAGTCCTTCTTTCTTCTAAGGCCCGTTTTCCAAATGCAGCACAACCTAGCCTCTTACAACATGATAACCATCAACTTCCCTTGAGTGAGCGTGAGAAAAAGCGCTTTCTTTTTTCAACCCAGATTATTTATCTGTTATTCTATTGACCTATCTACTTACCTATTATTGAGGTATAATTGACATATAACATTGTATTAGTTTCAGGTATATAATGTAATGATTTGATATTTGTATGCATTGTGGAGTGATCACCACAATAAGCTTTTGTTATAAATGCACCTTATTATAATGTTTATTAATAAAATATTATGTAATGAGAATATTACAAATACATAACAAATCACATAAAAATAATGCTCCTTATAAAATTGCACACAAACATTTGAATATATGTACATATACATATATCTATATATTTGTGGGAGTGTAGATATAAAAATAAAGCTATGTCTATACATATATAGCCATACCCATTTTTTTTTCATAAACGGTATGACACTGTACAACCTGCCTTGTAATTTTTTTCAGTTACCAAATAAACTGATACTCTTCTTAAGTTAATACTGATGGGTTTCCTTGACTGCAAGTTCTGGAGAACTTGAGTTTATCCACTGTTTCCCGAAGGCTCCTGAGGGTGGCTTGTGCACAACCAAATCAAATAAGGTCACGTGTCTGAGAGTGTTTCACAAACTGTAGGGTGCTGTACTAATGTTAGTTTATCAAAATATCAAAATGTCATATGTGGTGTGAGGACTACATTTACACAGAAATGGGTTGGATGCTTCTCATAATGTTCTTGCCAATAGCTAAGGAGACATGTTTGCACTTTGGAGGGGAAAGAGCAAACACTGTGGTTGACAACATTGTTGGTCCTCCCTCCTTCTGCTGTTGAGAGCCCACCAAGGAAGGAGCCTAAAAGGCTTCTGACTGCCTCTGTCTCTGTTCCCCAAACCACCCAGGTGATTAATCTGAGGAGATTTTCTTTTCTTTCTTTTTTTTTTTCCACAATATTTTCCCAACTTTATTGAAGTATCATTGACAAATTTGTGATATATTTGAAGTATACAAGATAATTTAATACATGTATCCATTGTGAAGTAAATCCCACAATTAAGTTAATTAACATATCCATTACTTCACATAGTTACCTTTTTTTGTATCAGAATGCTTCAGATATACTCTCAGCATATTACGAGTATGCAGTACAGTATTTTTTAATACTGTCCATGCTGTCCATTAAGTCTGGAAGTTATTAAGCTTGTAACTGAAAATCTGTACCCTTTAATTAACCTTTCCTCAGATTTTGAGGAAAATCAACCCCTGGTAACCGCCATTCTAGTCTCTGTTTCTATGAGTTTGGCTATTTAAAAAAAAATATGATTATTGTTATTTTTAGATTTCACATTGAAGCGATATCATAAAATATTTGTCTTTCTATATCTAGCTGATTTCATTTAGCAATAATGTTCTCCAGGTTCATCCATGTTGTCACATGACAGGATTTCCTTCTTTTCCTTAAGGCTGAATTACATTACGTTACACTCTGTGTGTCTATATGTGTGTGTATGTGTGTATCATTTTCTTTATTTTTTAAAAAATTAACATATAATGCATTGTTTCAGAGGTACAGGTCTGTGATTCATCAGTCTTACACAATTCACAGCACTCCCCATAGCACATACCCTCCCCAATGTCCATCCCCCAGCCACCCCATCCCTTCCACCTCCCCTTCCCCTCCAGCACCCCTCAGTGTGTTTCCTGAGATTAAGAGTCTTTTATGGTTTGTCTCCCTCTCTGGTTTCATCTTGTTTCATTTTTCCCTTCCTTCGCTTGTGATCCTCTGTCTTGTCTGAGGAGATTTCCTGAGCGTATTTATTAAACCACAAGACCATGTCACAATGGGAGGAGGGAATCCTCCCAAATTCCCCTAGGAGCCCAGAATCTGAGGGCAGCCTTCACTGCCACACAGGAGAGTTGACTTGGTTGAGAACATGGGAGCAAATATAGCATCTTCTTAACTTCTTAAAACATCCCTCGAAAAACTCCAAATCTCCTCTAGCTTCAGTTGAACATTTTACTTCTCTCAGTTTCCATCCGACAGCTTGAAAAAAACCAAATTTGTTGTTGACTGGGTTTTTTTTGTTGTTGTTGTTGTTCTTTGTTTTACCTAATGACAAGCCTGGCTTAGAACTATTTGGCCATTCTTCAGCTCCCAATACTGTGTGTCTATAGATAAACAGGCATATATATTATCTACTTTTGTTTACTTCTCCCCAAATGGAAGTCCATTAATTTCCCAATATAGTTTATAGAATGACTTGCCTGTTGCCAGCACTGAGAGGACATATTAATTCTTAGTTCTAAAATGTTTAAGTTAGAAAATAATGGGAAACAGAAGAAATAGAAGGACCAGGATAACTCATTTATCTCAGAGGTTCACCCTCAACCACTTCAGAAATGCCAGCAAAGAATTAAAACCAGAATTGTAGAGGAATGGCCTAAATCACACTTCACCAGAGAGTCTTTATTTTGTTCCTTAGCAGCAATAACACTTTATGACTAGAATGGAGGAGCAAGATGATGTCTTGAGTCAAGTAGCATGAACTTCGCTCCAGCTGGTCTGGGGATAAAGAATCTATGTTGTCTCTCTCTGGGCAGAAACCTCTTTAGCTTATGACAAAAGGAAGCCACAGTCAAGTGGATGATACTGACACCCTGTGACATGTTAATGTGGAGGAGAGCTGGCTTGAAAAGAAAGCAACATTTTTCTTTTCCTTTTTCAAGTAGACTCTATGTCCAATGTGGGTCTTGAACTTGAGAATTGCAGGCTCTACTGCTGGAACCAGCCACGTGCCCCAAGCTCTTTCCTCACTTGCGGGATCATGAACTTGAAGTCCTCCCCTCTACTTCTTCTGTGGTCTCCTCCTGCTTTGCTATTCCTGAGCACAAATGAAGTGACCCTACAGGGATCAGCCAACCGAAAGGCTGGGGATCCTGTGTGTGATGGTTGGTAAATGCGAAGTTGTGATTGAGGCAAAATTCAAGGAAAAAAAAATAAAACTCAGGTCAAGGAATAGAAAACATTTTGTTGAATGTTTCTAAAACTTCATATGTAACTAGTCACTGCAGGGAAGCAACTAATCTTATAATAGTTGTTGTTGATAATGTTCTTTATCCCCTTAGATGCCATCAGGAAATGGCTTTCAAGTTTACACATTTCTCATCCAAGTTGTAAATTTGGTCTTGGTATGAACAGGGAGGCGGTAAGAGCCCTGAAAAGCTCAAGGTGGTTATTTATTTTGTGTATAAATGAAGAGAAGGATTGGAGTGAATGAAGATTATGAGTGAGAGGGAGACTAAGCCTAACTTTGGGCCTGTTACCCAGGAGGGTGCTCCATGGCCAGCATCATGTTGGTGAAGGTGGTCTTGGGGACAGCATTGGTCCTCAGCCTGGCGCATGTAGGACCTCTATTTTATCTATCCCCCTGGCAGGTAGCTGACTCTGGTAGGGTCAACAGGAAAAATACGGGGCACCCAGTTAAATTTGAATTTTAGATAAACCATGAATAAGTTTTTTGGTTTAAGTATGTCCCATACAGTACTTGTATTTTTTTAAAAAAGATTTTATTTATTTATTTGACAGACAGAGATCACAAGTAGGCAGAGAGGCAGGCAGAGAGAGAGAGAGGAGGAAGCAGGCTCCCTGCTGAGCAGAGAGCCTGATGCGGAACTCGATCCCAGGACTCTGGGATCATGACCTGAGCTGAAGGCAGAGGCTCTAACCCACTGAGCCACCCAGGGGCCCCAATACTTGTATTTTTATTTGCTAAATCTGGCAACCCTATCTCTCCTAGAGAGAGCTATCTCTCCAGAGACTTGTTTATGCATCAGAACACCAACGTGTGAATTGTAGGGCTGGCCACATCTTTCCGTGTATCAGAGCCCTTGTCTACTCTTTGTACTGTTCTCTTTCAGCATTTGGAAGACCAAGTTGGTCATTGTTTGGTGAACACCAAATTGTAGCAAAGCAAGTTGAGGAGGCTCTTGGGCTCCACACCCAGGCTGCAGCAGAACACCCGGAAGCCGGGTGTTGACTATGGGGACACTGCCCAGAACCTGGAATCCCAGCCCAGTCAGACTCAGTGTCTCTCCCCACAGACTGTGCGTGCTGCAGTGATGCTGGGCTTCGAGTTTCCTCTTCCAGTATTTAGTTTTCACTGTCTTTTTGAAATTACCAAAAACTTTTTCCTTGTCATTGACAAGCTGCCATTTCCAAGATTATCTGCTGATTAAGTCCATTTTAGATGAACAATTATGTTACTTTTTAGGGAGTCATAGTAGATGTCTTTCTGAGTTTGAGGAAACTGGACAGTCTTAATTAGTATATATTAGTTTTATGAGACAGTTTCAGGAGTGTATATTGGATTTTCTAAAACAGAACATAACTTTGATCTCATACTCCCTTCTCTTTGGTGCGGAAAAATCAGCTTGTTAACTACTGAGGAGATGAATTCATACTTACACTTCTTCTCTTGCCTTCCTTTAGATGGAATCCCATGGTAGGGGACTGAGAGGGGAACCATATAACATCATCTGCTCTGAGTTGGTCACTCTCAAGGTGAATGACTGCCCCATCTTGTCTTTGGTCATGGGATCCCTCCCCACTAGTCTCCAGTGTCCTCCTCGGAGGCAGCTCCTTGTCCATCTGGTTTGCTCAGCTTCTCCATGGCGGTTCCTCCATGGCAGGACTCCTCGGGACTGCTGGCTGTCACACTCAGCCAATTAACTTTAAAGCCCTTTCCAGGTTTTGAAGAAGGTCCTGTTATTCTCCCACACCTCTTTGGGGGCCACCGGAAACAAGGCTATCCTTTTGTTCATTTCCCCTGTGATCCATACAACCGGCTATTCTCCGTTGACTCCATTTCACTGTGGCATAAGCACAGCTCTGGGGTGAGCGACCGTCCCTTGAGGGCAAGTACACATGAACCTCTGCCTCTCTCAGTTTTCTTAAAGCCTGTCCAGTGTTCTACTCCCAATCACAGTCCTCTTGCTTCTGAGGGGATCCCTCTGGGAAGATGATGGGGCTAGGGCCTCTCTGGGAAACCATACATCCCTATAGTCCAGGTAACACTGCTACAGTGCCTGAGGGATGGGTACCTTGGATGAAAAGGGGAAAGGAGTTCTTTTGGGCCAGTTTTATTTGTCTACTGGTTCGGGCCAAACAGTTGTTGGATGCTCAGAAATACTTTTCTTGTATTTGGTGATCTTAATCGAATCTCAAAATCTAAGCAACTGACTTTATTTTGCTTGCATTAAAGCTGTATCCATCCCACCTTGCCCTGGAGCAGGGCATGCAGGGTGGGAGAGGGTAATGAAGTGTGTGATGTTGATGGTAACGGGGAAGACCCAGTTGAAGTCTCAGTATCTTCTGCTCCACTGGCCAATGAGCCGATCACTATACTAAGTACATTAGACCCAGTCCTTGTCAGAACAATTTCCCAAACTACTACCATTCCTGTTTCCAGGTGAAGAGATGGAAGCCCCGAGACAGGATAGGTAACTTGCTTAAAGATCCCAGTTATAAGTGGTGGAGGAAGAAAGTTCTAGGATAATTGCATTCCAAAGCCTTCATTTTATGTCCCAACGGTGGTCTCATTACTTGGTGAACAACCGACTCTCCAGGAAGTTTGTTAAAAATAATTTGATAGGGCACCTGGGTGGCTCAGTGGGTTAAAGCCTCTGCCTTCGGCTCAGGTCATGATCCCAGGGTCCTGGGATTGAGCCCCACATCAGGCTCTCTCTGCTCAGTGGGGAGCCTGCTTCTCCATCTCTCTCTGCCTGCTTCTCTGCCTACTTGTGATCTCTATCTGATAAATAAATAAAATCTTAAAAAAAATAATTTGATAAAGACCCACCTCACGGGATCCTGGTCCATCTGGTCAGTGATGGGGCCAGGTCATCTGTACCTTGAAGAGTCTCTGGAGGTAATTCAGGCACCCCCCAAAGTTTGAAAGCCCCCTCTGCCACTTGTTAATTGTGTGATCTGGAGCAGATGACAACCCCTTCCAGTGCTCTGGTTCCTCATTTATTAAATGGGCGATGACGACAGTACCCACCGCATTGAGTTATTGTGGGAATTAAGTTGGTTTAGAATGGAAGTACTAGGATGAGTCCATGGCACATAGTAAGTCCTCGATAAGCTCTAAAGATGATTCCTTTTGCTGCCTCTTAGCAGCAACTTACTTATGAAACATTTTTTAGGAGTGTTATTTCCTGGACAGATTACATAAAAGGGTAATTGCCTGCATTTACATAAATTTTTGATAGTCTGTGTCTCAGAGAGCAATATTTTTTTTTTAGCCCTTTCCCCCTCCCAGTCTAAGTTTAAGCCTAATTTGGATCCCGTGGTCTCTTGTGATCCTAATCACTCTGAGGCCACCTTTTGAAGGTTAATTGAAATAAAGCTGAAGCTATAATACTAATAGCAGGCAAGAGAGAAGAAGACCAGTGATTCTCAGCCTTGATTGTGCCTTAGAAATATCTGGCGAGCTTTAAATGGTGCCAAAGTCACACCCGTACTGTTAACATCAGAGTCCCGGCAGATAGGGCCCAGCTAGCCGTATGCTTTGATGCCAGGTGACCCTGGTGTGTGCCCATTAGGCCGCTCCCAGGTCTACTGAACAGACCCAGGAGTCTGTGTCCTAACGTGGGGCTTTCTACGAACTTCAGAACCTTTGGTGTGAACCATTTTGTATCCCCTCCATTCCCCCAAGTCCAGGCCTTTGTTTCTGCTTCTCTGCTCAGTGGGGTGTGATATGAAGGCAAGAGATGTGTTAGCCTTTAGTTCCCTTAAGAAGGTGCAAGTAGATCCGTAGTTAAATCAAGCTGATACCATTCCAACCAGATCTGTGCTAGACTGGGGGAATGAGGATCTGCCGGGAGGGAAAGGGGGGGGTGAGGAGATAAGCCAATTAAGGGAGGCCCAACTCTCTCAGAACGGACACCTGTTTATATTTGCCTAAAATACCCCTTCTCTCCAATCCTAACCATGCCCTGGAAGCCTCAGGAGGCCAATCAAATGTAAACAAGTTCCAAACCAACCCATCTGCTTTTCATTTCCTGCAGGATGCTAAATCGAGTCTTTTAAGGTTGCTTAAAATATGTCCCTCTTCTCCTGCCCCGCCCTGTGGGGCATTTGCTCTGCGTCCTCAGACCACCTTACCTCCTGCCTCCTCCTCCACCTGGGGCCCTTCTGCACAGACTTGGCTTCAAACAATGCTCACAGTTATTCCTGGCATTTGCTTTTTTGGCTTAGCGTACATCCAATGATATCTTTTTCTTCTTCTCTTAAAAGCTCTGTCTTCTGTCTCCTCATTTGTCCCCTTCTCCGCTGGCAAATGTAATGTTACCAACATTTGAAAATGGTCTGGTTCCCTTGAGTCTGGTAAATGGCCCTGCTGCTAGAATTAGCGTGAGAGCACTGTGTGCAGAAGTGAGAGCATGGGCTAACAGGACCTTCTCTCCAGGGGCTCAGATGCCCCTCTTGGGA
Organism: Mustela erminea; assembly: GCF_009829155.1. NCBI lineage: Eukaryota > Metazoa > Chordata > Mammalia > Carnivora > Mustelidae > Mustela > Mustela erminea. The sequence goes on from NC_045618.1 coordinate 112,246,555, forward strand.
CCTCCACAGTGTACTTGGGAGGTTGGAGTGAGCTGCAGCTGGGGGGTGGGACCTGGAGTAAGTCTGAGTTTCCTTCCTAAATTTGAGTAGTGACTCAAGGTGACCTTAAACCACTCTTGGTTTTGCTCTACTTCTGTGTAACATCTGTTAAGTAGAGACCTTTGGCACCAATTAACAAGAGTAGGGCCCCATTCCGTTGCAAAGTACTTCAAGATTGTAAACAAACTTGGAAAGACCAGTTCCAGGGGAAATCATGGGGTAGGGGGTAGGAAATGTGCCCTTTATTCTTCTTTCAATATCAGAGAGATGCTGCCCTCCTCTTCTTCAAGGAGTTAATTTGGACCATCTTCTAGGGCAGAAGTGCGAGCTCCACACCCTGTCCCGAATGTGCTGTCCTGTCCCATATTTCAGTTTTTCAGAGTCCTGCCAAGTACAGGGTAGGTAAAATGATAACAGCTCTTATTCCCCTAATGTGTTTTCCCTCTAAATCTGTCAATGTAAACTTATGAGCAACGGAATGGGGCCCTACTCTTGTTAATTGGTGCCAAAGGTCTCTTTATGCCAGGAATTGTGCTATACCCTAAAGAAGCTCATGTTCCTGTTCAAGAGACAAGATATGAGCATGTGCAAAGGTAATGGCCAGAAACCATGCCAAAAACACCAGGCAGATAACAGAGGTTCAAGGAGTTGCAACCAGTTCAGTAGCAGCATCTCGAGCACCTGTTACATGCTCTGTTTTGTGGTAAGCACTGAGGCTAAACCAGTGAACAACACAGATAAAGTTCTTGGCTTCGTGGATCTTAGGTTCTAAGGAGACAAGACAGAGTGTAAATGAGTAAATATATTATTCGCCAACATGTGACAAATGCTTTGAAGGAAAATGAAGCAGAGCGAGGTGATTTTTTTCTGGAGAGGAGGTCTGGGAAGATCTCTCTGGAAAAGTAACATTTGAGTCAAAACCTGTAGAAAAGGAAAGAGCAAGTCATTAGAAGGTCTAGGGGAATTTCCCAAGCAAGCTGAATAGTGAGTACAAAGGCAACGTGTGCTTGGTGCATTCTATGAAAGACAGGAGGGTCAATGTGGCTAGAAGGCAGAGAACAAGAGGGTGTGAGTATGTGCATAGGCTATAAGGTTACAGAAGTGGTGGGTACATCAGTGTCCTGCGGGGTGTGATGAGAACTTCGGATTTTATTCTGAAGCCCTTGGAGGGTTTTGAGCAGAGTAGTAACATGATCTGATTTATATATCGGAAGGATCTCCTTGGTGTGAGGACAGACTCTAGGGGTGCACGAAGAGAAGCGTGAGGTCAACAAGCAGGCAATAATTCAGGGGCAAAATGATGGTGGCTTGGACCAGGGTAACAGGACCGGTGGTGGCGAGATAAGATTACATTCTGAATGTATTTCGTAGACAAGAGAGCTAATGTATGGGGTTATGAATAAAGAGAGAAATTAAGAATGACTCCACAAAGTTTTTGGACTGAACCCAAGGTTTTACATTCATAGGAGGGTGTGGCTACTTCTGCTTAAGATAATCAGAGGATTAATGAAAGAAAGACCCAAGATTTGAGCTGTACTTTGGAAATCTAGTAGGGTTTTGTGGTTTGGAAACTTTCAGTGGTTTATTCTGAGAACAATTTGTCTTTTGGAACCCATCCCCCCACCCTAATCCCACTCCTTTGTTGTCTTAGCAGCCTCTACTCCAGGGGACCAGGAACTCAGAAATAGCCAGAGGGAAGTTCATCTTTTTGTTGTTGTTAAAGGTTTTATTTATTTATTTGATAAAAAGAGAGAGAGAGCACAAGCAGGGGGAGCTGCAGACAGAGGGAGAGGGAGAAGCTGGCTCCCCACTGAGCAGAGAGCCCAATGTGGGCCTGGATCCCAGGACCCTGAGATCATGACCTGAGTCGAAGGTTTAAGTGACTGAACATTCCACGTGCCCTGTGAGGGAAATTCATCTTGATTCTTTGAGCCCATCAAGGACATCCTTAGCTCTTGCCAGGAGTTGGTTGAGATGTGGGCTGGATTAGAAGTGAGCAGCATGTACTATAATTTTGGACAATGAAGCATAAAAGGGAACTCTGCAGAAGAGACTTCTGGGAAATCCTGTAAGTCTGAGATGCTCTGGGGTTGAGATGTTGTGTAAGAACATAGTGCTTGAGCTGCTGTTGCCATCTAGCAGATGTAAAGGGGAAAGCTGAGGACAGCAGCTGGCACGGTACGAGTGGCAGATGGGAAAGGTTGGAGACAGCATGCTTCCTTGAGGACATCATTAAGCCACTGAGTTAGGCAATTCTGGAATGACACCACTTCTGGACTTATTATGTGTGATTAAAAAAACAAAAACCAAAAAACCTCCGAATCATCAAATGCTTTCGAGTTGTGTGGTTTTATACTTGAAGTGAAAAGTATGCTGTTTTAGGTCATTAGAATAAAGAGTCTACGTGGTAGGACACAGCGAAAGCAAAGACACTTTGAGGCAAGACTTTCTTTGAGACAAGAAAACTCAAAGCGTATCTGGGGAAGAGTAGGAGGAATCATTTGTCCTTCATTCATAGACTCATCAACAAATATTCGTAGAATCTCTGCTGTGCACCAGGCACTGTTCTGAGGTCGCAGATGCTGTGTTGAACAAGGTAGACAGGATCCTTCTTCTCATGAAATTTATTATCTTGTGGAGGAAAGATGGCTGGTAATGAAGGAATCATAAGCAAGAATCATTTCAGGAATTCTGAGTGTGATGAAGGAACTAGAATATACCGGTGTGATAGAAAGCAACCAGAGGAGCCATTTCTGGCTGGGAAATGGTGTATTCTGGAGGCTTAGAGAGAGAAAAAAGCTGGCCAGGCTGAGGAGGTGAAATGAGGCTTGTGTGGAGAGAGGAGAAAGAAAAGGACAGATAGAGAAGCGGGTCTTGTGGGCTTTGTGGCCAAGGCAGGCAGAAAGAAAGAAGAATCATTGGAGCATGTTAAGCAGGACTATGTTATAACCTGTTAAGATTTGTAGATCTGTGTGGTGGCGTCATGGATGGACCCAAGTCGAAGACCCAGTGCTTATAGGGGACTGTAAATCTGGGAAAGACTTACACTGCCGTGTGACTTCCTTTCATTTCAACAACCCACCAAACACTGTGGTTCATTTGAGAATTTTAGGTACAGGAATAAGGTCATTAGGGAAGGCACTTTCCTCTGCTGAGCCATCCACTTAGACTTCCAGGCTCCTTCTTCTAGAAGAAAAGCCAGCCTTGGTACAACTAGATACAAAGAATAGTGTCAATTACAAGTAGGTGATTCGCTCAGGATGCTGGTCACATTAGGTTAGGGCAATTCTAGGACAGAGCTGTCCAAAATAAATAAAATGTGAGCCACACAGGTAATTAATTAGAAAATTAAAATTTTCTAATAGCCACATTAAAAAAGTAAAAAAAAGTAAAAAGATCAAATTAACTTTAATAGCAGATTTCATTTGAACCAATGTATTCAAAATATTGTCAACTCAATATGTAATCAATATAAAAATTATTAATGATCTATTTTTTTCTTTTTTCACCCTGAGTCTTTGAAATCTTTATATATACATTTAAAAATATTTTTCTTAAAAGTCGGGCTTAAGGAGCCCAACACAGGGCTTGAACGCAAGGCCCTGAGACCATGACTCCAGCCAAAACCAAGAGTCAGATGCTTAACAGACTGAGCCACTCAGGCACTCCTGAGCCAGGAAATATTCAAGTGCTTGGTAGCCATATGTGCTTAACGGCTACTCTACTGGACAGCACAAGTATAAAAATATGGGCTGGGAAGGAAGGCCATATCAGGATGGAATTCTGGATTTTGCTAGTGGCTTGGTGCTTCTGCTGCTCTGTTAGAGATCCCTTCTCTTAAAGAGATATATTGGGGGTTAAGAGAGATGTATTTTGGTCACAGGATATAAACATTTTGGGGACTCTAAATTATTTTCCTAATCGATTACATCCATTTAGGATACTATTCACCATGAATAAAGGTGCCAATATAACCAGCCCCAGATTTGGAAATTTGCATCTTAATTTTGGGGAGGTTAATTTAGTTAAGAGTTAATTTACTAATGTTAATTTAGTTAATTTAGTGAAGGAAATACCATACTTCTTTTAATCTGCTTATCTTTGATAACTCATAACATTGAATACTTTTCCACATATTTACTAATTTTTTTTGTGGATTATTTTATTACAAGTCTGTTCTGATATTAGCTAAGTCTTAAGATTCTTATCAGCTTGGGTGTCTAGGTCACTTTGCCAGTTTAGCATCTGCCTTTGGCTCAGGTGATGATTCGAGGGTCCTGGGATCAAGTTCTGTATCAGGCAGGGCTCCCTGCTCAGCGGGGAACCTGCTTCTCCCTCTGTTCCTCCCTCCCCCGGCTTGTGCTTGTTTTCTTGCTCTCTCAAAAATAAACAAAATCTTAAAAAAAATCTTATCAACTTGTATAAATTCTTGAGATAACAATGTCATTAATCTTTTATTGGTCATATTTTTTATAAATATATCTGTTAGTATGTTATTTGTCTTTTGGCGATTTTTTTTAACATGCAAAGTTTCTTTTCTGAAATCTTCATGTTGTCAAGTACTTTCATTTTTGCTCTGTAGTAATTCTGTACTCATGAAATTTATCATCTTGTGAAAGAAAATTAGGTAGCAATGAAGGAAACACAATGCAAATAATTCCAGAAAGTTATAAGTGTGATGAAGAAAGTAAAATATGTTAATGTGATAGAAAGTCACTAGAAGGGCCTTCCCACTAGCACTGTGATAAATATTTAATCCTATTTTTTTCTTTCTTGTGGACTTTATAGTTTTTGTTTTGTTTTTAAAGAATTTATTTATTTATTTGACAGAGATCACAAGTAGGCATAGAAGCAGGCAGAGAGAGAGAGAGGAGGAAGCAGGCTGGATGCAGGGCTTGGTCTCAGGACGCTGGGATCATGAACTGAGCTGAAGGCAGAGGCTTTAACCCACTGAGCCACCCAGGCACCCCAATGGACTTTATAGTTTTGTTTTTTTTTTTTTAATTTATTTATCAGAGACAGAGAGGGGGAGAGAGCGAGCACAGGCAGACAGAATGGCAGGCAGAGGCAGAGGGAGAAGCAGGCTCCCCGCTGAGCAAGGAGCCCGATGTGGGACTCCATCCCAGGACGCTGGGATCATGACCTGAGCCGAAGGCAGCTGCTTAACCAACTGAGCCACCCAGGCGTCCCTGGACTTTATAGTTTTAAGCACATCTAAGTCTTTAAATAAAATGAAATTCAGGGTACCTAGCTGGCTTAATCAGTGAAGCATGTTGACTCTTGGTCTCCAGGTTGTAAGCTCGAGACTCACGTTGGGTGTGGAGGTTACTTAATAAATATATAAATATATAAAATGGAATTCACTTTGATGTGGATCTAAATTCTTCCCTTCCTCCCAAATTGCTCATCAGTTTCCCCCCACCATTTATAGGTTAAAAAAAAAACAACAATCAACTTTGTTTATCTTATTGTATTGTGACATCTTCCTAGTATACTAAAATTTCTATGAAACTTAAGATGTATTACTGATCTTTTTATTAAATTCTAGGAAGCTGTCTGTTCCACTATTTTACTTTAATTGTTTTGTAGGTTTTACTTTTGATAGTAATTCCTCCTTAACTCCCCTCCCCCAACACATTTTCTTTCTTGCCTGTTTAGAGTTTTCCTTTCTTTCTTCTTGTCATATGTTTAAAAACATCCTTCTAGGGTTTTTTTTTTTTTTTTTTTTTTTTCCTTAAACAAGATTCTGCTAGAACTAGAACTGAAGTTGTAGGAAACAGGTATTTATGTAATATTTTGGCTTCCTATCCAGGAACATCTATTTTCATTCATTCACATCTTTTTAGACAACGCAGGTTTTGTAGCTTCCTTTGTAAAGAAATGTGTGTATATGTGTGTGCATGTTTGCACACATATATAGTATCTTAGACTGGGTTTCATAGAAACAGACTCAGAGATGGAGCATTGTTCTGGAAGATTTTCACAGAAGGCACATGTAGCAAACCAGCCTATGGTGCAGTGGCCAGTGGGACCTTAGCTGGTTGGGGGTGGGGGGAAAAGGAGGGAGCAGGGAACCTGAAAGAGATAGTCCAGAACTGGAATGGGACATTGAGGTTTAGCAATTTACAAATAAAATACAATCTTTGAATGGATCCGGATGCTCCTGTCAGCCTGACCATCACATTGTCTCTCTTTAGATTGGCCTCAGGGATGGTCAGATTGTCAAGCAAGGGTTAACAGTACCTGACTGCCTTCCGTAGATGTATACCATGCATAATCCTCCCATAACAAATGGCCACTTGTTTCCCCTTGACAGTATTGGGTATTGTCAAGCTTTGGGATCTTTTGTCAATATGGAGATAAAAAATGGCATCACATTTTAGTTTTGAAGTTTTAGTTTTGAATGGGGTTGAGAGAAGTTGCTGTGGCTGATGTCAAAGAGGTTACTGCCTGTGTTCTCCTCTAGGATTTTAACGGATTCCTGTCTCACATTGAGGTCTTTCATCCATTTTGAGCTTATCTTTGTGTATGATGTAAGAGAACGGTCGAGTCTCATTCTTCTGTATATAACCGTCTAATTTCCCCAGCACCATTTGTTGAAGAGATTTTTTTTTCCAGTGGATATTTTTTCCTGCTTTGTTGAAAGTTATTTGACCACAGAGTTGAGGGTCCATATCTAGGCTCTCTGTTCCATTGGTCTGTGTCTGTTTTTGTGCTGCTGGTACCATGCTGTCTTGGTGATCATAGCTTTGTAATATAGCTTGAAATCAGGCAATGTGATGCCCCCAGCTTTGTTTTTCTCTCTCAACATTTCCTTGGCTATTCGGGGTCTTTTCTGGTTCCATACAAATTTTAGGATTGTTTGTTCCAGTGCTTTGAAAAATGCTGATGGTGTTTTGATCAGGATGGCCCTGAAAGTATAGATTGCTCTGGGCAGCATGGACATTTTAACGATGTTTATTCTTCTGATTCATGAGCATGGAATGTTTTTCCATCTTTTCGTGTCTCCTTCAATTTCTTTCATGAGTGTTCTATAGTTCCTAGAGTATAGATCCTTTACCTCTCTGGTTAGGTTTATTCCAAGGTATCTTATGGTTTTTGATGCTACTGTAAATGGAATCGATTCTCTAATTTCCTTTTCTATAGTTTCATTGTTAGTGTATAGGGAAGCAACTGATATCTGTACATTGATTTTGTGTCCTGCCACATTACTGAATTGCTATATGAGTTCTAGTAATTTGGGGGTGGAGTCTTTTGGGTTTTCCACATAAAGTACTATGTCATCTGTGAGTTTGATCTGTGAGTTTGATTTTCTTCTCTGCCAATTTGGGACCTTTTATTTCTTTTTGTTGTCTGATTGCTGTTGCTAGGACTTCTAGTACTATGTTGAACAACAGTGGGGAGAGTGGGCATCCTTGTCCTGTTCCTGATCTTAAGGGAAAGGCTCTCAGCTTTTCCCCACTGAGAATAATATTCACTGTGGGTTTTTCATGGATGGATTTTATGAAGTTTAGGAATGTTCCCTGAGATGCCCTTCAACAAACGAATGGATAAAGAAGATGTGGTCCTTATATATAATGGAATATTACTCAGCCATCAGAAAGGATGAGTACCCAACTTTTAAATAAACATGGATGGGACTAGAGGAGATTATGCTGAGTGAAATAAATCAAGCAGAGAAAGTCAATTATCATATGGTTTCACTTACTTGTAGAACATAAGGAATAGCATGGAGGACATTAGGAGAAGTAAGGGAAAAATGAAGAGGGGAATTGGAAGGGGAGATGAACCATGAGAGACTGTGGAATCTAAGAAAAAAACTGAGGGTTTTAGAGAGAAGGGGGGGGTGGATTGGCCTGGTGATGAGAATTAAGGAGGGTATGGATTGAATGGAGCACTGGGTGTTAAATGTAAACAATAAATCTTGGGCCACTATCAAAAGCTAATAAAGTATTGTATGGTGACTAACATAACACAATAAAAAATTTTAAAAAATTTAAAAATGAGGTTGAATTTTCCAGTTGTTTAGTAGTTATTTGTATCTCATTTTGAAGCTGAAGCTTGTAGTACAGTATGATCTGGACTTTGTATCCAACTGTTGCCTTGCAGAACCCAGAACATGCCCTTTATATCTCCATAGCTTTTGTATCCCTTTAGGTTCATTTTGACTGACAGTAACATGAACCCCTGAATCAATGGACTTTAGCAATGAGGAAAATCTTTTATCTTAAATGACATGTCCTGGGATAGAGTAGTTCTAGAGTTGGCTAATTCAGCTACTCACCAAGGACATTGAGGTCCCTGGTTTTTCTATATTTTTGATTGCCATCCTCCAGACTAGATTACCTCCTGTGCACAAGATGGCTGCATCACCACCAGGCATCCCTTCAAGGCAATGCAGGATTCAATAGAAGGACTGGTGTTTCTTACCAAGAGCCTCTTTTTAAGAACATGGAAACTTGTCTTGAAGTCCCCTCCTAGAAGGTATGTCTTGAATCTCCATTGGTCAGACTTGGGTTTTATGCCCGTTCCTAAACTAGTAACTGGCAAGGAGCCTGGGACCATCATATATGGCTCATGTTAATCAGAATTTTCCCTTGAATGATAATGAGTAGGAGGGGACACTCCCTTGCCCCACCCCCACTTCCCAAATAATTAGAACACTGGGGACAGGAAATGTGGATTCATTGTAGGGAGACAATCAACTATGATTGCCACAACTTTCCATATGATATTCTCTTTGCCTGATACAGCCCTCCTCTACTTATCCTCCCATCTAATCGCCATTCATTTTTCAAGTATAGGCTGGGGTGGCTTTGGAGGAAACATGTCTTGTCTCCTTTAGGGTCTCTAGGGGGGATAGGGAGCCCACCTCTTCTCCCATGGCAGCCTGTGCCACCCTCATCACACTGCACTGTAATTCTGGCTTCACTTCTCAGTCTCCTGCCACAACCCAGCTCGTTGATGGCAGGGACTGGGTCTGATTTGTTTCTCTATCTCTAGCCCCTAGGATAGTGTGCAGTACAGAACAGTTAACCATGGTTGTTGAATACAATCCATTTGCTAGTATTTTCATTTAGAGTTTCAGGTCTAGATGCATAACAGAGACCAATTTATAGCTTTGTCATTTGGGAATGATTTGTCCGTTGAGATTTGGAATTAGGGTTATCTTTTTCACACAAAGCCAACTGAAGAGTTTCCAGAACAAATTGTTTAATTCGTGGATTATCGATTTTCTTAAGAATCCAGAAGTTCAACAAGTATTTCCTGAACACGTATTATGTGTCGGGCACCAGCCCACTTGGCGCTTTATACAAGAGTGGTATGAGAGCTTGTTTCCGAACATGAAGTTTATGCTTTAAGGCAGCATTTTTCAAACTGCAGGTCAAGATCCGTCATGGGTAGAGAAATCAATCTTGTGAGTCAAAAACCATCATTAAAAGGGAAAAAAAGGGGATGTCTGGGTGGCTCAGTCTGTTGGAAGGCTGCCTTTGGCTCAGGTCACTGTCCCAGGGTCCTGGGATCAAATTTCGCAGGGCTCCTTGCTTGGCAGGGGGCATGCTTCTCCCTCTGCCTGCCATTCCCCCTGCTTGTGCTCTCTCTCTCTGACAAAGAAATAAGTAAAATCTTTAAAAAAACAAAAGGGGGAAAAAGAGTACAATAGAGTAGAACAAAATATATCAGAGTGCATCACTCTTGGTAAAACTTTGTATATGCATGTATATATAATTTGTTTATACAATGTCCTGGGTCAGTATATAAAATGTGTTCTTTACTATGGGTGACAGTCAAAGCAGTTTAAAGCCAGTGCTCTAAGGGCCAGTCTGTTTTCTTTCTTATTTCTCTTTGCAGTATGTGCTCTCTACTCCTCAAGTCTGGGCTCCCTGACAGGAGGGAAAGACAAAGCTTAGAGGTTCCTCTTCTCAGCGCGCCCTCCTGCCCCAAGCCAGCCCCCCAGCCTGAGATCTGGTTGGCCTGGTACTGGCTTCAGCGCCTGAGGCAGAAATTCAATCTGAGGCTCTAGGACTCATTATCTGAGTGGCCTTGGGCAAGTCACTGGACTTCCCAGATCATCTGTTTCTCTTTTGTGAGGGGAAGATGACAACAGTCCTTGCTCCACAGGCAGCTGAGAAGATCGAGGGAGATACGACCACATGAAGTTACTAAGGAAACCCCCTCCGGGTCCTCAGGCGAAAAGAGCAGATTTAGCCAGTGGGTTAAAAAAATTCTGTCTCCTGAGAAAGGAGGAAAGACATCAAGGAACGGCCCCAAAGAGAAAGTAAAGAGGGATTCCCAGCACCCCTGGCCTGCAGATATTTGAATCAAAAAAGGGGGAAAATCAATGGGAAAAGATCGGGCTCTCCCACTTCTCTAATGAGCAGTAATTTTTTTTAAAAAAATTATTTATTTATCTGCAAGGGAGAGGGAGGGCATGAAGGTGAGGGATACAGAGAGGAAGAGAAAATCGCAAGCGGAATCCACGCTGAGCATGGCTGATCCCAGACTGGATCCCAGAACCCTGAGATCTTCACCTGAGCCCAAACCTAGTCACTGGCTCAACCCACTGGGCCACCCAGGCACCCCGAGGGGTAGTTTTTAAATTTCTTCATGGAGCACATTGTCAGGGGGTGTTTGGAGGGGCTGATAGTGTGTTGCTGTATCTGCTTTTCATAAGCATCAGAGGAAGGGCCGTGGCCTCTGTCCTTCCTTCCCTGCCTGAAGGAACTGTGCTGGTGGCCACCCATCCTTCAGATCACGCAGGTTGGGAGTTGTGGGTTGGGGGTGGGGGATGGGGTGGGAAGGGGTTCAGATAGGGTGGAGAGGGGTCTCAAAGGGGAGGAAGTCAATTGGAGTGTTTGTTGCCTATTGGGGGTCATTTCTCACACATCTGAAATTCTCTCTTCTGTGACTGTCTTAGAGCTGCTATCACAGCTGAGAATTTGGGCACCGGCTGTCCTTCCTGCTTGCCCACTTCCCCCTCTGCAGGCTTCATAGCCTGCTTCTTCTGTCGTCAGCTGTATGAACAGCAAGCTGTAGATGGGCTTCCTTAAATAGAAAGTTATTGATACTTGTTTGTTGTTACTCCTGAATTGTTGAGACTTGGGAGAAAGATTCCATAGGGGATCATGCTTCACCATACCCCCAAAAACACACACATGAACACACACACATGCACACCCTTGAGAGAAGACAAGCAAGGTGGGAAGTTGGTTTGCCTTGGCTGGCTGCTGGGGAAGAGAAGGCTGATATCCTGGCTGGGATTTGCCTTTCTCCCAAGGCGAGGCAGAACAAGAGGAAATGGGATTCCAAGAGTTTTAGGTAAAGATGGGGAATCTCCAAGAATCCAGTGGTTCTTTGCTTGTTTGTTTAGTTTTTATCCATCCTTAAGGAGTCCCATCCTGGACTGGGGCACATCATTCCCTGTTCTCTGACGTGTTTCCAACCAACCTGGGCCCTGAGGGTGGTAGGGTTCACCAGCATGCCCAGTGGAAGGAGGTGTGGAAGCAGGCAGGGCAGTCATACCTGCTCCCAATAGCAGGGAAGGAGGAAGACCCCAGCATCTGTGAAGAGCTAGTTACATCTTCCCAGCATCTTGGTGTGTCCATTTGCCCACGTTTGTCACCCATGACCTTGAAGTAGCCAAGTTTAGTGGCTTTTTCTCAAGCCTCATCTTCTACTGGACAGCCCCTCTTTCTTAAATCCTCAACCTAGTGAGCTAGTTCTCCCTGAACTTTGATGACTCTTTCTGTTTCTTTTTCTTTTTTTCTGTATTGCAAATTTGTGATTCCCCCAAACCTGTCTTTAGCCCTTTTCTTTCTTTACTCTCCCTCTCTCTGGGCAAACTTTGGTTTCCTTTGCAACTGACCAAGTAATAATTTACTGAGACTGACTTTCTTTCTTTTTAAAAATTAACATATAATGTATTATTTGCCCCAGGGGTGCAGGTCTGTGACTCATCAGGCTTATACATTTCACAGCACTCACCATAGCACATACCCTCCCCAATGTCCATCACCCAGCTGCCCTGTCCCTTCCCCCCGACCCCCAGCAATGCTCAGTTCGGTTTTGTGAGATTAAGAGTGAGACAGTGAGATGCGCTTTCTGTCAAGAATAGTAACAAGCTTAGGCAAAGGGAAGGTTTACATGGCAAAGCGTCTACAAAGCCAAGCGCAGATGTGAATCTGTCAGGGCTGAACCCAGGACATGCTGGGCTCCAAGAAAGCTAGGCAGAGCTGGCTAAGGCCCTGGTCTCTGCCTCTCTCCTGTCCGCTCATTTTCTGCTTCTTGGACATCTCTTATCTCTCCCCTCCTCTCCTTTCTTGGGCTACCTTCTGGCCTGAATCCCTCATGACATTTTCAGTGATTTCCTTGAAGTTGGTTATGTCCTCCATCCAAACTATTTTATTTCAACAGTATCCCCTCTGCCCTGGGTCCCATGCTGTAGGGCCAACCCTCTCTCCCCCGGCCCACTTTAGCTGTATTTCTCCATGGGGTAAGGAATCCACAGGCTAATGAAATGTTCCCACCTAAGGTCCCCATTTCTCTTCTACAGCCTATTTGCTGGGCCTGGGTCAGCCTTTTCTCCAGGTACATTGTTCTGAGGACAGACCACATCACCAAAGTACTTGTTTCTGCACCTGAAGGGTACCCAAGGGGTAGTTGTTTATGGAGAGGGGTAGGGTGAGGTGGGAGCTTGGACATGACCATGAAATGTGCTCAAGGTCTTTTGCCATGTGGGGCCGAGCTTGAACTGAATGGGCCAGGGCCCAGTGACCAGCTTTCCCCCATTCTACCCAGCATGGAACTCGGAGAAATTCAATCATTCTATATCTGAACCTAGCCTTTCACACTGTAAGTTTATTTTTAAGTATAGGGGGATGGAACGTATTTTATTTAATAGTTTGTTAGTTTGATTTATAACTTCTTGATATGTGGCATGTGGACCTCCATTTGTAACCATACCTTGGGCCCCACAGACCCCAGGGGCAAGTCCGAATTTCATTATGGCTAGTTTAAGAAAAAAAAAAAAAAAATTCCCTAAACAAAGTTCTGATTAAACCATCACCTGCCTCAAAACTTTTGCTATGACTACTACTGTTTACTGGGGAGTAAGTGGCTGCCGTTGTTCATTATTTGGGTCCGATGAAGCTGACAGGTAGGGCATGCCTTTCATCAGAAGAATGCTCAGGCCAGGCTTGACTTGGGAAGGGAGCCGTTTCCTGCTCAGAGCTCGCTGGGAAGGCTCAGGGGACAGAAGCCAGGGAAGCCTGACAACCAGCCTTTGGAGCCTCCAGCAGAGATGCTGTAAGTTCATGCAGATAAGGTTTGGAAAATCATAGGCAATTCTAAGGTAAGCTGTTTAAGAAGTGGCTGGTGTGAGATTGTTGAGGAAAGCAGGGAACACACACAGATAAAGGGGATTTGATTTCCAAGGTCACTTTTTGCCTCCATTCCAGATTGTTCTATAGTTCCCACATACAGGAACTTGTCCTAGCCTAATCCATGTAAGATGCTTCTGGGAGGGGGGCATGGACAGTAGGAACAAAGCTTAATATTTAGCAGCACTTCATTAATAGTTTCTTCTCCTCCTCTTTCTTCTTCCCCTTCTTCTTCTTTTCTAAATCTTTATTTTTTAAGTGATCTCTATGCCCAGTGTGGGGCTTAAACTCACCATCCTGAGAATGAGAGTCACATGCTCTACTGACTGAGCCAGCCAGGTGCCCTTTCGCAAGAGCTTCTATGAGGAACTTAGAGCAGTAATGAACACACTACCTTTAGAATCAATCTCCACTGAATATCTTGAAAGTGATTGATTCTGGGAAACAATCCATTTAGACTGGGAGAGGGTCAGTGGGTAGGACTGGAGTCAGGGGAGGTGGCCTGGGATGCTGTCCTCTCGCCTTCCAGGAGCTTCTGAGGCTGAGTCAGGTGCTGGTGCTGGAGGAGAGGCTATGGGACTGAATCCAGGCTAAGGCTTCTGTGGGGCTCAGGACCATCTGTAAGAGCGGCATTCCAGATGTACAAGGATCAAGATCTTCACAGAGGAGCTGTTGCTGAGCGTGGGAGAAAATAGGTAATTTTAAAAATAGGGAATATGGAGAAATGTATATTTTAGAAAAAACCTTGAGTTTAAGATTAAAAAAAAAAAATGTATGCACAGCTTTCCTGGACTTCAAAAACAGGCATTTGGGGATAGAGTCTCCAAAATCTGTAGAGCAGGCTATACTTACACATAAAATTGTTTTATCTCAAACTCACTGATACGGGTCCTAATGGAGGGAACTCCTCACACTTCAGAAGGGATGCTGCTGTCTTAAGCAGGCTGCCTTGTGAGGTGCTTGAAGGGCCAGCCTACCCAATGCTCCTTAGACCGACCCGTCTCAGGACCACCTGGCAGTGGTTGTTCCAAAAGCACAGTGTATGAGACTCTTTTCCTATTTACCCAAAATTATCTCTTGAAAGTAACGTTATTCATTTTCCCAACCAACCACAAATTATTTTCTCTCTTTTAAAATTCAAATAAGCTACTTTAGCTTTACTAAGGGAAAATTTTACCGAGGCAAAATAAAATCCCACTTGCGGAAGCTTAGGTAAGGGCAAAATTAAGTTAAATTCTTCTCCATATTAATTTAGAAATAGTAATAAAAGCAAAATGTTCTAAAGGTTACACCAATCAGGGTCCTGGCAACAGAGAGCCTTGGAGTGAGTCATTTGAGGAAAGCGTAATAAAGGCAGTACTTACTAAGTCTAGGCTGGGCTTAGACAAAGAAAAGGGGATGGTGTCCTACTGTTGGTTTGGTAAGGGCAGGAACCATTAGCACCAGGAGGTGTAAAAGGGCCGAGGGCAGCAAAACCAGGTAAGGGAACCCGGAAAGAAAGCTGATGGGGAGGGTAAGTTCACAGGAAGGAACCAGAGAAATAAATCGGCCAACCTCATCAGCCTTTCCTCCTGGAGGCTGGAAGGCAAAGGGAGCCCATCAATTCAAGTTCCTGTGGCTCAGCCTCTTAAGGCAAGGAACAGGTCTAGAAAGGTGAAGAGTGGATCTTGAGGGACAAATGAAGAAAATCCAGCATTGATCAGAGACAGCTAAGGAACCGGAGGGACCCTTGTGTATTTTCACCAGCACTGGAGAAAACGGTAAAGTGATTTGTTTTCCTACCATCCTGTTTCTATTGCCCTATAATATGTTTATAAGAAACATCATCCTTCAATATTATGCTCTTGTATCAGGGGAGGGGAACAGGATCCTATGTCCCATGCCCAGGCCTACAGACTCAAGTCTCATACCAGAAGGGACCGAAAAATGTGAAGTTTAAGTAAGCACTCCCAATGACGAACATTCAGCTTCTAGAAGCCCTGAGCTATGAAATGAGAGTGTGAGCAGTAGCAGTTATCTGGTAAGGAAAATGGAATCTTATCTGTGTTGAGAAAACAGCTCTACACCCAGTATGGACACAGGTAGACAAGGAAAGGGCAGGTGAACACACAAGTGAGAACAATTGGTTCGTGGGGTGTTCTGAGTTTTAAAACTTTTTTTTTTTTTTTTTTTGCTATGAAATGTTCACATGAGGGCTTATTAAATTAAAAACACTTAAAAATTTAAAAATTAAAATTAAATTAAAAACAGAGAAATTGGAGCAGGTAAAACACTAGGTCACCACAGGGGCTGACCCGAGTCCCAAGGAGTCCATGGAAGTAATTTACCATAGGATCTAAGTTCTCTTGGTCCTGGTCAGGGCTGCTCAGAATCCCAGAGTCTCCCAAGCCAGCTTTGTCCTACAGACATCTAGAGAGAACATCTGTGGCCTGAAAGAAGGTCAGACTCTGACCTGGCTTCCCAGGACCCCACAAGAAATACAAATGGGTAGGCAGCCACCAATGATGAGACTTCTTCTCTCTCTCCTGGACTCAGTGACTGAATCTTTGGGACTTGGGCTGAGAAGGCCCCTTCTGTTGGTTTCCTTGTCAGCAGTTCCCAGACAGGGAAAGTTATCTGCCCAAGGTAATCTTATGCTGCAACAGAAATAACCCTTGGGGTTAGGTGCAGCATTGTTGTACTGGAAGTTTCCAAGGCAGCACAGTTCTTATCTCTGTGGAGGCCTGGGTCTGGGCCCTCTGCCTCTCTTTGAAATCTTCTTTCTTTGATTGGTCTTCCATTGAGCTGTAAAGCTCAGGACAGGTTTGGGGGTGCAGAGGGGGGCAGGGTCAGCCTGGTTTCCCCACTGAGGCCAGTGAGTTGCCTGCAAAGAGGAAGTTCAGTGTATAGGCCTTGGGATAGGGAGAGAGGCCCTCTCTCACTGCAGAAGTCAGGAAAGTCTCATTATATTCTATGTGAAGAGCCCCCCAGTATTTTCTGGGCTGACGCAGAGAAGGACTATTTATTTCTCAGCGATGCTTGTCTGAATTGGCAGGCTTGGGCTGGAGCAGGGAGAAGCCGATCCAAGCCAATCATGTGATGGAATTATACCTGCTGAGAGAGAGAACAGCGTGGCTCCCCAAGCAGACGTTCTTGCAGACTCTGCATTGTAAACTCTGGCCCGGGAGGCCCTGGACTAATTTGTCTTTTGCCAACTAACGGCAAATGGAGGAGGGCAGAGCCTGGTAGCCTTTCCAGATGCCTGGTGATTTGAGGATCACTCAAACCGGCGCCCCCCCCACCCCCGCTGCCCTCCCACTGATGCCTAAATAACAGATATGAATTTGTTCCACTTCATCAAGGAACAAATTTTTATTTTTCCAAATCAACAGAAACCAAGCTCTGAGCCCCACCTTGGCCTGGTTGGTGGGACCCTCGACACTAATCATTATCAAAATCCCCCCTTCCTCTCCCCTGCGCAGCACTGTTATCTAGAGGCCTACTTGGTAGCAGAAGAATGCCACAGGGGTCTGAGGTAATCAGTAAAATAGCCACTGTCATTATTTCTTCTTTTGTTACAAGATGCAACTATTACACTAAAAAGTTTCCAACATTAACGTCCGCTTTGCCTGCACCCTCTGCCATAGGCCCTTGCCTGTGTTTTCAAGGTCAAATAATTAGAGACTGTCCCTGAGGCATTAGTGATGGGCTATGCCTGGGATGGGGGGAGGGTGGAAGGAGCTTTGAGGAAACTTTGGACCTTCCCCAAATAATCTGGGTCAGTGTCTTCACTCTTCCCTGTAGATAATTAATATTTGCTCCTTCCCATATATAGAACCATGTAAACAGAACAGCCTCCTCCTCTCCCCAGACTGCTGCCACTAAGACCCTCCTGCAGAGACATTTTGGAGGGCTCAGAACCTCCAGAGTGCACAAGAGGCATGGATGTCTGCTGTTTGAAAATAGCTCCTCTTAATGTCCTTCCAGGCTTGCAGAATGCAACTCTATCCCTCACCCAGGAAGCCTCAGCTTCTCTCCACCCATTCCCATCCCATATCCCCAATCTTGGGAACTCATACCCCAATCCACCAATCCCCATCCCATCCTCTTGGGTACTCATAGCTTAATTCCTTCTTGGGCTTGACTCTTGAATTGGAGAAAAGCTATTCGTTAACTGCTGCCACCTGCTAAGACAGAACTGGGGGGCCGAGAGCACTGAACACAAAGCCTTGGCTGATTTGTCAGGCTAGATGGTCAGTAAAGAGGGACAGATACTGTTTTTTTTTCTTTTTGAGTCTTTTTTCCTATAGCAGAAAGGAAACCTTGACTCATTTGATTGTCATGCCTGAAACTGTGCCACTGAAGAGGCACTCCTTTGAGCGGGGTATCTGCACGGGATCCTAAGAGGTGTCCCCGGGAGAGGTAACAGAGCACGGCTCCTAGCTTACTGTAAGGGGTTCCTGTGACACTGCCTGACAGTGGCAGGGGTAGAATATAGCAGGTGGGGCCAGGAGAGGGGCAGGCCCGGCTCTGTCCCACTTTGCAAACGGGCCCAGTGGCTGGCTTTGTGGTTGGTTAGATCAGGTGACGCTGACCAGAAAGCCTTCTCTTCTTTCTGTTGAAGATAAGCTTGCCAGTTTCCTGTGGTTTGTTAGGGGCCCGGCCCCCATGTCCTAGGGACGTAGCAAGGTGGGGCGATCCACTCAGATATCAAACCACCTAGGAGTTAACTGCTGTTTTGTAAGAAAAAAAGACCTTCACGGTCAAGTTCAGAATGAACTGGGAATCAGAACACAGGTTCACGTGACCAGCAGAGGCCTCAAAATTCTCTCTGGGACTGCCGAGAACCACTAGGCTAATCTCGAGTCCACCTCCGGATTAACAGAAGCTAGGAGCAGACTCTGGTTGGAGTCAGGTTCCTTGTGTGCCCTTGGGCATTTACCCTCTGTGCCTCAGTTTCTTATCTCCTAAAATGGGGATAATAGTGTACCTACCTCACGGGGGTATTGTGGGGATCTGTTAGTATATTTGGGCACTTAGAACAGGGCCCAGCACATAGCAAGTGTTAGATAAAATTTCACTGTTGTAATTGTTTATGGCCAGGTGGATCGCAGCTGCAACTAGAGATAATTAATCATACTTGCTACCAGTTGCCTAGTACTACAGGTGAACTAATAGCTGTAAAACACCCAGAGTTTCCCTGACTAGGGGTGGGGTGGGGGAAGGGGATTTCAAAATACCCAGATTCATCACTAGAACCTGGGTACAGAGGCTTTTACCTTGGGGCATTGCAGCCCAAGTAGACCTGACTCCCACATGGTTGAAATACACCCTTGGGGCACCCCGCTGGCTCAAGTCGGTAGAGCATGTGACTCTTAATCTCGTGGTTGTGAGTTCAAGCCCCATGTTGGGTCTAGGGCTTACTTGGAAAAAAAAAAAAAAAAAAAGGAAGAAAGAAAGAAATATACCTTTAATGGCCATAGTTTGAGGGGCTTTGAAAGGCTTTCTGGTCTGCACACATCTCTGTCATGGTCTTGCCTCAAAGCCTAAAATTGTCTCCAGCACTTGCAGGAATTCTAAAGCGGTTACCCTGTCTGTAACCAGACTGACTGTTTACAAATCCTGACTGTACTCACCAGCTGGGAGTCTGGGAGACGTCACCTACTCTGGGCGCCTCTGCTTGCTCTCCTGAGACTGGGAAAGCACCCTCTTGATAGAGTGTTTGCAATTACGCAGAATAATGTGTGAAGGGTTAGCAGAGTACCTGGTACACCCTGAACTCAGTAACTGGCAGTGATGGTGAATTTGACTAGAGAAGGTATCCAGTAGTGATTTCGTATTTACTAATCCATGAATACTCAATGTTCACACATTTTATTTTATTTCATTTTTTAAAAGATTTATTTATTTATTTATTTAAAAAGATTTATTTATTTATTTATTTATTTGACAGAAACAGAGAGAGAGGGAACATAAGCAGGGGGAGTGGAGAGGGAGAAGCAGGCGTCCAGCCAAGCAGCGAGCCCGATGAGGGGCTTGATCCCAGGACCCTTGACTCATGACCTGAGCCAAAGGCAGACGCTTAACTGACTGAGCCACCCAGGCATACCTGTAATAACTATTACTAAGTATACAAAAACGTTAAGAAAAGTAATGTGACGAACACCTGTATACACACCATTTCAACTCAATAGTTGTTTTATTCATGACTGCCGTTTTTACTGTTATTTGTGGGTTTTGTACACTTACTTTGCTGTTATGTGCATATATATTTTTTCCCTCAATCATTTGAAAATGGCAAATGTCATGACACTTTGCTCCTACATACTTCAGCATGTAGCTCCCACAAATGAAGAGGTTCTCTTACATAACCCCAGTACCATTACTACATCTAGAACAATTGACAGGATTGATTATATATTTATTTATTTATTAAGGATTTTATTTATTTATTTATTTGACAGAAAGAGCGAGAGAGCACAAGCAGGCAGAGGGAGAGAGAGAAGCAGGCTCCCGGCAGAGCAGTGAGCCTGGTGCAGGACTTGATCCCAGGACCCTGGGATCATGACCTGAACCTAAGGTAGCCACTTAACTGACAGAGCCACCCAGGACTCCAATATTTTAAATATTACCTAATAGTAAGTCAATATTCACACCTTTTCTGTTGTTCCCCAAATGTCTTTTAGAGTGGTTTTTTTTTCCCCCAAATAGCAACCAATCATAAGTCATGCATGTATTGTGTTTGATTATGTCTCTTTCAATCTAGAATAATCTCCCCTTCATTCCTTTTTTAGGGACACTGACATTTAAAGAGGCCGGGTTGTCTCATACAATGTCCCACATTCTGGATTTGTCCTAATGTTTGCTTGTAGTGCTGTGTTCAGTGAATATTTTGCAAAGGGATGAAAAAAACCTGGAGCTTGAACCAGATTCTCCAGGCTGTCCTAAGGACATAGAACCCTATTGCCTATAGGAAATGAGGGAGGAAAAAAAAACAACAACAAGGCACACTCATTTTATTGGAAGCTTGAAACCTGTTAAAACACTAACTCCCCTTCTCACAGTCCCTAGAGCCCACCATTCTACTTTCTGTATGAATTTTCACTAAGAACCTCACCTAAGAGGAATCATACAATATCTGTCCTTTTGTGACTGGCTTATTTCAGTTAGCATAATGTCTTCAGGGTTTATCCATGTCGTAACATGTCAAAATTCCCTTCCTTTTAACAGCTACAGATTATTTCATTGTATGTGCGGATACAGTACACTTTGCTTATCCGTCCGTCTGTTGATGGACGCTTGGGTTGCTTCCACCTTTTGGCTATTGAATAATGCTCCTACAGGCTTGGCTGTACACACACCTGTTCCCATCTCTGCAAAGCGCACTCTTTTTTACCTTTTGTCCTGGGGCTAGTCCTCCTGCGGCCTCTGGTAACGGCTAACTTTAGAAATCATGATTTGAATCAATTTTCCTTTCTATTGTTCTCTCCCTATGACCAGCATCTAACATGAGATGACTTTTGTGGTTTTGCCATTGTCTGGAGTTCTCTTGGGCTCCCATACTTCAAAGGTATTTATTCCAAGTCTCTGAGTTAACATGGGTGATTTTTATGTAGCTATGCTAAACTATGAGAGGAAGCCAGGCCGAGTGGAACGAATGAACTTTGAACCTAATCATCCGGAGTCGGGATCCAGGATCTGAGCCCTACTGATAACCATGCGACCTGGGACAAAGCCTCAATCGTACTTTAAGTGCCTCAGTCTTCTCATCTGCCAGATGGGAGGTTGGCTTATAGCCTTCACCTGCTATGATTGCCAGAGCTACAGTTTTTTTTTTTTTTTTTTTGCAGGCATCAATACTGGGAGGGCAGGTGTAGAAAAGGGAAAGCTCCCAGGTTGAGTCCTAGCTTCTCCACAAATGAGTCGGGCGCTCTTCCGGAGATCCCTTCGTTCTATAAGCCTAAACTTTCTTGCTTGCAAAGCAGGGATGACAACTACTGCAGAACATGGGTGAAGATTACAGCCAGTGAAGGAGAGTGACAAGACTTTGTATTTTTAAGGTACTGTGGGGTCACATGAGCATGGTTAGATGGAGGATTTTAAGCCATCAGGAGTGCTGCAAATGCAAAGAACTACTATACAGTCAAGGACACTGTTCCTAGCGACTCACTTCCACTTCCACAAAATCACAGTACATTCCACTAAAATATAGATTATGACTCCTGCCATCCCTCTGGGCCCCAGAATCCATTCTCCAGCGGCCCTGGGTATTTCCTTCAACCGCTCTGGGTGTTGGGGCAGATCCTCCCCCGTCCTTACTTTATAAAACGTCCAACAGCCGTTTGAAAATGCTTCCTTTGTTTTGCTCTGGAACTTGTTGCAGCGGATCTTGTTTCCACAGCCCCCAGCCTGCCCGTGGAGCTTTGGTTCTGCCAGTTGCAATGACTCCCAAGCTCTTTGTCAATTCTTTTGAGTCCCGGAACACTTGACCGGCTAGTCGGGTTGCATGTCGCTTTAACCACTGAAGAGCAGGTTCCCAGGCTCTGCTGTGTTTTACAGTCTGCAATTTAATTATGATTGTTTCAACCAGTGTTCCTCCCCAGAGTTCAAATAGGCCTTATCAGCGTGCATTCATGCTTCACTTTACCACCACCTGATCTCTCTCCTAAGGAACTCCTTGGGTTCCCAGTTCAAAGGGAGACTATTTGAGAAAAAAGAATACGGGAATCAATGTGTTCAGAATTGAGCTAATGGCTGGTTTAGAGTGAAGGATGGTACACCGGGCTAAATAATTAGTAGGCCTAAGAATTGCCTGAAATTCATAAGAAAAATGCAGATTTCTGGACTCTGACCCCAGAGGTCCCCTGATTAAGATTTCTGTGGTGGTGCTCTCCCCGGTGATTCTGAGGCAGGGGTTCCACATTTTAGAAACCTGGTGGAGAAAGAGCACCATTCCCCTACTGTTTGAAGCCAGTTGACTCTAGATAAGCTGCAAACTTACCGAGTTCCATTCTCCCTGCTCATAAGGGGCCATGAAAACAGTAACTGCCCCCTCAGACCCGCAGATTTGAAATGGGAGTGAAATAAGATAATGGACCCAAAACCTTTTGACAGTAAAGTGCTCCCACCAGTGCAAGGCAGCCTCCTCCTCCTCAGCCTTCTCTTGCCCAACAAAGCAGACCCCAGCTGTCAGGATCCTGCCCCCGTGCCACTAGGCACTTGCATGGATGCCCTCAAAAGGAGGGAAACCCCCACCTGCCTTTGTCTACTTGGTTCAGAGAGGCTCACCTAGGTTTATGCCCTTCCTAAGAGATCGAGGTGAGGCCCACACACACTTCTACCTGAAATCTTGCCCAAAAGGCATCTGGGATGACCCTCCTGTACGCCCTAGCTCTCCTTGAAATCTAGGTCCATCTGCATCCCTAATGATCCCATTAACCTATTTTCTACCAAATCACAGCAGTCCGGGGCCACACAGTTCTTCCTCCACCCCAAGGCTTACCCTTGAAGTTATGCGGTCCGCACCCACCCCTTGGCATTGGCCTTGTTCCCAGGTACAGTCCGTACCTTTTGAAGTTTAGAGTGATCAACTTCCCATTAATCTTTTCTTCTTTCCTCTCTTCTAATCCTTTTGGCAAGTACCTATCCAGGGGATTCTACCCTTTTTGGCCTCACTCAGCTTGGAATAAGGTAATGGGAGTATCATTTCCAACTAAAGCACTCCACTCTTCTTTGTCCGGTTCCCCCGGGCAGGGCAGCACCTACAAGGCCCTCCACCACTGTGCCTTTGTTCAGTTATCCAGCACGTTCTGAACGTTTGCAGGTCACCTGGCTCCCTACAGAGCGAAGAGGGGTATGGCTTCCCTCCTAAAGCCAAAGTCTTTACCTCACTCGTTCATTCAAGAGATGATCACCAAGCACCCAGGATGAGCCAAGCATTGGAGGGACGGCCTAAGGCAGACAATGTTTCTGGTCTTCAGGAGTTTATGTTCTAACCTTCTTAGAGTCAGTATGAGCAAGAACACTGAAGGTGCTATAGTGCCCGCCTGTAGCATTTATGCAGGGTGAGTGGGACTGGAAAATTGCTACCAGAGACAAGGTAGTCAGGAAGGGCATCTCTGGGGAAGTGATTTTTGAAGGAAGACTTGAATGAACTGGCCTTAGAAAGATTGGGCCCAGAAAAGCTGTTGCGTGAATTTCCCCTCAATGGTTTTCTGTGTTATTCTGCAGAAGAAAGCAATGCTTAGAAAGTCTTTTGCTCTGACTATGGTGACATTATAACGATTACTGCTCATATATAGTCAGCCAGAATGAGAATTCAGGCTATGACCTGCCACAGCTCTGTGCCCCTTTGCAAAGGAGCTCTCAGGTCAGTGGTGGCAGATAAGCCAAGGGATCCTTCAGAGTAGACTCCCTGAAAGGCCGGCTTTATCCAGTTAAATTAAGCAGGTTATGAAAGTGTTAAGCTTTTCAAGTCCCAGGAGAGGCTCCTACTCTTCCAAATACCCTGGCCTCTCCAACTGCCTCCTGGAGTCTGAAAGTCTTCCCAACCAGTGGTTCATTCTAGAGCCAGTTGAAAGTCTTCTGTGCCATGTCCTCTGGAGAAGGAACAAACTGGCCCTGCCTCCATGATGGGGTTCAAAAGAGGATCCAGACACTGTGAGGGGAAGATGGAGAGGAAGAAACAAGTGCTGGAGAGAGCTAAAAAAAGAAAGGTGGGGAAGGGTAGAGGTGAAGGAAGGGGAAATGGAAGGACTATGTGTCCTTGAGCCATTTATTGGAAGAATGGCAGCTTCTCCAGATTTCTTCAGAACTTGAGGAATTCAAAGACACATGAAGTTGGTCTGAGGGGTTGACTATGGCTGCTGTCCGTTCCTTCTCTTGCTCTTGTCCTGAGGACTTGTTCCTATATTTCAGAAGGTGGGTTTCCCCAGGGGAGGGAGCCGTGACTAATTAACGGATGAGCATGATAGGAAAGTGACATCTAATTAAGCAATGATTTTTCATCTTTAAGAAGAAGCCTACTGGGTAAGAAAGCCTTAATGGGATGAGACTTCCATGAGAATGTGACCACCGGCACCTGACTGTCCCACAGGAAGGTTGTGTGAGGTCTAACAAAGCAAGAGATGGGATCAAATAGGGTAGGGGTGGGAATGTTGTTGGGTCCTTTTAGCACTGAGCAAGCTACTCTCATATTACCATAGGCCCCAGTTGGAAGGGTAGAAAGAACAGGAAAAAGGGATGGGAAAAAAAGTCCTAGAGAGTTTCGTGGACTAATTCGATGAATATTTAGAGTAATAAAGTAATCGAGTAAATCCTGAGGTCCTCCGGAGGCCCAATTTCCCAGAATCAAAATCAAAGATGGTAATCCCAGAGCCAAGAAGAAATGAAACTTGCATTGCAATCTTTAGAGCTGCAGATCTCTCAAAGAATGCTAAAGGGAATCTGATTTATATCTCAAAGGACACTTCTTAAATTTCCTTTTAAATTTAAACTTCTTTCCTTTTAAACTTCTTAAATTTCCTTCTTTAAATTCTCTTTTTCTCAATCTGTATCTGACAGAGAATTTTATCACCAAATCCACCAAATTGTCCTCAATGCCCAAGCTCTCTGTTCATGTCCCCTCTTCATTCACCTTTTCTCTTTCCTCCCACCTCTCCAACCTCATTTCTCTTCATCTCCCAGCTCTGCACAATGGAAGTGCACAAATTGATTTGGAAAAGACTGGACCGTTCCTTAGAGCAGTGTTGTGCACTGGAAATGCAATGTGAGTCACATAGGTAACTGGAAATTTTCTAGTAGCCACATTCACAAAGGTAGAAAGAAATGAGTGAAATTAATTTTAATAATGTTTAACCCAGAAGGTCCAAAATGCTATTATTTCAACAGGTAATCAATATACAAATTATTGGGGGAGATTTTTGATATTTTTTTCATACTATGTTTTTGAAATCCAGTGTGTGTTTTTTACTTATGTTTACACTTAATTTAAAAATTATGTCAAGTACTTGCTAGCCACATGTGGCTAGTGGCCATACTGGACAGTACAACCTCATAGGTTAGGTGAACCGGTAGGGGAAGGGGAGAGCGGGGGCCTCAAGTGCAGGGACATGATCTGGTTCATGAAAACATTTTCACAAGTTGGTACAACAGCAAAATAGCAAGAATAAGAGCAGTGTGCCGAGTTTTACTTAGGGAACAAATGTATTCAATTTTTAAGTTTTGAGATTATGTCCCCGCTGATGGGTCCCCCCAAATTGGGTACCCCAATAATGGGTCCGTGATTCAAGGAGTGAGACTGATACAAAGCAAAGGTCAAGCAAAGCTTCATTTCGCGCCAAGCATCAGGAATCAGACCAACCATCAAACAGACCGGTCGGGGCCACCCCTACAGAGAGGATGATACCTCCTGCTTTCCAGACTAACTTTTATAGAGCAAAGGCCAAGTGGTTGGGCCTGGCCACACACAGGTGGCCAATGAGATTGTTACACACACAGGAAACTCCGCAGTGATGCTAGGCAACCAACTGAATTACAATTTACCCTAGTAGACATTTGATTTAGCCTATCACACCTTGGTTAGGATTGGTGCCAAAAGGCTCCCAAAGGGCGGAGGCCCATACTCCTTGGTAGCTAGGAGACAATTTGTGCCCCCACTGATTGAATACCTTCTCCTGGCCTGACCCACCCTTGTACTTGGACTTTGTTACCTGGGACTGGTTTCCCGGACTTGCTTTTAAATAAGTTCCCCTGGGGGAGGGGGGTGACAATTTAAGTTTTACAACAAAATAGCAGTTCAACCAGCATGGAGCTGCTTTGGCTGAATAGGCCCTTACATCCGCCAATGTAAGTTGCTCCTCACAGAAATGATTATTTATAAAATGATAGTTGTAATTGATGATTGTCTTATTCTTCTTCATGTCATTCTGTGGCTAAATAAAAAGGTGGGGATTATAGTGCTCCCCCAATTAAAAACAGGTTTTACTGAACCACAAAACCGAAATGTGAGGAAACCACTGTTTTATAACACACATCATCTTTTATATACACTAGCCCATTTAATTATCCTGACAAGTGCATGATTTTTTATTTTTATTTTATTTTGTTTTGAAATAATCACACACTTTCAGAAAAGTTGCAAGTACAGTGTATAGAACATTTTCCCCTGGAACCATTGAGAGTGAATTGTTGATCTGATGCTCTGTCATCCTCCAGATTTTATTGCATATTTCCTAGCAAGAAAACATAACCTGCAAATCCACAATACAGTCACAAACATCAGGAAGTTGTGTTCCCACTGCCTGACACTTTGATTGCATTCAGGTTTGAACAATTGTCTCCAACGTGTTTTCAGTTGGCCTCAGTCTAGAGAAGGTCCTCAGTCTGATGTACAGCATCCTAGCACTTCGGGAAGTGACAGGTCAGTTATTCCATAATTAATAAGTAGTTAGTGGGGAGTTAATTGAAAACTATGCAAATATCTCTTTCCTCATCAAACTTTTAATTTATTCATTTTATGTTTTAATACTGAAATTGTCCCCAGTTTAAGCAGTGGGAGTCCCTTCAGGTTGTCTTCTGTGTCCTTTGACACGTGCCCATCATTCTTGAAAGCACTTTCTTGCTTTCCAGCACAATGGATTGTCCATGTTCATCTTGTACTTCTCCTGCCTCGTGCTGGGGTAGCCCCCACTTGGATAGCTTCCTCATCCAACGCTCCATGCCGGGACTCCTTTATTTATCTTCCCTTACAGTAAATTTTGAATTTCAAAAATCATATTTTCAATTTCCAAGCATTCTCCCTTTTTCTTTGGACTTTCTTCTTCACTTCCTTCCTTTCCTCTGGCCTCATTTATTTATTTATTTGGCAGACAGAGATCACAAGCAGGCAGAGAAGAAGGGGCGGGGGGAGGGTGGGAAGCACGTTCCCCGCTGAGCAGAGAGCCCAATGTGGAGCTCGATCCCAGGACACTGAGACCATGACCTGAGCCGAAGGCAGAGGCTTAACTCACTGAGCCACCCGGGTGCCCCTCCTCTTTCCTTTTGTAATAGACCGCTGTTCTTATTTCATGGAAGCGATTTTTCTCTTTTCTCTCTGATGACATTCATTCATGTTCTTTAATTCTCTCCTTTTCCTTTATTGTTTCTGTTTTTCTGGGTGTCCTTCTTGGTTTTGGCCTCTCTGTCTTTCCTGCTGGAGGCCTTTCTCACACATCTGCTGGTCCTCAGCCTGCATTTCTGTATGAGAATGAAGCACCGACTTAAAAAAACAAACAAACAAACAAACAAACAAAAACGGAGAGAATGAGGCAGTGAGAAACCAACTGGAATTTGGGGTCGGGGATAGAGATGCCAGGTACAATACAGGAGGCCGAGTTCAGTTTGGATGTCAGATACAAAATAAGTAGCTTTTTAATAAAAGCATGCCCTAAATATTGTATGGGACATATTTACATGAAGGCATTTTCTGTTGTTTATCTAAAATTCAAATCTACTTGTGCAGCCTGTATTTTTATTTGCTGAATCTGGTCACTCCAACTAGGATCTGAGTCAACTAATGGGACCTCAGTTTTTCTTAGGACTGTCCATTTCCTCAGAGAAAAATCCTTCAGTTTGCCCTTTGGGGCTATGAGCCCAGCTGCTGATGTGCTACAAGCCAGGTGTGGGAAGCAGGCAGGTGTGCAAACTATCTTCAGGGCCGCCGTCCAGCCCTCTTCAAAGTGTCTGGTGTCCGTCTCCTGAACAGAATCCTGGAGGAGTGGGGGAGGGGGAAAAGGGGAAGGGAAAGGGAACTAGAAGTGATCTAAATGGGTTTTATTTCAATGTTCAACCAATCCTTCTGTTTTCAGGCCTGCCCAGAACTCTGACCCTTGGAGGTACCTGTTGCCCCCAGGGTCTGAGTCTTTGGGATTCTGCGACTCTAACTGATTTGCTTCTCCAGGATGTTTAGGTTTCATCTTTCACTGAATACCATTTCTTTCTTTCATTTGCTGTGTATTTGTCTAGTGCTCTTTTAGTCTTTGTGAATTTTTGTCATTAAAAAAAATTTTTTTTGCTGAATTTGTTTTGTGAGCATAGAGATAAATGTGAGTGTTCAGCCCGCCATGTGTAACTTGGCAACAATGATTTTTCCATTTATTTTATTGATCAGTATACCTGGATGAGAAATTGTAATGTGTTGCATACTCATATGTCCTGGGAAAAAAGGTATTTGGATAAACCCAGAATTTTTTTTCTTCTCCCTTTCCTCTCTTGCCCCCAGTGAAAGACCAAAGGTGACCCTTATGTGGGTTATTTGGCCTTCTAGACTTGGTACGTTGGCATTGTTGGCTCCCCAAGGGGAGCTGGACTGGAGTGCTTATAAATCTTCAATCTTAACCAACTGTGAGTTTTAAACCTAACTGTTCCCTGCAGGTCTATGGCTTAGAGCAATGAATTTAGATAAGGGCAAGGTTTATTGTTGTTTATTGCTTTACAATAAGTACCGTTTGCTCATGGTAATTGGTTTACAAAAGCTCTTCAGTCACTAATAAATAAACACCCAGGGTCATTTGTTAAGTTGGAAGTTGAAGGGTCTCAAGGCTCAAGGAGGACTGAGAACCCTGGTCTTTGCCTATTTTCTTGGACACAACCTCTGAAATGAACCCAGGAAATTTCCAGAGTAGGCCAATTACTTCCAAAAATGATTTTCTATCAACTATTGTCGAAATTAAACTAGTTGCTACATGTGGTAAATATTATAGGCAGTAAAATCCAGGCTGCTAATCACACAGACTGGAAGTGAACAGCAAGAATGGGGCAGGAGAGCCAACAGCTCTCACTTGGCTTGGCCCCATTTTACAGATGATGAAATAGGCTCAGAGAGACTTGTGGCAAGTCAGTAAATGGTGCCAGTGGATTTAAATTCATGTTTGTCAGACATTGGCTTGTAGAGAAGGATTTCGGCCCTCTTGGATTTTAAGAATCTGAAAGGGCCTGTGTTCATTCTGGGAAAGCAAAGGCTAAAACCAAAGAACTCTGCAAACAGAAACTTCCCATTCTATTTGCCAAACATGGTTTTACACAGTGAATCATTTTTCTAGCAGATACTGCAGGGCAGTAGAATTGGAGGACGGTGGTCAGGAAGGCTTCTGTTTTGGTTGTGATATCAGCCAAACCAAACTGGAAGAAAATATATGGTGACAAGAGGCAGGAATGGGAAATCTTTCTTGGTTCGGTCCACAGTTAAAGAGTACTGTTTTTTTTTTTAATAGCAGATAAGTTCATCTTCAGGAAAACAAAGAGAACTCTTTCCCCTGACATTAAAAAAAAGAGAGGGAGAGCACCTGGGTGGCTCAGTGGGTTAAGCCTCTGCCTTTTGCTCAGGTCATGATCTCAGGGTCCTGGGATCGAGCCTCGAATCGGGCTCTCTGCTCAGCAGGGAGCCTGCTTTCCCCCTTCTCTCTCTCTGTCTGCCTCTCTTCCTCCTTGTAATCTCTCTCTGTCAAATAAATAAATAAAATCTTAAAAAAAAAAAAAGTAACTCCAAGCTTGATGGGACTCAGACCTGGGCCCATCTGTCACTTCTATGTAGGGACGTATTAGAGAGAAACATGAGTTCCTGTGAAGAGTTTCATGGGGGCCGGGATGGGGAGGGGTGCTGGGAGATGAATATGTCAGTTACCCTTCTGTAGTCTAGAAGAATCTGACAATGTCGGATTTCTATGTTCATTTTAGTTGTTTTGATGTCTTAACCTAGTAATAAATTGTTAGTTAATCACTTTTATTCAATAATAAAAGACACTTAAAATGGTTAGTGCTACTTCCTGCTAAGTCCCCCTCCCCAACATAGAGTGTTATTAACATACATTTTATTCAGGTAAGTTGGCAATTTTATCAGGCCATGGAGGACACTGACAATTACACTTCATGCTGCAGCAGACCATATAAAGAGCTTTCGAGTCCTAATCCTAATTTGGTTTGGCCACAAAAATGTACCTTACAGAGGAAGCCGCTTTGGTGGCCCTAGAGAGGTTGGTCACCAGGTTACATTATTTTGATTGTAGAGAAGGCCCATATTCCTGCTGCAGAACTTAGAAGCTGGGGGTCAGTACGTAGGGAGATAAGTGATTAATAAAGGTGTTAATAAAGGTGTTAAAATGGGTATCACTAAAGGTGGGTATAATAGGTATAATAAAATGTGTTACATATGTTAATAAATAATAATAAATGTGTTAAAAATGGGTATTCTGTGTTGAATCTGAGCTGCATGAGTTTTTAGATCAAGTTCATATAAGAACATTCTTGAATTCTGACTGGTAATTGACTTCCAATTACCAGTGAGGTCAGCGTGTCCATGGAAATCTACCATGCACAGACACTAGCAAAACAGTCACTCCCAATTTCTGCCATGTGACCCCATATCACTTTGCTGACATGTTTGAGTTTTGGTCCCTTGATTTAAGTGGAGAGGAGAAACCTCTTTACAAGGTTACCATGTAGGGGAATCATTGCCAACCTTGATTTGGCAAAAATCAAGAGCCTTTCTGAAGTTGTTGCAGATTCTCAAGGTATTTCGATGCATCCTGGTGCGCCCTCCCCACCAGGTGCATGCCATCAGGAGAAGCGGTAGTGAAATGGAACGATGGTGGGGTGATGTAACTCCACAAAGGTTGGAAATTCTTGATAGAGTAAGGTCATAAAACGAAGAATAAAGGAAGAAGTGACTTGACTTCGTGATGACTAAGATGACAATCTTAGCACATCATTTGGTTGCTGTTGCCAAAGGAGGAGGGAGGAGGAAGAAAAGACAGGGAGAGGAGGGGCGGGGGGAGAGCTGCCTCAGTTGTGACAGTTCGACAAGACCATAAATTAAGTTAATTATTAGTATTAGCTGTTCCTTATTATTTAATTCAATAGCGCCACTCTGTAATTCTACAACTCGTACGTTGGCACAGCATTTTGTAATGGAGCTGTGTGCAAGATCCTATATAAAATTAAGTTTACTACTCCTGTTATTATAGTTTAGGAGTCACTCTTACCCAGCTGGCATGGTCATGAATTAGGAAGATGAACTGCTAAGGAAGAGGCTGAGAGGAAGCCGATGTTTGGGTAAAGGTTAAGTAGGATGAAATCTGCAATAAAGCGAAAGGTGTGGGTTCTCGTTCCGATTTTGTCATCATTTTGACCTTTTAGCATGGAGACAAAATGAAAATGTTTGTCTTCTATCTACCCACCCGGAATGTCATAGAGAACTCTGGGAGACTCTAGGAGAGTAATGGAGACTCCAGTAAAGAAATGCATTAAGTAAATGTCAGGTGATACAAGCCTTGACGGTCTTCCAGCTACAACACTTTGAAAAGCTATTTATTTAGGAGACAGAGGACAGAAAGCCTTAGGGTTTCAGATTAATACTTCTGCAGTGCACATATGGTAGAGCACTTCTAGGACTATACGTAAAAGAAGTCCATGGGACGTTAGGCAAATGTCTTTGTGTCTACATAGTGTTTCTTCCTTAGTGCATCAAAATTTTTCTTAGACTATTTTATGTAGAGGATTATGAAAAAGGATAGCAGTACCTTTAAAAACACTTCACAAGAAGTTTTTAAACAATAAAAATAATAAGTAGAAACACAAGAAAGCAGGATCACATGCGCAAAATTCAAGCATTCAATAACGATCTAGTGAGCCCCAACTGTCATATGTGCCAGGCATTGTGCTTAGGTCTAAGATCGTGGTGGTGAGTGATAAAAACTGGGATCTAGTTTCCATGGAACTGAAAAGTTGCATACCTTCTGGATTTAAGAGAGGGAGTCCTGATCATCTAAAACTTGTTTTTGTAAGTAGGCTAGACGTAAGCAATTACTGAGAAACAATTTATAGTGGCTCGGTATTCAAGCTGTGGAGAGCCAAGTAGGGGTCCTACCCTGAGTTCATCCCAGCCCTCTTCGTTCCTATCTCCACCTCTACTCCCACTGGATTTTCTGCAGCTGAAGGATCGGTCATCCCTCTGGGATTTCCCAAGACTCATTCAGGCAGGTTGGTCAAGTTTCCTGCCTTTCTTTGCGGCTATGTGCATTCCCCAACTTGGTTCACGAGGGTGTCAAGGAAGGAAACCCTTCTTCTGAATTTACTGATCCCAATTTTGGAAAGTGTTTCTGAGAGAAAGGGACACCCAATGTCATGGGTTTCCTGCATCTGGAAAAGGGGGAGACATTCAGCTTACTGGCCTGCTTGCCTGTACTGTATGGCATGGATAATAATGGGGAGGTGGTCTGGCCATGTAAGATGACTAAATTCTTTGTTAATATCCCCTGAGCCCACACGGTTGCCCAGGCATCACTGAAAGGAGTGGCATAGTCCTAGCCCTTGATGGATTTGTAATCTAAACTTAACGTATTTAACACGTAAAGGAGAACTTAAAAATATGCAGGTTAATTCCACTTCCTAAATATTTATTAATTGCCATTAGCTTGGGCCATTAAACATTATCTTTTTAAAGCCCCATCTTTCTTTGCCCTTGCTAATGGAGCATTCTCAGAAATAGGCTTTTTCTCTTTCTTTAAAATGTTCTTCTATGGCTCTTCTCTTTAAACTAAACTAAGGAAATATTATCATAGCTGAAATCTTTCCCTATTCAGCTAGAAATGAGCATTTAACTTAAAACAGATTGCAGGTTAAGCTTTAAAGGGCCATTAATTAGTAGCAGTACCACAGGAGCAAGGTGACTGGATGGCTGAAATTGGGCAGAACAGGCCTAATTTTTGCTTCTTATCCCATGTGACATTTGTCCTTCAAGAGTACATTAAATGACTGGATGGGGTAACTTGTTAGAATTTCAGCATGTGGCCAGGCACGTGGGAAGTTCTCAGTGACTGTTCTCTGCCTTTCCCCCTCTCCTATCTACCTTCTTTGCTCTCACTAGTCACCCAGGCCTTCCAGCTGATTATGAAACCAATGCCTCAAACTCCCTCAACCTTTCTCAACCTAGAACTTATCTCTTTGGACATCCCTTGCTTGGTGGACTCTTCCGATAACCTCCCACCACCCCCAGGTTCCTCTGCGGCCCTGCTCTTCTAGTCACCCACCCTCCACTCTGTATCATCATTCTCTTCCTCTCTGATGCTTCCTTATCTTAGTCAGCTAACATGCTCTATTGCAAAGTCCAACACAAGTTTCTCTCAGTTCTTCTCTTCTTAAGTTCGGGGCTCTTTTCTCCTACCTACTGGACCAAGCTTCTTGAAGGAAAGTCTATGCTCCTTCTGGTTCCTCGTCTAAAATCTGCTCTTTGCTTCTTGCAATCTGGCTTCTGCGGTTACTCAAATTGCTTTTCCAGAGACCAGTCATAATCTATTTACCAGATGGAGGGACCTCTTCTCATTCCTCTTCCACCTGTCCAGGGCATGCGATCCACTCTCTTGATTAAACATTTTCTTATTGTTTTTATCTCTATCTGCTGCTCTTTACCCTGAGCTGCTTCTGTTTTGCTCTTGATTCGGGTGCAATAGGAGTTGGCTAGGGAGTGATCTAAGAATCCAAACCCAGATTAAATCCAATGAAATCTGATTAAATATACACCAATTAAGTCTGATGTCTGATCCCAGTGATCCTTCCTTAGAGCATCAAAATTTTTCTTAGACTATTTTATGTAGAGAATTATGAAAATCAGATTTAATTGATCTGGGGACTGTACCCTGACATTTACTTCCTAAAGGCTCCTCAGCTGATTCTCAAGGACTGCTAGGACTAAGAACCGTAACTCTATAATATCTACTTTTATCTTCAGTTCTTACATTATTCCTATTACATAGACCCAATTTTTTAGCTCTTTGCTGAGGTTCTCAGCCTTAATGCTCCATGGCACTTCACTTTCTAGGTGGTCCAAATCAAACTCATGTTCCTAAGTCTAAGAATCTCTTCTAAGTTTATAGGGCTTCCATTCTCCTAAGCTGGAAACCTAGAAGCCACCCTTAAAAATGTCCTTGGCTTTCCCCCCCAAATTCACTTATTTGCCATGCTCTCTAGATTTTATTGCTGACCACTTTTAAATCTATTTTCACTACTATCATCCAGTGCCCCATTTTAGGACCTTATTGTAATAACTCCTTCCCTGACTTCCCTGCCTTCATTCTTGTCTCTCTTCATTCCATTCACCACCTGCTAGTAGATAGATCTGATTGTATCCACTTAATAACTACTACTGGATTTCTCTTAGCCAAGAGTAAAGTCTAAATTCCTTAGTGAGCCCTCACAATCTAGCCCCAGTTCTCTAAAACCACTCTCCTCTAACCTAGATTCCCACTCCATGATGTTCTCCATAATGCAGTCTTGGTTCCTCAGTCAAGACATGTGTTCCTTCTTGCCTTTACTTATACCACTCTAAGAGTGGATTCAACTCAGATGGTCCAAATGAAGAGGATATTTAAGAGACACAGTCAAGGTAAAGGGAAACCACAACAGTGTTTAAGACATCCAGAAACTAACAGAGTGGAAAGCTCTTACCTTCGATAGGCTCAAAGGGCCAAGGGGATTAGATACTGTCACCACAACCTAGGGAGAGTTAGAGTCATGGGAAAGGGAGCCATGAGTAGGAGCTGTAGGCTGGGAAGGTGGCAGCCACTGCCAAATCACAGTGCTGACCCAGAGATGGGACAGTGAATAAACACCCATCCTCTCTCTCCTCCCGCCCTCTAATTTCTGGCAGGGTCTTTGGCCAAACTCTACTAAAACCCAGCCAGCCACCAAGGATGGTCAGATGGTGTGGTCTCTAGATTATAAAGCAGGGCAGAGAGAGGCAGAGAAAGGAATGGTGGTGTGTGGGAGGGGGAAATTAAATGGAGAGATTAATGAAATGGAAATAAATGGAATTTAATGGGAGATTAAATTAACCACAGAATTCCCCTTTATATATAGTAAAATACTTTGTATCTTACAGGACATGGTTCAAATGTTGCCTTTTATGTTGTCTTCCCACATTTGGCAATCCCAAGATCCAGTTATTATTTCACTCTTCTATGTTCCCTTGGTTGTTGTTATGTCTACGTTACTGCAGCTATCAGTCTGACTTATGATGCAATTATTTATGTATCTGATTCCATCTCTTGCATCATATTTTGTGTTGCTGGAGGAAGGGGATAGCACTTCCTTTGGCGCGGTGCCTTGCAGGTAACAGGCAAGCAGTAACTGTTGGTTGAATTTAATTGCATTTTCATGTTATCGCCTTCTCTGCCTCTGTCAGGGAGATTCATTCATACTTGTAAAGCGTAGTTCTCACATTTTTTACATTCCCACTCTTCTTAAGAGTTCCTTTTAGTCTTCTTCAGCTTCTTGCTTCATTTTCTCCTACTTACCACATTTTTTAAGTTAGATACTTCAAGCCTCAGCTCACCCTCACATTGGGAATACGGCTGTCACTGACCCTGGCAAGGGTCTTTAGCTAGCTTCAGTCCATGTCTTAAGTGGCGCATATGAAATTTTTTTTTTCTCTAATTTATGCTTGCACCAAGCTTAAAAATGAAGTTGCAGAACCCAAATTTTTATTCTTCATTGGACTTTAAACTCTTCTGAATAGAAGTTATGCTTGGCTTAACATGTTTTGCATACAGAAAAGGCTGTGAGCTGCTTCTATTCTTTATAAATACCAATAGCAAGGGCAGCTAACATATTTTTATTATGCAAACGTTATTCTGCACTGATAGTTTTGATGCACAATGGTATGTGGTTTTGAGATTTCTGTATGAAAAGGAGTATTTTTAGACCCAATAAAAATATTATTCTACATTTGTGACATTACTAATGATAGAAATAATGGTAAAAATTATAATTGCCATAGCAGTTCTGAGTTTTCATCTCAAATATTGTATTTTTCATATTAAGAAGTTCAACTTTACTTTTTTTTAACCTTTCTTTTTCTTTCCTTAATATGCTCATCCCTTCTACTTCCTTGAACATATGGAACGTAGTTATTACAGTTGTTTTAATGTCTTTGTCTTCTAATTTTATCACCTGTGTCATATCTTTTTGTTTGTTTGTTTTGTTTTGTTTTTTAGGGAGACAATTTGGTTTATTTTCAACCAAGAAACAAAGTGTGGAGGTGCTCTATACCAGTGGTGAAAAGATACAAAAGAGGGGTGGGGTGGAGAGGAGACCCAATAATGCTCAGCATTATTCTAAGCAAGCTCCAGCTCTTCATTCTAACACTTTAGGCAAGGACAACCATACTTTCTCACTCAGGCTGCAGAAGAATGGAAACTGGACTCAGTTTATTGTCTCCTACAGGGCAGGCAGAGCAAGAGGTTCTTTTAAGCTGATGGAAGAGGTCATTGTGGTCTGTTGGGAGTCCCGTAGCAAGCACAAAATGGATGCTGACAGGGGTCCACACGGCCAATGGGGGCCAGTCTTGGCTCCCTAGGGTCCTAGGCTTCTCTTGATTCTCAGTGATAAGCTTGTCAGTCAAATACAGTTGGCCCATGTGGACCTGTGGATGATTTATTTCAAGGTCTCTTTTGGTTTTATTCACTAGGATTTGAATTTCTTCAGGATCCTTTACATTCTTATTGTCCTCCTGACATCATAAGTTCTTTAACTGAAGGAGCTGAAATGCTTGCTCTTTCTCAGCATAGCAGTTACAGATTCAACATTTGTGTGGGGCTGGAGGCAGCCATTTTGGAAAGAAAGAATACATAAATAAATGGGTCCTCTTTGAGGAGGTCCCAAGTTTAACCTAACCCACAAAACTTTAGCCTACGTAAAACTACAAAAGAAATAAAATGCAGTGGGCCTCAGTCTTGCCTAGAGGGCTGGGCCTCCGCCTCAGAGAGCCCGCCTGCGTCAGATTTGTTTCTGTGGGTTGATTGATTTGTGTTCCTCATTACGGGTTGTATTTTCCTGCTTCAGTTTGCATGCCTGGTTAAAAAAAAAAAGAGTATCAATAAAAACATTGGATCCCAGGCATTATGAATTTCACATTATTGGCTGTTTGATTGTCTCTTTCTTTCTATATTCCTTTAAATATTTTTGAGTTGTGTTCTGGGACACAGTTAAGTTACATAGAAACCGTTTGCTCACCTTTAAATTCTGATAGGAGCAGACCAGCCTTTAGAACGAAGGACTAAACGGGCCTACTAAAGAGGCAGTAGCTTTCTGATACTCAAGCCAGTGCCCAATGTGTTAGAAAGTTTTTCCATTTAGATTGTTGGGAATGTGAAGTATTTCCAGCCCTGTGTGAATGCCAGTAATTGCTCCCTTCAGCTATTTTTTTTTTTTTCTTGGCCTCAGGTAGTTTCCATACACATCTATGTTAATTAAAGACTCAAGGGGGAGACCCTGCAGATCTCCAGAACTTTCTCTGTGTTTATCTTTCACCTCTCTGGTCATCTACCCTATAAATCCTAACTGCCTTAGCCAGTCTGAATTCTCTCCTCTTCCTCTTCAACTCAGGAAAATTTCCAGGCTTTATTGGGGTTCTCATGCCTATGCTGTAGCCTGGAATCTCTCTGGGCAGTAAGCTGGGGTAATTATAAGTCCACTTCATTTGTTTCTCCTCTTTTGAAGATCACTGTCCTCTGCTGCATTTTGTCCAATATTTGAAAACTATTGTTAATAGTTAACTCAAGTGTTAACTCAAACCACTGAAATGGTTTTCATTTGTTTAAGGTAAAGGGTAAATCAGGTCCCTGTTATTCTATCATGGCCACAAATGAAAGTCACAGATTTGACTTTTAAATGGAGGATGGGGAAGTATATTGGACCAATTTTGTATCAGAAAAAATAAGCTAGAGTATGACCATGGCTCAGTCATTTAACCTCTTCTTAGCTTTACTTTCCTCATCTGTAAAGTGAAGAGGTTGGTCTATACCATCATTAGGTTCTTCACTGGTTCTTAAATTCTGTAATTATAGAATTAAGCATAGGTTTACCTTTGCAGAGAAAATAGATATATAGTCTTCAAAGTGATTGTTTAAAGATCTGGATCTATGAAGCTTTTACTTTGCTCTGGTAAAGTAAATTTAGAAGAAAAGGTTTGTTTTTAGTGGATGAAGAAGGAATCTTAAGTTACAGGCTTGGGAGGGACAATACAAATCCCATAGCACATACCTGGGAAACGACCAAACAATTTGAAGAGGGCAAAATGTATAGGAATATTCATTGTTTCATTACTGTTTACAGGGCCTAGGTATCATGTCTGAACATAGTGAGTGGTCAATCAATATCCGTTGAATATCTTACTTGATACTTGAAACCATTTTTCTCACAAGGAAAAGTGACTAAAAAAGCAATTGTTATTCAGTATATAGGAAAAGTTGGAAACAAACAAAAAACCCATCAACATTGGGATTGCTTAGTGGTATAGCCATATAATGGAATATTATGCAAGAATAACAATACTGAAGCACTGTGGCATGCATTAATATGGAATGCTTCCCAAAATATGTTGTTAAACTGAGGGTTGCTGGGGGGAGGTGCAGGGATAGGGTAACTGGGTGATGGACATTGGGGAGGGCATGTGTTATAATGAGCACTGGGTGTTGCATAAGACTGATGAATCGCATACTTGTACCCCTGAAACAGATAATACATTGTATGTTAATTAGTTGAATTTAAATAAAAATAAAAAATGTTCTTAAATAAAAATGTGAGATCACCATCTAAATTTTTATATCCTTACTTATATATTTCCCAATAAAAATATTTAAAAAGGAGTTGAAAAAGCAATGTGTATAATAGTCTATTATTTTATATAATATATATTAAGTATAAACAAAATCTGTTTAAGGGCTATATAATTATACACATCAGAAAATACATCTAGAGAGTTATAAAAATTGGTGTCACTAGTGCCTCAAGGAAGACTAGGGGCAGAGTGGAAGAGAGGCTCATTTTTCCCTTTATGCCCTTTCATATACCCTTTGCATTTTTTATCATGTGCATATGTTATCTCATTTTTAAAACTGCTGCGACTTGATATATACATGCATATATATATATTCTTCTTCTTTTTCAGTAAAGTAGCCAAAGTTCTCCAAAAGGGTTAGATTTCCATAAAGCAGTCTGGGAAATGTCCCCCATCTCTAGATTACTTGTTTAAAGGAGCCAGACCCTACCCACTCTTTCTACTGCTACTCCAGGGCACTTCCATGGCTGTATGTAATTAATTCCTTATTCCTTATGAAAAGAATCATCATGGTAAATAAACAAGCATCGTGCTTGTTTGAATATGGGAGAGAAAGAACAAGGCCATTCGTTTCCATGGTTCTACATAGTATTTATGGTGTTTAATTAACGTTTATACTCTAACCTACCTTTCTTTCTGGCTTTCAGAGGAGCTGCCAAAAAAGCACAGGATGTAGGAGCTGAAGAGTGAGACTGTGTGACTCACCGGATGTTAACCTCTGGCCAAGTTGCTCCTTCCCAGAGCTGCAGGTAACGTGTACATATGTTTGTAAGAGTGAAAGGACACCCACAAAGTGGGTTGCTACCTAGTATGTTTTAGGAAGAGAGTTACACCTCTGGAGAGTGATCTTAAAACAATGACTTTTAGCCATAACCGGTGTGTCCCTACACATGTCTGAGTCACCTCACATAAAATCCAAGTATTTCCTGGAAGACACTGGGAGATATTTAGAAACATATGTGCAAGTTCCAAAGTAAAAATCCAAGGCCGATATAAGTCAGAAAAAGTGCTAGGACTTGCTATTGTTATTATACATGCCTAAGGCATTTTCTTCTGACTCTGTTATCTGCTTTAAAATCTCTGGCGCTGTTATCTAGTTTTGAATTGTTGAAATGCCAATGTAGTAAGTGGATAGTTAATGCCAGAAAGAGGCCTCCAAGATCTAACTAGCCAATGAACGAATATGAAGAATAAGATCCTGACTTCAAGAGGCTTATTTTTGTCATATGGGAGATATTAGTATGTAGAAATCATTACAACACATGTATAATAGGAAGGAAAACATTGCTGTTGAAGGGGGAAATGTTATTTTGATGCAAATATACAATATGATACCACACACACACACACACAGACATATGCCAGTGTTTTGGGAGGTTTATATGTTGGCAGGAAGTGTCCGGCTTTCCTCCCCAATCTGAACCAAAGATCAAGAATTTAACAAAAGGGAGGACACTACTTATAATGCCAGGTCTAACATATAAAAATGCAGATTGTTCAGTTAAATTTGAGTTTCAAGTAGACAGCAAGTAATTTCTTAGCATAAATATGTCTCGTGCACTATTTGGGAAATACTTATGCTAAAAAGTGATTTGTTGTTTATCTGAAAGTCAAATTTAGTTGGATATCTTATATTTTATCTGCCAATCCTAGCTGCTCATAGAGTAGAAGTAGATGCATTTTATATTGTTTTTCCCTCACTTCTTGGTTCCCTCATGGTAAGATGAGTTGCTATTGACACCTTCCACACAAATAGGGACTTCTATGTAAGTAAGATGAGTTGCTATTGACACCTTCCAGCAAGGGATGAGAATACAGCTGAATTCTTGCTATGTTGCAGAGCCGGAATGTGGGAACAGCCTATAGACTGATTTGCCTCAAGAAAAACTATGAGACAGACCTCCTTCTCCTCCACAAATAAACCAGATGGAGGTGACTTTATGATGTATGGGATGGAAGTTGAGCTTTTAAAATTTGGATATTAAAGGAAAAGGGGACTCCTGAAGGCTGGAGGACTTGAAGAAATTCCATACCATAGAAATTTGTGGAGGGAGTGAAGGTGGGGGTTTTGTGTGCTGGGTCAGTGACCTCTGGCTATGAGTGGGAGGCACCTGCTAGGCGGAGTCAGGCTGACGGAGCTCCTGGTTTCAGGTCACCCTAGCTTCCAGAGATGGAGAACATAGGAATGAGAAGACAAAGGTAATGACTGGGGCACATAGGTAGGTTTGTCCAATGAATGGGAGAGGGTCTTGGAGACCATGTTAAGGATTCTGGGCTTAATCCACAAAGCAATGGGACTTCTCTGGGGGTTTCTGAGCAGGAAATATCATGATCAGGGTTACGCCTCAGGAATATTAGTTTGGCAGCTCTTCATAGAGGGATTGTGAAGGGGAGAAAGTAGAGACCAGGTGACCAGTTGAGAGGGGATACAGTCAAGGCTTTTGACAGTCCATACGGCATCTCTATGTGGATTATGAAGGTACAGCTCCCCTGAGGGAATGCAGACCAGGGCAGTCGTTTTGGCAAAAGACTGCCAGGCCACATGGTTTGGTACCAAACCGGGGGCTAGATTTCAGCCCCCATTATCCTCTCAGTCACTATCGTAGTTGGGTAATTAACACTAGTGGCTTAATGCAATAAAAATTTATTCCTTGCTTATGTCAACAGTCCGCTGCTTGTCGGATGGCTCTTCTCCTAGTGGACACTCAGGGATCCTTGCAACCTACCTATCTTAGTGTGAGTCCATCTGAAATATCTAGCCTCCAAGATCACCAAGGCAGGGGAAGAAAGAGCTGGAGGTTCTTACATGAGCACTTATAAGCAGAGTAGGAAGTAACAATATCATTTCTGTCTGCCACCCATTGGCTAGTATGTGGTTCCAACGTTAGTAGAAAGGAGGCTGGAAAAATTGAAGGATCAGAGTAAGTTGTGTTGCTCTGAGTCTAGAAAACATTGGAAGATGATTTTAGCAGCTGAAGATGACTATAAGGATATTAGGGGAAATCTGATGTACTTTATTCAACTTTCATTTCAACTATAATAAAAAAACATTGTTTTTCTTGTATAAGCAATTTAATGAGCATCTGTATCTAGCAGTTTGGTTTTTCTAGACTGTATATGTGGGAAATTATGAGTCATCAATACAGGAGGTACCTCCAGACGTTATGGTTCATGCTACTCTCTGTCAGAGTATAATTGACTTAATCCTAAAACCATTATACACACAAACACACACATTCACACACCCAAGTTAGTTTGAGTCGGTTAAAATTTGTCTTACTACTTCTGTATATGATACTGGATTTTTTGTAATGAGTGTAAAATTTGTCCCATGTCCTTGATGAACAAAGTGGTAAGTGGTAATTGGGAGATAATGAAAAACAGGATTAAAAACTCTCCTTACAGAATCAAAATGATCTGGGTACAACCTTGTTTACCAGAGCTTCAGTTAACCTCTCTGTTACTAATTTAAGCTCACAGAAGACAAAGGTACTCTTCGAATATTCAAAATACTATTGCATGGTCTCAGACAATCAAAATAGATTCCTGGCCAATCAGAATTTTGCCCTATTGGTGAGTATCAGCCCTGATATACAACCAAGGACACTTTAAGTACAAGGTCATGAGGAATCATGCAGAGCTTAAATAAATATTTCAGACTTATCTGTGGTGTCCATGTGTCCTGGATTTCCAGACAAATTCAGATTTTAAATACTAGATTAAGTGCTTAGACTTAGTTTCACTCCATTTGGTGAGTAAAATATGATCACCACAGCCATATCTATCTGGGGGGAGTCGGTAAATGCATTCATTGTAAGTTGGAGGGTAGAACTAATCAAGCACATTTTGTCTTAGAGGCACACAGAATATTAAAAGTGAAAGAGCTGCATAGATTCTTTTATTAGGCCCTTATCCTAAAAATGAAAAATACTCCCATAAAAGGAAAGACAAAGTTAATTGGATTTCTTCTATTATTTAGGAATGTGGACATAAGTATGTGGAAGGTTTCTTAGCCTACTTTAAGAATAGCTATTAAAAGGTATTACAACTTCCTTGGAAACCATTTGGAGGATCTAACAACATGTGAAGACAATTTTTTTTTTTTTTTTGGCCAAATCCTTTCCATTGATGTAGAGTCAGTTTCTTCATTCATTCATTCCTTCACTCATGCATTCATGTAATGTTCACTGAGCATCTCCAATAGCACAAGCACTATTCTAGGCGCTGCAGACCCTATCTGATTCAATGATACTTCGTTAGGATTTTGCTTTTTGTAAATGAAGTATTGAGCCTGACAGAATATTGGGTTGGGAGCAGAAGACATGATTCTAAATGTGATTATACTGAACTTTGACTTACATTAATGATATGAAATAAGTCATCAACCAAGCCCAAAATCTCATTCATGGTTTTTCACTATTTCACCTAATCTATTATCATGTCCTTCACGATTTCTGGAATTCACCTCCTGCTGTCCATTTAATCTTCTGGTTATCTTATGTTTA
Source organism: Mustela erminea (assembly GCF_009829155.1). Classification (NCBI taxonomy): domain Eukaryota; kingdom Metazoa; phylum Chordata; class Mammalia; order Carnivora; family Mustelidae; genus Mustela; species Mustela erminea. Next base: position 112,290,105 of record NC_045618.1, read on the forward strand.
AATTACTTTATCCGGAGCTGTGCCACACGGGATTGTGTTGGTCATCTACTGCCTGTGGTGGAGATATCAGTGCTCACCAAACACCCATGTGGTTCTTTGTATTTCCCAGTCCCCCTTATTGTTAATTCAGAGCTACAGGATTTCTTCGTCTTTTACTAAAAAGATTGATTGATTGATTGATTGATTGATTTTTAGAGGAGGAGTGAGTGGCTAGAGAGTCTTCAAGCAGACTCCCTGCTGAACACAGAGCCTGACCCCAGGCTGGATTTCACCAACCATGAGATCATGACCTGAGCCAAAAATAAGAGTCAGATGTTTAACTAACTGAGTCACCCAGGTGCCCCAGAGTGATATGCTATTTATATATTAGATATTCATAAACTCTGATAGAATTAGCTTTTAATAAAATTTGTCTATAGGTTAACTTTTAAAATGTCTATCTTTCTTATGTGAAGACAGTTTAGTTCCATTATCCTAGGGCTTTCACCTTTTTGCTGATTTTAAAAGGAGCCATGAGTGTTGCCTTTATGTAATTCATGATTTCTTCTGAGCTCACTCGTGACAGTGTGAGGGGGGCTGAGTCATTTTGTTGGTGAGATGCTAGATGGTCCATGTGGAGGCCAACTCCAACAGAGTCTTCATGACTTCATGAACTAAACACTTACTGGAAACAATGCATCAGAGAATTTGCAGAGATCAATATGAAGGCTGAGCTTGAGTTGAATTGCTAAGGACTGGGGACAGAAGGACAGAGTAGTAAGATTTGTATGTGAATGTTAGAAAGATGATGAGAGTTGTCGAAAGCTGAAGGGGAAAGTGAGGGAAAGGACTACAGCAGGTTGTCAGTGATGTCAATCCCTGTGTGTATCCCCTTCCCCCACTTCTACTACATGCTCAGGACCAGAGCCCCTGTTGAAGGGGCAGCCACCACCACCTTGACAAGGTAGTTTGGTCCAGAATGGGTGCTTGACTGAGGTCCAGAAGACCTATGATGTGACTTAGTAGAGAAAGATACAGAGCCCTGACAAGAGTTCCTTCTCTGGTGAATGTGAATTAAGAGACAGAAAAACTTAAGACTGTGTCTTATACTATGAAATTACAAGGGAACAAAAATCATGAGCCCCAGAAACCAGAAGGTAGACTAAAAACTAGAAGTCAGTTGGGGGCACCTGGCTGGCTCAGTGGGTTAAGCCTCTGCCTTTGGCTCAGGTCATGATGCCAAGGTCCTGGGATTGAGCCCGGCATCAGGCTCTCTGCTCAGCAGGGAATCTGCTTCCCCCACCCCCCGCCTGCCTCTCTACCTACTTGTGATTTCTCTCTCTGTGTCAAATAAATAAATAAAAATCTTTTTATTTATTTATTTATTTATTTGACAGAGAGAGAGCACAAGTAGGCAGAGAGGCAAGCAGAGAGAGAGAGGAGGAAGCAGGCTCCCTGCTGAGCAGAGAGCCCGATGTGGGACTCGATCCCAGGACCCTGAGATCATGACCCGAGCCAAAGGCAGCGGCTTAACCCACTGAGTCACCCAGGTGCCCCATAAATAAAAATCTTAAAAAAAAAAAAAAGGAGTCAGTTGGCACTGAGAACAGAGCAGAAGAACAGAGAATGAGATGGGGAACGTTAAGAGGGATGGAGATACGGATCAAATCTCCAGCTGCCTTGGTGTCTGATGATGCTTCAGCCACAGGGTCAGTTTCAGTTCATGCATTTTGAACTGAAAACAGTTCAGATCCTCTTTTCCTTGGAGTAACCTGAGTTATTTGGTTCCTTGTACCTTAAAAAGCTCAAGTAGGTTGAATGGACTTCTCAGCCGTTTGACAGAAGACAGGGAGTGTATTTTAAACTAAATGATCAGCCTTGAAAGAAATATAAGTTAGCTCTCCTTGACCCAATCCATGTGAGTTTACAAGTGTACTTGTAAACTCTGCCAGCACAATTTATAGGGGGTTGTTTTTAGAACCTTTGCTCTTTGTTTTAAATACCAACACTTGTACTCTAGCATGTACTGCCGAACTGAAACGACATTCAACCTTCGGTTCAGGAAAATCTTGCCCATAACCTATTTCCTTTTCTTTCTGAGATTCTGTTTTCATATTATCTTGACTTTGGATGTAGATCAGATAATAATAATAGTGTCCACAAACGCTTGCTTTAGGTCAATAAACAGCTAACATTTGTTGTGTGCTCTCTGCCAGGTGCTGTTCTGAAGAGCCTTATATGTAATAATTCATTTTACAGGCATGACAACCCAGTGAGGTAGATAACATTCTCATTCCCATTTTACATGAATGAAAAAAATGACACATGGTTTTAAAAAGTTTCCCAAGGTCTCATCACTATTAAGTGGCAGTGCTTGGATTCAAATATAGTTAGAATCTCCTTTCTGAGCCATGACTCCATACTGCCTTGTTCCCATGGAAACTGTAAAAGACCCTGACTAGCCAGAGGTTAGGAGTTTCTTGATCCCCCTGGCAGTTATACTGTAATGAAAAGTAATTAACTCATTCAGCAAATATGATGCATAGTGGTGATCAAGACAGAGAGGCACGGGCTCTGCCCTCCAGAGACCTTCTGGTCTTTCAGACTTCTGTCAGTTTGGTTAGAGTTAGTCTTTCCTTTCAGATTCTAATTTTCCCTCTGGTGAACTGAGAGTTTTGCTCCTGCAAAGCAGAACCTTGGAACTTTGGTGACTTTCAGCAAGGCCCATTCTTACCAGAACAAATATTTATAACATAGTGACACTGGTAAGTTTGGCTTCTTTGGCTGGAATTTTTCTCTCTGAATTTTTATTTTTCTCTTGCACCTATCCCATCCTTCCTGTCTGCATCTTTATTTTTGGTTTAAAATTTTTCAATATAGTAGTATATATTTGTCTTTTTATATTTCTTTCAAATCTTTTTGGATTTATTTCTCTTTTTATGGAGTATTAAGGATCCAACATAATTTATCAAACTACTATGGCATTGTATCAGGATTAGGTTCAGTGTCATGTAACAGAAAAACCTAGAAAACAGTGGCTTAAATAAGAGAGAAGCTTGCTTATTTATTTATTTATTTATTTATTTATTTATTTATTTATTTATTTATTCATATGAAAGAATGTTGGAGGTAGCAGCCCAGGACTGGCATGGAGGGGTTTGGCTATCTTCCTCATGGTCCAAAATAGACGAAAGGGCTCCAGTCTTCACATTATGGCTCAGGTAATAGGATGCAGAGAATGGATAAGAAGGGTATATTCTCTTTCTTTTTATGATTTAAAAAAAAAATAGATGGCCCACACAACATTTCTACTTTGTCTCAACAGCCAGACTTTAGTCATATGGCCACACCTATGCAACAATAGAGACTTGAAAATATTAGGTTTTAGCTGAGTGGCAAGATGACCATCTAAAAATTGGGAGTTCATTGTTATGTAAGAATGAAAGAACAGATATAGGGGGGTAATTTGAAGTCTCTGCTTTACATATAGTTGATGAAGATTTATTGATTCATTTTTATAAACTTTATCATATTCTTAGAAGTATCATTCAAGTTGTTATTAAATTTAATTAATTTAAGGATTTTTCCCTCTTATTTTTCTACTTTATGATAATATACATACCATTGCATTAATCACAGCTAAAGTAAGCCCACCTGAAATTAGTTTATGCAAAATAGGGAATATATTAGAAGAATATGGAGGGAAACCTTGGAAGAGGCAACCCACAGCAGAAGGAAAGGCAGAGATTCTGTCAATAGTCAAGAAAACCTGGAACTGAGATCTCCAGCATAATGAAGACACTTTCTTCACCTGTTCCTCTCCCTTTGACCATCGACTTCATTCTGTCAAAGTAGAATGTGTTTCTTTACTTGGAAAAAACAAAACAAAACAAAACAAAAACATATCCAGTGACTTCTTTCAGATGATATATCCAGTTGAGACTAGAGATGACCTCCCTTCCAAAGGAGGAATGGCTTCATTGGCCCAACTTGGGTCAGATGTCTACCTCTTCACCAATTAGCTGTGGCCAATGGCCAATCAGTAGTAACAAGGCTTTTCTTGATGCCATCATATGACAGATGTGTGGAAACACGGGGAGCAGTTCCTATAGGAAAGGCAGTCCTGGCTAGGCAATTGTATAGGCTACACTATCATTATACATGATGGAAAAACACAGGGTCAGTGATGTGAATTAAATGAAAGGAAAGATAAAGGAGAATGGATCTATCCTAATGCAAAAAAATTGATTTATCTACGAATAAAGACCATTTGATAGGACTGCAATACATAGAATGTTTATTATGTGTCAGGCGTTGTGCTGAGTGCTTTTTACATGTTGAGTCATTTATGCCTCAACCTATGAGCTAGAGATTATTATTCTTTTACAGATGGAGAACCAGAGCTCAGGGAGGTTAAGTAACTTGTCTAAGAACGTATAGCTAGTAAGTAAGCGACATTTGTCTTAACTTCAAAGGTTTTAACTACCATGATAATATACTGTCTCATTGCTTCTCTATTTTCAGTTGGAAACTATGGTCATTTTTGATGAAGTAATTATTAGTTTTTTTTTTCCTTTCTTCTGTCATAACAAAGCTATGTGAACTTGATAAATCTTGAAATGTATCTGAGTCTTAATCTCTTTATCTGTAAAAAGATTGGGTTGTATTAAATTACTTTTCCCCCCTTGTTAATTCCGGTGACATTTTGTTTCTAAAGGCAAGAGCATGAACTATTATATTTATAACATTTTTAATTCATCCAATATTTTTGAGTACTTCCAAAGCTATATCTGTGTTAGGAACTGTGATGAAATTAAAGATAAACAAGATGTAATTTCTGCTCATGGTGTTATCGAGGAGAAAACCAGAATTATTATTTTGTAATATTACAAGTCCAGAGAAGAGAAGCCATCAGGAATGATATAATCACCAGCTCAAACATATTTTCAAGGTTTTTTCTCTTGGTTTGCCATCTTCAGTGTGTTGACTTCATTTTAAGGTTAATCCATATTGTTGTTAGATTGCTGCCAGTGGTAATCTCTGTTATGGCCTGACTCATTTGTATCTGTTAGGAGAGAATCCTCTCCCCTAAGCAGGACTACAAATCCTTCCCTCCAGCCTGACTGGGCCAGCATACTTCAGGACTATAGTGGTTTTCAGGTATATTAGAATATACCTAAATTAAAATTAAAATCATCTAAGACCTAGCATAACCTAGATATCAAGTCATACTGCAGTAAAAAACAACCCCAAGTCTCAGTGGCTTAAATAATAAAGGTGTATTTTTTATTCATAGATCCATCCTGACCTGATGAGGGTGGGAGGTGTGGTGTTCCACACTTTCCTCTTTTAGGGACCCAGACTAACAAAAGCTCTATCATCTTCAATAATATTGGTTTTGAGACTGGAGCAGGGTAAACACTGTGAGAACTTATACTTGAAATTAAATTTTATGCCTGGAAGCGATACATATCACTTCTGCCCACAACCCACTATAGACTAGTGGCTGTAACTAGTTACGTGGTTCAGTGGGGTTGAGTGGCAGGGATGTATTATAAAAATATAATCTCTTTATATGCAAGGAAAGAGAGAGTAAGCTAGTCTTTACCATACTAGGGAATTAATTTACTGATTGACTCAGGCTAATTGAATTGCCCTTCTATAGCTGGAGGTTGGTTTGGTTACCTAAAACACACACACACACACACACACACACAGTACGCCATTAATGAGGAAGGAATAGGAGTGGTTGTGAACAGTGTGAACTATATGATGCTTTATCTCAATGAAGAAGACAGAAATTTCAGCTACGGAGGCAAGTCATAAAAAGGGATAGTTTGGATAGTTTCATAAGTCTTTAAATCCATCAATTCATTTACTCTTTTGACTGGAAAGATTGCCTTTGTTCTTTAATAAGTGGATGTAGACTGAATTTCTATTTAAGGAGTTGGCTCAAAAATGACTTATAAACATTTACTGGATTTCAAAGTATAGACTGTTTTTCCATATTTCATTTTTGTGGTTGCTGACAATGGTTTGTCAACCTGGCTAGATTTGTAGTTTTAGAACTGGCAAACAACTAAAATTTCATTAGACCATCCCCTTTATTATTTATTATCCCCTTAGATAAGAAAACTAAGGGCCAAAATGGGTAAAATGATTATCTCAAGGTCACACCTTTTTGCATGTAACAATAACAGTGCTGTCTTTTGAATGATTTCCTCTAAGTAAATGTACCTAGAGCAATGCTTAAAAAATAAGAACAATTAAGAATTATTACAAATGTTTCCAGGACTGACATTCATTTGGTCCACACTAGCAGAAATGGAAATATTTCTCAACTTTTGGTAAGTAGCTGCTGCTGAGAACCTCTTTAGCTCCTCTCTGTGACCTCTTAGATCCCCCTATTATAATAATAGGATTTGTGTCAAAGGGTTGCTTTGAGAATTACATGATGGAGGTAAGAGTTTATCATGGCGCCTGGCTCTCAGCAATATTACACCTAGCCTATTATTTTTATTATAGTCATTAATAAAATGATAGTAGTAAACTTCAAACCAGTTCCTGCATGAATGTTCACAACTTTGGAAATGTGATAATATTCAAGTTCATTAACTTTGATTTGGCTAATCTCTCAATAAAATGGCTACTAGTGTATTCACTTTAACTTTCATTTTCATCTTTCCCATTGTCTAATGGTTAACTCCTCCTTGCCCCACTCACAAGACCCCACAGCTCTGGTTGATGACTAAGAATTTGACACAGGGTGTGTAAAAGAATATAATATACTATTAGTTCTTGGTATAATATGTCAAAAGAATGTTCTGTACCGTCTCTTGCTGAGCAGAACTTATCTGTAAGTTTTCAGATAAGCAAAGATGAGTCTAAAACCTAGCTGGTGAGGGAATGGTAGAGGAAGTAGTGGAGCACTTCTACTTGCTTAAGCAAATATCAGAAACTAGGAGTGATGAGAAGCAGAGGCAGGCAGCTGGGGTGAGAAGAGAGAGTGAGAAGGCCCAGGAACAGCAGTGGGTGGTGGTGGGGAAGCTAGAGCTTGCGGAGAAAACATCTTTTGACAGAGATGTCTTCTGGTGACTAGTAATGTGTAGAACCTTTTGGAGATATTTTCCTTCTCAGAAACAACCTAGCAAGAGAGAGGCACAGTTTCAGTAATTCCTCTCCAGAGAGAGTAAGAGAAATGTTAAAGTTGGAACTGTTGTGAATTTTTTGGAAATTCATTATCGATCTGGAACTCACTGTGTAAAGATTTATTCCCAAAGTCAGTTGTATAACTGATACTTCCAGTTCTGAGGTGGCAGCTAATCCTGAGCATGTCCTGGAAAGGGCCTTGATAACACTGTTCTGTCACGGGCTGAGCACATTGACTCAACAGAGCAGAGTCACTAGAGAAGGAGTTTCTGAGTGTATTGTAGAGACACCCAAATTATCTGGTATTTTAATATGTAATAGACTATCCTACCAAAACACACTAAATTTTGAGCAAATATTCCTAGGACAGATTTTTTTTTTTTAAAGCAGAAGGCAGTAGAGAAGATGTATTTTATTTAATTTTTAAAAAAGATTTTAAACTCACAACCCTGAGATCAAGAATCACATGCTCTACCAACTCAGCCAGCCAGGCACTCCTGAGAAGATATGTATTTTAATTCTTACATTTGGAAAGGAAAAATGAAGGCCAGATGGAAAATCGGATGTTTTGAGGCATATGTAAAGTAAAGCTTTGAACTTGGAGATCTTAAAGTATTATATAAGGTAAGCTTTAAAGTTAAACATCCTTGCTAAAATTTTTTTTAAATGTGCCATGCTCTTTAATTTTATTCAAAATCTTATTTAGCTAATAACTACTCTTGAGATTCACAGTCATGTTCTGGAGAATAGGGTAACACCGTAATTACAAAAATCTAGAACATAACTCCAAAAACTCAATGACAAAGGTTATATACAGAGATTTAACAAGTTGAAGTCTAGAATTTATACAAAATTGGTACAATGTATTGAATAAAGCAAAATGATTTCAAAGAGAGTATCTATCTTGAATCCCTCAGATTTATTTATCCATGTAACAACTTCAGTGAAAAAATTCAGAAGTCTGTTTTTTTTTCCCAACAAGAAGACACCTAGCCAATCTGTTCTTAAATCAAGGTCAAAGTTGACTGACAATGTTGCTTAAATATTTTAAAAATGCCGTTTAAACTAAAAAGTAAATATCTATCTTACCTCTGACTTCTGAAAATGATCTAGAGAATGACTGATAAGACATTAGCCTTTACTTCATCTTACGATGGCATAAGCCTAAAATTTCCGTTCATTTCCGGCAACCAAAGCTTGTGGCCCTTATAGTAGAATTCTGTTGTTTGCAAGCTCTGCACAGGAACCTCTTTAATAGAGGATGGCACCATGCATTCAATAAATCATTGTTGAATGATGATCTACAAGCTCTCTGAGCTAGAACGTAATTCTGGCTCTGCCAGTATCTTTTTCGTGTAACTTTAGACAGGTCACTCTACTTTTCCCTCAACTTTCTCTTCTTAAGAGAGATAACAGTCATAAAGATGACTGGAAACTACTTTGCTGAGAGCTTTTTCCTTAAAGGACTGACAGTAAATACCAGAGTCACAAGGTCCAGCAAACCTAAGAAGAAGCTGAGCTTCTTGAGGACAGGGAACTTTCTGTCTTCTTTGAATCAGCTGTTATCTTATTTGTTTTTCTGTAATACAGTTCCTGGCCTATAAAAAGGCCTCAATAAATATTGTAAATTTATGAACGTTATTAGGCAGATTGCAGTGTTGGCAGGCCAGTGCCTTGTAAATCTCTTTTCCGTGATCCTTTCCATACTCAGCATCTAAAACGCCGCCGCTATTTGTTTTGGGATAAGTACCTAAGGCATTTACTTAAAAATACCCAAGTTCAGAGAAAATTTTTTTCTGTGCTTGGGGCACCACGTCGCTTTCCCTGTCGGCACAGCGCTCCAGGCTCGGGATCTGGGTCCCGAGGCTACAGGGAAGAGTTGGGTACGGGAAGCTCACCCTCCGGCCGTCCGATTGGTCGGCTCGCACTCCACTCACACGGCTCGTGTCTCTGATTGGACCCCGTGGCACCCCCTCCCTCGGCCCGCGACTACTTTGTGTGCCGGGGCGGCGCGCTGGGGTCCTCCGGCTCCCCTCGCGGTCTGGGCTGGTCAGAGCTAGGTCTTCGGCCCACTGCTCTGCATCGCGGGCGCCAGGAATTTCCCGAGTGCGAGCGGGTAGGAAGCATCCTAGGGAACCCCTGTCCCGCACCCCCAAGTGCGGTACTTTTTCCCGTACCGAATAAACTTCCGCCTCAAAGGGGCTGTTGCAGCCCCGGGTCGGGGCAGAGGCTAGGCATCAAACGCAGGCCCTTGTGGGAGGTCTTTCCGTCGGGGCAAATATGGAAACAGCTCTCCCAAGATAAAACAGGGCTTCGCTAGTTGCATAGGGGTGCGATGCCATTCTCTGGTCACGCCGCAAGCTGCAGTCGAACGGCCAGACCTGGGCTGCAGGGGCTGCGCTGCCGCGATCCCCTCTAAAAAGTAGCAGGAAGCCTGCTTCAATCTCCAGTACCAGTGCTCCTTAGGGGCGCGGAATGAACTGGCTCGGGCCAGTCCGTTCTCCGGCTGTCGAGAATACGACATTCCCTGGAGATGGCGCTCCCGGGAGTGGGGGAGTTCGGCTCGAGTCGCGCCGCCGTCAGCCTCCGGCCTGCAGGCGGTAGAGGGCGGCCTACGCTCGTGTAGGAAGCAGGCGCCCAAGCGCAGCTGCTGCCCTGCTGGAAGTCTCTCGGTCCCTCTGTGACCCGCGGCTCTGCCTGGCAGCGGATGCTGCAGCTACGCTATCCACCGGCGCAGCGAGAAGGGGGCGGGAAGAAGCCGTGGCACATGCCAGGGTCGCCGTAGGTGGCAGCGGCCGGCGCATGCGCGCCCTCTCCCAGAAGCCTGTAACGCTAAGGGGCGCGCGCCCCCACCCGCGCGCGCACGCTTGCGCTAGCCAAGGCTTCCCCGCCTGCGCTCGTTGTCAGAGCCGCTCCGGCGCGTGCGCGCGCTATCTCCGGCCGACCCGAGTAGCCGGGTTCCCTCTGCTCCAGGCCCCCGCCCCACACCGCCCCCTCCCAGCCCCCAGCCAGCCGGTCCCCTTCCTCTCCTCGCGGAATGGGGCCGGTGCTGCTCGGGGTCGCGCGCCCGGGACCCGGCTCGCGCTCCGTCTCGCGCTGTCAGCGACTGCCCCGCTCGCGCCGCCTCGCGCTCTCGCTCAGTCAGTGGCGCCGAAGGCTCCGTTAAGCAGCGGCGGCGGCGGTTCCTGTTTCCGTTTCTTCCTCTCCTTTCAGTCGGGAGTAGCATCCTCCACCCAGCCACCCCTCCCACTCCCCAACGGGGCAGCTGCGGCTGAGGGCTGTGGCGGCGGCGGCGGCGGCGGCAACTGGGGACGGCGGAGACCGCCTCTGCTCCCGCCTCGGGTAAGGGGGCGTTTGGGAGCCGGGCCCCGCGCGCCTCGGGGTCTGGGGCTGGGCTAGTGCGGGATTCGAGGAGGCGCCGGGGATGTGATCCGGGGCTGTCGCCGCTCTTTCCCCACCAGGCGTTCCCCGGGCCTGTTGCTGCAACTGCTGCTGCTTACCCGGGGCTCCGGAAAAAGTGGGGAGCAAGCCCCCGGGACGCTCTGGCGCGGCCCGGGGGCGCGGACTGGGGGTGAGGGGCGCCTGCAGCCGCGGCTGTCCTCGGCGTCGCGCATCCTTGCTTCGGGCAGGGGCCGAAGCCAAGGAGAGGAGGGATGGGGGCGGGGGTGGGAGGTGTCCCTCCTTTCTCCTCTCCAGATACCTGCCCTTTCGCCAGCAACTCGGTCCCTGTAGTCACCGACTGTGGGGAGGAGGATGCTTGTACGTTACCGGCTTTTGTGAGGGGTTCTTGGGCCAGAAATCGGGGGGTGGACCTGTACAAAGATCCGCTCCCGGCGAGGGGCCAGTGCCTGGGCAGTTAAAGGCGTGAGTGCCGCTGCAATCCCCCCCCCCCCACCCACCCAACTGATGTGGAAATGATGAGCTGGCGGCTTTTGAGTATCTAAACTTATTTGGGAAGGTGAAACGAGTCCTAATTTATTAGTTTAAAGGAGATTTGTCCTGCAAGAGTGAGTGGGTTGTCGGGTGCAGCACCTGTTCTTTTGCTGTGGGTATTGCAATCTTCAGCAACACAGAACGTCAGAGATGCAGTGTATATCTTAAGTTAAATGGCAGTGTCTTGGTTAGGGTTTATCCCTGGTGAGCTTTCAGCGTTTTGCCGTATATTATTAGCCTTTTGATTGGAGGCCTTGGAGAAAGGCAGAGGTGGTGTTTCTTCTTCCCATGTTTGAATTAATTTACAGTGGACTTAAGCCAACTCTAGAAGGTGAACCTAGGAAAAGGCAGAATCCCCAGTAGATAACCCCCAACTTCAAGGTAACGCAGAACAGATTTCACAAAAGTTTTCTATCAGTTTAGAATTAAGCTCATCATGGGTAACTGCACCTTGACTTGGCTCTCTTTTGAAACTGTAGGCAAGGTTTCATTATAGTTTTCTTTTTTCCCTTCTTGTTACTCCTGGAGGTAAGTGTATATTTATTTACTTTATTTAATTTAAATTTCATGTTTTTATACATAGTTCTTTTAAAAGGTGCATCATATCTATGAAAACATTTTGGAAAGAAACTAATCACAACAGCACTATACTGAAATAATGGAGCAAGTTGTGTTTTCCCTTCTTTAAAATAACCTTAAAAATAACCTAAAATTCAATGCCAAAAGATAAGATCTTGTACATTGCCAGCTTTGTGAAATATACCATAAAATGTGTATACAAAGTTGCAATTACTTGATTTATAAATACTATAGTAGTAACAATTAAGGTGGACATTCAGACATTTGTATTTGTGAATTTACAGTTTAATATATAGAAATGTAGGGAGTTAGAAATGAATAGGCTATTAGGACCATTGAAGAGTGATTTAGGGCATGGATTTTCCTTTTGCTGCTTTTATAAATTGAGAATTGTTACTTGAAGAGCTGAAGATCTGGAATGAAACTTGTGTAGATTGCAGAAACATGTAAAAGTGTATCTTTGAGCAAGTAGTGAGTTAATATGAGTGGTATGCTGTGGTTTATTAGGGTAGTGATTCAAAATAATTTCCATAAAATATCATACCATGTAGATTGTTTAAGGTGTTCTTAAATTTAAAGAGTCACTTGAAGTTGTTTTCCTACAAGTCATCCTATTTGAGATGTATGGAATTGGAAAAAACAGTAATTCTGATTACATTATGCAATGTTTGATTTCAATTTTAATTAGTTATTTTAAAGTACTGGAATGTCCTTAAAAGTGGTGAATTTTGAAATTCTCTTGTGGTTTGGAAAAACTTGTGTTGTTGTTTATTTTTTTAAGTGCAGTTATATTAGTAGTTTGGTCTAGAGGGGGAGCTAGTGCCAAAGCAAAGAATAGCTTAGTATGTATTTGAACTTTTAAAACGCCCAAACCCAGATTTTTATGTCCGAAAGGAACATAAATTTTTAATTAAAAGAGTAAGGGAATTGATATGGGCATATATTTGTACTTGGTCATTTGTGGAATATATATATATATATATATATATATATATATATATATATGTTTTATATTACAAATTACTTAAAAAATCTTTTCATGACTTAAAATAATGGAAAGTATATGCTTAAGGCTTACTGAATTTCTCATTTTAAAATCTCAGAAAAATATGCCCCGTAATGTAGTGTGTATGATAGTTGTTTCTTAACTTGTGCATTTCATCACAAGGGAAGTAGTCTTAATCCTTTGTGCATGTTGTTATGTTCTTAAATGTTTTCTTTATAGTATCTGCAGTCCTAAAATTTCAAAAATCAAATAGAGTCTTATATGGGCAGAGATATTGACTGGGTAGTAAGCTAAGTATTTATCAAGAGTAGAGATACTTTCATCAAGAAATGGACCTTTCAAACATCTGGAAAGCAAAATCCCAAGGTCACTTCTTAACCTCTGTCTCCTGTAATATGATGCAGTGAGTCTAGACTGTTTACTAAATTGAACTTGGGCCTTTGAATATAAAGCAATTATTTTTTGGTTTATGGCACTTTAGTTAGATTTCTCAGCTGTAATCAGGTATGCAAATTTATTTCTCACAGTTCACATATTCTTGGAATTCAAGGCTAGAAACTAATAATGTATATATTAAAATTAGAATATTTTATTTTCTGAAGATAGTGGTTGCGCTGTTTGTTCTATATTGCTGTGCAGTATGTCCATTAAGTAAACAGAATCTTAGTGCTGATAAAATAAAAAATCGATTCTTTGAAAAGAATGGCAATATCTGTGAGATAAAACTAGTGAGGTGTTTACCCTTTTTAAGGTGTTTATGCTAGAAATTAAACAATGTTTTATAAGACATGCCAGAATATTTTTATATATCTTTTTCAATTTCCTAAATGGTTATTTTTGATTTACTATAAATTGCATTAAGTCTCTTGTTTTAATAAATGGTAAATACACCCACTTCATATTATAGAACATTTATAAAAGTTTCCATTTTATAATCATAAGAGTAAATGTTTAAAAAATAGTTTTTTTTTTTAACTAAAAAATAAAATACAACTGGGACACTTGGTTGGCTCAGTTGGTACAGCATGCAACTCTTAATCTCAAGGTTGTGAGTTCAAGTCCCATGTTGGACATGGAGCATAGTTAAAATAAAAGGACAAAACAAAGCACAGCTAAGATTCTAAACAATGCTGAAACTAAAGTATTACTATTATAGTACTTTTATACCTTGCATCAGTACTAGTTCTGTTAGTACTCCAGTCAGCAGTAGTGTAGTAGTTGTAGCGTTTAGAGGACCCATTCAAGATTTTCCTTGGTTTCCTTCTTAATGAGTATGTGGCTTATATTTCTGTACTATTTGGCATACGGTTTCTTTTTGGCAGTTGGAATTGTTATTAAATTGTAGTTTGCTATAATGAGACAAACATTGAAAATATATTTACAATCAATTTTTAAAAAACTGTTTTAAAGGGACACCTGGGTGGCTCAGTCGTTAAGTGTCTGCTTCGGCTCAGGTCATGGTCCCAGGTTCCTGGGATCAAGCCCTGCATCTTCCCTGCTCAGAGGGAAGTCTGCTGCTCCCTCTTGCACTCCCTCTGCTTGTGTTCTCTCTCTTGGTGTGTCTCTCTCTGTCAAATAAATAAAATCTTAAAAAAACAAACAAACAAAACCATTTTAAAATTCCCAACTGAAGACTATTATGTAGGGATGTATAAGATATATTTTTTAAGAAATTAGTCTCATGTCTGAATCTTTTTTTCTTTCTCCCTTCTGCTCTCCAGCCCACTCTTCTTCAGCCTCCCTCCATATCCCAAAATTTTCACTTTGGAATAATCAGGGATCAAACCAATAAAATGAATGATATCACTTGCCAGACCTTGGTTTTTCTTCTTGAGTAAATAAATGACCTTATTACCAGCCTCTACAATATTCTAAACATATGACCCATATAAACTTTATATGATACTGTACATTTTACTTTTTTTTTCTTTTTAAGATTTTATTTATTTATTTGACACAGAGAGATCACAAGTAGGCAGAGAGAGAGGAGGAAGCAGGCTCCCCGCTGAGCAGAGAGCCCAATGCTGGGCTCCATCCCAGGAACCTGAGATCAAGTCCTGAGCTGAAGGCAGAGGCTTAACCCACTGAACCACCCAGGCGCCCCTGTACATTTTACTTTTAATGGAAGAAGAATATATAGGGTGTATGGAATTATGCTATATATTTCAGTATTAGTTAACTCATATTTGTCACAGAAAGCAGAGCTATATGGTTAATTTCATTTAAGTTTTCTTTTTTCTTTTTATTTATTTATTATTTTAAAGATTTTATTTATTTATTTGGCAGAGAGAGACAGCGAGAGAGGGGAAGTGGGAGAGGGAGAAGGAGGCTTCTGGCTGAGCAGGGAGCCCAATACAGGGCTTGATCCCAGGACCCTGGGATTATGACCTGAGCCAAAGGCAGATGCTTAATGACTGAGCCACCCAGGCACCCCTAAGTTTTCTATTAAAAAGACTTTATTTACCAAAACCAAATAGCTCACTTACCTATTTTAAAAAATATATTTTTGTGATAATTCTTTTTGTTTGTTTTTGTTTTTGGTCAGAAAATGACATGTGAAGAAGACATATGTTTCAAGTTTGATGTGGTTCAAACTTGCTTTTGCTGTTACTCTCTTTTGTATTTGTTCTGTAGTATAACTTCACTTGAAGCATTGGAATAAACTATTCACTATTGAACTGCTCCTTATTTTTGTTTTATCTTAGAACTTGGGTTTTCACATTTATTTTAACAATAGGATAAACTCAAAAAATATGACAGCATACTGATGTTTTGATTGGATTTAACAGTTCTACTTGTCACAGTCTTGATGATGGTTAATGTAAATAAAGTTCACATTATAAGTATGTAATAAAATATTGATATTAATTATAGATGTAAATGAGAAACTGATATTTATTTTAGAATCTGAGTTATGAGAAATAATACATGATACTAACTTTAAATACTATAACTTTCTGATTATAAATGAACGAAAGTAGCAAAAATGGGAGATTCTTCTATTTAATTTACTGCAAACATATAACTAAAATGAAAATGAACCTGTTTTGTTTATATGTACTTTTTTTTTTTTTTTTAAAAGATTTTTTTTATTTATTTATCAGAGAGAGAGAGAGGGGGAGAGAGCAAGCACAGGCAGACAGAATGGCAGGCAGAGGCAGAGGGAGAAGCAGGCTCCCAAGGAGCCCGATGTGGGACTCGATCCCAGGACGCTGGGATCATGACCTGAGCCGAAGGCAGCCGCTTAACCAACTGAGCCACCCAGGCGTCCCTATATGTACATTTTTTTATTGAATTGACTGTTAATGAACCATGACTGAATTTCAAATTTTTAATAATTTTATGGCTGGATTATGTCCCTTAAATGAGATATGAAATCCCATTAATATCTAGAGCCAGAATAAATTTGCATGTGGTAAAAACAATATTTACAAATCATCAAACTATAAAAGCATAGCAATGTTATTAAATGACTTAAGTCATCATTCTATGAGCTAGTTTTAAAAATCATTTTCATAATTTAAAAAACGTAATTGATCATAATATCTTGATTGGTAGTAAAGGTGGGAAAAATATAATTTGTAGCTTCTATATTATATCCATTGTTTCAGACTTTAGCTGTGTTTGGGGCGGATAGTGAAGGGAAGGAGACTGAGAGAGGCCCAGGATCTTAGTGGTTGGTGAGCCTGCTTTGTTTGGAGGTGAGGGAGAGTTCTTCTTAGTTTTTCTTTGTCCCTCCATTTCTTTTCCTTGTTTGTCATCCATAACTCTCCCAATCGTGGTAGAAAATGTAGGAGTTGACAACATCCTTCTAGGATTTTTTTTTCTTTAAGTTCACAGAACATTTCCTGGTAAAACATTAGCCTTTGTGTTACAATAGATTTATTATAATGATTTCATTTCCTCTGAGGCAGTAGGCAAGAGACTGGGGTAGTGTTTATTATTATTTATTAAAAAATGATTTTGTTACTCCATGTAAAAAGGGATATTAGGTTGTTGGTTCATTCATTGTTAAGGGTGTTGTATCAATCACATTATTATGTTTAATATTTAATATATCATAATCTCCCTCTTCCAGTTTCCTGGAATGCATTCTTATGTCTTCTTTGTTATTTCTGTCTTCATCTATGGAGTTTCTGTCTATAAGGGATTGGTTTTTAGAGCATCACTTCACCTTCTTTGTGTGCCTCATTGCTGTAAGAAAAGTGTAAAAAAAAAAAACCAAAAAAACAACCCCAAACTATTCTGTGACCCTTGGAGAGAGCTAACAAACTAAAATGAGCAACAGTGTTCTCTGTTCATGGGACTACGATTAGCAAGTTTAAGCCAGTTATTGTGAAAAGTTCACAAGGAGAAAGTGTATGTTTGATAATTAGGGCACTCATCATTTGGTATCTGACTGACTCAGTTTTTTTATTTAATATTTTACTTATTTATTTGAGAGAGCATGAGTAGGTAGAATGGCAGGCAGAGAGAGGGGGTGGGAAGCAGGCTCCCTGCTGAGCAGAGAGCCCAATGTGGGGGCTCTATCCCAAGACCCTGGGATCATGACCTGAACCGAAGGCAGAGGCTTTAACCCACTGAGCCACCCAGGTGCCCCCTGACTCAGTTTTTTAACACATGGAAAGAGAGATGTATTCAGCTGAGATTGTGTTCTATTTTTCATGTCTTGAATCCTTTGAATAACTACTTAATTCATTCAGTTACCAAATGTCAAAAGATTGTAATTTTGAGAAACCTACTCCTTTAAACTTGGAGCTTAAGCTAGGGTAAACATTTAGCTTTCTTTTTATAAGTTTCAGATTTTTCTTTCTCTTTTAGGAAGTTTGTCTAAACTCTAGGGCTTTAGGAAGGTGGTAATTGAAATTCTTTTTTTTTTTTTTTTTTTAAAGATTTTTATTTATTTATTTGACAGACAGAGAGCACAAGTAGACAGAGAGGCAGGCATAGAGAGAGAGGGGGAAGCAGGCTCTCCGCTGAGCAGAGAGCCTGACGCGGGGCTCGATCCCAGGACCCCGAGATCATGACCTGAGCCGAAGGCAGAGGCTTAACCCACTGAGCCACCCAGGCACCCCGGTTATTGAAATTCTTGAGGGCAAAAGGTCTTTCGTTAGCTTGGGTAAACTAATCCTCAGCAGCATGGGAAATGTAGGTTTACTATGTAATCCTGACTGCTTCCTCTGACATAATTACAGATATCTAGGCCTAAATTAATTAAAACGCTGTTCATTTTTGAGGTTCAAACAGTGGTATTTCTCATAGATGTAAAGCATTAATTGTTATGAGAGAGAGCAAGGAGCCCAATGTGGGACTTGATCCCAGAACCCTGGGATCATGACCTGAGCCAAAGGCAGATACATAACTGACTGAGTCACCCAGTCGTCTGTGCATCTTCTATTCTAAACTGCCTGCGGAGGTTTACTTAGAGCAGTGTAGATCCTATCTAAAAGGAAATAATGATCAATAATGAAAGTGTTTTCAGAGGAATTATGCACATTTCCTATGTGTGTATTTGTGCACTTCCTGTTACTTTCTGTATCCATGGAAAACGTAAGGTTGGAAAATAAAGTACCTAACTTTTGGAAATTTTCAAGGGAAAGGGATCTGAAGTTTGGGGAAAAAGCTTTTTTGTGTGTGTTTCAGTGATACTTTTATTTTTTTTAAGATTAAAAAAAATTTCTTTGAGAGAGAGAGCAGGGGGTGTGGGGAGCTGCAAAAGAAGAGGGAGAAGCAGACTCCCTGCTGAGCAGGGAGACCCATGCAGGGCTTGATCCCAGGACCCTGAGATCATGACTTGAGCTGAAGGCAGATGCTTGAGGGACTGAGCCATCCAAGGCACTGCTAGAAATACTTTTTGACATATAATTTCCTCAGAGCTCTGTGGACTTAAAGCCAAAATCCGAGTTCCTTCTTAGTCATTTTTTGAATAGCTTTATTGAAGTATAAATTATATCTCATAAAGTTTCCAGCTTTAAGTTTTATTTATTTTTTAAAAGATTTTTAAATTTATTTTAGAGATAGAGCATACTAGGTGGGTCGAAACAGGGAGGAGGAAAGAGAGTCTTAAGCATACTCCCTGTGGAGCACAACTCAGGCTCCCTCTTGTGACCCTTAGATCAAGAGCTGAGCCAAAAGAGTCAGACTCTTAACCTCCTGTACCACTCCGGTGCCCCACAGTTTAAATTTAATAAAGTTATATATTATTGTGCAACCATTATCACAATTTAATTTTAGAATACTTTCATTCTCCAGAAAGTTCTGTCTTGCCCTCCTTCCTCATCCTTACTCCCACTCCCAGCCCTAGGCAACCACTGATCTGCTTTTGTTTCTGTAGTTTTGCCATTTCTAGAAATTTGACATTAATAGAATTATACAATATGTATTCTTTTGTGTCTGGCTCCTTTCATTTTGTATAATCCCATTTAGTCATTTGAACGAATGGTTAAAGTAGAAAAGCTCCAAACCTGGAATCAGGAGATTGGATACTAGTGTTAGCTTTGCTACCAAATGTGTATACTTGGGTAAGCCACTTATTCCCCCTGGGCATTTGCTTGTTTCCCATGCAATGAATTATTTTGATTTTCTTCTATTCCAGTTTTTGCAGCTGGGTAGACATTCATTGACCTTTTGTATCTTAACTCTTCCCCCTAAATATAGTCACTTCATTATTATTTTTTTAATCAAAAATTAGGTTTATGGTCTAATTTTTTCTTTTTCTTTTTTAAAGTTTATTTATTTGAGAAAGATAGGGAAGTGTGTGAGCTTATGGCAGGAAGGGGTGGAGGGAGAGGGAGAGACTTTTTTTTTTTTGAGGGAGACACTCTTAAGCAGACTTGACACCTGACTTGGGGTTTCATTTCATGACCCTGAGATCACTACCTGAGCTGAAACCAAGAGTCAGGTACTTAACCAACCGTGCCAGAAGTGTGCAGAAAATGAGGCTTATAGTCTAATACTTGAGTCAGCCATAGGCAATTTTTGGACTATCCTGAAGAAACAATATGGCTGATTAAACTTTTTCTTGAACATTTCTTAGTTCATGTGTGTAATGGAGAATAGGGACAGTCATAAAGCTGAGTAAATGATTTTTGAAGAGAATAAAGGCAAAGTTGAATAATTCTCAGAGGTGGGGATTTAAGAATGATTGAAGCTTCTTATGAATGTAAGAAAAAGACTGCTTTTTAGGTTTTTTGTTTTGTTTTGTTTTGGGAGTGGAATACAGCATGGAGAGATTTTAGCTAAGTTTAAACCAAGTTGGGTTCAAGGCAACCGGGTGAGATTAGACTGTTTTTCAAAGAAGAACCAAACAAAATATATAGCTACCGTTGGGAAGACTGTTGTAGGGCTCATGTCGAGGCAAAACTGATAGGTAACATTCAGGTGACAAACTAAGAGAAAAAATCCATATGTAAGGAGTTAAAAAATAGTGCTATATTTGTTTGTATATAAATGTATGTTTTTTTGTTGTTGTTGTTTTGTTTTTAAATGGGGCTCAATCCCAGGACCCTGGGATCATGACTTGAGCCGAAGGCAGAGGCCTAACCCACTGAGCCACCCAGGCGCCCCTAAATGTATGTGTTTGTAACAGGAGTAGACGGCTGAGTAGGCTGCTGTCAGATATGCCAGAGGGTTCATGTGCATTATCAGCATAGTATAAAAAAAAGGGCATTGAATAACAACTAGCTAAATTTAAAAATGGTGCTGTAACTGCTTTCAAATATTTAGTAATTTGACTTTTTTTTTTTAAGATTTTATTTATTTATTTGACAGAGAGAGCACAAGCAGGCAGAGCAGCAGGCAGAGGGAGAGGGAGAAGCAGACTCCTGGCTGAGCATAGAGCCTGATTTCAGGGGCTTGATCCCAGGAGCCTGGGATCATAGCCTGAGCCGAAGGCAGAAGCTTAACCCCCTGAGCCACCCAGGCGCCCCCCCCCCAATAATTTGACTCTTATAAATCATCAGAGCTTCTTATATTACCTGTAATAGTAGGAAGTATGGCTTTTATTTTTACCCAACATTCTACAATGTATGGGTGGTAAGCCACAGATCAGACGCTGTGGAGGAGGGGAATATTGTCATAAATATATTTTAATGATGGAGTCATTATAGCAGCATAGGAATATTTATTTCGTGCTTTGTAGTCATATTTTTTGTTCACAAGTAGTATTTCTAATTTAGGTAAACCACCTTATGATAACCAGAAGTTTCCCCAAATATGAAACCTATGTATTTAATCAATGAAGATTTGTCACTTTGACAATAATATTATTATGTTAAGACTTCAAAGGAGTTCTAAAGGTTGACTCTCATAGCTTTTTATGCAATGGCAGCATTCTAGGAATAAGTGTGAGAACTTTCTAAGGTGACTATTTTATGGCAACCCTAATCTTTTAAATATATGCAATGCCATATTTATTTTTAAATGTCTCATAGAATTTGTAATACATATAAAGTATCTAAATATGAATTATGTAATTGGAAAAAAATTTCAGTGTAAAGGGAGAAAATACTTCTTTCTATAACTTTTGAAGCTTTAAAATATTAAAGATTGTATTCTCCCAGGGAATTTTTATTTTTGAACATGATAATAAGTGAGCAGCTGTCAAAAGATAATAGCCCTTTTTTATTTTATTAAAGATCTTATTTATTTATTTATCAAGAGACAGAGCAAGCAAGCACAAGCAGAGGTAGATGCAGAGGGAGAGGGTGAAGCAGACTCCCTACTGAGCGGAGAGCCTCATGTGGGCCTCTTTCCCAGGGCTCTGAGATCATGACCTGAACCGAAGGCAGATGGTTAACCGACTGAGCCAATCAGGCACCCCTCAAAAGATTTAGCCATTTTTGTTTAGAATTACTATTCTCTATATAGTTCTCACATACTTGACTTGAAGAAAATAGACATTGTGGGGACACCTGGGTGGCTTAGTGGGTTAAAGCCTCTGTCTTCAGCTTGGGTTATGATCCCAGGGTTCTGGGATCGAGCCCCACATTGGGCTCTCTGCTCAGCAGGGAGCCTGCTTCCCCTTCTCTCTCTTTTCCTCCCCTCTCTCTCTGAGAGAGTATCTCTCTCAGATACTACTTGGATATTTAAGCAAAGCATCAGAGCAAGACACATTAAAGCAGTAAAAATGATTAATTTAAAAATTTTATAACATAGCGAAGAAAAAATGCAGTAATATACAATGGAAAAGAAGACTTACAGAAGGAACATCATTACCTCAGATCAGATATAGAAGGCTGTCTTTACAAAACTGTAACAGTCAAATCAAATAGGCTAAAGAATTTGTGCCCTTCTACTAGATAAGTGAAAATGAGATGAATAATTAATTATAAAGTGTGCTCTAAAATATTCACTTACAATGGTTGGCAGTTCTTTTGCAATTGATTTCCTGCAAAGGCTATTTCTGACCTTTTCTACTCCCTAGCCCCTGATTCCTGTGTACTGTTCCCAGACTCTGTAGTTGTTTTCAATTACCTTTTTTTAAAAAGAGTAAGAAGATTAAGGCCATCAAATAGAAATGTCTTCAGCTTTGCTTTCCTTTATCTCTAAATTGTTTAATTTTCCTTCCTCTCTACGATTTCGTGTTAGTGATCTGTCCTTTTAGGCTTACCTGACTATTTCATGGCTACTTTTATCCCTTTTGTTAGAACGCATGGGTTTGTTAGTTAACTCCTTTATTAATTTTATTTGAGTCTCTCTAACATCTTCAGTGGCCTAAAAAAAGCCCTCCCCAAAACACTTTTTCTTACTTTTTTCCTTCTTTCCCCTCCTTTTTATTTATTTATTTATTTATTTATTTATTTATTTATTTATTTTTTTGTCTTTTGCGGTAGCTCAAAGGAAAAAGCAACATATGTATTTAAATTTTGCTATCTTCTTTTTCACTAAAGCTGTTCTCTCTGTTGTTACCAGTAACCTTGTTAAATAGAGACTTTTTTTCAGTTTTATCTTTTTTTTTTTTTTAAGATTTTATTCATTTATTTGACATAGAGAGACATAGAGAAGGAACACAAGCAGGGGGAGAGGGAGAGGCAGGCTTCCTGCCAAGCAGGGAGCCTGATGCAGGGCTTGATCCCAGGACTTTGGGATTATGACTGGAGCTGAAGGCAGACGCTTAACGACTGAGCCACCCCAGGACCCCTTTTTTTCAGTTTGAATTCTTGCTTTTAAATTCTCCAGATTTGAAACTGTGAACCCCTTTACCTCTTCTCTTATAAGGGAGCTTATAAGCTCTCCTGTGTATTCTAGCCACTCTTCGTTCACAAGGTCAACTTTTTCTTAAATATTTGCCTTATACATTTTTTTTTAAAAGATTTTATTTATTTATTTGACAGAGAGAGATCACAAGTAGGCAGAGAGACAGGCAGAGAGAGAGGAAGGGAAGCAGGCCCCCTGCTGAGCAGAGAGCCCGATGCGGGACTCGATCCCAGAACCCTGAGATCACAACCGGAGCCGAAGGCAGCGGCTTAACCCACTGAGCCACCCAGGTGCCCCTGCTTTATACATTTTTCTTAATCTAGTTTCTTTTCTTAGAATGTTACCTGGTCCTTTGGCTTCAGTGAGTACCTTCCAGATAACTCCAGTACTCTTAAGTGCCCAAGCTTCAGATTTTAGCTGGAGAGCTCTACCTGTTTGTCATGTCCTTAAGTTCTACAGGCTCAGATTTGAATTTTCTTTCCCCTGAAAGGTATTCTTTCTAACTTTTCTTTCTGTAATATTGGCTTATTCCTCCCATTACCCAAACTTGAACTCTGAGTCATCTTTGAATTCCCCTTCAGATCTATTCAGCTGTTAAACTGAAAATTCTGTTACTAGTATTTTTCTATTTCATCAGCTCTTTTTCCTCCTCCCCCCTCCCTCCCTACCTCCCTTCCTTCCAAAGATTTTATTTATTTATTTGACACAGAGAGAGAGAGAGCACAAGCAGGGGGAGCAGCAGAGGGAGAGGGAGAAGGCTCTCCTCTGGGCAGGGAGCTCGATGCTGGCACTGTCCCAGGACCTTGGGATCAAAGGCAGGGATCTGAGCCAAAGGCAGACGCTTAACTGACTGAGCCACCGAGGCACCCCTTCCGTTTCATTTACTACTACAGACATTTTACTACAGAAGGTTCTCATTACCACTAATATATAAATAATTGTAATTTGGTAGTTGCTATGGCAGGGAGGAGTCAGAGGCAGCAGTGCTATTAGGGTGTGATAAGTGGAGAATACTATATTGAAAGGAGGTGATATTTAAGCTCAGCATCAAAGAATAAGTAGGGGCATTCCAGGCAGACAAACTGAAGAAAGACTTATTGGAAGTTTAGTATATGTTGTCAGTTCATATGGCTTTTGCTTTAATCCTTACTGCATATGTGTGTTTTTTATATTGGGGTGTGCAATTGCCTTTCTTCATATATTGATGGAGATGAGTGAACAAACATGGTAAAACCAGAGCAATACAAAGTAGTAACGTATGTTTATGACCTAGGTTTGAAGGAGCAGAATGCTGAAATGTCAGGTGGTGAGAAGTGAGCACCACAAGCACTGAAGACTTAAAAAATCTTAAAATTTATGTTTAAAGCTGTTTTTAAGGTCCCTGGCACTTGGAATTTAAATCTAGTGGACAGCTGTTTTCAGCCTACCTATATATAGCTGTATCTTTTATATCTGTCTCTTTATACATGTATGTTTGCCCTACAGCAGGGCTAGGTAATATCTATATATTAATGGCTACTAATACTGGGAATAAGTTAACTAAAGGCCACAGCAAGTGAAGAGATCATTTACTCTTTTTGCTCCCTTAGAGATATGAAATGTTTTGTGCTTTTATAATGGGATGTATTAAAACCAACAGTTCTAAATTGGATTAAAAAGATGACTTATCTTTGTAAATGGGAAGAGCAGAGGTGAAGCAGTCCAGGAACAAACAGATCCAGGGATTTAAATGATGTCTTCAGAATACTCTCCATTTCCTGACTGTACTTCTTTCTGTATGTTAGTCTTATTGTCTGAGTATGTTAGAAGTCTTTCATGACAGAGAGGCACAGCCTCAGATTGTAGAGAGCTTACAGCAAAGAACTGAGAACTTTCTGAAGGAAGGCCTCTCATGAGACCCATCCTTGGGCTGATCACTGTGGGGAATTGTCATTAGATTGTCATCAGAACCACATAAAATGGAGGAAGGTCAGTTACCCGAAGGTTGGAAATACTATTAACTGGAGAATTGGGGGGAGGAATGTGAAGTAGGCAAAAGCAATCTATAGTCACTGCACTGGAGGAGGAAAATAGAAGTTGTAGCCATAGGGAGAGAGAAATGTGTACATAGGTGAGAGAAGTGAGTAAAGGGAAGGGAAATAGTGTCAGTTGAGAATGTGGTAAGCCTTGTCTTAAGCATTTTGTATTTTATCTCTGTGGTTTACTGGAGGCAGCTTTATTATCTCCAGAGGATAACCATTTCTAGAACTAGTAATTTTTTAAAAACCTTTTCTTGTTCTTCCATTCTTTTTTTTTATTTGGCATATTTCCTTTATATTTTATGAATTAAATTTTCTTTTAAATTTTTAAATTTGCATGCAGTAAAATATATACTTTTGATATACTGTTCTGTATTTTGTCAAATGTATATAGACTGTGTATAAAGCACTATTAATTATCAAGACAAAGAGCCCCTGTGGCCTCTTTGTAATTAGCCTCTCCCCCTCATCTCCAACCTCTGGTAAACACTGACCTGTTCTCCATGTCTTTTGTTTTGCTTTTACCAGGTTGTTATGTAAATGAATCATAGTTGTGTAGATTTCTGGGTCAGCCTCTTTCACTTAGAAAATGTCTTGAAATTCATTCATGTTGTTGTGCCTGTTAATAGTTTATCCCTTTTCATTGCTAAGTAGTAATCCATACTATGGATGGACCAGTTTATGTATTTATTCATCTGTTGAGAGATGTTTGGGTTATTTTTAGTTTTTGGCAGCTACAAGTAAAACTCCAAACATTTGAGAGGTTTTTTTAAAAAAAATATTTATTTATTTATTTGACAGAGAGAGATCACAAGTAGGCAGAGAGGCAGGCAGAGAGAGGAGGAAAGCAGGCTCCCTGCTGAGCAGAGAGCCCAATGTGGGACTGGATTCCAGGACCCTGGGACCATGACCTGAGCCGAAGGCAGAGGCTTTAACCCACTTGAGCCACCCAGGCACCCTAAGAATATTAAAAAGAAAAATGAACGTAAATGTTCATTTCACTTGGGTAAATACCTAGCAGTCATGTGTATGTTTGATTTTGTAGGTAACTGCCAAACTTTTCCAAAGTGGCTATACCATTTTGGATTCCCACCAACAGTATATGAGAATTCCAGTTGCTGTTCATCCTTGTCAGCACTTGGTATTGTCAGGGTTTTCTGTTTTGTTTTTTTTGTTTTGTTTTCATTTTAGTTCTTTTAGTAGGTGTATATATAATTGTGGTTTTGAATTATACTTTCCAGATGGCTGATAATGCTGGGTATATTTTCATGTGCTTTAAAATACCTTTTTTTTAAACATTCTGAGAATACTTTTCTGCTTTTTAAAAAATGATTGCAGGGATGCTGGGGTGGCTCAGTCAGTTAAGTGTCTGTGTCCTGCTCTGGTTGTGATCCCAGGGTCCTGGATTGAGTCCTGCATCAGGCTCTTTGCTCTACGGGGAGCCTGCTTCTCCCTCTACCTGCCCCTACCCCTGTGTGTGTGTTCTCTCTTTCTGGCAGATAAATAAATAGAATCTTAAAAAAAAAAAAAAAAAAAAAAAAAAAAAGATTGAAGTGTTTTTTGAAAACAGAACAATAAATGGCCTTAATGAGGGTTTTGATAAGCATTTGGGTTATAGCTGGTGTATTGCACAATCCAGAGGACACCATATTTTTTAAAAAAAGGCTCTCTGGAGTTGTGCAATGCAGCAGTGTTGGCTGTATATTTACAGCCATTATCTAGAATTATCAGTGATTAAGTTCCATGGAAAATTTGAGTACTATCAAATGATGCATTTAAAAATCACTTTCTAGTGTTTCTCTGGAATGAAGTTTTGTTCAGGAGCAGGCTCTAAAGAAATGTCTCAAAGACAGTATGTCTGATGGATCAATCTTGGGAGATAGAAAGGCCTATTTCAGATACTCAGCTCCACCATTTACTGCATGAATGACCTTGGGCATCTTATCTAGCTTTTTTGAGCAATTTCTTTACCAGCAAAACAGGGTTGATAGTATCTCCCTTTTGTGGATGTGGTAAGAATTATCAATAATGTATATAAAATACCTGACACAGAATGGACCTCTTTACGTTGCAACTGCTTTTCTATTTCTTCTTGCTACTTAGTGCTGATCACCCAAAAGCCATTCCCAGCAAAGGCTTTAGGGTACCAGCAAAGCAGAGGAAAAGAATTTGAAAAAAGATTGAAAGTACTTAATAAAAAAAATTTTTGAAGAAGTAATCTGGAAAGAAATAATTTTGTTCTATTAGTTGTGTAGCATCTAATAAGGTGGAGTAGATGATTATACTATTATATTTTCTGTACTTGGGGCTTCTGAAGATCTTAATTTGGTCCTATCACCATCACCCACCACAGCTACATCTGTATCATGCCTGTGGTAAAGAAAGACTCTGAAATTGATAGTATCATTTAATGTTTAGGGTTTTAGAAATGCAATTTCCTTGTTTGAGACAAGATGTTATAAATGAATACTACTTAAGACATCATTAGTTCTGTCCAGTAAAGTGAGAATATTTGAGGTTCGAGAGAATTATTTTGTAAGATTCTCTTAAACTTCATAATTTCTTCATGATCAGTCTTTTAAAAAATTATTCAAATTCCGGTTAATTTAATGTAATAGGAGTTTCAGGTGTACAGTTTCGTGATTCCATGCTTGCATACAACAGCTGGTGCTCATCACCACAAGTCCCCTCCTTAATCCCCATCACCCATTTAACCATCCCCTCACCCACCTCTCCTGGTCAGGATTATTCTTGTGATTCCAGGTGACTATAGGAAAATCCTTAAAATAGCAAGGCAGGAGAACCAGCAAGATCAGATATGCTTTATGAGTATAAGGAAGAAGTTTACCAGTAATGGAGTGGGGATATGGAGAAGAAGAGTTTAGGCTGAGTTTCTAGACCTGGAAGTAACTTAACTGAAGAAGAGTGATAGTATGATTTTGTTTCTTTGCTTGGTTTTATTTATTTATTTTTAATTTTTTTTTAAAAAAGATTTTATGTATTTATTTCGCAGAGAGAGAAAGAGATCACAAATAGGCAGAGAGGCAGGCAGAGCTAGGGGGAAGCAGGCTCCCTGCTGAGCAGAGAGCCTGATGTGGGACTCGATCCCAGGACCCTGAGATCATGATCTGAGCTGAAGGCAGAGGCTTTAACCCACTGAGCCACCTAGGTGCCCTCTTTGTTGGGTTTTAAACTCTCTCTACCTTGGTGTTTTCTGCTTCTTTGATACATCGGTTTTAAACCTTTGTGTAGTGAAGCAGTCTTGCAGCTTTGAGCCAAATTAGTTTGATTCACACTTTTATTTCTCAAATGGACTTTTTAAAAGGTAATCATATGGAGCAGAGTAAGAAATATTCTAACTCCAGTTAGTTAACATAGTGTTAATATTAGTTTCAGGTGTAGAATTTAGTGACTCAACACTTCCATACAATACCCAGGGCTCATCTCCACAAGTGCAGTCCTTAATCCCTATCACCTGTTTCACCCATTTCCCTCATCCTCCTCCCCTCTGATAATCATGTTTGTTCTCTATAGTTAAGAGTCTAAAGGTCCTTCTCTTTTTCCATTTCTTCTCTCTCCAGTATTTTTGCCATTTTGTAGCTTGAAATTAGAGAAAGGAAAGTTTGCATTCACATCTCCAATCTTCATCTAACTTTGTGGCCTTTGACTTACTGTTTCATATTCTGTTTTCCTCCATTAAAGAAACCTAGATATTTAGTGGGCACTGTCTGCACTTGCTGAAAGACTAAATTTCCGAGGTTCTCTGTAGTTAGGTATAACCTTGTAAAGAAGTTCTGGCAAATGATATGTAAGTGGAAGTGAGTGATACTTCCAAAATTATATTTAAAGGGAGAATTGTATCCTTTTAATGTTTTTCTCTAGCTGTCAACTTAGACCATGAGGGTAGGGGCTATATTCCAAAAATAGTGGGTTGGAGAGTGGAAAGGATACTGTATGTTGATAACATGGTAAAACAGTCCTGAGCTGCCTGTTTTCAGATTTGTTTTATGTCAGAGAAAAGCAAACTTCTATTTTGTTTAAGCCACAGTTAATATGGGTTTTTCTGTTATGTATAGTTGAATCCATCTGCACCCCCCACCCCCCACATACACATTCTAAGGCAGCTTCACTTCTCTTGCTCTGTGGTTCAACTCTTGGTACCATTCACTTTTCCATTTCTTTTACTTTTTATTTATTTTAAAACAATTTTTTTAAAAGATTTAATTTTTTTTTTTAAAGATTTTATTTATTTCTTTGAGAGAGAATGAGTGAGAAGAGAGCATGAGAGAGAAGGTCAGAGGGAGAAGCAGACTCCCCAAGGAGCTGGGAGCCCGATGCGGGACTCGATCCTGGAAGTCCAGGATCATGACCTGAGCCAAAGGCAGTCGGTCAACCAACTGAGCCACCCAGGTGCCCCAAAGATTTAATTTTTTAAAGTAATCTCTAAATGTAATGTGGGGCTCGAATTCACAACCCTAAGATCAAAAGTTGCATGTTGCACCAACTGAGCCAGCCATGTGCCCCACTTTTCCACTTCTAAATCCCTGATATCTCTGCTGTCAATATCTTCTACATTTGTTCACAGGCACATCATTGTAATTAGTAGCTACTGTAAGTGCTAGTTACATAGTTTCTGAAATTTTAATAACTTTGAAGAAACTTTTTAGACAAGAATATAAAAGAATGTTTAAGTGCAGTTACAGATACTTTATTTCCTAATAAAAAAGAAATAGTTTCTTTTTAAAGAAAATTTTACTTACTTGAGAGAAAGTGGATGCATGTGGAAGCCAGGGAAGGGGCAGAGGGACAAGTAGACTCCCCACTAAGCAGGGACCCTGACTGTGGCTCCATCCCAGGACCCTGGGATCTTGACCTGAGCCAAGTCAGAGGCTTAACTGACTGAGCCACCCAGTCTTCCTGAAAAGATACAATTTCTAAAAAATAATGTATAGTTACTAAGTTGCTTCCCAGCCGAAGCACCCCCACTCCACAGTGGTGGTAGAAGTAGATTGGTTTGGTTAATTGGCTACCAGCAACTCCTCCAGTGATTTGTCTGGGTCACTATTAACCCTCTTGTTACCTGCCTCTTTTGGAACATTCATACTACCCGTACTTTCGTCACAGGGAAGTATAATAATATAGGGAAGCTTCCACATCCCAGTTATGGGTGCAAGAATGGTTGTGTGAGATGAACAAATACTAGCTCTCTTCCAGGCTTTTTGGAACTATACCTAGCAGGGAAACAGATCATCCTTTCTAGTCTTGAGACTAAAGATGTGGAAAAACTGGGTTTAGGAGAATCTACTAATACCTAGAGAGAACCAGAAATAGAGATGGAAGGATACAGTCTAGTCTTTTCTTTCAAAAATGGACATTGTACCTTATCCAGGCTAATTTAAAATTTCTTTTCTAGTAACTTTTGATTGTTTGCAATTGAGACATAACTTCAAGTCAGACTGGGTTGGGCACTTGAATTGGAGGGTCAAATAAAGGGACAGAAGTCTCTTTAAAGCCATACTCCTAAATATAAATAAATATAAATATAAAATATAATTTAAAATTTCAAGGGTGATAAAAATTATGTTCTTTGATACTTTGAAGGAAGTTCAGTATTGGTTTTTTAAATTTTAACAAATATACAAAACTAATGTAAGATGTTAATGATAGGGGTAATTGGAAAGGTGGTATATGGGAACTCTGTACTATTTCTGAATTTTTCTTAAATGTAAAACTCCTAAAAGAGAAAGCCTATTTTAAGAAAAATTTAATTTTTAAAAATTATGGGTAATATAAATTGGTTGAGGACAGGGTCCTTTGACTTGTTAGTATTTGCGTATTTAAGATCTAGCGTGGTGCCTAGCACAAAATAAACAATAAATGTTGAGGAACATTGTTACACTTAGGTTATTTTTTAGGAGTTTCCAGAAAGATAAGAAAGTTGGAAAAGAAAGTATTAATTTTTCTCAATTTTTATTAAAAAGCTACAAAAATTCAGTTTAATACAAGTTGAATTTTTTCGACTACATTTCCTACCCAGTGCATTGCATAAACTTTTCTGTTACTGCTCGTGGGGCGAATTTTAAATCCTCAGTATTGTAAATGATTTTGAAAAGACATCAAGCTTAGTTTAGTTGTTAGAACTATTTCATTCCATGAACAGGCTGAATGCTGAAACAATCCTTTAATAAGAGGAATTAAATGTAATACAAAACAAAACAAAACAAAACCTGAGTATATAGGTGTTGTTAGCATTGGGTTGGGCCCTTCATTTGACCCTCCAGTTCAAGTGCCCAATCCAGTATTAACACCGATATTAGTTAGGGAAATGTGGATTAAAACCACAAAGAGATAACCACTACATACCTATTAGAATAGCAAAACAAAACCAAACAAAAACATTCTGCCAGTACTAAACCGGCAGGGATGTGGGGCAACTGGAACTATTACACACTGCTGAATAGCAATGCAAAATTGTCCGGCCACTTTAGATAAGTTTGCCAGTTTCTTGTAAAGTTAAACATACACTTAGCGCATGACCCAGAAATCCTGTCCCTAGGTATTTTCCCAAGAGAAATGAAGCTATGTTCTCTGAAAGACTGGTATATGAGTGTTTAAAGCAGCTCTATTCATAATTGTCAGAAAGTGGAAATGACCCAGATGTCAATGTGTGAATGGATACACCGTATAATGGAACACCACTCAGTAATAAAAGGAACTGACTTGGATGAAACATAAAGGCATTACACTTAGTGAAAGCAACTTGTCTCATGATTCCATTTATATGACATTGTTAAAAATGCAAAACTATAGTGATGGAAAATAGCGCTGATTAGTGGGTTATGTTACTTATGACTACATAATAACATGACTATAGAGAAAGAGTATGAAGTTTTTTGGTGTAATAGAACTGTTATGTATCTGAGTATGGTGGTGGTTTATATGTGTTAACATTCCTAGAACTGTATTCCCCTGAAAAAGTCAATTTTATTGTATGTTAATTTAAATAGTAAACGAGAAGACATACACACTGAATATATATCTGCTTTATAAAACTTTTGTAAATAAGTTTAAATAAATAAGCTTATGTGATTACTGTTTGTTTTCTCTATTAGATTTTTTTTAGATTTTTTTAAACTTTCAAGAATTTGTTTAAAGTCACTGATATCAGAAAATCTTTTATGTTAAAAGAATTAGTACTATAATAATTCTTTACAAAGAATTTGGGTGGTCACTTTTTTGGATAGGCAAGAATTCGTTCATTGAAATAATACTGGTTAGTTGTCACTTTGCTGAACATTTAAGCTATATTTTGCTCATATTTATAGCTAAGTATTATTTTTCCTATTTTACACATGAGGAAACTGAAGTATAGGAGTATTAGATATTTTGCCCAAGATCACACAATAAGAATGTGATAAAGCTGGAATTTCAGCTGTTACTGTTTTTTTGGGTTTATGTATTTTCAACTAATTATCCAATTATATTTTACTTAATATCAAGGTAAAACCAACTGCAAGGCGTATATATACTAGTTGGCGGATCAAAGCAGTCCTACAATAGTCTGCATAGCAAAAATTAGCTAACTTGGCAGTATAGATTTCCTTTTGTAAATGAATATAGAGATAATAGTTGCAGGTATTAATAATTTAAAACATAATTTTTGCCAAATTGGCTATTAAGCATTATATTTATAGTTTTTGTGCTCTTCAAGTAGAAATAGACAAAAAGGAAAATAAAAATGTGTTTGCTACAGTACTCCAAATGAACTTATAATACAGTTTGTCTTTGACTTTTAAATATTTTAAATTTAAGTGCTCTATAGAATAGAAGTTGCCTGGGGAGTGACTGATCTCTATGTAGAGGAAATCTGTCTCACATGATTCTTCAGATTTTCCAGCAGGCACTATTAATTAATTTTCTCTTTAACTTCTATTCTGTTGGTGAATCCCCGCCTCTATGCAAAGCTGTCACGCTATCATGGAGTATGGTATATGAGTGTCACGGATATCTCTGGTCTCACTGTCAAATACGGAGGCAATTGAATTCCTGAGATCACAATTTAGAACTCAGAATATTAATACATTCACTCTCCTACCCACATAAACTTAAATTCATGCATGTATATTTTCCTGTATTTATGAACGGTAGCTACATATTGTTATTAAGTTAGTATTTAAATATTGGCTGGCCTGGGAACAGAATGACCACTTTTTAATTTAATTTATTTTTTAAAGATTATTTATTTATTTGAGAGAACGAGTGAGCATGAGCCAGCGGGAGAAGAAGCAGACTCCCCACTGCGCAGGGAGCTCAATGAGGGGCTCGATCCCAGAACCCTGAGATCATGACCTGAGCCCAAGGCAGACACTTAACCAACTGAACCACCTACGTGCCCCTATTTTATTTTTTTTTAAATAGATATTATTTATTTTAGAAAGAGTGAGGTGTGGGGGTGGAGAGGAGAGAGAATCTGAAGTAGACTCCATGCTTGTGACTGCAAGATCATAACCTGAGCTGAAACCAAGAGTCAGATACTTAACTGGCTGAACCACCCAAGCGCCTCTAGAATGAACATTTTTAGCATTGCTTTCCTATACGAGGAAAGTGCATTTTAAATTCTGAGTAGGTTTTGGAATGGCATGTTCATTCACGGCAGCCTGCCTGTTTTTAATACATGAGGACCTCATTGCTTGTCAGGTGCCAAACATGAAATATTTGGTACATTTATTAGCTTGTAATCATCAAGGATTATATATCTGAGTTTGGGATTAAACAGTATACTGCAGATAATTTACATTGTTGTGTAATTGAGACTGCTAGTACTATTGATACTTTGTTAATGAATGATAGAAAAGACTATAAATTTTAATCTGTGTAACTTGGTGGATGGAAGAAGCTATGTTTTTGGAGTCAGATTTGAGTTCAAATTCGAACCCTACCATTTACTAACTGAATTTGTTTCTTCAACTATGAAATGGAGATGGTAATTGCTGGGTGGTTATGAGATTTTAAATGATTTAGCAGTACCCTGTATGAAAGTGCTTATTTAGTCAAGGCGCTTGGTACACATTAAACATTCAATAGCATACCATTAGATCTTTAATTCCTTGAAGTTAGTTCTTTAGTAACTTGACATGCATAAAAGTGAACATTTCAATGAGCTATGGCATAGAATTATATTTTAAAAGGTGTAATAGTAAGTAGGTGTGATTATTATATGTTGATACTTCTTTGACTATGTTAAATAGATGGTTTATTTTACTTTTTCACACCTTTGTAATGCTCATAAAAAGCACTTATTAAGTACTTATCTATTCATGAAAGCTCAAGTAGCAAGTAAAAATGAATAAAATAATGCACTGTTTATTTTTCAAATTATTATTTTGTATAGTAATATTTGCTTTAGCAGGAAGTCTTATTTTATGGAGATACTGGCTCAATTTTTATTTCCCATTATGAAATAGTAAACCTTTGAAATGCATATGTACTTCTGAAATTCAGAGTAGATTATCAATGGCCAATACTGACCTTCAAAGATGTTTCAATAAAAGTGAAGTAGAAACTTTAGAATGTAAATTAATTTGGTAATTATTCTTAAATGAACCTGATGGTAGGAGTATAGAAATTGAACTAGTGTAATATGTTTGTAGTCCAGTTTCGTAGTGCAGTTTCAGATTAATAACTAAGCACAAGTAAACAAAAATAATGTTCCTGGCCTTCAATACTGAAAATGATTTGTGAGAAAGTTTTAGTTAACAAATACTTGATTTAAGAAATGCTGTTTGGCTAGGCCATGGTAAATATCAGATGCCTAGAGAAAATTTGTTGGTGAGTATCATATATTTAAAATGTCTGGTCAGCTTTGTAGGAGGTATAGTTAGGAAGTTATTTATTCTTCCTTGGGTTTTTCTCTCTCTTTATTTCCCTTCTTCTCCTCACACCCTTTATTCCCCCCCTTTTTCCCTTTCCTCTCTTTTCCTCCCTTGTTCCTTTTCCCATTTCCTTTATTCCAGTAGTCTCTACTGAGATTTTTTTTTAAGACTAAGAAACATTTCAGACACATTAAAAAGTACAGTAAATCATATAGCAGACATTATCTACCACTGAAATTAAGCAGATGTTAACTTTTTTGCAGTCTTTAGTTCAACTCATGTTTTTATAAAAGGGCAGGTAGAAGAGCAGGATTCTTGTTTTTTGCAGTATCTTCAGTACTTTGAATATTGCCTGGGTCTTAGCAGGTTTCCAATAAATATTTGTTAAAAAGACCAGCAAATATGTATTCAGGAAAGAACAACAAAAAATCAAACATCAAGGCAGTGGTGTTTGAAAGAGTCATCTACAGTGTCAGCGACAATGAGAGAGTTTCAGTAAAAATTGAAAGCAGTCCATTATCATTGATAAACTGGGTAGTCACTGAAAGCATTAGTTTTCACCTTAACTTTTATCATGAGAGAGGCAGTGTATATAGTAGTCATTTAAGGTCCAGGTTTTGGAGACAGAATGCCCAAGTTCAAATCCCATTTTTCCATTTAGCTTTCTGTGTCACTGGGCAAGTCATGTTTCAGTTTCTTCTGTAAAGTAGAGATGAACTTAGAAGGTTGTGAAAAGTAAATGAATTAACTCATATAAGAAAAATAGGATAATGCCTGGTATATAGTAAATGCTTAAAAAAAAAAAAAGTGGCCTTTCGGTAATTACTACTAAATAACCCAAACACTGTGTATGCTCTTTTGTAGACTCTGTTTCAATTTGGCCAAAACAAAGTCCCTTCTTATGCATAACTGCAATATCTCCTGGTATGAAATCTCTTCCAACCTCTATAACTAAGGATGTAAACAATCTCATTATTTGTCTTTTTTTTTTTTTAATCTCAGTTCAGATAGTACTTTAAATTTTCTCTTGGTATTTTCTTGGTAGGCAGTAAGTATAATACCAGTGAAAATTAAGCAGGGTGAATTTTTTTTACACCCCAAATGTATTTTGATGGTATTTTATCTACAAAGTTTTTTACCTTGAGAATCTGATAAACTTTGTTCACTCTTCAGAGCTTTATGAACTTTGTTCACTCGTCATAGCTTTATGAGGATCTGAAAGGACGATCTTAATAGCTGCTAAGTAAATGGTTTTGAATTTTAGAATTCTTTCTATTCTCAGCAGTACTAATTAGTAATACTGTATGCATTGAATTTCAGTATAATCAGGGAGAACTGACAATTTTATTTTCTTCTTTGAGCTTTTAAATGTATTCCATTCCATCCAAAATAATTGAGCGTTTTTCAGCATTAATGACAGCATTAATGAAACATTCACAGCGAGAACATATAAGTTCTAAAATTTCCTTCTCTTATTTGAAAAAAGTAAGTTTGGTTATTTACTGAGGGAAAATAATATTTTAAGGTAAATAGAGGTGTTTAGTTAGTTGTATTCTAAGAACATTTGTTTTACCTCTACTGAATTGAATGGACCTGTGTTGTAATAAAGACAGTCCATTTTTTCTTCTTATTGTGTAGCACTTAGAGGAAGCTTTCTGACAAATCAGTTGGTTTTGTAGTAGTGCTCTCAAACTTTTGTTCCTAAGACCCATTTTACATTCTTAAAATTTATTGAGGTTGGATTGCAAGAAACTTGATTTTTTAGATTATATTGATATTTACCACATTAGAAATTAAAACCAAGAAGTTTAACATAATTCATTTACAAGCAATAATAAACCCATTATGTTCATGTAAATAGCATTTTTTTATAAATAATTTCCCAAACAAAAAATGTTAATGAGAAGAGTGGCATTGTTTTACATTAAATTTCCTTAATGTCTGGCTTAACAGAAGGTGTCTGGAGTTTACTTCTGCTTTTGCATTCAGGGCATCGTGATTCGTTGTTTTGGTTGAAGTATATGAAGGAAATATGGCCTCACATACATATATATTTGGAAGAGGGGTAATTTTAGCTTTTTAAATGATTATGGATATCCTATTTGATATCCATCAAAATTTGACACATGGCAGCTTTCTAAGTTGTGAAATCTGAAAGTATATCAGTTAAACCTTTTTACATTAAAACCCATGGCTATGTTGTATTCATTGATTAGCTCTTTAATCCACGCATGGTTTTGTAACATTAAGCTTGGGTCATTTGGAAAATATTGGTTCACTGAGTTATGCGGATCTTCCAAATGTTGACATGACACATTTCATTATACAGTATAAAAAAATCACTTGTTAATAGCACCACCAATCTCCTTAGAAAAGTAAGATGTTAAGCTCATGACAATGAATGCATGTTTTCTCAACTTGAAAGTTTGAATTTTATCTTTGGAAACTGTTACTTTAAAGATAGGCTTACTGAATGCCACAGGAGGACAGGGCTCTGGGTTGACTGAGAGGGTGTGCCTTACCTTGCCTGCATCACTGGTGCTCCAGACTAGCCAGTGGTGGCTGGGATGCTGATTCCCGAGTCTGCTCCAGAGCTCAGTAAGGGGGGCAGGTTGCACAGCAGGCCAGTGGCTAACTGTGAGCCTCCACGTACCTCAAGGACCCTCAGGAGGAATGGCCACAATGGGACGCCTGCTGGGAGCACATGCCCTATTGTGAGCAGGAAGGCCAAGTGTCTGGTGCACTCAGAAGCTAGGTGGACTCCAGGTGTCCTGGTCTGCTTAGGCTGTCCTAACACAATTGTTGCAGCCAGCTGGGGCAGCACATGTTAATGGGACTGCCCTCTGCACGTTGCCACCTGTGCACATTCTCCCGGAAGGCTGACAGCAACAGAGCCTTGCTCACACATGTGTACCAACAAGCCTGTGCACACCTCTGCCAGGTGCTCCTGGTCAAGCAGGACAGCTCCATCATCCACATCTCTTATTGAGAACCACGATGAATGCTTGAGATGCCAGTAGACCTGGCTATCCTATTCTCAGAGGAGAGGCAGGCCTGGTTCCTGAAATGTGAGGCCTAGCGCAGAGAGACAAAGGAGGAGCCAGAGCTCTGTGACAGCTTTGACGTGGAGCAGTACAAAGGGTTTTGGATTGAAAAGTGACCATGCCAGGAGGCTGTCCTGGCAGGGTTTGCTGGGGCAGGGAGCACATGTCTTTAAATGATATGTTCATACACATACACACAAAAAGATAGCCTTTGTTCATTTTCAAGAAAATGT
Source organism: Mustela erminea (assembly GCF_009829155.1). Lineage (NCBI taxonomy): Eukaryota > Metazoa > Chordata > Mammalia > Carnivora > Mustelidae > Mustela > Mustela erminea. Next base: position 112,328,115 of record NC_045618.1, read on the forward strand.
CTACCAAATGCCCAAGTCTGGAGAACCGGAGTTCTTTCAAGTAAAAACAGTATCCCATGGAAAGTGGCTCTTTCAGATTGTAGCTTGAACAAACCTACAGGTGGTTTCCGACAGGACAATTCTTGTTTTTTCGTATACACAGAAATGCTTTATGCATACTTCCATTTCAGTACATAGACTGTTAAAAAGTTGCATTCTCAAAAGGATGAGAATTTAAAAAATAAAAAATTTTAAGTTAAACTAGCCCCCTTTACTGCCTCCCTCCCCCAACATTGTGTGTCTTTGAAGCATACAATGACTAATAATATAATTTGATGCCAGTGCCTTGATTCATTCTAAGGCACTGTGCATGCAAATGTTAACTGTAAAAGGGCAAATATCACCTCAGTGTTATTATGAAAATAGTTTTGGCCTTGTGGATCCCTGAAGGGATTTTTGGGTATTCCAGTAAACTTACACATCATATTTTATATGCAATAGGCCAGTTTGTGGCTATATCTTTTAGTTATTGGGGAGGGTTATTATTTACTGATAATTTTTTTAAGACTGGATTTTCCTGTTCAACTTCTTGTTTTGAGATAAATTTCATAGCTTTAAGCTATTGTGTATTTTTTTAAAATTTTATTTATTTATTTTTATTTGTTTGACAGGCAGAGATCATAAGGCAGAGCCTTAACTCACTGAGCCACCCAGGTGCCCCTCAATCAATCAATCTTTTAGAGACACAAGCATTTCCAAACTAAAGAAAATGAGAACTAAGAGAGACTCATTACCCAGAATTAGATCCTGGGCTAGAGGAAATGTTTCTTCTTTTGCTATATTATTTGATCAATTAGTGAAACTTAAATTCATAGACTAAATATTTAGTAAGTATAGATATAGTAAATGAATATGGTTTATAAAGAATGTCCTTAATTACTTCAGGAAACTACCCTAAAATTTCATAAAATACACATTGCGTTTTTCAGAAGATCATGTCTGCAACTTCCAAAGAGTTCAGGAAAAAATATGTATACAATAAAAAGAAAATTATTTAAAACACTGTAAAATATTAACATTTGGGGAATAAGATGAAAGATAGTATACCATTTATTTTTGCAAGTCTGAAATTATTTTAAAAATACGAAACTTTAAAAAACTTTAAAGGTTGCTAAGGTAATAATTTTGAGATTGGAAAACAGATGCCAAGGAACTGACCCAGGATCAGCTAAAGGGTAGAAAAGATTCTGTGACTCTAAGGTCCAAAATTATATAGTACAGCAGGGTAGGGACAGGAAACGTGTCTGTCTATATTTTCCTTGAGTCTTACTCAATCCCAGTTCCAGCCAGTGCCTCCCACACCAGGCATACTCAACAAACGTGTTAAATGGATGAAAATATAAGTAACAACCAACAATGATAATCTGTATGAGAAAATGAACTGAGCTGTTTAGAAATAACTCCTAAAGATAAAAATTAAGTTTCCACACATATTTTAGCAGCAGAATCTTTTTCTCTACTAAAAACAGAACCTCAATGCAGGAAAACAAAGTGAAGTCACTCTAGTTTTAATGTGAATCTGATGAAGTTTTGGAACGCCTCAACTTCTGTTCACCCAGCATCAAGACTCCAACACCAACTTTTTAAGGTTCAAGAGCTCTGAGAAGGTAATCTAAAGATCAAAGAGCCTTATTTTGAAGCTGCAATATCAGCCTCCACTGATACAAACTTTTCCTTCCTTTTTTAAAACTGATCCAAAGAATCACTCAACTCCAAGACAAAATTATTTCCTTTTCACTGTTCTAAGTCTTAGGAACTGTTAAATAATCAATATTCAAAATTGGTTCTTAAGAACCTTCAACTACCTGGATTCCATTAAAACACAATAGCAGGGCACCTGGGTGGCTCAGTGGGTTAAAGCCTCTGCCTTCGGCTCAGGTCATGATCTCTGGGGTCCTGGGATTGAGCCCCATGTCGGGCTCTCTGCTCAGCAGGGGGCCTGCTTCCCCTTCCCCTCTGCCTGCCTCTCTGCCTACTTGTGATCTCTCTATCAAATAAATAAACAAAATCTTACAAAAAAAAATGATTGATTGATTGATTGGAGAGAAAGTGTACCAGAAAGGTGAAGGCCAAAGGGAGGAGCGGATTTCCTGGTGAGCAGGGAGCCTGATGCAGGGCTTAATCCCAGGACTCAAGGATCATGACCTGAGCTGCAGGCAGATCTTAACCGACTGAGTCACCCAGGTACCCCTCTGTCTTCCTTTTATAATACTGAGTTTTTTGAAGAGTGTAGCCCAGTTATTTTGTAGAATGTCCCTCAATTTGTCTAATATTTTATCTTCATAGAATCAGGTTATGCATTTTTTGCAGGACTAATGCAGTAGTGATGGTGTGTCCTTACATGATGTTGATTTGTCCCATTACTAGTGATGTTAGCTTTAATCACTTGCCAGTTTTCTTCATTGTAACAGTTCACTATTTTTTTTCCTTTGCTATTAATAAGTATATTGTGAGGAAATACTTGAGACTGTGTAAATACTTTATTTCTCATCAGATTTTCCTTAACTACTTTGGCATCTCTTTGAGGAGTTTTGACTGAATCAGTATTATTAATATGGTGGTTGTCAGATGGTGATTTCTCCTTTAATTAGTTGACATTCTAACATGTACATATGCATAGGTTCTTATTTTACTTAGTGCTATCAAATTACTGTCATTTATTTTGATTCTCAGATTGTTGTAAATCTGGTCCCTTTAGGCCAGCTCCTGTGTTCTTAAGACATATTTCCATGATTCTTTGAGCATTTCCTTAGTTTCTGGCTCAAGATATTTTGGGTCTGTCTTGTGCTACTCTCTCAGCCACTGAAGTGAAATCATTTTTTTCTAAGAAGTCTCAGTCCTCTTAGTGGAGAAGAGTATTTAGATAAAAGGTCTTGGTGGTAATTATTGTGCTCATTGTCACCGGGGTGTCATTGCTTCCAGGCCCTCTAGACAGAGTTAGGCAAATATACATTCTGATACATTCATATCGATTTATATTTCTATGTATGTATATCTATAACTGAGCTCAAGTTGATAACTCCATTTTCAATCTAGTACCACAGGAATCATTCCAGACTTAATTTTTCAAGTATTTGTAATTCCCTTTGCTGACAGTGAGACACCTGGCTCTGATTATTTACAATTCATTTGCTTATTCAGTTAATCTTAGAATGCATAAAAGATAGCCTCAAAATTGATAACCCATTCCAGTGGTAAAAACAGAATAATGTTAGTTTTGTTTTCAGCTTGAGTATAAACAAAATACCATACTCAGAAGTTACTACAGGGGATGGCTGGATGGGTTAAGCATCTGCCTTTGGCTCAGATCATACTCAGGGTCCTGGGATTGAGCCCCACATCAGACTTCTTGCTCAGCAGAGAGCTTGCTTCTCTTTTTGCCTGCTGCTGCTCCCCCTGCTTGTTTTCTCTCTCTCAATCTCTCTCTCTCTCTCTCTGACAAATAAATAAAATAAAATCTTAAATAAAAAGTTCAATTAGTTCTCCCCAGTGGCCCTATTTTTCTTTTAGTGGTAATGTGTTAATTATTTGAAATGCTTTTAGGTCTGGTTCCTTCTGTTTATATACCACTTACATACCACTTTAAGTGCTAGCCTCCTTCCATACTTGGTGATTTTATGTATTTTGGGGGTCTATGAAACACTTATATGATTGAGAACTATAGGAGTTCATTAACAGGAGTCCGAACTATATGAAAAGTTATTCTCAAATGTCATTCCCCCATCTCTTCCACTCAAAAATATACCCTCAAAAATGACCTCCTAAAAGACATGCATGAGACAGGCGTACACTAATCTCTTGAACCTGTGAATGTTATCTTATATGAAAATGGGATCTTTGTAGATGTCATTAAATTGAGGGAAGGCTTTTGAGATGGAGACATTACCCTGGGTAGGTCCTACATACAGTCACATACATTCTTGTAAGAGGGAAGCAAAGAGAGATTTGACACAGAAGAGGGAAAGCCAGTATGATCATAGAGGTAGAGATTATAGTGATGTAGGTACAAGCCAAGGAATGTTGGCAGGCACCAGAGGTTGCAAGAGACAAGGAACAGATTCTTTCCTAGAGACTCCTAAAGGATTGAGGCCCTATTGACACCTTAATTTCAGCTCAGTGAAACTGATTTTGGATTTCTGGCCTTCAGAACTGTTAAGAGTAAATTTGTTTTAAGCTTCCAGTTTTGTGATAGTTTGTTAAAGCAGTCACAGATACTGATATACACTCCTTGCCAGTAACCAATCTTACAATTTTCTTGTTTAAATCTTTATTTTATTTTATTCTGATCCATGGATATTTTCTTAATTCCCCTTCACACTGAAAAGTTTACATACAATAAATATTCTTTGCCCTTTACTTTTCTCTCTGAATGTATCCTGGAAGTCACTGATCTTCCTCATCTTTGTATAGTTGCATAGAACTTGATTATATGGATGTTAATAGGTTATTCAACCAAGCTCCAATTTAGGATTTTTTTTGCATATAATGTTTTTCCATTAATTTGCAATTAAAAGCAATACTGCAATGAATAACTTTTTGCATCTATGTTTGCATACTTTTGGAGATTTTTTAGGGTAAATTTCTAGAAGTGAAAGTTGCTAAGTCAGAAGGTAAATACCCTATAAGTTTTATTAGCTGTTGTAAATTTTTCTCCATTAGCCTTGTACCAATTTACCTTATCACCAGCAATTTATGAGAGTACCTGTTTTCCTGTGGTTTTGGCAGCAGAATATTATATTTAAAATTTGAGGGGATAGGTAAAAAGTGGCATGTCATCGTAATGAGTGAGGTTAAAAATTTTCTGTATGTTTAAAGGCAGTAATGTATTATTGTGAATTATCTATTGCCAGTTTCTCTATCCAGTTTTTAAGAATTCTTTCTATACTAGGGATATTAGATTTTTATCTATAATGTATGTTGTATATATTTTCTGTCAGTTTTTCACCTGTCTTTTGATTTTGCTTATAGCATCTTTTAAAAAATATATCTAATTTTTTTAGAGAACTTTTAAGTTTACAGGAAAATTTATTAGAAAGTACAGAGTTCTCATACCCACCACTCCCCAGTTCCCTCCATATTATTTACATCTTATATTAGAGTGACACATTTATTATAATTTATGTACCAATATTATTGCATTATTACTAAATAAAGTCCGTAGTTTACATTAGAGCTCATTCTTTGTGTTGTATATTTTATGAAATTTGACAAATATGTGATATTTGTCAACTTTTATTGTGTCATACAAAATAGCTTTTCTATATTAAGCATCTTCTCTGACCACAATGGTATGAAACTAGAAATCCATTACAAAAAGAAAACTGGAAAATTCATGTATGTGAAGATGACATAACATACTACTGAACAACCAGTCAAATAAAAAATTAACTTGAAACAAATATAAATGGAAATATAACATGCCAAAACATAAGAGGTACAGTAAAAATAATTCTAAGAGGAAAGTTTATAGCAAGAAACACCTTCATTAAGAAAAAAGAGCTCAAATAAATGACCTGACTCTATGCCTCAAAGAACTGGGTGGGGGGGGGGGGGAACTAAACTCAAAGTTAGTAGGGAAAAGGAAATTCTAAAGATCAGAGTGGAAGTAATTGAAATAGAGACTAAAAAGACAATAGAAAAATCAGTGAAACTAAGAACTGTTTTCTTTGAAAAGATAAAATAGACATACCCTTAGCTAACTCAGCAAGAAAAAAAGAGAGGATTCAAAATCAGAAATGAAAGAGGAGATATTATAACTGAGACCATGGAAATGCAAAAGATCGTAAGATTGTTATGAACAATTATATGCCAACAAATTGGACAACTTAGAGAAGTGGATAAATTCCTAGAAATAGACAACTTAACCAAGACTGAATCATGAAAATTGAAAATCTGAACAGACCAGTTACTAGTAAGGAGATTTAATCAGTAATCAAAAACCTCTCAATAAATAAAACTCTTGTCCTAGATGAATTTTCGGGTGAATTCTGCCAAATGTTTAAGAAAGAGTTAATACCAATTTTTCTCAAACTCTTATTAAAAACCATAAGAGAAGGAAATACTCCTAAACTCATATTGCAAGGCCAGCATTACCCTGATACCGAAGCCAGTCAGTGACACTACAAAGTAAAGAAAAATTAAACTAGTATTCCTGATGAACATGGATGTAAAAGTCTTTAACAAAATAGCAAATGAAATTCAGGATATATTATAAGGATCATAAACCATGATCAAGTGGATTTACCCCTGGGATGTGAAGATGATTCAGCATATACAAATCAATAAATTTGATACATCAAATTAATAGAATGAAAGATAAAGATCATATCATCTCAATAGATGCATGAAAAGTATTTGAGGAAACACAACATCCTTTTTATCAGATAAAAACTGTCAACAAATTGTAGAAGAAGGAACTTACCTCAACCATAGAATGGGAGAAAATATTTCTAAGTCATATATTTGATAAAGGGTTTAATTTCCAAAATATATGAAGAACTTAAACTACTCAATAGCAAAAATTTTTTAATCCAGTTATAAAATAGTCAAAGGAACCTAATAGACATTTTTCCATAGAAGACATTCAAATGGCTTAGTTACATGAAAAGATGCTTGACATTACTAATCACTAGGGAAATACAAATCAAAACCACAATGAGATATAACCTTCACCTGTTAGAATGGCTGTCACCAAAAAGACAAGAGATAGTAAGTGTTGGCAAGGTTGTGGAGAAAAGGGAACTGTTGTGAACTGTTGGTGGGAATGTAAGTTAGTACACCCACCATGGAAAACAGTATGGAGGTTCCTCAAAAAGTTAAAAATAGGACTACCATATGATCCAGCAGTCCTGCTTCTGGGTATATATACAGGAAAGTGAAAATTAGATCTTGAAGAGATACTTGCACTCCTATGTTCTTTGCAGCATTATTCACAATAGCCAAGACATCTGTTAGTGGATGAATGGAGAGAGGGGATGTGGTACATAATATATATGCAATGGAGTGTTCAGCTGTGAGAAAGAAGGATTTCCTCTCATTTGTGACAAGATGGGTGGATGTTGAGGGCATTATATGCTAAGTGAAATGAGTCAGGGAAAGACAACTGTATTTCATACAGTATAGGTACTTGAATTGCATATGTGGAATCTGATGAAGCTGAACTCTAGACACTATAGAATGGTGATTAGTGGGGGTTAGGGAGTGGCAAAAGTGAGATGTTGGTTGAAGGATATACACTTGCAGTTATAAGATGAGGAAGTTCTGGGAAAGTTAAGTTTTATTGATCTAACTTTAGGTTCACTGACTCTTATGTCATTTCCAATATGTTCTCTTTATTGTAGATACTCTTTTATTGTTCTAGAATTTTTATTTGGTTATTTTTCTGTGGTTTCTGTTTCTTTATGAGCATATTTTCCTTTATTCATTGAGCATAATTACAATAGCTCTTTTAAGATCTTTGTTTATTTATAACAACATCTGATTTTATAAGGTTGATGTTTATGTATGTTTTTGTTTGTTTGTTGTTGTTTGGTCTTATTTTCTTGACCTTTGTATGCCAAATAAATTTGGATTATGGTCTTTTATGTTATGAATGCTATGGAATTCCATTATATTCATCTATAAAAGGGCTGATGCCTTTGTGTTAGCCAGCAATTAATTTGGTTATACTCATACTACAAACTCTGTATCTTAGGAGGCAGTTGAGTTGTCAGTGTGGGTTTCTTTTTTTTCCGCCCAGTCATTAACTGTTTTGTGTCCTGGATATATACAGTTCATTGGTCAGTTGGTCTGCCAAAGATTTGTGCAGAGTTACATGTAGGATGTATGACTTACCTCTCTGGCTCTCTTCTTTCTGTGATTTCTCCCCACTTTCCAGTGTTGGCAGTTGCTTTGAAAACTTCCTCTGGTATTCCGGAAGAGATAAAAATGGTAATTAAAAACTGTGGGTATCTGTGGGAATTAGGAAACTGACTGCTGCCATTCTTTTGTTCCAAGAATATACTGCCCTCCAGAGTCTGCCTGCTTCTGTTCAATGTTCCTGTGCCTTCAGACAGTTATTGTTGTTTGTACTTTTTCAAGTTTTATAATTGTTACCTGCAGGAGGATTTGGTCTGGACAAACATATTCTATTATATAGGACATGGAATTTCCCTCTTCCACTTGTTTTTAATCAAGAGTCTCATTGATTTTTATGTATTTATAGTTATTTATGGCTTTTGATTTGATGCTCAAATTTGACCAGTTGGAGCCCTTTCAAGTTTACTTGTGTGTGTGTGTGTGTGTGTGTGTGTGTGTGTGTATGTGTGTGTTCTGTGTGTCTTTTTGCTGGGCCTTTATTGGGCTTTGAACTCTTTACATCAGGCATAAAATGATGTCCCAGGCTCTTTATTTATTCTGCTTTGCATATGAGAACAAGATTTAGATACCATGACCTGGGTGCTAGGTTCATTTTTCAGGGGGCATCATTGCTTCTAAGATTTCTTATTGGACAAAACTAAGAAATATATAGATCAAAAAAAAAAAAGATCCGTGTATCAATTCAAATTTAACAAAGAGTCTATTTTGTCTTAATTTTTTTCATTTTATGAATATTTTGTTTTCCCCACCATACTAATATCTTCGTTCCTAGTAACAGATTTATCTATTTGATTTATTCTATACCATACAAAAAAGTTGTTCACAAATAACACTAGAATTACTATTATAAAAAATCATAAAACTGAACTTCAAGCTTTCTTTAGTAGTTCTTTTTCTGTTTAGAATATATTCTACCAAGATATGCTATTGCCAGAGTGCTGTCTTTGAGAGTCATTTTAAATCATTTTTGTGTGTAGTTATTTTACTAACACAGTATAAGTTTAAGATGATTTGTTTTGGGGTTTTTGTTTCTCCTTTTGATTTAATTTTATTCTTGAATATGTAAAACATTCATTTAATGCAAAAATCAAAACTATTTAATTATATGTCCTTAGATAATTATTGTTTTTACCTATATCTCCTGCCTCCTAGCCCCTTTCCCTTCCTTGCCTTTTACAAGTAACTATTTTTATTAATTTTGGTATTTTCAGTATTTTGGTTTTTAAAAAAATAAGACTATATTTACTTTTTTTCCTTAAAAGCTGGCATACCTCATATTTGTTCTGTACTCTGCTTTTATTCACACAACAATATATCCTAGAAAGCAATATATACATAGAGATCCTCTTCATACCTTTTTACAGATAGGAAGGCAAATATGAGCCACATGTGGCTACTAGAAAACTTAAATTGCACATTAAAAAATTAAAATATAGTTTTAATTAATTATGATTAACTTAACTATTTATCCAGATGTTACCACATAAATTTAAAATACTATCATTTCAGACTCAAAATGAGTATTATCATTGGTGTGTAATCAATATAAAAATTATAAATGAGGTATTTTGTTTTCTTCTTTGTACCAAGTCTTCAAAATCTTGGGTGCATTGCATACTTACAGCACCTCTTGAGTTTGGACTGGCCACAATTCAAGTGTACAGTAGTGGTTAGTAGCTACATATTTTCTCACAGTTTGTTTTTTGCCATTACTTATAGTTTTGTGGGGGGGGGTGGCCATTCATATTTTAAAAAATAGGTTTTGTTGAATATATCAGTTAAAAATTTTTTCTTCTGCTTTTAGATTTTGAATCACTGCTAGATTGACTTCTCATTCCTGGGTTATACTTGAAATCATTTATGTTTTCTTACAGGACTTTCATGGTTTTAATCTTTATATTTTGGTCTCTAATCCATTTGGAAACTGATCTTTTTTTCTGTATTATACAATTTTGTTTTTTTCCATTTCATTCAAAAGTTGTTTAAGATAACAGTTTTTTAACCTGCAGGAGTAAGGGCTTTTTGTTATTTTTCATTTGTAGTCTTACTGCACTGTGATCAAAAAACACAAGTTGTGGTATTTTTAGTATTGTGAACTTAAATTTTCTGTATGACCTTACATATGATCAGTTTTTGTGAATAGTCCACGTCCCCATGAAAAGAGATTGTTTTCTCTATCAAAATACAAAATTCAAGGTAGTAAGTTCAATATGTTACAATAATTTACCTTACTGATTATTTGGCTTTGGTCTTCTATAGTTTCAGCTACTATTACTCTGTTTCTATTAATTTTTTCCTACAGCTATTCTAGATTTTTGTTTTCTAAAACTTGTAATAGGGTTATTTGGTACAAAAGTATACATAATTGATTTATCTTCCTCATTGTTAATTTGTCCTATAGCATAGAAAAAGCCCTACTTTGTCTTGCTAGGTGTTTTTTGGGCCTGAATTCTGCCTTGTCAGTTATTAAGATCATAACCTCTGTTTTCTTTTTTATGTATTTGCCCATTATTCCTTTCTTTGCTCATATCTTTTTCCTTTTAATGTTTCTTAATGACTTTGTTTTTAGGTATTCATTGTATAATATACTATTGGGTTTTTACTTCATGAGCCAATCTAAAAATTTTTTTTCTTTTGATAGAGGAGTTAAACTCTTTGTATTTATTTTTGACACCGATATGCTAGATTTTTAGCTCTGGCAATTATTTATTATATTTACTGTGTGTTCTGTTTACTGTGTGGCTTTCATTGTGTTATGTTTTCATTGCTCTTTTTAAGAGTTTGCTTTGAAAATTTTTTTTTTGATATTTAATATATTTATTTGAATAAAGTATGGGGTTTTATTAGTAAAGTATATTAACATTTTTTTCATTAATTGTGACAAGTGTTCCATAGTAATGCAAAATATTAAACATAGGGGAATGTGCCACGTACAAAAACTCTTTGTATGTTGCAACTGGTCTGTAATATAGAACTATACTAAAATTTAAGACATTTTTTTTAAAAAAGATTTTATTTATTTATTTGACAGACAGAGATCACAAGTAGGCAGAGAGGCAGGCAGAGAGAGAGAGGGAAGCAGTCTCCCTGCTGAGCAGAGAGCCCGATGTGGGACTCGATCCCAGGACCCTGAGATCATGACCTGAGCCGAAGGCAGCGGCTTAACCCACTGAGCCACCCAGGCACCCGACAATTTTTTTTTTTTTTTTTAATGTAGTAGGACTGAAGGTGTCTAGTACTGGTTTTGGAAAGTAAATTTTATGTGAGTTTATTACTGAACTTGGTTCAGTTTCCAGTAAATTAGGGAGCTGTAATCACTCTGTTTGATGGTAAAGAGAGGAAAACATCTCTGTTTTGTAATAATGAAGAAAAATCAGTTTTTATACTGGAAAGAAATTTTTTAAGCAAGAGATTAAAGAAAACAGTTTCTTCCAGAACTGGTTACTCAAATACTGTCTTGTCGAGATGAATTATTTAGAATGTTGTTGGGGAAGAGGGCGTGTTTAGTAGTAAGGCATAAAGGTGAATTGGATATAAGCTGAAGAATTTTGATGGCTCCTAGAAGGTGTAGTTTTAGGCTTTTACTCCCAGAATTTTAGAACTGCAAGAGACTTCAACAATTTTTTTCAGTTCTTTCATTTGTAGAAGAATGACTAGAAGTCTAAGCAAGTGATATGTTACATCCAAAATCATGTAATAAATTGATGTTCAGAGCTGGGGCTAGATTCAAAACTCTTCTTCATCTCTATTTTAAGAATCTTTGCTCAGTGCCAGAATGTGTTCTTGAAAGTCACAATAAGCTTGAAAGTCATGGCATCCTGAGCTCCTCATATCCTACTTAATGTGCAGCTAAGGCAATGTTACATATTTATACTAGCATTTAAAAAAAAGGCATAAGTGATTTTTTATTCAGCATTACAGAGATAATGTTAGGTCATAAGCCTCTGTCTGCCTTGTTGATTTTTTTTTCTCTGTATCTTATCCAGTAAGGGAAGGGCCAGGTAGAAGATTGTGGCGAATAGGCCAGTCACTATGAACTGTAGCCTGGGAGCTAGAACTGGAGGTGGTGCTGGAAACCATAAAAATGCCAGATGATATGGGGGCTGGGATGCTGTTGGGATGATGACTCCTGCCATGATTAAGTGGACCAGTAGAAAACGGAACAGAGTAAAGGAGAGTGTGGAGCCACCATCAAACTCATGCTAATCATGAGGACCAGTTCTGTTTTCATTCCACAGAGCCCTCTACTACTTTGCCAGCTAAGATTTAGGGTAACGATAGATAATGAAATAAAATTCATCTGATATCTGCAAAACATTTTTATTTGCAAAGTACTGTCACAAATATTACTCTTTTTGCTCCTTGCAATATCCTTGTGAGATGGGTAAAAGATATATTGATGAGCAGAAAATGTTAAATGCTAATGAGTGTCAAGATGGCAGTGTGTTAGAAACCACTAAAGGATATAAAAATGAATACACATAGTCTTGGCTCATGTGATGTGTACAATCTTGTGAGATGGGGTGGGGAAAACAGCCAAAGATGTAGTGTAAGGCAAGTTGAAAAATATTTAGAAATTCAAACTGCCATGGGAATTTAAAAGGAATGGTGGTATTATAACTGATGGAAATTTTTGTATTTTGCCTTCTGATTTCAGACTAGTTGATAATAACTATAAAAGTATCTCATATATATATATATATATATATATATATATATATATATATAGTATGTTACTGTGCTGTTAAATAAGGCGTAACATTTCATAAGTCTATTTTGGGACTATAGTCAATGACCACACAGTAGTGGTCCAACTCTCTAAATAATAATACTAGACAAACAGGACACCCTCTCACATGTGGACAGATCTGCATGGAAAAGTACTCAAGGTTTAGGTGTGGACTTTTGTCCTTTATTTTCCTTTCTAGTGTATTAAGCAATGACATGCACTTTAACTTGCCCAAAACAATGCTTGCATTCTAGTGGCAACATACTACTTCTGATACATAGTAAAGTGAGTACCCGAACTACCAAGCAAGGCAGGAGGTGTAAGTAAATTTTTGTTAGGAAGGGAAGTTGTCAACTTAAATAGCAGCAAATGAAGAGTGAGTAAGGAAACTTCTGTTGTCATAGACATATAAGACCTCCATCATATACAGGATACAGGAGGCATTTCACTTTGTGATATCCAGCCCAGAAATGTCAAATGCTTTTCCATTTAATCTCATAATTCTGGATTTCTACCAAAAAGGAATACATTAAGATCATGGACAGTTGCTTACTGAAGGGAAACCCTTAAAAAAAGTAAGGGAGGGAAAATAGAAATTAAGTTACGTAGAATAGTCTTTAAATGATAATTAACTACATTTTCATATCTTCACAGTAATACAAAACCCAATTACTTGCAGAACTGGTTCAGCTTACTTAAATGTCAGATATGTTTTTAGTCCTCTACGTAAGTGTTTAGAAGTTACTAGTGTTTATACAAAATGAAGCTATTAATACTTTTCTACAGCACTAACTACACACCAGGAAGGCCAAGGCAAACACAAATCAAGGAATGGGGTTTTCCCAAAGCTACAGTGTGAAAAGACTATAAACATGTGATTCCATACACATGAATGGGTTTCTTTGCTGTAGGAAATTCAAATGGAATAAGAAATGGAGATGTGTAAAAAGGTTTCTTGAGGGGGAGAAGGATGACATCCTCATGCACTTAGTTTTCTGCTCCTTCTGTGGCATCATATTCTTCTCCTGCACTGTCTGATGTCCATAATGTTAGGTTGTCTCTGAACAACTGCAGGATGAGGGTGCTGCTGTCTTTGGATGAGGCTTCATTCACTATATCAGGTTCTGAAGTGGCCTCATCAAAAGCCATTTTAGCTAGTGTGTAGGCAAGCTTGGATTACTAAGGATCTTACAGTGAAACACAGGAAAGTTAAGAGCCAGCCTCAGGCAGATTGGGTGTGTGGGTTTCATCTCTTGCTTACATCAAAAGCCTCTTGCTAAGCAACTTGGGAATTACCTACCATTTGTTTTTGATCTTCACCACCTGGAGCTTCAGCAACATACCATAGGTAATCTTTCCTCATTTTTAGGTAGAAAACCTTACTCTCTAGATTAATTGCATTGGCTGTTAAATATGCATCCAACAAATAGCTTTTTGCTATTTTTGATTACTGGATCCTGTTTATTCTTTGCGCTTAGCTGCTATTTGCCTATTTCATTTTCATGGTTATTATTCTTTTCTGCTACATGTTATGGATTTATCATATGCTTTAGAATAACTTACTAATGTATGAGTGATGGTAATTGAATATATCTAATTTTTTGAAAATGTCAGCATTCACTGCTGTCACAAAATTAATCTAATTGATAGAAAGTGCTTCCACCCAAGATGGACCAACAGAGATTAGTATACTTCCACTTTTATCCATCTGGGTAAAAGATATGAAACAACAGTTTCTAAGACATTTGCCATCAGGCGGCAAAAGACTTTGATCCCTGAGTGATAGAAAATAAATTAAGTGAGACTTAAGAATGTGCTAACCTGGAGAGAGTTTCTAGGCATGGAGCAGGTCAACAGAACCCAAGAGGAACCAAGAGATCTTCCTGAGTTGAAGGGAAGGAGCTGGGAGGCTATGGGGAGTTAAGGTAGCTAGAGTTCACAGGGCAGAATATCAGGGAAGAGAGAGCTGCAAGAGAATTTTCAAGAATTTAGTTGAGTACTAATCAGTGAGGTTCCTTTCAAGAATTCAGTTGAGTACTCATCAGTGCATGCCTGTGAAGGAACTACTTGAGGCTAGGAAGAACCACTCAAAAAGGAATTGAAGGAACAATACAATACTCATAGCTCACATACAATACCAGGAATAGAGCCCTGAATCCATCAGAGTAGAAAATCTTATTCACTGAGTGTCAGATAGAGCATCTCCAACATTCTGGTTGTCATTTTTAGATGTTCGAGGTTGAGTCTTTTTACCTGTCTTTACTGAAAATGTAGCCAACCTTTTTTTCTAGCTTCTAGAACATATGGGATTTATAACAACCTTTAATGTCCTGGTTTCCTAATCTTATCAACTGTGTCGTATCTAGGCTGATTTTGATTGATATTTTTACTCATGGCTGTATTTTCCTTTTCGTACCTTTTTTTTTTTTTTTTTTTTAAATTTTTTTAAACCTGCTTGGAAATCAGTTGATGCTTGTCAGGCATGTAAAAGAAGACATTGTAAATTTTACATTGTTGGGTGCAGATATTTCTGTATTCCTCTGTGTGTTCTTGAAACTTTTTCTGGAATGTATTGAGTTTACTTGTAAAGTGGTCCTTTCAGGTATTACTTTTAATCTTTGTTAAATGGGACCATTTAATCCAATTGCCCCACTGCTGAGGCAGAATCTTTGTGAGTGCTTTACTGGATGCCCTGTGAATAATGAG
The DNA here is from genome assembly GCF_009829155.1 of Mustela erminea. Classification (NCBI taxonomy): domain Eukaryota; kingdom Metazoa; phylum Chordata; class Mammalia; order Carnivora; family Mustelidae; genus Mustela; species Mustela erminea. The sequence continues at coordinate 112,343,446 of NC_045618.1, forward strand.
GTTTTTCCATTTGGCTAGTCATCTGGTTACAGATGTTAAATTGAAGACCTGTTTGTTTTTAAGTTCTTTTGGGATCATTAGATAGTAGTCTTTATTCTAGGACTGTTTTTTAGCCATGCTGTGGTCTCTACTAACGGCCTGGAGTATACGAGTCTTTATTTACTCTGGTTGGATAGAACCTCCAATGTCTCCAACCCCTTTTGAACCTTGCATTGTTTTTGTTTGTTTGTTTGTTTTAGCTCCTCAGCAGTTGTTTTTTGCCTGGCCTTGTGGAATTTCACTCTAAGTGTATGTAGATCAGTATTAAGTTAGACTCAAGTGGACCCCTACCTAGATGTCTAGAGCTTTTTTCTGCATAACCCCTCCTTTCTGGTACATTATTCCGGTAATTCCTGTTACCTGTATCTTACTGAATTTATATCTTTGTCTCTTCAAGTTAAGTAGATTGCTGTGCTGTGCTTTTAATCTCTCTGCCTGCAGGGGTGTTTAGGACATACATGTCTTTTGGCAGAAAGTCAAGATGTTTGCAGGGCTTATCTAGCTTATTTCCTTCTCTCAGGGAATGCAGATCTACACTTATTATTGTCCAATGTCCATAAACTGTTACGTCATATATTTTGTCTAGTTTTGTAGTTGTTTACTGTCTGGGGATAAATCTGGTTACCAGTTACTCCATAATCATAATAGCTAGAAGCATAAATCCTAAACTGGGTTATTGTGGAAATTTGATAAAAGACTTTTGGGTGAAGTTACAGGAAGGAGCGTTGGCTGATTTTTATAGTTGATAGCCATTTAGGAATTGTTTATGGACCCCTGCAGTAGTTGACTTAACAGTGGTTTGTCTTTTTCAACCAGATCTGGCAGATGAGATAATGTAAATAAAAAAGCACTAACTATACAAATGTGCTTATTATTTTTAGCTTAGAGTAATTTATTGAATGTTCTTATTAATAAGTGTTCTGCCTCCGAGTAGATTTTTTTTAAATTGAAAGTAAAAATAGTTTTTTTTTTATGCTGGAGAAGTTGGAGCTTTATGCTGGAGAAGTTGGAGTTGGTGATGATGCCTTCAGTGTTATTTCTAATTACCAAAAATTGGTTTCAGTACACTCTGATGTTATTGGATAAAGAATGCTTCTCACATGTAGTAAAAATGTCAGTCCAAGACTACAGTAATGTAGTTGGCAGAAAGACATTTCTGAAGATTGTATTGTGTCACTATATTATTCTTGGGTTTTTGTACTTAGGGACTTGCACATACATATTCAGTGAACATTTGATGTGTGAATCTTTATTAAGACCATTCACTTGTCAATCATATGATTAACTTTCTATATGTCAAACATGGTAGTAGATATTAGGGAGGCAAAAGAAATAAGAGGTAGGGTCCCTTATTAGAAGATCATATGAGATGGCACATGTATAAGGCAACAACACATTCTAGCAAAGATTAATAATTACATAGTGATTATAATTAATAATATTATCAATAATTAATAATTAATAATATTATTAATATTATATTTATAATATATAAATATATAATATTAATATTTATTAATATTATTAATAAATAATAATTAATAATCACATAGTGATTATGTCAGCTCTCAGGGAGAAATGGAGGGGCTGGATTTTGAGAAAATTGATGGATTTGCATTGATTCACCAAGAGGATAAGGAAGAAAAAGTCCCTGCTCTAAGAAGAAGGAATGGTGTGTTGCAGGGTGACAGCTGAGAATGACAAAATTGTTCTGTGAATAACAAGCAGATTAAATTGGCTTGAATGGAATTCTCTGTAGAAGAGAGTCAGAAATTAGGTTGTAGAGCTGATTGTGGTATGAGGGATGTAGAAGATTTTGAGCATTAGTCTGCGAAGAGAGAAAGCTGATTGCCCCATATGTTAAAAAGTAGACAAAATTAAAGTATTTTGTGTTCACAAAGTAAGTTTTATAGGTGTTGACTTATTTTAAGATAAACTATGAAGCAAATGAAGACAATGAGTGTTGCTGTGTTTGATTACAATAAGGTAGAAACCCATTCTTTATTGGGATTTGAAAAACACTGCTTACAGAAGTGAATAAATATATAAAAGTTTTACATTGGGGTGCCTGGGTGGCTCAGTTGGTTAAGAAACTCCCTTTGGAGGACACCTGGGTCGCTCAGTTTGTTAAGCGGCTGCCCATGATCCCAGTGTCCTGGGATCGAGTCCAACATGGGGCTCCCTGCATGGCGGGGAGCCTGCTTCTCTCTCTGCCTCTGCCTGCCACTCTGCTTGCCTGTGTGCTCTCTCTCTGACAATTAAATAAAAATAAAATCTTTCAAAAAAAAAAATCTGCCTTCTGCTCTGGTTATGATCCCAGGGTCCTGTGAGTGAGCCGGGTGTCTCCGTGGGGAGCCGGCTTCTCTCCCTGCCCCATCCCCCTGCTCACTCTCTCTCAAATAAATAAATAAATAAATAAATAAATAAATAAATAAAATATTTTTAAAAAGTGAAAGTTTTACATGTTATGACATATTGTAAGGGAAAAAAAAGGAATTTTTAACCCACTGAGCCACCCAGGGGCCTCGAAAAAAAAGGAATTTTTTAAATGGTACAATAACTGAAGGTATTCTAACTGAATTCTCTGAGTAAGGCTGAATTTCATTTGTTTGTTTGTTGCTCTAGGTTGCTGCATACTCATGACCCAGGTGGTATTTTCATTCAAGATAAAGTGTGTCCTGTTGCCTTTATTGATTAACTGAACAAATTCAGGTTAGTATATTTTTTGGACAGCATTTCCCTTTTCTAATTATAAATTAATATGTTGAGAAATAGATAATTTTGTGTTAAAATCTATGTATGTACGTGGCAATGAATTAGAAAGACCAAGTCAATCTAAATGCTACTGAATTATGTATTAGTTAACAGACATTTTGGTACTACCTACTATGTATAGTCTGTAGTGCATAAAATAAAAAAAATGTTTTACTCCTTGTTTAGTAGTTTTGTACTTTAAGAGGCTGGTTAAAAACAAGTTGTGGCTGAATATGTTACATTGTAATTTTGGCATTGTTGTGTGACATATTGGGTGTTGAAAATAAACAACTCATCTTAGAATTTTTGGACATTTTTATAGCTGACTTTTAAAGGATAGATTGTTGTCCAGATTTTAGTCATACATTAAAATTATTATTTGTTTTTAGTGTTGTCTGTGTGTTTTGACAAATATATATTCATCCCCATAATCTTTTAAATTCATTCATGTTGTCTCTTTGTAGTCAGCCTCTCTCTCATCTCAACTCCTAGCAACCACTGATCTGTTTTTTGTCCCTATAGTCTACCTATTCTGATATGTCATTTAAATAGAATCATTGAGTATGTAGCTTTAAAAATCTAGCTTCTTTCACTTAGCATAATGCATTTGGATTCATTCATGTTGTTGTACTAGTAATTTGTTTTCTTTCTTTCTTTTTTTCCTTCTTTCTTTTAAAATTCTGAGCTGTGTTCTACCAAATGGGGATATAGTATAGTTGATTTATTCATTCACCACTTTATATACATTTGGGGAGTTTCCAACTTTTGGTGATAATTTTAGTCATACTTTTTCTCTCTTTTTTGTGATAAAATACTAATATATAGCCTAATATTTATAACAATAAGATACATGACATAAAATTTACCACCTTAGCCATTTTTTTAAGAAAGATTTTATTTATTTATTTGCGAAAGAGAGAAAGCACCAGGGAGGGGAAGGTCAGAGGGAGAAGCTCACTACCTGCTGAGTGGGGAGCCCGATAGGGGACTGAATCCTTGGACTCCAGGATCTTAACCTGAGCTGAGGGCAGACGTTTGACCTATTGAGCCACCCTGGAGCCCCTCCCCCACTCATCTTTGCCATTTTTAAGTGTACAGTTCAGTGCTTTAAGTACATTCACATTGCTATGCAGTCGTCAGAGAATTCCTGTAACTCTTTTCATCTTGTAAAATTGAAACAATATTCCTATTAAACAGTAACTCCCCATTCTCTATTCCATCCAGCTCCTGGAAAGCAGTATTATACTTTCTGTCTTTATGAATTTGACTCTAAGTAATTCATATGGGGGGGGGTCATACACAGCATTTGTCTTTTGTTTCTGGCTTATTTCACTTAGCATAATGTCCTTGAGGTTCATCCGTGTTGTAGTATAGCACAGAATTTCCTTTCTTTTTGAGGCTGAATAGTATTCCATTGTATGTACATACTTTACTTTGCTTATCTGCTTATTGGTTGTTGGACATGGGTTTCTTCCACATTTTAGCTATTGTGCATAATGTGGCTATGAACATAAGTGTGTAAATATTTCTTCAACACCCTGTTTTTAGTTCTTTTGGGTATATATATATATGTTCAGAAATGAAATTGGTAGGTCATATAGTAATTCTGTTTTTAATTTTTTGAGGAGCCACCATACTTTTTTCCACAGCAGCTATACCATTTTACTGTCTCATCAGCATTGCACAAGTGTTTCACTGTCTCTACCTCCTTGCCAACAGCTGTTACTTTCTGATTTTTGATAGTAGCCATTTTAATGGGTATGAAATTGTAGGTTTTTGTGTGTGTGTATGTGTGTGTGGTTTTGATTTGCATTTCCCTAACGATTGGTGCCACTGAACATCTTTTTATGGGCTTATTGGCTCTTTGTATATCTTCTTTGGAACAATGTCTCTTCCTTTCTTTTTTTCCAATTTTGAATTGGGTTGTTTGTCTTTTGTTGTTGAGGCTTAGGAGTTCTCTATATATTCTGGATAGTAATTCCTTATCAGATACATGATTTACAAGTATTTTCTCAGTCTTTTAGGTTGCCTTTTTACTTCATAGATGTTGTCTTTTGATGCACAAAAGTTTTAGTTTTCACAAAGTCCAGTTTGTCAATTTTTCCTTTCTTTCTCCCTATGTTTTTAGTGTCATATCCAAGAAATCATTGGTAAATTCAGTAACATGAAACTTTTATCCTATGTTTTCTTCTGAGAGTTTTATTATTTTAGGTCCTACAGTTATTTACTTGATCTATTTTGACTTAATTTATATATATATGTTAGGTAGGGGTCCAGCTTCATTCTTTTGGATGTGGATATTCTGTTTTTCCAGCACCATTTATTGAAAAGACTGTCCTTCCCACCCCCACTCCCCTAGCATTGAATGTTATTGGCACTCTTGTCAAATCATTTGACCATATATATGAGGGTTTATTTCTGGGCTCTCTGTTCCATTGGTCCATGTGTCTGTTTTTGTGGCAAACCACACTGTTTTGTTGTTGTTGTTGTTGTTATTTTTAAAGTTTTTATTCATTTGAGAAAGAGAGAGAAAATACAAGTCAGTGGAGGGACACAGGAGGAGGGAGAAGTGGATTCCCAGCTGAGCAGGGAGCCCAACACAGGGCTGGATCCCAGGATTCTGGGATCATGACCTGAGCTGAAGGGAGATGCTTAATTGACTGAGCCAACACCACACTGTTTTGATTACTGTAGCTGTACAGTAAAATTTGAAATCAGAAAGTGTAAGTCCTCCAGTTTTTCTGTTCTTTTTCAAGATTGTTTTGGCTCTTTGGGATCCCTTGAGATTTCATATGAATTTTAGGGTGAGTTTTTCTATATCAGAAAAAATGTGATTGGGGTTTTGATCAGTGTTGCATTGAATCTGTTGATTTCTTTGGGTAGTATGACATTTTAACAATATTAAGTCTCCTAGTGTTACTAACATGGGAGGTGTTTCCATTTATTTATGTCGTCTTTATTTTCTTTCACCAATATTTTGTAGTTTTCATTGTATAAGTCTTTTGCCTCCTTGGTCAAGTTAATTCATAAGTATTTTATTCTTTTTGATGCTGTTAATGGAATTCTTTTTGTAATTTTCTTTTTAGATTGTTCATTTTGTGTAGAAATGTGGTTTGTTTTTGTATGTTGATTTTGTATCATGCTGTTTTGATGAATTCATTTATTCTAAGAGCTTTTTCGTGGAGTCTTTAGGGTTTTGTTTTTTTTTTAAAGATTTTATTTATTTATTTGGCAGACAGAGATCACAAGTAGGCAGAGAAGCAGGCAGGGCGGGGTGGGGGTGGGGAAGCAGGCTCCCTGCTGAGCAGCGAGCCCCATGCAGGGCTCCATCCCAGTACCCTAGGATCATGACCTGAGCTGAAGGCAGAGTCTTAACCCACTGAGGCACCCAGGTTCCCCTAGGGTTGTTGTTGTTTTTTAACACATAAGATTATATTATCTGCAAATAAATAATTTTACTTTGTCCATTTCAGTTTGGATGCCTTGATACATTTTTTTTTTTTTTAACTTGACGTATTGCTCTGGCTAGAGCTACCAGTACTATCTTGAATAGAAGTGGGGAAAGTGGGCTTCCATTTCCTTGTTGCTAATCTCGGAGGAATAGCTTTTGGTCTTTCAACATTGAGTATGATATTTGCTGTGGGTTTTTCATATATTGTTTATATTATGTTGAGGTAGTTCCATTCTGTTCCTATTTGGTTGTTTTCATCATGAGAGGGTATTGGATTTTATCGAATGCTTTTTTTTTTTTTACACCAATTGAGATGATCGAGTGGGTTTTTCTTTCATTTTGTTGATGTAGCATATTACATTGATCAGTTTTCATATGTTGAACAATCCGTGCATTCCTTTAATAAATCCCACTTAGTGGTGGTGTGTGATCCTTTTAATATGCAGTTATACATTTTAAAAATAAATCATTGTATTAATAGAATTTTTATTAGTAGAATTATTAATAGAATGTTTTATTAACAGAATCTATTAATAGAATGTTATTTGTTATTGTTAAAGAAACCATGATGATTTTACTATTGCTTTTTGGGGCTGGGGTTGCATTTCTTTTAAAAAGCATTAAAGCGTCATCACCAAGGAATTTTTTTAAACAGATTTTGTGGGTAGGGGAAGAGACCTGCATTTATGATTTTTTTTTTGAGTATATAAAGACAAGTAATTCAAAACTGTTAGAAATAGGATATATTGGATCTTGTGGTGTTTCCTGACTATTGAAAAATCATGTTGCTTTCTTGAGTATAGTGTTAGATCAGAAATGTACTGATAGGCTTGTATAGTTAACCCTCATATAGGTAGCTCCAAAACCTACCTGTTTAGAAAAGTCAAATAAGTTATAAGAATTCTCTTATATTAAAAATCATACTTAACTCTCGAAGATGGCAAATGTCAGGCATAAAACGTCAATTTAAACTTTCTTGAATGAATATTTGGATTGAAAGTGATGGAAATTGTCCTTCTGCCTTGGGGAAATTAGTAATATAAAAAATTAGCTATGTAGTGATCTCAAAAAGGCTACTGATTATTTACAAGAATTATCTGGTTCATTGTGTGCTATAGAAATAAAAAGATCTTGAGCAAAGTATTGTGCTCTGAATCAGAATGTTGCTTTAGATTCCAGCTCTCAGCCTGGAGATTAAGAGTCACTGCGACTTTGAACTGTTCTGTTTCTGAATATTTTAGATAAATTGTATGACTTGAATAGTATCTACAGATAAAATAAAATGTGGTATGATATCTGTATTTTTAATTTTTTGAGAATCTTCCATTTTGTTTTCCATAGTGGCTGTACCAGTTTACAAAACCACCAACAGTGTACAAGGTTCCATTTTCTCCATATCCTCACCAATACCTGTTATTTCTCAGTTTTTTTATTCTAGCCATTCTGACTGCTATAAGGTGATATATCTCACTGTGGTTTTGATTTGCATTTCTCTGATGACTAGTGATATTCATGTTCAGAACTACCAGTTTCCTTTTTCTTATGAGCACTACCAGGCCTAGAAAATTAGCCAAACAAACAAAAAAAAACAAAACACACATATACACACAAAAACAGAACAAAACTTATTCAAGATACTGTTTTAGAAATGGAACCTTTTAAAATAAAATAGCATTTAAGTATTTAATTTTAGATATTTGATGTATGGGCATATTAAGAGATTGTGACTCAGTTGAAGTGGTTTTAGTTATACTAAAGTACACCTCTTTGCTCTAATTTTTTTTTCTCCTGTAACATCTTCTATTCATTATATTATACTAATTTCATTCTGATTTCCTAAGAATTTCTAGCCCTTTAGAACAAAGGAGACAGCTATTTGGAGAAAATTCTGCATGACTCTTTTGTGTTTCTGTCCATATTCTGAGCGGAAGCATTGATAGCTTTTTGTTGGGGACTGTCTTTTCAAGGAAATTTGTATACCAAACATCCTAGAAAGATAGAAATAGTGTTTTCCTAAGGAAAACAGGTTACAGATTTCTTTGCTGTCCAGGATAATAAAGGTAATCCCTTTGGGGAAAAGATAGGGCACATTAGCTTATAAACCCCTTGAAAGATTTGGGTTTCATAAGCTCATCTTTCTTTTCCTGTACAAACGTACTCTGTGTGCGGGCATCACTGGCTCACCTTGTGTTGCCTTTTAAGGATTAGGGCTCTGGGAACCAGAACAAATGATGATACTCTGGCTCCTGCTGTTGTTTTGAGTAGTAAGCTGTTCTTTGTCTCTGAACCAGTAGTGTCATATCTTCTGCCAGGATTATCTGATGCTGAGTTACCAAATACCACTAACACAACTTATTGGTAAAATAAAACTGAGTTTATTGCTGTGAAGGAGAATACCATCTTCAGAAGGCTTTGGTGATATCTTAGTGGGGCAAAGCCAAGGTCAAAATTTGAGAATTTGAAGTTTGGTTTGAGTCTTAAGTGGTGGTGATTGGGCTTGATTGGGATTGAATACCCTAATAGTTTAGAATTGGTAAAAACAGCAAAGCAAGGATTTAAAAATTGTTGATGCTTCTTGTTGAAGAGATGATGGGTTTTTCCTGAAGCTTCTGAAATGAACAATCAAGTTATATTCATGCAAGAGTCTCCTGGAATAGTAGAGTTATGCTAATGAGAATGCTGGACTAATAAAGTCTCGTTAATATATACCAGAAGATTTGCATATAGATATATTAGCTTCTTAGGGCTGCTGTAATAAATTGCCACATCCTTATGGCTTAAAACAATAGGCTCTTTTCTCTTCCAACTTTTGGTGTTTACAAGCAGTCGTTAGTGTTTTTTGTTTCCTGGCAGCGTAACTCTAATCTCTACCTCTATCTTCACAAGGTGGTCTTCCCTCTGTATCTGTAACCCAAATTTCCCTCTTCCTATAAGGACTCCAGTCACTGGATTAGGGCCCACCTTAATCCACTATTCATGTTACCTTGATTATATCTGCAAAGACCCTATTTCCAAATAAGGTCACGTTGACAATGAATGACTTTTGGGGGGACACTATTCCCCAAGTACAAGGATGCAAGGGAGCATGTGGTTTCAGTCATCAGTATCTAGTGTGGCTAGATGATTTTGTTTCTCAGTATCCAGAACACTGTGGCAGGCTGATTGCTTAGCATGCACGTAGGATAAAATCTCAGACTCTTCAGAGTTCTTGACAAAAGGATGATGTAGTGGAAAGAATACCAGTATGGAAATCAAGTTGCCTTGGTTCTAATTTGTGCCCTGCTATTAAATACCTTGAGAAAGTTACTGTCTTCTCCAGCTTTTAGTTTCTCAATGGGTATAATGGGGAGGTCTGGAAGAAAAGAGGAATGGACCAAATGATCTGTATGGGCCTTTGTAGGTCTCGGATTCTGAAATTTGTTAATTGTTGAGTTTCTGCTGTATACCATGCTGACAGTAGTTTTGATAGAGTGACAAAATTTAAAAAGGAAGTAGAGAATGATTTAAATGCTTATATGATAAATTCTGACTTGTGAATGTGGCCTTGTTTATGTTTTGCTTACTTGGGTGAAGACCACTCATGAAAATAGTATGTAAACATGAAGTTAGTCCTGATCTCTCTGACTTAACCATATTTTGTTTTTCAATTTGAATAATATATTTGGAATAGAGACATTTTTGAGGTCAGTTAATTCACTTGAAGTTAGAAAAATGTATCGTTGCTGCACTCTCTCAGCTGAGTTCAGAAAATGAAATAATCTTTTTTCAAGTGAACATGAGAGGGTAGATCTCCCTTCATTGCACACATTGCTCTATCATAATATTCCTGCAGTCAAGGGATCTGAGAAACATTTCTCCTAGAGAATGGTAATAGACTAATGAGGTGGAGCCTGGTCCAAGAGTTCTAGGTGTAAGTGATTCTTCTTCCATTAGATTTTTTAACATTTTAAATAGCTCACTGCAGTGTTGTTTGAATTCTGTCTCTGAATGTTGAAAATACATGATAGTTACTTCATTAACATTTTGTGGATACTTATGAGGAAATTTTTTGGTAATACTAAAACCATGTGTGGTTGTGTCTGTGCTGTTCTTTTCAAGGTACAAATTAATAATGTCTATGTATTGGTGGTAAGTATAAATACAGGTTGAACCAACATCTTTGGATTTGCATTAAAAGTGACTGAAGTAGAAGAAAATTGATTTTTGATTCATCCCATATGGTAGAATTTCAGACGCATCTTTTGTGAAACCCTGGAAATCTCTCAACACTTGAATTTAAGGATCCTCCAGCATATAGCTCTTTAATTACAGAAAAATTTTCCCAGGACCCTGTTTTCAGGGTTGGTTATTTGGGTTATTCAGAGATGATCACCAGAAACTGCAACAATGGTGATTTCTTTTTTTTTTTTTTTCTCTCTTCTTTTCTTTTTTTTCTTAGTTTTAGAAGAATATTAGAATATAAAATTTGCAATAATACATAGCAATACTTGAAATAAAATACGTTAAAAAGGGGGTTCCTCAGTGGTTCAGTTTGTTAAGCATCTAATTCTTGATTTCAGCCCAGGTCATGAATTCAGGATCTTGAAATGGAGGCAGACATGCCACCTGCTATTGGGCTCCATGCTTCATGCAGAGTCTGCTTGAGATTCTCTTCCTTTCTCTCTGCCCCTCTCCCCTGCTTACATACAAGCGCATGCTCTCTCTCTTAAATAAATCAATCCTTGAAAAAATATGTTAAAATGATCATAATTAAAAACTAATAAAGTATAGATGCTATAATTATGGTAATAAAAATACATACCTTCTGTATCAAATTTTCTGTTCACATTCCCATCCTTCAATGAAAAGAGTAGGAGAATGTTTTTTTAATGTGCTGTCCACATCAGTGAAAATAACTTGACCTTTAAAACGCCAAGATTTTGGGCGCCTGGGTGGCTCAGTCAGTTAAGCAACTGCCTTCAGCTCAGGCCATGATCCCAGAGTCCTGGGGTCAAGCCCTGCATTGGGCTCCCAGCTCCACAGGGAGTCTGCTTCTCCCTTTGACCTTCCATCCTCTCATGCCCTCTCTTACTTGCTCTCTCAAATAAATAAAGTCTTAAAAAATAAAAACAAAACACAAGATTTTTTTTTGACTTGTGGGCCATTCTGATGAATCCTGGAAGGCTTTTTTTGAGAGGTGTGGGTGGATATGGTCATTGATGATTCACGTTTTTATTAAACTTACTTGGATTTTCCTCCTCATTTTAGACCTTGAAGTTGGTCTGCTAATATTTAGCAAGATAAAGTTTCTTCTTCTTGTAAGAAATATTTTCTAGTTTCAGAGAATTTTGAATTGGCAAAGAGTAGAAAGTAGAGTATGGATATGTTTGATTTATTTTATGGTTTGGAATCTTCACTTTCTGTGTAGTGTTTATTTTGTTGGATTCACATATGCTTGAGAAATTAGAGGATTCTCCTCCCCCAGCCCCCAACCAGCTACTTCTTTAGCTTCATAGGAAAAAAAAAAAAAAAAGGGAAAGAAGGAAAATCATGATCATGTTAAACACATTTTTTTCCCCTCTTCTTAAATACCTATTCTGAATTAATGGACTGTTGTGCTGGTTGTTTAGTTGAAGGTTTTTTGATTGATTGATTTGTCAGAGAGAGAGCACAAGTAGGGGGAGCAGCAGGCAGAGGGAGAAGCAGGCTCCCCACCGAGCAAGGAGCCCAGTGGAGGACTTGATCCCAGGACCCTGGGATCATGACCTGAGCTAAAGGCAGGTGCTTACCCAACTGAGCCACCCAGGCATCCCCCCCCCTTTTTTTTAAATAGATTTTATTTTTTGGAGTAGTTTTACCTGTAGAGAAAATGCAACAGGAAGTACAGAGTTCCCTTATATCCTATAGTCTTGCTATAATTGCTTATTACTACCAGGTATTTTTTCCCTTACAGTTCTTTGAGATTTTTTATGTAGATCATACTGTCTGTGAACAGAGACAGTTGTATTTTTTCCTTCCTACTTTATATAATTTATATCCTTTCTTGTTTTACTGCATTACCTAGGGTGTCCAATATGATATGAATAGGAATGGTGAGAGGGAAAATCTTAGAGGGAAAGTATCTAGTTTTTAACTATTAAGAATGGTATTTGCTGTGGGGTTTTTGTAGATTTTATTAGCCTGAGGGATTTCCCTTGTACTTCTCTTTGCTGAGTTTTTATCATAAATGGGTGTTGAATTTTATCAAATTCTTTCTCTGCAGGTATCGATATCACATGACTTTTCTTGTACAGTGTGTTGATGTGTGATGGATTACATTAAAAAACTGATTTTCAAATGCTGAACTTGATTTATATATTTAGAATAAATCTTATTTGGTTGTGCTGTATAATTTGACTTGCTGATATTTTTTGAGGATTTTTTGCATCTCTGTCCATGAGAGATATTTGTAGTTTTCCTTTCTTGTAATGTTGTTTGGGTTTAGTATTAGAGTAATGCTGGATTCATAGAACAAATTAGAAAGTGCTCCCTCTTCTTTCTTTAACAGACTGCAGAGAAATGGTATTTCCTGTTTCTTTCTTTTTTTTTCTTTTTTTTTTTTTTTTTTTGTATTTCCTGTTTCTTAAGTGTTTGGTAGAATTCATCAGAGAAAATATCTGGGTATGGAGCTTTCTGCTTTGGAACATTGCTAATTATTTATTTAATTTCTTAGATTAGTATAGGGTTATTTGTGTGATCTGTGTCTTCCTTGTGTGAGCTTTGGTAGATTGTCTTTAAAAGAATTGTTCATTTCATCTAAGTTGTCAAATGTATGGGCCTTGAATTATTTATAATATTGCTTTATTAGCCTTTTAATGTGAGTAGGATCACTAGTGATGGGCCCTTTCTGATATTTCTGATATTACTAATCTGTTTCTTCTCTTCTTTTTTCCTGACAAGGGGTTTATCCATTTTATTGGTCTTTGAAAAAAAAACAGCTTTTACTTTTGTTGTCTTCTCTTTTATTTACATATTTTCAGTTCCATTGATTTCTGCTTCCAATTTTTATTATTTCTTTTCTTGTGCTTATTTTGGATTTTATTTGCCCTTCTTTCTCAATTTCCTATGGCAGAAGCTTGAGTGATTGATTTTAACTCCTTCTATTATTTTAATATATAACTCCAGTGCTATAAAAATTTTCTCAGGAAGAAAAAATACAATAGTATGTTTACTGCATTCCACAAATACTTTTGTTTTATTTTCATTTTTACTTAAAGTATTAATTTCTTGAGACTTTCTTTTTGACTCATACTAGTATTGTGTGTTATTTAATTTCCAAATATTTGGGTATTTTCTAACTATCTTTTTGTTACTAATTTTTAGTTTAATTCCATTGTAGTCTGAAAGCATACTTTGTATGATTAAGGTGTGTTTTCTGGCCCAGAATATAGTCTATCTTGAAAAATGCTCTCTTTGAGCTTGAGAAGAATGTGTATACTGCTATTGTGGAATAAAAGAGTCTGTAGGTGTCAATTAGATCCAGTTGATTGATGATGCTATTCAGTTTTACAATATTCTTACTGATTTTATGTGTACTGGTTCTGTCAATTACTGACTAGAGGGGTGTTAAAGTCTCCAAATATAAGTGAATTCATGTGTTTCTCTTTGCAGTTTACTAGTTTTTACATCATTTATTTTGATTTACAGTTGCTAGGTGCATACATATAAAGGAAGTTATATCTTCTTGGTGAATTAACCCTTTGACATTGGGTAATGCCCATCCCTTATCATTGGCTGACAGTCTCTGTCTTTTAGTTGATGTGTTTAGACCATTGATGTTTAAAGTAATTATTTGTATACTTGGATTAATATCTACCATATTTTTAAACTGCCTTCTATTCCATGCCCTTGCTGTTTCTTTCTTTCTTTTTTTTTGGTCTTCTACTCTGTTTCTGCTTTCTCTTGTTTCATTTGAACATTTCATATGATTTTATTTTTTTATCATATCTTATATATCATTATACTTACTGTAAAATTTTTTAGTGGTTGCCCTGGAGTTTGTAATTACACATTTACAACTAATCTTTGTTCACTTTCAAATAATAATATACCACTTCATGGGTAGTGCAGGTACCTTATCATAGATTATTCCCCATTCCTTTCTCCTATCTCTTATAACATTGCTGTCATTCATTTCATTTATCTATAAGCTGTGATCACTGAATATATTATGCTATTGTTATTTTTAACAAGTTGCTATTTGTTAGATCAAGAATAAAAAATAAGATTTAATTTTATCTTCATTGCTTCTCTAATGCTTTTCATTTTTTTAATGTAATCCACATTTTCTGACATTTTGTAATTTGTACAAAATTACAATGCTTTATAATTTTCCTTCCCTCTGAAAAACTTTTTATTTTTATTTTTTATTTATTTTTTAAGTATTTATTTGAGAGAGAGAGAGTACAAGAGCGGGGACGGGGCAGGGTAGACAGAGAGGGAGATGCAGATGACAGAGACTGTCAGCCAATGTAGGGACACCAATACAGACTTGATCCCATGACCCTGGGATCATGATATGAGTCAAAAGCAGACACTTAACTGACTGAGCCACCCAGCATCCCTGAAGAATTTTTAAACATTTCTTGCAAGGAAGGTGAGGAGGCCTTCAGTTCCCTCAATTTTTATTTGTCAGATAAAGCCTGTATTTCCTTTTCACTTTTGAAGGATAATTGTGATAGGTACAGAATTCTGGATTGGCAGGTTTTCTTTTAACACTTTAAATTTTTCACTCTGCTCATTTTGCTTGCATGGTTCTGAAGAGAAAGTTTGACAGAATTCTTATTTTTCTCCTTTCTAGGTAAGCTTTTTTCTTCTGGATTCTGTCCAGATTTTCTTACCTGTTTTGCTGCAGTTTTACTATGATATGCCTAGGTGTACATATTATAGTATTTATCCTGTGTAGTATGTTCTGAGCTTCATGAATCTGGTTTATTGTTTATCATCAAAGACATTTTTTCTGTTACATTGTTGTTGATTTGTTGCATTTCCTTTTGATTTTTTTTCTTACTCATAACTGTGCTAACAATACCCATCTGTTCTTTCATGTTGTTTGCTTTTTCCATTAGTGCCCTTAGTGTATTTATCATAGCTATTTTTAAACTCAGTGATAATTCTAAAACCTTTGTTATACCTGAGTTTGGTTTTGAGGCTTGCTTTGTGTCTTCAGATCATAGTTTTTGCCTTTACAATACTTTGTAATTTTTTGTCAGTAGCCAGACACATTATATTAGGTAAAACAAACTGAAATGATTAGGCCTTTAGAGTGAGGTTTTATGTATATCTGATCAAGAGTTAGGCTGTTTACTATATTCCATAGCAGTGGTGTCAGAGGCTAAAATTAGTAGTGTTTTGTCTGCCCTGTTGGTTTTGGGTTTTGTAGAGAATCCTTTAAGAGAGTCTGAGGCTTGCAGTTCTTTTACATACATACATGCATATGTATACATATACATATATACATTTATACACACACACACACACTTATATATATATATTTGAGAGAGAGAGCATGAATGGGGGAGGGGCAGAGGGAGAAGAAGAGGGAGAAACAGATTCCCTACTGAGCAGGCAGCCTAATTCGGGCTCTATCCTAGGATCCTGAGACCATGACCTGAACCAAGGCAGCTGCTTAACCGACTAGGCCAGGTTGGCCCTACAATCAAGAAGTGGTTGCTTAACTGACTGAGGCACCCTTGTGCCCCATAGTTATTTTATTAGAATGATGTGATGTGGTATATTTGGTCCCAGTGTTTTAGTGAGCCTGCTTTGGTTATCTCTTACCCCATCTTGAAGGATGGAGAGGTTGGAATTGGATATTTACTTTTCCCCAGGTTGGTTAGATTCTATAAAACCTTGGTTGGTTAGACTCTATAAAATTCTAGTTTCTTAAGCTTTATTAAATAGTTTTTGTTTGTTTGTTTGTTTCCAGACAGTCCTTTTAAAGAATAACAGAGAGTTCTGGGCATATTTCAAGATGGTTACTTTTCCCCTCCCCCTTCTGGAAATAAGATTTTTTTTCTCAGACTCTCCCAGTGAGAACCTGATAGGGTTCTTGGAGGTAAAAAGTCAGGAATGCATGGGGACCTTTCAAAGACTGGATTTCCTCTCCATTTTTCACTCCAAGCTAGTTGACACAGAGCCTCCATCAAATTGTCAATTATTGTTAAAGTATTCCTATTGATCCTGGCTCCAGCTAAGGCCTTATTATGTTCCTAGGCTTCTGCAGCTCCCACACTGTGATTTTCTGTATCTGCCTGTCTGTGTCTCTGGTTTTCAGGGTAACAGTTTGCCCTCTGAGTTCAATTCTCTGATGGATCTAAGAAGAATTGTTGATTTTCAACTCCCCCACCCCCGCAAAGTCAGTCTTTCTTTCTTTCTTTCTTTCTTTCTTTCTTTCTTTCTTTCTTTCTTTCTTTCTTTCTTTCTTTCATGAGAACAGGAGTGATGAATTATAAACTCTTTACATGTTGGATATGATTGAAGATTAATTTTTGACTCTTTTTGGCAATTTTGTAATGGTGACTTGATATGATATCCTTTGTCTGATTTGACAGTATTTTGGAATTTGATTTCCTTCTGGCATTACGTTTGCACAGTTTGAGGTAATGTATTCTAATTTGCAGGAATGAGTATAGAACTTTTTCAGAGGGAAATTGATCTTAGGACTGACTCTTGTTATTGGTGAAATGACTCATTCTTAGCCCAGTTACTATTCTTCTGTTTGCAAGTGTAGTTTGGGGACACTGGCAACCTTTCCTTTGTTTCCTATGTTAAATAGTCAGAGTTTCATTTTTATACTTTTGAACCATACAAAAAATATTTTTACAGACTTTTTGGGTGCAGGATCTTGTCAAGTTTCACTAATTTGCACTTATGGTAACTATACTGATGATTTTGGGAATGGTTATTAAAACATTGTGCTGGGGCTCCTGGGTGGCTCAGTTGGTTAAGCACCAGCCTTCAGCTCAGGTCATGATCTCAGAGTCCTGCGATGGAGTGCCACATCTGGTTCCCTGCTCAGCAGGGGGCCTCTTTCTCCCTCTCCCTCTGCTGTGCTCCCCCCTGCTTGTGCTTTCTGTCTCTGTCTCCCTCTCTCTGTCAAATAAATAAAATCTTAAAAAAAATTACAAAAACAAGAAAGCAACAAAACAAAAAGCTTGTGCTGATACTTTGGATTTATGAAATTAATTGGATGGCTCATTCAGACTGGATGTCTTAATTTAATTGGTACATTGTTCACTAATTATTTTTATGAGTAGAGAATAGAGTAATAGTGTTAATCCTTACATTTTCTGTGATGTGGTAAAAAAACAACAAACCTTAATGTACATCATGAATTTAGTGCTTAGATATCTTGACTTCAGTGCTTCAATATCTTGGTGGAAGTATGAAAAGAGAAATTGGTGTATATTGTATGTTAAATGTTTATTTTCTTTTAAAAAAACATTACATTAAAAAAATCACTATGTTACAGGTAATTCAGACAACTGTTTTATTAAAATAAGAGAATCATCCTTTATCCCATAGTTTAACATGACAATAGCTACCATGTGTGAGTATATGGTTCTTTTAGTTCTTTTTCATATATAGATTTTTTAAACATAGCTTTGATAATAATTTCTTTTTAAATTTGTGCTTTTTGTAGTTAGTGTGTTTTCTCATTCTGTATTATTTTGTTTTTAATAGTATATTTTTTCATAGAGTGACATACTGTTAGGTTGGTCAGACTGACAGTTTATTCTGTTATCACTGTGATGAACTGTGTATGCATTTAGCTTTTCCATTTCTTTTGATTTAGCTTAAAATTTTTTTTAATTTTATTTTATTTATTTATTTATTTTTTTTTAATTAGGTAGACTCTGTGCCCAGTGCGAGGCTTGAACTTACCATCTTGAGATCAAGAGTTGAATGCTCTAATGACTGAGTCAGCCAGGCATACTCTGATTTAGCTTTTGGATGTTTGTGCCATTTCCTCGCCTGGATTTTCACAAGTTTCAGTCTCTCTTTCTTTTAAGGAATATTTTATGTTTTCTCCCCCAGTGCTAATTAACTTCTATTGCATCTTGAAGATCTTTGTTTTCTTACACGATTAGAAAACAGTTCTTTAGGGCTTAAATTGCCATAGTGATTCCCATTGTTCTCTTCTAAAAATTGAAATTTTTTAACTAGGTGATAAAAATGTCAAGATGTGTCAGACTTGGTATTCTGGACTCTCATACTTAGGTTGTAAGTAATCTGTAGTTAAGTAATTTAATATTTTATGTTGTACTTAAAAATTGAAGTTTTCCTCACTGGCTTTATATTTGTGGGTTTAATTTGATGTCTTTGTTAGGATTCCTTATTAGATTTCTCTGCGTTCTTCTGACTTTTCTTCTCCTGTCACTTGTGTTTAGGCCTGAACTGGGTTTAGCCTTTTGAGTGGAAAGTCAGTAGTGATAGAAACTTCTAGAAACAGTTAGTTAGTCTGATGATCCTGAACCTACTTCCTCACCCATAAAAGCTATCAAAAGATTGTCTAGGACCTTCTATACTGCATATTCTCTTCTGACTTTCTAAGTTGACATTTGATAAAGTATTTAGCTTTTTTTTACTCTTGTCATCTTCAAGGTATTTTTACCATGATTAAAAAAAAAAAAAAATCATGTTTCTACTGAGACATAGGTGAACCCAAGGGAAGGTAAAGAACATGCAGAATTGTTGAGTTCATTTCATTTAAAAGCAGTAAAATTCCATAATTGGAATTTGTTCTTATTCTTTGCAATTTTTTCAGGGAAGATAGGATTTAAATATATATATATATATATCTCACTTAGGAATATCTGTATTGGTTGGCATTTAAAGTGATGTATACAAGGATGTTCATCATATGTCTTTTCTGTCCTTACTCCTTTTTTCTCCTCGTCTTGATTTCTTGCCCTTTCTCCAACAAATTTAATGAACAACTGCTGTAATTTTGGACACAAAATGATTAAGACCCTGGCTCTAGAAAGCTGATAATTTTGTAGGTGAGCTGGAAATGTATGTCAGTAGTTGCCATATAGGAAGTCCCCTAATTTCCTATATAATAATATGTTTCCCAAAATGTGTTTGAAAATAAATATTCACATGGCAGAGAGTTAGGAGGTGTTTGGGTATTTCTATGGGGAGTTACTCCATGAGGCCAAAGTGTGTCATTATAAAACATCTAATTCTAGGGTGAATTTAGTTGGTTGGCTGGGTGGCTCAGTTATTTAAGTATCCAGCTCTTGGTCTCAGCTCAGGTCTTGATCTCAGGGTCTTGAGTTTAAGCCCAGGGTGGAACGAGCCTACATAAAACAAAAACAAAACCAAAAACGTCTAATTCTTTTTCCTGTGCATGTTGTCTCTCTTGGGACTAGGAATCCTATTTGGTGTACAGCATCAAACGTGTCTGAGTGGGATTGCTTGCTGTGCCTGAGCTAAGCAAATGAATCTTGGCCCAAACTCCTTGTAGAGAGAGGTGCAGCCTCTGGGATTTGAGCTCTGTTCCGGGATGGTAGCTATATGAAGCTGGGGGAAAATGATCCCTCTCACCCTGCTGTGACAGTATGAGCTGGGTACTTAAAGCATGTCTCCCATTCATATATTTGATTATCTGGGGTATCTTTTTGCAACCCAGCAATACCTATAGCTCTGCACTGTCCCAAGGGAGAATCATGGACTATTGGAGATAGGCCTGGGAAGGAGTAGGCCAGACAAGAGGACACCTATTCTGCAGGACTTTAGAGTGACAGCTTCAGTTACTCCTTAGTCCTTAGCTGTCCCAACTTTTATGTATATGTGGCCAAGGCTTTGTCTGTAGAAGGACTGGGAAATGAGGTAGGAAGAATTAATTTTTTTTCCACCGTAGGCCAGGATAATAACAAATGTTTACCTCAACTTCAGGAAGGCCTGGCTTCATACTTCTTCCACTCCTTGGCTTCCACTACTTGTGAGCTACCAGAGCTTCATGCAGTAACCACGATCATTAATAAGATGATGTCTAAGAGACTGAATTTGGTGTCCTAAAGGTAGTTTAAGGCTATTAGTCTATAATGTGTGAAATGTGTTGAGTTGTGTGAAATTTAGTCCTGGTTTGCTTAGTGTGGTAAATATAATTGGCATATTTGTAAAATTCAGTAGTAGTACACAGGGAGGAATAATAAATTGTGCCTAGAAGGTAATGAGAAGGTTTACAGAGGAGGGGATACTCAGACTCTTTAGTAAATGGGTGGCTTTGAAAGTAGATTTAATAGTGGAAATTCCTTCCTGAAAATACTGATATCTTAAGACCTCACTCAAATCAGATAGGACTGTGGTCCAGAATACATTATTTGTCTTGAATTTCTGTATACCTTAATTCTTTATACACAAAATACAGTAGCTTCTAAGCTGCCTTTAGTAAATTTTCATTGTTAGATGATTAAATGTTTTTTTAAGTAGAATCAGTTGCTCTATTTTAAACTTTTGATTCAGATACTGTGCTGAATGGCTGAGGCAGCCACAACATATGACATGAATTAAGTCTTAAGAGGCAAAAGTCCAGAGGAAAGACAGAAATCTCTGTAACTGTGACAAGTGGGGAATTGTGCTCTTAAAAAATGTGCTTTTTGTGAGAGTAGGGAGGGAGTGACGATATTCTGAGTGGAGAATGAGAGAGTTGGAGAATGGTGCTGGATGGAGATGAC
The DNA here is from genome assembly GCF_009829155.1 of Mustela erminea. Classification (NCBI taxonomy): domain Eukaryota; kingdom Metazoa; phylum Chordata; class Mammalia; order Carnivora; family Mustelidae; genus Mustela; species Mustela erminea. Next base: position 112,364,392 of record NC_045618.1, read on the forward strand.
AGTTGAGTTGATAGCAGAGATACTTTTAAAGCTAACCTTCCAGTACCTGGTCTTTAACCCTAGACTTAATTGGTTAAGTTATAATCTTCCATAGCATTTAGTTACATATGTGTACAAGTTAGAATTACTACTCTTAATAAGGACTCTCAGATTTTGCATGGTTCAGGATCAATAAAGCAAAATTATATTTTCCTTGGTATATTATATTTACTCGTAATACTAATAAATACTACTATACTACCACTACTGCTCCTGTAACTACTTCTATCATCACTATTATTACTGTTATTAGTACAGTGTTCTAAAGCTATTAACCCTTGTCCTCTTCCTTCCACTCCTAATACTACTGAATAATGCTTATTTTTACTAGGAACCACTTTTAAGTTCTTTTTTTTTTTTCAATTATTTTTTAATAGTAGTCACTATTACTGTCTGACATGGGGCTTAAACTTACAATCCTGGGATTGAGAGTCACATGCTCTACTGATGGAACCAGCCAGCCACACCTATAGTTTTTTCTTTTTAAGTTCTTTATAGTTTTAAGATGGGAGAATATATCAATTTTTAGAAGGCTTTTCAAGATTGATTAAAAAAAAGTGATTATTTCACAGAAACTTAATAAAATTATCTGCATTTTCAAAGAAGTCTTCTGATAATTCAAGTTCTAGTTATGAGGGGTTATCCTATGTTTTTCTTTTTTTTTTTGATAAGTAGTATTATATGTATAGTAATATGACTGAGTTCTTATGATTAAATTTATTCCAAATAAAAATTAATCCAAAATATAAAGGTTTTTCTACTGAAGTATATACTTTTTTTTTGTTACTCTTTATATATATATATATATATATATATATATATTTTTTTTTTTTTTTTTTTAACTTTTAGGTCAGTCAGGTGTTTGTTTTAGAATTTCTCCAGAGATCATAAGCTATGTAATAAGGCAGATGTGGACCGATTCTTGGATACTAGCTGTGCTTGGGTAGTTAATTTTAGATACTAAATTTCTACATCTGTAAAATGTAGATAAATAATAAGTGCAAAGTCTTTAACACAGTGCCTGGCATGAAGTAATGTCTCAATAAATGTTAACTATTACTATTAACTGAGTTAAGAGTTAGGTCTCTGACCTTAAATGTGGACCTTGGAGACTGGGAATACCTTGGGACCACCTTGAGCCCCTATATGGAGAAGACTACCTATAAGATGACCTATTCTGGGTATGCCTTTCTGACCTGAAACTAATCAGGTGCCTATGCACTTTGCTGAAAAATGTTTAAAGAACTCTAATATTGCAAAGACAGTGTACAGGAGAAACTCTAAATTTTGTCATAGGATGAGGCTACAGGATAACTAGATATCACTATGATGTAAACATAATCACAGAGCAAGAGTTGATGAGAGAACCTTTTTCACAGCCCCTGGTCTGGGTAAGTTTGGTTTGGGATAAGATAGAGAAATCTGAGCTATAGAGCCAGTCGTGCCAAACAGTAGGGAGAAGTGTCCTTTTTTTTTTTTTTTTTTAAAGTTCCAGATTAAAAAAAAAAACACCTTGTTTTAGATGTTATCAGGCATCAGAGGTAGCTGACGAAGGCAGCAGAAAAGTTAGAGACAAATGTAGCTAGATCTAAGTTCTATCTCCTTTAATCTTAGTTAGAGGACCAGGTCTATAAAATGTTGAGAACCCTGTAAAGGAACTCCATGAAGGGCAAATGCTTGAGAGCTCTGATTTTTTTCCTTGTCTTTCCTTTTGGACAGTGGAGGTTAGAAGTACATTCACATTCACAGAAACCTTTGTATATATGGTTACTGTTCTGGAAAGAGACATTCTGTCTTCCACTTCAGATGGTTATCTTAGATACTTAGGTTTTTAGAACAGTAATGTCACTGTGGTTTAGGTTCTGAGTTAGTAACTTGAGGAAATTTGATACAGGCCATTGAAGAATAAAAGATAAATCTCATTTTAAAAAATGTTATTTACTGTGCCACCAGGTAGTAATGACTTGTAATATGGAAACATTCTTAAAAATCCTAGGAGGGGGGCACCTGGGTGGCTCAGTGGGTTAAAGCCTCTGCCTTCAGCTCAGGTCATGATCCTAGGGTCCTGGGATCGAGCCCTACATTAGGCTCTCTGCTCAGCGGGGAGCCTGCTTCCCTCTCTCTCTCTCTGTCTGCCTCTCTGCCTACTTGTGATCTCTCTCTGTCAAATAAATAAATAAAATCTTAAAAAAAAATCCTAGGAGAGTTGTACTTTCATGATAGTTTAGTTTATTATGTGCCTTTGCATTTTGGGGGTTTAAAAAAAGTGCTGCATGGGGAGGGGATGGCTTAAAAACAAATTGGGTTCTTTTACACACCAATAAGTTGACAGTTTGACTCATTGTAAATGAAAGTGGAATTACTATTATTTATTTATTTTTTAATTAGGCAGGCTCCACACCCGAAGTGGGGTTTGAACTCCAGGACCTGGAGATCAAGAGCCACATGCTCTACTGACTGAGCCAGCCATATGCCCCCAAAGTAGAATTTTTAATTGGTTTAATTCTAGATTCTAGAGGATGTTTTACAAAACACCTGGTCTGCCAGTCAGTAAGTTGGTACTTTTCATACGTTTTGTTAAGTTAAAAACTGGAATTTGTTGAGTGATAGTATTATACATGACACTTTACCAAAGATTCATTGACAGCCTCATATAAACTCTTCCTGATCACTCAATCTAAAATATCTATTTTTTATTGTATCATCTTATGACACTATTATATACGTGTGCACACACATGTTTGTATTTGTTTATTGACTGTTTTCTTATCAGAATGAAATTCCATGAGTTCTTTTTCTTTTGTCATCAAAACATTTATTAAATGCTTAAGTGCATGTGACCTGAGCTGTGACTAGGCTTGTTCAAGATTTGATGGCCTGACTAAAACCAGGAAAACTGCTGCCTCCTTTTCATGTTCACAGAGCAGCTTCTGCTCTGTGGGCCAGAGCAGAGTTGGGCTAGTCCTGTTTTCTGCAAAGGAGGGGGTACATGTACCAGAGCAGGATTCTGCTAAATGGAATGGAGCCAGGGGTCCGGACACTAAGCCAGCCCTTTCTGCCGGCCCTTCAGGAGATATCCTGAGCACCTAAAATAGCAGGTGATGCATGGTAGGTGGTCAACAAATACTTGATGAATGGGAGATTTTCTCTTTTCTTTCTTCTCTCTTTCTTTTAGAGTGGAGGAGTGTCAAGGTTCAGATTTGAATAACATATAAGTAACTTTAAGTTATTAATTTTCATAAAGATGATGCTGGGAAAGTATATTTGCATAATAAAGGGATACATTTCAACATTTTTTAAATGAAGAATTAAGAACTCATTAGTTTTAAGGCTTGGCAGTATTCATCATTGTAATCTGTTAAAGGAAAATATAAATTGTAATAATTAAATTGAGAATACAAGAGAACTTTTGGTAAAGTGATAATGTTTATAACAAAAATACAAATGAAATTTTTGAAAAGCTTGAATATTATGAAATCTCCAAAAGTTAAAAAGTCAAAGTAGAGTGATGCAGTGCCTGGCAGAAGTACCTCCATCTGCGGTGTTGTGCTCTGGGAAAGAGAGATGGATTTGTAAGTCCAGACTGAGATTCTGCCTATCCGAAACCACTACTGTGCAGAGACCCTGGGTGAAGCCTCCTTCATCATGTCCTCCCAGGAGGCAAAACTGTCACCTGAGGACTTGGGATTTTATAAGAAGGAAGGAGAATACATTAAACTCACAGTCCTTGGACAGGATAGCATTGAGATTCGCTTCAAAGTGAAAATGACAACACATCTCTAGAAACTCAAAGAATCATGCTGTCAGAGACAGGCAGTTCCAATGAATTCACTCAGGTTTCTTTTTGAAGGTCAGAGAGTTGCTGATGATCACACTGCAAAAGAACTGGGAATGGAAGAAGTGATTGAAGCTTATCAGGAATGAACGGGGTCATTCAACAATTTAGATATTCTTTTTGTTTTTTTCTTTACTCTCAATCCTTTTCTATTTTTAAAAATAGTTCTTTTGTAATGCGATGTTAAAAATGGAATTGAAAATCTTTAAAACATCTGGTAATTTGAATTCTAGTGCTTGTTATTCATTATCATTTGTTTTTATTATGCTGAGCTTTAGTGATGAAACCTAAGCCCCCTTCATATTGCCTTCTCCTTTTAGAAAGTTACATGTGTGCACAGAGAGACCACCTTTTCCAACATTGCATTCACAGGCAATGTGAGTATTCATGAGTTTCCAGTTGGCCCTGAAATTCTAGCATGTGATTGCTTTATTCTTAGACTGTGATTTTCAGTGGGAAATGGAAGTTTTTCAGAGAACTGAACTGTGGAAAAATGACCTTTCCTTAATCTGAAGCTACTTTAAAAATTTGTGGGTCTGGACCAAAAGAAGAGAAGTATCAGGCTGGAGTTGAGATGATAGAGATGGTGAGAGTAATGACTAACTCCAAAGATGGCTTTACTGAGGAGAAAGCATTTTAAGATAAAAGACGTCTTGTCAGAAAATCCAGAAAAGTTCTAATGTAATTAGCAGTTAACAGAGTTATTCATGCAGAAGTGTATATAACAGAACACAGCTCTTTTTAATTTTATTTGTACTTTTTGGCCTGGGATATAGGTTTTAAATGGAAATTGTCTGTACCAGCTTCATTAAAATAAGCAAAGTGTTTATAAAAACCATTAAAAATGGGGGTCTGGGGGCGTCAGAGTGGCTCAGTGGGTTAAAGCCTCTGCCTTAGGCTCTGGTTATGATTCCAGGGTCCTGGGATGAAGCTCCACATAGGGCTCTCTGCTTGGCGGGGAGCCTGCTTTCCCCTCTCTCTCTGCTTGCCTCTCTGCCTACTTGTGATCTCTGTCTGTCAAATAAATAAATAAATAGTCTTAAAAAAAAATTAAAAAAAAGGATCAAAGCAGAATCTCTGAAGTAGACATTTATTTTAGAATCTGAAAGAGAAAAAAAATAAAATTGGGTTGTAAGTAGACTAGGTATTGACAAAGCAGGCAGTCTGAGGCTAAATGTTCTCAGCCAAAACTAGATGTTAGATGGAGGAACCCAGAAGTACTATCTTCAACCTACTTTTGAATTGGACTACATTGTACCTATCATAGACTGTCGTTAAGAGCAGTGACTAAGTTCACATTCAGGGCTATCCCCAGTGCTCAGTGTAGTTCCTGGTAATTAGTATTCTTTGCAAAAATTATTTCTTAAAAAAGGTGAATTAATCTGTAGGTAGTAAATTGTAGAGAACGGACTTCAGACATTTTTGGAGGTGTTGCCATGGGTTTTAGCCATAGCTGCTCCTGTATCATTTTTCTTTGAGTTTCTCTTAACCTTTTAGGGTGAAGGATCAGAATTTGTTCCTTTGGCCCTTGTTGAGAATATGGTTTGAATTATTTTCTGCGTTATTCTTATCTATAGCTGGATCCCCCCCTCCCTTTTTTTTCCATAAAAGGCAGAGGGCAAGCTTCTCTAGTTTTTTAAGTTCTGGTAGCTGAAATTTGAGTCTCTCTGACCAGTGTACTAATAGATGGAAAGTCTTATATTTATTTTCTTAGTGAAGTTACTTTAAATAAAATTCCAAAGGGTTTAATCTATATTAAAGAAATCTGTATTTCTGCTAAAGAAATCTATATTACTTAGTGATGTGAAGTTACAATGATTGATCTAAGGGATTAGGAATGAGTCATCAATGCTTTAGTGATTTCAAACTTTTTTTTGTGTTGGTAACAATGAAAATTTACTTAATCTTGCTGACATGAAAATATTCAGAGTTGCCTTTGCTTGTATCTTCATGGAATGAAAGAGGTGGATTAAGTTGTCTTTTCTAATGTAAATATGAAAATAATTTAATCTAGATTTTCTTACTAGGCTTTTATTTCACTGAGACCTTTTTTCTTTTTAACCCCAAAGATATACTCCTCTCATTTTAATACATGTTAAAATTGTATGAGTAAGCTTAAATATGTTAGTATGCCTCCCCTTTGGTCTCAGTAGCGATATTTTAAGTGCTCTTAGCCACATGTGGCTAGTGGTTTTTTTATTGGGCAGTTTAGATATAGAACATTTCCTTCTTGTAGATATGCCTGATACAGACATTTTCTCTTATAGATTTTAATGATCTAGGTAATTACAATTTTTAAGGTAAGATTCTTAATATTTTTGGTAAGACATTTATTTATATTACGAAATTTATTTTGATTATTCTGTTATATCATGGACAGTCCAATAATTTTTGTTATTCTGTTTTAAAATGCCATTTTTTAAAAGATTTTATTTATTTATTTGAGAGAGAGAAAGAGAGAATGAGAGAGAGAGGGAGACCATGAGAGGGGAGAGGTCAGAGGGAGAAGCAGACTCCCAGCCGAGCAGGGAGCCCCATGTGGGACTTGATCCAGGGACTCCAGGATCATGACCTGAGCAGAAGGCATTTGCTTAACCAACTGAGCCACCCAGGCACCCCTAAAATGTCATTTTTATCTAATTTTGAGACTAGCTTGCATTTTGTAATATAATTTAATGGGAAATTTTGATATAGTAACTGGAAATTGCCCTTACAGGTAACACAGAACATTAATCTTGTTAAGTGAAGTAATGAATATAACTGTGAAAATTCCTGTTAAGGCTTTTATGATCAGTATTTTAGGAATGTGGAGCTTTCAAAACAGGCCTTTAGCTCCTAATGTGTTTTGGTTAAACATGATAATGATTTTGTCACTATAATGCTGGGCTTACAGAAGTTGCTGATTAGATGTTAGTTCTTTTAATACATAGATTTCATTTTCTAGTGCATGTTTCCCCAGATTAGATGATCATAAGAATTCCCTGAAGAGGGACACCTGAGTGGCTCACTCAGTTATGTGTCTGCCCTCTGCCTTTGGCTCAGATCATGATCCCCGGGTTCTGGGATTGAGCCCTATGTCAGAGCAGGGAGCCTGATCTCCCTGCTTCTCCCTCTCCCTCTGCCTGTACCCCTGCTTGTGCTTTCTCTCTCTCTGTCAAATAAAGAAATAAAATCTTAAAAAAAAAAAAAAAGAATTCTCTGAGGAGTTTTTATTTATTTATTTATTTTGAGGAACTTTTTTAAAGATACAGATATCCAAGGCATATATATTATAAACCATCTGTATTAATAAAATCCTTTGTATACATTCCTTAGTTTAAACTCCTTGAGATAGAATTGTTGGCTCCAAAGATTGAATTATTTTTTAGATTTTTGATTCAAAGGAAAAATTTCCTTCAGAAAGTTTGTACCAATTTATCAGCTTTTCCTCACATTTTCTCTACACTGGGTATTATTGAATTTTTAATATTTCTCAGTTGATTAAAAGATCTCTTATTTTAGCTTGTATTTCTTTACTTATGAGTGAGAGTCAGCATTTAAAAAAATTTTTCGATAGGCGTTTTTTTCTTCCCTTTTCCTCTGTCCCTCTCTCCCTCCCTCCCTCTCTCTCTCTTTCCCTCTTTCTCTCTTCTCCCCCCTTTCTTCCTTCCTTCCTCCGTCTTTCTTTTCCTTCCTTTCCCTCCCTTCGCTTTCTCTTCCCTCTCCTTTTCCTTCCCCTTTCCCTCCCCTCCCATCCCCCACTCCCTCTGCCTGGTCTCCCAGCCCCTCCCCTTCTCTCTCCTCCCCTCCCCTCCCCTCTCCTCTCTTCTACTCTCCACTCCTTTCCTTTCCTTCAAATTGCCTGTTTTTGATATCTGTTGTTTCACATACCTAAGGTTCTTCATTTTGATCATCTGTACGTTGAATGATAGGGCTAGAAGGCAATGACTAAAAACAAGAATTGGTGTTCAAAAGGGCGGTGTGATTTTGGTTATTGAGCCTGGTACAGATTTGTTAAATATTAACAAATACAGAAATGTTAAATTTATCACAGATCTGCCGTATTCTTTGTACATATTTCCATCTGTTCTCTCATAAATTATATCTTTTAGGAATGGTCCTTTTCAGTTTGACAGTGGAGGAATTGGATGTAAAATTTTCTTATGAACAAAGGAAGTATTTTCCTACTATCATTCGGAAAACCAATCATTATGTTTGGTTCTGGTTGTTACTGGAATCAGTCTGAAATAATGCCATTAATAATGCTAACACAACTATTTATTTTGATTTCTTGCCTATGTATAAACATGATAGAACAGAAATCCCTTAATTATAGGGACCTTTATAGGGATCTTTGTGTTGCTTGTGCCTCTTAGTATCTGGCCCTGTAAAAGAAAACTCATTTCCATTACTCAAAACACTTCTGAAACCAGATTTGTGGGTTTTCTACACCAAACAATTCTTTAATTTTTGGGGAATACCAACCAAATAATTAGCATAGAGCATAGACTCCAGAGGTTAAGGACCCAGTTCCACAAGACTACCCTTAATGTCAGATGTCAGTTGGGTGTAGTGAGTGCCCAGGTTATGCACACTTCTGTCTGATTTGGCTACAAATTGGCGGGATCCCATGACTTCCTCCTCAGATTTGATAATTGGCTATTATGGCTCACAGAACTCAGAAACACTTACATTTATCATCTCATTACAAAGGATATAATTAAAGATAATGAAGAACAACAAGATGAAGAGATACATAGGATGAGGTCCAGAAGGATCCTGAGCACACAGAGTAGAGTGTGCCACTCTCCTGGCACATGGATGTGTTTACCAACTTGGACAATCTGTAGGCCCCATAGTTTAGGGACATGATTAGTTAGTTATTAAGTCAATGTCTAGCCTCTGTCTTGTCCCTGGAGGATAAGGCATGGAGCTGGAAGTTACAAGCTTATGATCTGTGTTTGGTCTTTCTGGTGAACAGATTGAATATTGAATATTCAAATATTCAAATATTGAAGCTATCTGGGAACCTACCAGGAGTAGCCTCATTAGAATGAAAGATATTCTCATTAAGAAGTTCCAAAGGATTTAGGAACTCTGTGTAAGGGGTGTGTGTTCATCTGGCCACAGACAACTGCATTCAGTCTGAATGGGGGTCTCACAGAGGGAGTGGAGGTGCTGGCACGGGCAAGAGTCCTTCAGAGTGCCCTGGGGCTCCAGTTTCCATGTTCAGAGGGATTTGACAGCTTATTATCAGACTGAGGTTTCAGGGTTGCAGGAGGATTGTGACTAAGTGACTGGGACAGCACTCCACTAGAATTCCTCACCCACTTGTCCAACACTACTCACCAAGTCCCTACTGTAAACTGGTGGAGATCCTCTTTCTACTTCAGTGTCCCTTGAGTGCCCTCTACTGAAAAAGCTTAGCATAGTGCTCATGTTAAAGGAATTTTGTTACCACAAAACATATATTGAAAGATTCCTTCACAGCTGGGGTCTCTATGTATGTGTCCATAACTGATACATACGGATAATACCTAAGTTTGTTTATCCACTTACCTGTTGATGGACAATTTTGGTTCTTCCTAGTTATTAGTTTCTGTAAGTAAAGCTGCCATGAACATTAATATACAAGTTTTTGTATGGACATATATTTTCATTACTCTTAGGTAAATACATAAGTGTGGAATGACTGGATTGTATAGTAGGTGTCTGTGTAAATTTTTAGGAAATTTCCAGATTGTTTTCCAATGTGACTATATGATTTTTTTGTTCTTGCTGGCAGTTTATCTATATCTTATCAATATTTGGTATGGGTTATTCCTTTTAACTTTAGTCATTCTGTTAGGTGTATAGTACTATCTCCTTGTGTTTTAATTTCCACTTCTCTAATGACTAATGATATTGAGTATCATTTTTTGTGTTTATTTACCATTTTTATATTTTTTTTTGGTAAAATGTCTGCTCACATCTTACTTTTTTTTAAAAATTGGGTTTTCTCATTATCAAGTTTTGGATGCTTTTTTCCTTCTTTCTTTTTTTTTTTTTTTTTTGAGTTTTGAATGCTTCTTCTATATTTTTGATTCTGTACTTTGCAAAAATGTTTTCCTGGATTGTGGCTGGTCTTTTCATACTTTTAACAGTACCTTTTGAGGAGTAATAATTTTTAATTTTGATGAAAGCTCAGGCTATCAATTAATTCTTATATCCATCATGTTTTTGTATCTAAGATATTTTTAACTAATGCAAGGTTATAAGGGCTTTCTCCTAGGATAGTTTCTGGAAGTTTTATGGTTTTAGGTTTTTTTGTTTTGGAAATAGTTTTTTTTTTTTTTTTTTTTTTAAGATTTATTTATTTTAGAGAGAGCAAGAGAGAGAGCGAGCACAAGCAGGGGCAGGGGCAGAGGGAGACAAGCAGACTCCCTGCTGATCAGGAAGCCTGACAAGGGACTCAACCCCTGGACCCTGAGATCATGACCAGAGCCAAAATCAAGAGTTGGATGCTCAACCCACTGAGCCACCCAGGTGCCCCATGGTCTTAGGTTTTATGATTAGTACTATGATGCATTTTGAATTGTTTTTTTATGTAAAGTGAAAATTGGAAAAGGGTTTATTTTTTTGCATAGCGATTTGTTGTCTCTACACTTTCTGTCAAAAATCAGTTGATCATATATGTGTGAGTTTATTTCTGATTCCCTTATTTGTTCCACTGATTTGTCTGTTTCAATGCTACTGGTTGGATTACTGTGGTATTATTAAGAAGTCATGAAACCAAGTTGTGTTGCTCATCTAAGTTTGTTCTTTTTCAGTGGTATTTTGGCTGTTGTGCTGGTTATTCATTTATTGCCTCTCAGTTCCAGATTCACCCTTTATGCTTGTTCAGTGAAAATGGATCTGGCCCTTTTAGTATTTCTCTTTTGCCAGCTTTCACAGTGTTAAGCTTTGTCAATATAGAGTGCTACAGACGCATTCTAAGAGGAAAGAGTTTTGCTTCTTGCTTTTTGTGTGCTTGCTTGATAGGCTCCAGTATCACAATCAGTTTCTCTAGAATCAACCCACATGGCTTCCTTAGTGTATGGTTCTTGCCACATGTGTGACTTCACCAGCACTAAGCTTCTACAGAGCTCAGAGGATAGCAGTAACCCAGCAGCCAGAGACCCAAGGTTAGCTTCTCTTTGTACCTCTCAGTGGATTTGTAGCAGAATGGCTTCATAGGATACTTCCAGATGAATAGCTTTTCCTAGACCCCTATGAGCAGATTTCTGGCAAGTTGCACAAGGCAGATTTCCAGCAAATTCTGTTGGCATGGCACCAGAACAATTTATCTGTCATTCAGTGACCTAGGACTGTGCCTTCTCCAACACTGTCTGACCTCAGGCCTGGAATGTATAGGGAGTTGGAGGAAGCTCTTGCTTAGGCATGCCTGTCTCAGCCCTAGGAGATATTAGCTGCTCTTATATTCTTTAGTATTTTCTGTGCTTCTCACTAGTTAATTGTTCTTTTACCAGCCCCTGTTATAGTTAATGATTCTTTATACTTTTCCTTTTCAAATTTCTGTGTGGCTTCTCTTGCCTATCTAGAATGATGCAACCCCTTCTAGGTTTTTTTATATTTCCATGTGAATTTTAGAAGCGGTTTCTAAATGTCTAAAAAAAAAAAAAAGCCTACTGAGATTTTCACTGAATTTATTCATAAATCTGGGGGAATTACACTGGGATCTATAGATAAATTTGGGAAGAATTGGCCTCAATTGTATTGGGTTTTTTGATTCATGAATAAAGTATCACCTTTTATTTAGATTTTCAGGTTTTTTTTTTTTAAGATTTCATTTATTTGTTGATTTATTAGAGAGAGTGTACATGCATGGGGGGACAAGCAGAGGGGGAGCAAGAGGGAAAGAATCTTTGTTGTTGTTAAAGATTTTATTTATTTGTCAGAGAGAGAGTATGTGTACAAGCACGGGGAGTGGCAGGCAGAAGGAGAAGCAGGCTCCCTGCCCTGCAAGGAGCCCAGTGGGGAAATCTGTCCCAGGACCCTGGGATCATGACCCAAGCTGAAGGCAAATGCTTAACTGACTGAGCCACCCAGGTATCTTGAGGGAAAGAATCTTAAGCAGACTCCACGCTAATCTTGGATCCTGTTGTGAGCTTGATCTTGTGACCCTGAGCTGAAACCAATAGTTGGGACATTCAACCAACTGAGCTACCCAGTTGCCTCTAGAATTTCAGTCTCTTTTAGCAGTGTTTCATGGTTTTTTTTATACAGCTCTTTTCCAGATTATCCCTAAATGTGTTATATTTTTTATGCTCTTATAAATAGCATTCTTTTTAAATTCCACTTTCCAGTTTTTCATTGCTAATATATAAAAATGCAGTTGATTTTTATGGCTTTAACCTTGCTAAATTTATTTTTTTAGTTCTAATAGTTTTTTTGTTTGTTTGGTAGATTCCATTGGATTTTCTACATAGTCATGTCTTCTGTGAATTAAGAGAGTTTTACTCCTTTCATTCCAATTTGTGTTCCTCATTTCTTTTTCTTGCTTGACCTCATTGGTTAAACTCTCTGATATCATGTTGAAGAGAAATGGTGACAAGACATTCTAGTCTTGCTTCTAATCTTAGCAGGAGAATATCCATTCTTTCATAATTAAGTATGATGTTAATTGTAGATTTTTCATAGATACCCATTATTATTAGTTGATTAAGTTCATTTCTATTCCTAGTTTGCAGAGACTTTTCAAATCAGGAAAGGATATTAGATTTTGTCAAATGCTTTTTTGTGTGTGTCTATTGAGATGAGAGTTACTATTTATGTTTTAGCTCTAGGTAGTGCAAACATCTGTTGTTATCTATGGTTTTGTTAGTACTTTTTTCCCCCAAAAATGACCTCCTTCCCTAAAAAAAGCCAATTAATCTGCATCTATAATACCTGGGTTTTAAAAATATTTTATGTGCAATATCATCTCTAATTGGTTAAAATATAAATTACAATAATGCTAATGGAGTCTAATTATTGAGCTGTGATGTGAAAAAAAAAAAAAAACAGAAAAGTCTGAGAAGCAGCCCTAAAATAATACCTACTAAAGAAATTTTGTGAGTACAATTGTTTTAACCCTAAATTTATATTTAACATTATTGAAGGGAAACAGCTATAGGATACAGATACATAAGGGTCTTTGGTAAGTGTTTAAGAAGAAGTGAAAACAATAGATGAATTACAAGAAGAAAAACTTAAAGCATAGAGGCTTACTTAAAGATTGAAAAAAGCAAATAAGTAGACCTAACAGAACACAAGGGGCTCAGAAAGTATGCAGTTGTTTCTTATAGATAATAATTGGAGTTAAGGCAATGTAGCTGGTGACTTTGGTGAAGTGGAAAGGATTGCCCTGGGATAATTGGGTTTAAATCCTGTATTTTCCACTTGCTAACTCAGTAAGTTTCTTAAACTAAGTTTCTAATTTCTCATCCGTAGAAGGAACATAAAAATATTTATCCCAAGGGTTGTAATGAAGATTAAATAGAATCAGTTACATAAAAGTGCATAGCAGTATAGGTAGATGCTTAATAGTTTGTCTTTGTCTTTATTATTTTTTTAAATGACCAATAGAAGCATTATTTTTCTGTTGCCTATTTCCCTGGTGATTATATGTAAACACAGAAGTAGGGCCCACAGTTAGCTTGAAACCCATCGAGAAAATGAAAACTGAAGCGAATTCCTGCTGTGTTGACCTCCTAGAACTTCTCATACTTTGAAAGAAAATTAATCAGAGCACTGTAAGCACAAGATTATATTAGAAGATGTTCTGAAGGAGAGTTCTAATTTGAGGAAGGATGGCAGAATTTATAGGGTATTAGCAGGAGGGGTTAGACATAGTTCAATTAGTTTGGGGGAATAGTTGGTCAAGGATGACTCTCAGAGAATTGATTTTGTAGATTAGTAGCTGTTGGGCAGATTTTTTTCAAGAAGTTTGAGGAGAAGCAGCTGTGGGGGTCAAAGACATGAGAGAATCAGTGCAAAGTTCTCGGGCTTTTAGTGTCTGCACAGTAGGTTTTTCTATCATTGGCTCTTCCAGTCTTCTCTCCCTGCACCCCCACGACTAGTATAAGGGCCCTTTATCTTCGTCATGATTTTAGACCCTTGATTTTAGACCCTTTCTAGCTCTTGGTCTCAGAGGTAATATCTTTAAGAAACTATAAAGAACAAGGAATTAAGTATTTTGTAGAACTAGAAAGTTCCCTTAGTCTTTGCTTCCAGCCTTCTTTGTGTTGTGTTTTGGATTACATTATGTAGATGTTCTGCAGTAGAGAAAATGGTAATGTATGATAACAAAAAGCTTCACTTCAAAGTAGACAAATGGCTGGAAGGGAGATTGAAGTAGGGTTTTGCAGCAGCTATTTTAGATGATGACACAGCTTAAACTTAAATTGCAATTGATTTTTTCTTTTTATTTTGCCTTATCTTTCTGTGATGATTCTAGTAGAAGTCAAATGAAATTATTTTTGATAGCTGGGTTTGTGAACATTGGTATTTGCATCTAACCTTCCAAAGCCTACCTGTGCTTTCAGAGAGCTCCGCTTGTGACTAAATGGATCATCTCTTCCCTTGTATCTATTTAATGCATTACTGGTTTCTGGCAGCTGGTACTTAACATTGTTCATTCCTGAGTTTGGTGCTTCAGGTGATTTCTTTGCCTTTATGAAGTACTTTCTGACTATAGGTGAATCCATTCTCTTGTAAATATAATCTGTGCTTTGGAATTAAATTATCCTTGTCCTCTTTGAATACATAAGTCCTTTTATTATCTGATAAGTTTGCCTCACGCTTTGTGGCTTCCTGTGTTCCTTTTGTAATGCTTACTTAGCTTTTAATTTAAATACAAGGTTGCCTTAGTTAGCATCCAAGGAAGACTTTAACCTATTCAAACATTCAGAAAGTATGAATATTTGGCCACCATATTTAGGATTATTGTGACATTTCGTTCTAATTTTTCAGAATATAGAAGAGGAGGCAAATTTATTATTTTTTTTCCTAATCAAGCTTACCATAGGCCTGTACTTTTCAAAATAGCTTGAGTGGGAAAAAATATGTGAAGAATGGTATATCTGCTATTTCTACATGGATGTACTTACCATAACTGTAAAAAATATATTTGAGTTACTGTGAACCTCTCAAGGTAAATGTGTCAGATATAATCAATATTTTAGTATTGTCATGTATAGTTAAGCACTTTCCCGTAAATTTTGAGAAAGTCATGTATTTTTGTTTGCAAAATATCAAAATATTTCCATAATGTGGCTTTCTTTTTTTGATAGAGGAAGTTAAAGATAAGATTTATCTACAACTAAATAATAAGTCACCGGTGAGAATCTTTTTTACCTCGTATTACTGCGCTTCTTGTATCTCATTCTTCTCCATTTGTAACATTTGGTGATATGATACCAATGTCACTATCTTAGCTTTCTTTAATTTTCTGAGAAGTCTCGTTTATAGCCTTTATATCTTTTCATCTTAGGAACTCTGGAAGTCTTCATCCTTTATTTCTTCTAAAGAAAGTAGCTTCATTTGCTCTTTAGAAAAAATATTTTATCTATTTATTTGAGAGAGAGAGATAGAGAGAGAGAGTACAAGCAGGAGGGGCACTGGGAGAAGCAAACTCCCTGCCAAGCAGGGAGCCCAGTATGGGGCTCTGTCCCAGGACCCTGAGATCATGACCTGAGCCTAAGGCAGACACTTAAAGACTAAGCCACCCAAGTGCCCCGAATCTGCACTCCTTTACCAAGCTCTCCCTATTTCCCACACCACCCAGTCCCAGACACTTTTCTACCCTCTGTTAATATGAGTTGGATTTTTTTTTTTTTTTTTTTTTTGGTAGATTCTATGTGTAAGTGATAGCATACAGTATTTTCTCTGTCTGGCTTATTTCACTTGGTATAATACTCTTAAGATTTATTCCTATTGTTAGAATGCAGAATTTCTTTTTCTCATGGCTGAATAATATTGCATATATACACATATATGTATTATACATAAACAAACACATACATACACATACATATATACATATACACCCGACATAATATATCTATTCATCTGTGGATGGATACTTAGGTTGTTTCCATATCTCAGCTATTGTGAATAATATTGCAGTGAACCTGGGAGTGTCCTGATCTTGTTTCTATTCTCTTAGGGTGTATACTGAGAAGAGGGATGTCTAGATCATTTGGGTAATTCTGTTTTTGATTTTTTGAGGAAAGCTCCATACGTTCTCCAAAGTATGCTGAATCAGTTTACATTGCTACAGCAGTGAACAAGGGTTCCCTTTTGTTCATACCCTCACCAACACTTGTTAATTACATTTCTTTTTCTGTGATAGCCATTCTAACAGGTGTGAGGTTATATCTCATAGTTTTGATTTGCAAAACTGTATATTTGGTGATATCTAGTAATGCTGAGCCACCTTTTCACATACCTAATAGCCATTTATAGATCTTCTATGGAAAAATGTAAGTTTTTAAATCAGATTTGTTTATCAATTGATCAATTGCTATTCAGATAGTATGAGTTCTTTGTATATTTTGGGTATTAAGCCCTTATCAAGTATATGGTTTGAAAACATTTTGTTTCATTCTGTAGGTTTTCTCTTCATTTTGTTGATGATATCCCTTGGTGTACAGAAGCTTTTTTTTTTTTTTCTTTCTTTCTTTAAAATGGAGGTATTATTGGAGGTATTATTGAAGCACAGTGGGGCAGAAAGAGCTGCTACTGTTCTCGGCTGCACAAAAGCTTTTTAGTTTGATATTGTCCCATTTGTTTTGTGTTTTCATCACCTTTACTTTTTGTGTTTTGAAATTGAAAAAAAATCATTGAAGATTGATGTCAAAGAGCTTAACCCCTTATGTTGACTTCTAGAAGTTTTATCATTTCAGGTCATTTTGAGTTGATTTTTGTCTGTGTTGTAAGATAGGGGCCCAGTTTCATTCTTTTGATTGTGGTTGTCCAGTTTTCCCAGCACCGTTTCTTAAAGAGACTATCCTTTTCCCATTGTATATTCTTGGCTTGAAAAATATTAATTGGCCATATAATGAGAGTTTATTAACCATATATGCATGAGTTTATTTCTGAGCTCTCCGTTTTGTTTCATTGATTTGTATATCTGTTGTAATGCCAGTGTTGTTTACTCTAGCTTTGTAGTGTACTTTAAAATTAGGAAGTGTGAGGCCTCTAGCTTTGGTCTCTCTCAAGATTCCTATGGCTATTTGGGGGCTTTTGTGGTTGATTACAAATTTTAGGATTATTGGTTTTAGTTCTGAGAAAATTGGAATTTTGAAAGAGATTACATTGAATTTGTACATTGTCTTAGGGTATTTGGACATTTTAACAATATTCTTCTAATCTGTGAGCACAGATTTATTTGTGATTTCCATTTATTTGTGTCTTTTTCAGTTTCTTTCATCAGTGTTTTATAGTTTTCATGCACAAATCTTTTACTTTGTTAAATTTATTCGTAAGTATTTTTTTTTTATGTAGTTGCGAATGGGGTTTTCTTAATTATTCTTTCTGCTAGTTTGTTGTTAGTATATATAAATGCCACTTGTTTATAACAACTTGTTGTTAGTATATATAAACATAACTGATATTGTATATTGATTTTGTATCATGCATCTTTGCTGAATTCGTTGATTGGTTCTAACAGCTTTTTGGTGGAGTCTTAGTATTTTCTGTATATAATATGTCATCTGCAAATAGTAAGTTTTACTAACTCCTTTCCAATGTGGAATTCTTTTTTCTTTTTTCTTGCCTAATGCCTCTGGCTAGGATTTCCAGTACTGTGTGAAATGAAAGTGGCGAGAGTGAGCATCCTTGTCTTGTTCCTGATCTTAGAGGGAAAACTTTTCAGCTTTTTACTGTTGAGGATGACATTAGTTGTGGGCTTGTCATATGTGACCTTTATTATGTTGAGGTTTTTGTTGAGAATTCTTAATCATGAAAGAATGTTGAATTTCATTAAATGTTTTCTTCATCTTTAGAAATGATAATTTGATTTTTGGGGGGTAAGGTGGGGTGGAAAGGGGTAGAGGGAGAGAGAGAATCTTAAGCAGTCTCCATGCCTAGTATAAGAGCTTGGTGTGGGCTTGATCTCACAACCCTGAGATCATAACCTGAGCCAAAATCAAGAGTTGGATGTTTAACTGAGCATCCAAGTATACTCCTATATGATTTTTATTCTTCATTTTATGTGTGGTATTACATTTACTGATTTGCCTATATTGAACCATCTTTGCATCCCAGGGATAAAACCCTCTTGATCATGGTATGTGATCCTTTTAATATGTTGTTGAATTCTGTTTACTAATATTTTGTTGAATATTTTTGCATTCATATTCATCATGGATATTGTCCAGTAGGTTTCCTTTTTGTAGTGTCCTTGTTTGGTTTTGATTATAAGGGTAATGCTGGCTTCATAAAATGAATTTGGAATTGTTCCCTTCTCTTCACGTTTTTGGAAGAGTTTGGAAAGGATTGATAATAATTCTTTATTAAATGTTTGGTAGAATTACCAGTGAAGCCATCTGGTCCTGACTTTTTTGTAGGAAGGTTTTTGATTACTGATTAAATCGTCTTACTAGTAATTGGTCTGTTCTCATTTTCTGTTTCTTCATGATTCATCTTTGTAGGTTGGTATATTTCTAGGAATTTGTCCCTTTCTTAGGTTGTCCAATTTGTTGTATGTAATTATATAGTCCCTTGTGATCCTTTATATATGTGTGATACCATTTGTAATGTCTCCTCATTCATTTATAATTTTATCTAAGTTCTTTCACATTTTTCTTGGTTAGTCTAGCTAAATGTTGTCTATTTTATCTTTAAAAAAACCAGTTCTTAGTTTCATTATTTTTTCTATTGTCTTTTCAATTTCTGTTTCATTTATTTCCACTCTGATCTGTGGTCTTTCTTTCTTTCTTTCTTTTTAACTGAATTTGGGTTTAGTTTGTTATTTTCTAGTTCTTTAAAAAAATTTTTTTTTTCCTTGAGTAAATTTAGGCTGTTTATTTGAACTTTTTCTTTTTTTCTTAATGTGGGTAGTAATTGCTATGAACTTACTTCTTGGAAGTGCTTTTGCTGTAGCCCTTAAGCTTTTATATTGTGTATTTCCATATTAATTTGCCCATAGATTTTTAGAATTTCTTCTTTGACCCATTTGTCATCATTAGTAGCATGTTGTTTAATCTTCATATATCTGTGTATTTTTCAGGTTACTTCTTATAATTGATTTCTAGTTTGGTACTATAGAAAAGATGCTTGATATGATTTCATTTTTCTTAAATTTATTAAGACTTGTTTTGTGGCCTAACATGATGTATTCTGGAGAATGTTCCATTGGTAATTAAGTATTTTGTTGCTTTTGGTAGTGGAATGTTATGTAAATTTCTCTTGAAGCCATATGGTCAAATGTGTAGTTTAAGTTAAGTGTTTCCATATTGATTATTTTTTTTAAGATTTTATTTATTTATTTGACAGAGAACACAAGTAGGCAGAGAGGCAGGCAGAGAGAGAGGTGGAAGCAGGCTCCCTGCTGAGCAGAGAGCCTAATGTGGGGCTCAATCCCAGAACCCTGGGATCTAGACCTGAGCCAAAGGCAGAGGCTTTAACCCACTGAGCCACCCAGGCACCCCACCATATTGATATTTTTTTCTAGATGAACAATCCATTGTTGAAAGTGGGGTATTGAAGTTTCTATAATTATTGTGTTGCTGTCTGTTTCTCTCTTAAGATCTATTATTATTTGCTTTTTAATTTTAGGTACTTCTGTGTTGGGTAGATAAATATTTAAAAATATTACAACTACTTGTTGGATTGATGCCTTTATCCTTATGTAGTGACCTTCTTTGTCTCTTCTTGTGATCTTTTGCTTTGAATGCTATTTTGTCTGATATAAATATAACTGGTCTTGCTCCCTTTTGGTTTCCATTTGTCTAAAATGTCTTTTTCCATTCCTTTACTTTTAATCTGTATGTACCCTTAAGATATATAAGAGAACTTAGTCCACTTACATTTAAAGTAATTATTGATAGATATGGATTTATTATTGTCATTTTGTTAATTGTTTTCTGGCTGTATTGTAATTCCTTTGTTCCTTCTTTTATCTCTTTTTTATTATTTGGTGATTTTCTATAGTGGTATGCTTAACTTTCTTAATCTTTTGTGTATGTGTTGTAGTTTTTACTTTGTGGTTACCATGAGGCTTATATAAAAGATTTTATACTTGTAATAGTTGGTAGCAGTTTATGTCAAATGCATACTACTAACGCTCTCTATTTTTACTCTACTCCCATACAATTTGTTTTCGATGTCATTATTTACATCATTTTGCCTTGTGTATCCATTAACAAATTATGTATCCAATTATGTATCCATAACAAATTGTTATTTTTACTAGTTTTTTCTTTGTGCCTTCATACTAGATTCACAAGTAATTTACCCACCTTCATTACAAATTATAGTACTATGTATTTACTTTTGCCAGGGAGATTTTTTCTTTAGTTTGTCTTGTTGTTACTAATAAGCATTCTTTAGTTTGCAGCTTGAAGAAGACATCTTAACATTTATTATAAATCTGGTGTAGTATCAGTGAACTCCTTAAGCTTTTACTTTCCTGGAAGACTCTCCTACAACTGTGAAGGACAGCTTTGCTGGGGAGAATATTTTGGGCTGGTACTTTCTTCTTTCATGACTTTCATTCTACTTCTTTCTCACCTGCAAAAATTTTTCAGATTTTGCTAAAAAATTTCCTGATTATCTTATGGTGATCCCCTATAATGTAAAATAAAATTTTCTTTTTCTACTTTTAAGATTCTGTCCTGGTCTTTAACTTTTAACTATTATAATGAGTCTTGGTTTAAATTTATCTTGTTTGAAATTTTGTAGGTTGTTTCTTTTCCTGTGGTAAGTGTTATTCAAATAGGCTTTCAGTTCCTTTCTCTCTTTCTTTGCCTTCTGGGACCACATAATACATTTATTGGTATATTTTATGGTGTCCCATAATTCTCTGAAGCTACATTCACTCTTTTTCATTCTTCTTACTCATTACTTCTCTAACTGGGTGAATTCCACTATCCTGTCTTCAAGTTTGGTGATTCTTTCTTCCACTGATCTAATCGGCTGTTAAATCCCTCTGTTGAATTTTTCAGTTCGCTTATTTAATTATTCAGCTCTTTGTTTTGTTTGGTACTTTCCTGTATTTTTAATCTCTTTTTTGAAATTCTCATTTAATTCATACATTGTTCTCTTGATCTTGGTGAACATCTTTATGATCATTATTTTTTACTCTTGATCAGGTAAATCACTTATTTCCCTTTTATTAAGATCTGTTTCAGGAGTTTTGTCTTGTTCATTTGTTTGTAACATAATTTCTGTTTCTTCATTTTCCTTAACTTTCAGTGTTGGCTTCTGTGAGTTAGATAAAACAGTCATATTTCCCAGTCTTGATGGAATGGTCTCATGTAGATGAAGAATCTTATCATTCAGCCTGGCCCTAGCTCTTGGCTGTCTCTCAAACCTTTTGTGATTGTCCAAACTGCCTTCTTCATGGCTCTCAGTAGCTAAGAGTATGCCAAGATCTTTGTGTCCCCAAGTGGAGGATCAATCATCGTCATGTATGCAGGCTGAGTGAAAGCTAGACCCTCAGGTAGCAGCTTTTAAAGTATGCAGGTAGACGTGTTTTAGAGAAAGATTGGGATCTGGATGTTTTTGTCTCCACTGTTCTAAACCCTGGGAGTTAACCAGTTAAGAACTGTTTCTTTGTTTGCTACTGTTTTGCGGGACATATGAATGCAATCCCTGCAGGCTGCCAGAACCAAGAAATCAAGGAGTGCATCCCCTGTGTGACAGCCATAGGACTGATAGTACAGGATGTGTGCATAAGCTCTTCTAGGAAGCTCTTTGTGATTTGTAGTGATATACTGGGAGAATGCAGAGATGGTATCTGCTGGCTTCTCAGGTTTCATGGAAGGTTGACATCTGTCTGTACATGAATGCTAAATTAGAAGCCTCATGTTCTGGCAGCAGCTTTTAAAGTATGTAACTGGTCTCTTATTGGGAATGACTGGGAGATGGGTCTTTCTGTCTGCTCCTTGTGCATTGAGCCCGAGGGAGTCAGCCCCCATAGAATTATTTGTTTGCTGCAATCCTGTTGAGTCTGCTAATGCAAGCTCTGGCCACCAGAGTTAGGCCATCAAGGGGTATGTCCTTTGGGTAGCAGCTGCAAAAGCCAAGCACTGGATGAGTACACAAATTACTTTCAGGAAGATACCAGTGAGTGAGAGGTGGGCAGAGAAGGAATGCAAAGATGGTGCTCACTGACCTTTCTGGTTTCTGGAGAAGACCTGTCCCTACATGTGTGTTAAATGAGAGACCTGGCCCTCAGCCTGCACCTTTTAAGATATTCAAATAGAGGGGCACCTGGCTGGCTCAGTGGGTTAAAGCCTCTGCCTTCGGCTCAGGTCATGTTCTCAGGGTCCTGGGATCAAGCCCCACCTCGGGCTCTCTGCTCGGTGGAGAGCCTGCTTCCCTTCCTGCCTCTCTGCCTACTTGTGATCTCTCTCTCTCTCTGTCAAATAAATAAATAAAATATTTTAAAAAAAGATATTCAAATAGACATATTTCAGGAAAGAATGGTAGGTGGGCATTGTTGTCTGTTGTCTCTGTGCTGAGGTTGGGGGCATAGCCACAATGAGTCTGTGGAGCCCACCAAGAACTATTTCTTTGTTTGCTATGGTTTTCTGGATCTTGTGGACACAAGCCCCATTGGCTTTCAGAGCTAGATGTTTTGGTCTGTCCCTGAATTGGTGGAAGTCTTAAAAGTGACACTAGATGTTGTGTTGAAACCCTTTAGTCTTTCCTTTCCTTATTTTATTATTTTTTTTAAGATTTTATGTATTTGAGAGAGAGCATACACAAGTGGGCCCACCAGCAGGGGAGGGAAAGGAGGGGGAGAGGAAAAGAATCTCAGCACAGAACCCCAAGTGGGGCTCCATCTCATGACCCTGAGATCATGACCTGAGCCAAAACCAAGAGTTGGATGCTCAACCAGCTGAGCCACGCAGGCACCCCAGAAAATCTCTACTCTTCAGGGAGAAGTTGGCAGTTGTGAATTCTCTCCCAGTAGTATGTTGCTGTGCTGGGAGTGGGGGTTATGGAAAGAGTCTGGTCTCATAACTGGTCTCATAGTTACACAAAATAGGTGGCATGGGGAAGGAGAAAAAAAAAATTAGAGTTTCTGCAAAATTACCAAAGGAAAGAAGTGCTATATACTTTCTAATGATTACTTTTTAATGTTAAAAAAATTAAAAATTCCAAAACCCAAGGAAACTGAGAAAGCTTCTTGGACTTATATAACAATTTTTATCTATTAGTTGCAGAGCCAAAACAATAAGAAATTAATTTTATATAAAAAATAGCTTTTAACTATGAAGTCCTTCTGTCATTCTTCAGTTCGTTAAACTTACTTTTGGTTGTTATTATTTTTAAAAAAATGTAATTAGGCAGTTCCAAGAAAGCTTCGGAACAGCTGTAATTACAGCTGCAGATTTAGTCAAAATAGGGGTTTTTAAAGGCTCCACTCCCCTTTCGCATCTCTTTTCCTCACCCTAAGTAACCCAAATTTAGTTGTAAAAGTTTTGGTGCACTCAGGATTCCTGAAACTGAAGTGCCATATGTTTAACTGCATGCAGATGTGATGATTATACGTGACTCTTCGTTAAGATTTTCCGAAACCTTTTTAGTTTTACTACTCTATGCACAGTTAAATGATTTTTATCAGCTTGTTTCTGTATTTAATTTTACAGATATACGTGTATTCCAAACATAGTTTATTAATTTTTATCAAGGTTCAGGCATCTGCTAAAACTACTTAGAGGGATAATAGTCTTTAAATTTAAATTTGAGCTAAATGATGCTACTATTATTACAAGCTGACTGGGAATCTGTTACACCTTACGTCTATGTTTTTCTTCAAATTTTACTTCAAATATTTTTAAAAAATATTCCTTCAAATTTTACTCTATAATAAGTTAACTTTAACCTTGTCTAAAAACAAATTTGGTAAATCTTTAATTGGAGAAAGTTCTGTTATGATAAATCAGAAGTTAAATATACATCCTTGTTAGTACTCCCCTCACTCTTCCTTCCTTAGCTTTATGATCTAGGGATGTGGATGTCATTCTGAGGTCTGGTTTGCTGTTAGTCAGGGATTGGCCATAAGGGTTATGAAAAATATGGCTGAGCGAGGTTTGGGGCCAAACTCTCTGTCTCAGTTAATTGCCATCTCCTTTGCAGATGTTAGTTATGCTGAATATCATTCATGGACTACAGTAATTTAACTTGGATTCTAACTGTAATTTGGCAGTGTTATATTCTCAGAATTTGTTTAAAAATTGTAATTATTTGTGGTTGAATCACACAGAGGGAAATTCAAGAAGTCTTCTGCCAAAGTTAACAATTTAACACTTTCAGGCAGGTGAGCAAATGAAACATACCTGTATGTGTATACCACCATGTTCAAAGGGATAAGGTTACAAAGATATATGGCTCTTACCTTCAAGTACAGTGGGTAGAAAAGATACAAATATGTGCATTAGTTTAAGAAATCAACTTCTAGGGATGCCTGGGTGGCTCAGTCAGTTAAACATCTGCCTTCAGCTCAGGTCATGATCCCAGGGTCCTGGAATTGAGCCCTGCGTCAGGTTCCTTGCTCAGCAGTGAGTCTGTTTCTCTCTCTCCCGCTGCCCCTCTGTCTGCTTATGCTCTTTCCCTCTCTTCTCTCTCTCAAATAAATAAAGAAAACCTTAAAAAAAAGAAATCAACTTTTAGAGGGTAAATAAACTTGTATTTAAATCTCTAAACTAGGAGCTCTTTAGATCATAAAGAAATTCCAAAACTCTAGACCAGCTTTCTTCTACATGAGGAAACAGATTCAAAGAAGTGGAGTGAATTAAGTCATCGATTTAGAAGTAAATAGGACATTTATTGGACATTCTAAATATGAACTCAAGAGTGACAAGGTAGCAAGTTAACTTTGCTCTTAGAATCTTGGATGTCAGCTAATGTCGATTGATTGCTCATTGTAGGTACTTTTAGCGAGAAACTGCTAGTTCTTTCCTCACAGGAGTCTAAGTGGGAGTATCAGCAGAATGTGGACTTATATAGTAGGTTATTTTTAGAGAGATAAAATTGAACAAAAGCCATTTCAGAGAATACTGCTGAATTCAAATGAATAGTTAAATACATTCATTAAGACAGAATAAAGAACTGTATTTATAAAATTACATAACTTAAAACATAGATTGGCTTGAGATTGAGTATAATTTTGATGATGAAGATACAACTAATTATGTAAAAATAAAGGAAGAAACTTAACGGAAAGAAACTATTAGGAAGGAAAATAAAACTGAAGCTTTAAAAAGATAGGAAAAATGAAATGCAAAGAGTAATTTAATTTTATTTAGGGACTGGCTACCTATTTATCTCATTACCAGAACTTGATGTTGTCATTGTCTCTTCTTTCATCTTCTTGCTTTCCCTACTGGTGCTCTCTGAAAAAGGCTCTAGTGTGGTGTGGTGTGTGATACAGGTCAATGCAGTTCTGGGTTTGTCTTGGATTTAAGGTTTGTGTATTTAAGACATACAAAATGAATAATTTTGAATTACTTTAACTTCTGAGCTTCAGTTAAGGTACTTCATGAAAAATGAGATTAGGTCTTGGATATGACTATAAGATTGTTAGAATAATCAAATGAAGTCACATGAAATGTTTTAAAAACTGAAGACTTCATGAGGTATATAATATATTTTTTATAATTATAGATTCAACCCAGCTTGACAAATACTTGAGTATCCAATATATCAGAGCCAGGGTTGTAGACTTTTGAATTCAGGAAGATAGAGTCCTGTGTAATTTGGGGAAGAAACAAAATATATAGTATGTATATAATATATGTATAATATATAATGCAAATGTCTATAATGTATGACAGAATATGAAAAGGGTAATAAGAGGTTCAGCTGAACCAGATTGTGGCTTAAGTTAAAGAACTGTCCCCCCAAAATCTGCTCGAAGTCCGTGAGACTTGGTATGCCACAAGTGACAAAGTGAGTATTTTGACCTTTTCTTACATATCTTCTGCTTTTTGAACCTTTAAGTAAGAGTGGACAGATTTTTAACTTGCATTGTAATGTGGTGAAATTCTAAACTTGGGCTCTTCTACTGGTTGCAGATGGGCGCTTACTGATTTTTTAGGTGTCCAGACATGAATCAGTAGCTGAGTCAAAGTGCCACAAAGAATGTATAATTTTAGATTTGGTGAGTATTGTCAGTGGGATAGGTTCTAGATTTTAATATCTGGGTTGGATCCCTTGAAAAGGACATAGGTGATTAAAGGGATGCTTGAGGAACATCTGTCCAGCCCCCTTGAAGATAACTTTTACAGAGTCCCAGAATTAGCCTGTTTCTCATAGTGAGGAATCTGTTTGTTATGTGGTGAAGTATACTTTCTTACGGGCTCTTGTGTTTGGAATTCTTTGTTTTTGTCAGACCAAGTGACCTGCTCCATCTGCTGTCTATATTTTTTACATTTTATTAGATATGCTAAAAGCTTGAATAAGGAGAGAACCTGTTGACAGGGCAACCAGAAATAGAAGAGGAGAATGATAGGTTCAGGATGCAAGTCAAAAAAGGAAATAATGATAATAGCTAATATTTACGAACATTGAAGTTCCAGGCCCTGTTCTAAATGCTTTTCTTTTATTATCTTACAACAACATATGGTATTGATATTTTAATAGTAAATATGAGTTAAATGAAATATTAATTTAATGTTAAATGGTAATAATATTTATCCCTGTTGCAGACAAGGCAGCTGAGCTATAGGGCTTTGCACAACGAGAGACAGGGTTCATGCTAGGGTTGTTCGGTTCTATATATCGAATTCTAACACCACCACATACTACTTGTTAGAGATAATCTGGAGGCTCTTTTGGGAAAAATTCTCAGCCTCCTCTTCTCTAAGTACAGTATTCATTAGAGATAAAAGATGAATATATTAAAGCCAGTAACTTGGTTGGTAAAGGTGGGGTAGAGGAGGTGAAATATAGAATTTATCCAATGTTTCAAGACTGAATGAAGGTATCAGAAAGGAAGGAACCTGAATATGCATATAATCTACTTTGCAAATCAGGCAGGAAGGTAATTTTGGTTAGGCTATTGTAATGAGGAGATTTTATGATGCTACATAGTCATGAAAGATTGACATAGAAGTAGTTTCATAAGAGCTTATGATTGATCACTAGTTTATAGACCAGCATCATCCAGTAGAAATATAATGTGAACCATGCATGTACTTTTAAATTTTCTGCTAGCCATATTAAATAAGGTAAAAAGAAACTGGTGAAAGTAGTTTTAATAATATATTTCATTAAACCTAATATATTAAAAATACTACCTGAACTGCTAATTAATATAAAAAAAATCAATGAAATCTTTTGTATTCTTCCTACTAAGTATGAAATCAGTGTATATTTTACACTTACAGAGTTTCTCACTTCAAATTAACCATATTTCACATGCTGACCGTATTTGGCTACTGACTACCTTACCTGACAGTGCATTTATGTACCATTTAAAGATAAAGGATTGGTTTGTCTTGTTATGTTCTTAAAACATTTCTGATTAAATTACAGATAGATGATTTATTCTCCCTGTGTGTATATAGCACACAAAGAGTAGAGGTTATGATCTGGGGCCAAAAAGGCGTCACTCACTATTCAGTTGCATCTAGAGAATTTGCTCAGGAGGGGAATATATTTTTAATATTTAGTAAGAAGGGATCAGGAGAGATTTACCAAACGTGTCTGCCTTCAGCTCATGTCATGATCCTGGGGTTCTGGGATCGAGGCCCACATTGGGCTCCCTACTTGGTGGGAAGCCTGCTTCTCCCTCTCACACTTCTCCTACTTGTGTTGCCTCTCTCACTCTGTCTTTCTCTGTCACATAAATAAAATCTTAAAAACAAAAACAAAAACCCATGATGTTTGTTAGTCAGCAACTTTGTGCCTCTGCCTGGGAACCTTCACAACCTCACTAATTTGCTTTTTGTGGGATTTAATGTTTAAGGTTATGTCCCTCAAACAGGGATTTCTAAATCTGCCTTTTCCTACCAAAAAAAAAAAAAAAAAAAAAAAAAGATGTACCTAATTAAACAGATCACTTCAAAATGACAAATGTTTCATAATTGGGGCTTTTGGGTGTTTTGGTCCATTAAGGGTCTATCTTTGCCTTAGGTCATGATCCCAGATTCCTGGAATCAAGTCCCACATCACAGGGGCTCACTTCTTCCTATCCTCCCCCTTGTGCTCTCTTTCACTGTCTCTGCTCTCTCTCTCAAATAAATAAATAAAATGTTAAAAAGAAATGAATCTTTCTAATTGTAGAAGTATAATATGCATTCTTTGTAAAAATTTAGATAGTAGAGATACCTACTTTTATGTGTTTAATCAACAGATCTCCAGCAGAAGGAAGTGTTACCACTTTGGCTTCTTTCTGTAGTACTGGGTTCCTTGAGCTCTGTAGCATTCCAGTGAATCAGAACCTCTTTGGTTTGTATGGGAGAGGTATTCTCTCCTTAAAGGAGAGGGTGAGCAAATGGGAGATAGGTGTTCTCCCTGGCCGAGTTATATTTGTATATTGTTCTGTATTATGTACCATTTTATATTTAGCTAAGAGCTAAATTTTAATGCAGTTCATTAAAAATCTGTCTAGAGAGTTATCTATAAATTATAATGTTTGTAAAATGAAATAGCCTCCACGAGACTTACATTAACTTCTTGAGAGTTATCAGGTTAAAATAAAATAAAATTAAAATAAAAAAATAAAATAAAATTTGCTCTTTGCAATTTTAACAGAATAAAATGTGCTTTTATCATTAGTAATTTTCATTTTCTGAATTTCTAGTTTTGGTGGTATGTGTATGTTACCAGTATATACCTATCTTTTTTTTGCATGACTAATTGTGTTTTGTTATGAATGTCGTTCAAGTGGGGAAGGTTTGTGGAAACCAGTGCCTAAAATGCTTACCATTTTAGAGATAGCTGGTTGGAACAGGCAAGCTAGAAATGTACTTGGGAGGAGAAAATGATGGCCATTTGGGAGGCACAGAGATGAGGGGAAAACAGATGCTTTGAGACGAGGTCCAGAATGTTTTAAAAAGTAAATGATTCATACAAAAAACTTAATCATTAGGAACATAAGCAGATTTTATAAAATTTGAGTAGAAAGCATCCTGAAGGAGAACTTTGAATTGCATATTTATTCTGTTCATATTTTGTGATGGGTGAAATATAGACGTCTCCTTATTGTTTTGAATTCATCGCCTTGTAGCTTCATATACTTTTAACTAAGGATTACAGCCCTTTGATGTGGGAAGTCAAGAGACTTTGAGTTTGTAATGTTTTTGAGTTAAACAGCTTGATGACTTAGACTGGATTTCATTTACCTTTTTATTCATATTGTCTGCTGGACAATATGACTGTATGACTGTTAACAGTCATACTGGCCCTTATCATGGAGTTATTGCTAATTCATAATTTTAAAATGCTGTGAAAATATTAAATACTCTTTAAATATTAAGTATTATATTTATTAGAACATTATTTAATATGAAGTAGTTCACTCATTAACCCGTACTTAATTTTGGTTATTATAATTACCTATTGTTAACCACCCATCATAGTATATGCCTGTCTTTCAGTTCTTAGTCATATAAGAACATTTGTGAGACATGCTTAGGTTATGGTTGACCTGGGGATGATTCAGAAAATTTCTTATAAAGTGTAGTTATGACTATAGAATGATTTTGTGCTTACTGTTGTTGTCCTGCTATTTCTGGAAGTTAGCCTAGGTTAAAGTAAAGAGTTCAGGTTTTGGAGTCGTAGGTATCACCTTGAATCCTTTCTCTGCTCCCTAACTATCTCTGGGCAAATTATTTGCCCAGACAATTTATTAAACCTTAGTTCCTACAACTTGGAAATGTCTTAGAGTCATTATGATGACCCCCACAAAGTTGACTCTTCCTAGGGATAATAGCAGCTTACTGTTTCCTCCTTTTAAAAATTTATTTATTTATTTTTTAATAAGATATTTTACTTTATTCATCTGAGAAAGAAAGTGCAAGCGAGTGAGAGCACAAGCAGGAAGGAGGGTCAGGGGAGAGGGAGAAGCAGACTCCCCACTGAGCAGGGATTCCCAACACTGGGCTTGTGCTTCCAGGACACTGGGTTCATGACCTGAGCTGAAGGCAGACACTTAACCCACTGAGCCACCCAGGTGCCCCTCTGTGCCCCCTCTTCTTCTTCTTCTTTTTTTTTTTTTTTGTTATTTAATAAAGACTTTTTTTAGAGCAGTTTTATGTTCACAGCAAAATCATATCCCCTGCCCCTGCACAAGCATAGACTCCTCCATTATCGACATTCCCCACCAGAGTGGTGCATTGTTGTAATTGATGAACCTACATTGACATATCATAATCACCCAAATCCATAGTTTACCTTAGGGTTCATTCTTCCTGTTGTACATTCTGTGGGTTTGGACAAATGTATAACATGTATCCATCATTATAATATTTTCACAGCCCTAAAAATCCTTTCTCCTTTCTATCTATTCATGTCCATTGCTCTTTCCCTAACTTCTACCTGTGACAGCCCCTGATTTTTTTTTAAATTTTTTATTTTTTTTACTGTTTCCATAGTTTTCCCTTTTCTAGTATATCAAATAGTTGGAATCAACAGTATGTAGCCTTCTCAGATTGGTTTCTTTTTACTTTAAGTTTCCTCTGTGTCTTTTCATAGCTTTATAACTTACTCCTTTTTTAGTGCTGAATAATATTTCATATGTATCAAAGCTTACTTTTTCATTTACCTACCGAAGGACATTTTGGTTGCTTCCAAGTTTGGCAGTTATGAATAAAGCTGCTGTAAACATGCATATGCAGAGTTTTGTGTATATATTAGTTTAGGTAGCAGCTAGTTTAATGAGCATTTCTTTATCTTAGAAACTTTACATGCACTATATCATTTAATTCATTTTTTTAAAGACTTTATTTATTTATTTGACAGACAGAGATCACAAGTAGGCAGAGATGCAGGCAGAGAGAGAGGAGGAAGCAGGCTCCATGCTGAGCAGAGAGCCCGATGTGGGGCTCGATCCCAGGACTCTGAGATCATGACCTGAGCCAAAGGCAGAGGCTTTAACCCACTGAGCCACCTAGGGCCCCTCATTTAATTCTTATATCTGTAATAGATTATGTAAAGTTCATGGCCTATGGTAATGTATATCCAACAACTGGTTGTTATTATTATTTCTCTGTCTTAATTCCTAGCATGTAGTTTAATCAGAAGTTGAAGCTCTTAAGGCGAGGGATAGGGGTGGGTAGTCTGATCAGACCTAAAGGGCTTATAGGGAAGTTGAGAGTGGTTTGAAGGTGCAGTATATATGAAAGTGTAATTTAAAGATAATCTGCATAATAATTATTTAGGAAGCTTGTTAAAATGTATAATTTTGGGTTCATCCTTGGAAACTCAGACTTTATGATTCAGAATTCCTGGTCATGGGCCCAGAAGTCTATAATTTTATGAGCTTAATATGTAATTCTGATTGACAATGAAGTTGAGAATCATCTTTTTAAGTTTATTCTTCCTGATGAAAATATGATTCAAGTAATTTTTAAATAGTTATTTTTCTTTGCTCCAGTAAGTTTTTTTATTGATGATGGAGGTAATAAATTTTTTTCATTTAAGTTTTTACACATGATGTATAATAAATACAATTTTTCTGTGTTATGAGGGTAGAAGGAGTAGTGATTACTCATTTGACTCATATTTAGTAAACATAACTTATTTGAGGTATATTTTATTTTGTCATAGGTCATATTTTACTTTATTATTCAAATAATATAGTGTTTTAGAATAGGGTAGCAAAGGAAGGTAGACTGAGAACACATACTATTATGAAGATAGGAGGACAGATGAAGAGAGTGGTTTTCTGGTTTTAACTAGAAGGAGAAAGTAACTACAAATAGGTTACATAACTAGTATGGATAATTAAAACCTGATGGAAATTTTGTTAGTTATATTAGTGAAAAGAGTCATATCAGGAATACTCTGCTTCTGTGTTTTTTGACAGTTCTCTATACCCAACATAGGATTCAACTCATTATCTCAAGAGCGAGAGTCGTGCACTCTACTGACTGACTGAGCCATCAGGTGCCCTGTTTTGTTTTGTTTTGTTTGTGTAATGTCTGCACTACATCTCAGACCAGTTAAATCAGATCTCTGTTACTGTGTTCTGAGCGTCATCATCATTATTACTATTTTGTTATTTTTGTCAAAAATTCTCATTCATTCTCATGTGTAAACAGCATTAAGAGCTACTATTTTAGTGATTCAAAGGAGAGTCAGTAAGCTAAGAAGCTCCGTTTCATGTCTTCCTTTATTTTATCTTCTATCATCTTAAGCATCTGTAGGGAGATGAAGCAGAGCTGGCTAGAACTAGGCAGCTAACATCCTGAAGTTTTCTTTTTTTGGCCTGAGCTAAGAAGTGACTCCTTGAATCTCTCCTCATGCATCCTATTGCCTGTTGCTTTCATCAGTTTTTTTGTAATTTCTTTCACCTCTCTCTAATTTGTCAGTGGCTTCCTGAAAGTAAAACTCAAGATCAGTATAAAACTACTTTAATAAAACAACAGTGGCAGAGGCAAAAGAGTAAAGTTCCTTCCACTTCTTAAATTCTGTGATTTGTTATGTAAAGTGGACAACTATATTTGTTTTAGACTTTTTATTGGTCTTTTCTTTATATTTCTGGGGATTAAAATGTGTTTTCTTTCTGTCATGATATTTGTTCAATATATTGCTTTTTTTTTTTTTAAAAGGGGACTTTATTTATTTATTTGACAGAGAGAGAGTGTGCATGCATAAGCAGTAGGGGTGGTGTGGGGGGGCAGAGGGAGAGGGAGAAGCAGGCTCCCTGCTCATGCTGAACAGGGAGCCCGATGAGGGGCTCTATCCCACCTGAACTGAAGGCAGACACTTAACCGACTGAACCACCCAGGAGCCCCAATATATTATTTCCTCAAGTTGTGTTTCCTCATCTTTTCAACCATACTTCTTGCATCCATTTCCCATCTTGCACCCATTTTGGGGGAGAGACAGTAAATATTTTCTCATAGGCTGTCATGTTTTCAGAAAATAGTTTTCCTAAGCGATCAAGATCATGTTGGATTTTATTCTGTCTAGGCACTATATATCAGTTAGAATCTGGACAGGGAAGCAATCTACACTAGATCTTTCTGCTGAGAAAATTTAATATAGTCAATGGATTATACAGGTGATGGAGTTGAAAGAGCAAAAGGGGAACATTGGAGTAACACAGAGATGATAATTGCAAAAAGCTACAACCATCAATACTGGGGGAACAAAAAAGGGCTTATGAGTAGAGTTGGGGCTCAAAACCTCTGGAGGGAGTACTGTCTGGCTTCTGCTGATACTTTTGAGAGTGCTGGAAAAATTGGTGGCTGTCACCAACTGCTGCTGCTGGAGTGGAGGGCCTATGCTGGGGCAGTGCTGACTGGAAAAAGCAAGTTTCTCCTAGTGCTCTTATTAGCAACAGCCAGCCAAGCTGGCTGGCCAAAGGGAAAAGTAGTTTCCAGAGTCTCTTTTCAGCATCACTATGTTGAGTATTAAAGGCTGGATTTGGAGCTAAAAGACAATAGCTGAATATGAGCACATACAGCTTTCTCCTCTTCTGGTTACATGACAGCATGGTCCTTTGGTCTCTTGATCTCTTTCTGAGCTATTGGAACTGCTGTATGTTCTTAGAGTCTAGGATTTGGAATGAAAGGGGTTGTTACTAAATTAACTTGTCTAGTTCATGTGATTCAGGGGTAGGAGATGGGACCACCTGCTCTAAGATAACTCTGTCATAGCCTTTCTTGGGATCTGAGATTTAATCATTAGATACTAATTCCTTTGTCTCTCAAGGGGTTTCTATTTTTCAAGATCCCTTATTTAAAATACAAAAATTGGGGCACCTGGGTGACTCAATAGGTTAAGCATCTGAGCCTGACTGGCTCAGTTGAGATCAAGCCCTGTGTTAGGCTCCCTGCTCAGTGGGAAGTCTGCTTGTCCTTCTGACCCTTCCCTTGTTCATACTCTCTCTCTCAAATAAATAAAGAAATCTTAAATAAAATAAAGTACAAAGATTGTGGGAGGAATAATGATGCTTTTAAACCAAAGGTTAAAAACTGATTGCTTATTGGACAGTGGCCTGAAGTAAGAACCAGTCTTCGAACAGATTATACCTTTTTTCTCATTCTAATCTTCCTGCAGAGATTCTCAAATATTAATACCTATGTGAATTATTTGGGGATTGTTAAAATGCAGAATCTGATTCAGTCTATCCCTGGATAGGGACTGAGACTCTGCATTTCTGACAAGCTCCAATGGGAGGCTTAAGTGACTGCCCCTAAATTAGACTTTTCATCTCCTTTTGCTGCTTTGAAAACCACTGTTCTGGCTTACATCCCCTACTGGACCTGGGTTTGAGTGGCTGAATGGTGAGTGATCATAAAGGAAAAGTTCTCTTGCAAGCTTAATTTTCTAGGAATATTTTGAGCAATCTTTTTTTTTTTTTTTTTTAAAGATTTTATTTATTTATTTGACAGAGAGAGATCACAAGTAGGCAGAGAGGCAGGCAGAGAGAGGAGGAAGCAGGCTCCCTGCCGAGCAGAGAGCCCGATGCGGGACTCGATCCCAGGACCCTGAGATCATGACCTGAGCCGGAGGCGGCGGCTTAACCCACTGAGCCACCCAGGCGCCCCTATTTTGAGCAATCTTAATAGAGATTTATAGCTGTTTCTTTCCAGGTGGAAAGAGAAGGACATATGCCTCTGAATAGGTTGAATTTTTGTCCATAATTTTGTTTGACTGCATCGTCTGCTCTGGATGCAGAGACATGTCTATCACTTGTAGTTTTCCTGGGTTCTTTTCAGTAATTTCATACATGTTTAAGGGGAACTGACTAATGGGAGATAGGATAGGAGGACAATTAATAAATTCATGCATGAGATATCTTGCCTTCATTAGAGCCGTTATTATTGATTAAATAGAGCTATCTCTGGATTTCAAAAATTGAATTTGGTTTGAATTTCATACTAATTGCATTTCCCCACTTTTGACACTTTCATATACTTGTCTTCAAAGTGTAGAGTCTTGCCTTGATGCAAATAAGTGGTAGTCTATCTTTTATGTCTTTTATTTTTTAAAAGATTTTATTTACTTATTTGAGAGAGAGAGAAAGAGAGACAGAGTGTGTGTGTGTGCCCAGGGGTGTGGCAGAGAGAGAGGGAGAGAGACACTCCAGCAGATTCTGTGTTAAGTGTGGAGCTGGATCCCACACCCCTGAGATCAGGACCTGAGCCGAAACCAAGAGTCAGAAGCTCAACAAACAGTGCCACCCAGGTGCCCCAGAAAAATGGTGGTCTATCTTAATGGAACTTTGAAGGCAGCCCAAATTATGAAGTTGTTAAATGCTCTTTACATTTGGATTTTACTTACCAATCCATACCTGGCCATATGAGTAAAACATTAATCTTTTATTCAGTTGCCATCCTTCCAGATTCTCTCTTTGCAGCCACTTCATCCTCATTCCTGGATCTTTCTTTTTTTCTTTACAGACTTCGATTCTCAAAGATTCTAAGTACTTTCTTTTTGTCTGATATGAATATTTTCCTTAAATTTTTAATTCAGGCTATGGATGATAATTCAGGCTATGAATAGAGAAATAATTGGCCCCTTTATCAGCTGAGGTGAAAGAGTTAAAATGAAAGTTAAGGACTTAGGGGATTCCTACAGAAAAGAAGGGTGAAAAAAACTCAGTTTTAGGATCCTGAACAAAGCCTTTTGATTGGCATATAGAGACCCTTGCATGTACATAAACGCCCATATTTGAATATTTATAGCAGATAATCTGTCAAAATTACTGTTATTTTAATTTGCCAAGCTTGGCTGATTGCTGCAGTTGGATGTTAGCTGAATTCTAGATGAGGAACTGTAAATATGATCTAGTGTGAAGCATGTTTTTTGTCCTTGAAGCTGTTTGAATATCCCCCCTCCCGTGTGTGTGTGTGTGTGTGTGTGTGTGTGTGTGTGTGTGTGTTTTGTTTTTAATAGTGAGCCTTTTTGTATAGCTGAACTTCCATGCTGTTAAGGAAAAAATAAAGTGGTGTGAGAACAGTAAATATTTAAAAAAATTTTTTTACTTGGAAAAAAATTTATTCACATTTAGTGATCAGGAATTGCTTAAATAGTTTTAACTATGTGTTCAATCTTCAAAGGAGCTCTCTCTAGAGATTTCAAACTAGGGACATGTATCATATTTGAATAGCCTGTGAGATATTATGTGAGATATGTTTCACGTTAACAACAAAGAAAATGCATAATTGTAGGTAATTAATGTTATCCCTTTTTTTTCTCATTTTGCACAGTGATAATTTTAGTGACCCAGATTCAAGCAATAATATCTTCCTTTGGAAATACCATGTGGTTTTGTCAGTTTACGTTCTAGTGGAAGGAAGGTAAGCCGTTTTTCACAGTTAATATTGAAATAACTTTACTAATAAATCAAATTTTTCTCTTTAAAAGTTAGGAAATCCTTTTTTCTTTAGGTAGGTAGTGTTCCTTCACCCAGAAAGTACTATATTACTTATTGATGCTATATCACTTTTCCTCAAAAGATTCTACATTATTTCAGCTCTGGAGATAATCTGGGACTTCCTTAAAAATCATGTGACTTTTTTGGGAGCAGGAGTACATTCTGAGCTCTGTCTGCTAGATTATCTTGTTGCAGCCATTTTCACCTGGATAGTTTATTTTTACATATATATAACCACTTGACATAATGAGAGAATCTTAATTTTTGTTTTTTGGTTTTTTCTTTTGATGTTTTCATTTATCTTTTGTGAACTGACATAATTGGCTCCATTTTTATTAGTTATTACTTTAGCTAGAAACTATGCTAATTACTAAGTCTTAGTTTTGGTTTGATTCTGAATTTGTTTTGGGATTGCAGGAATGTGGGGTCTCAATAATATATTTTATGTTAAGCTAATTAAGAATGAAACTTTCAGAGCATTCTTTTCTTTCACAAGCGTCCATCTTCATTCTCATTTGACCTCTTTTGGGGTCAATTACTCTTTCTTCATATATTACTCTTTCTTCATATATATATATATTTTAGTATATATGTATATATATATATATATATTTTTTTTTTTTAACTAGTTACTGTAGTCACTTTTCCCAATGTTTTTTGTGACCATCCTCAAATCATTTCCTATGTCTTTCACCCTAATTCCTCATTATTCTCAAAAGAAAAGTATTTATCCAGCTTTGGTGGCTCTCCTCTGGCTGAAGAGCAAGATTATTAATGATTCCTTAAGATGTTACCCTTGTTCCTAATTTTGTAATGGTTCACCATCTGTTCAGTATATTAAGGGCTCAGAAATGTGTGTTGTACCTAATACATCACAGATGTGGAAACAATAATAATAAAATAAAATTCTATTTATGTGAAGTGAAGATACTGCTAATATGTTCTCTTGGGTTTAGTTAGTCTGACATTCTTGCTATGTTTGGGCACTTATTTGCAACATGCTTTCAAATTTCTTAGAGTGAATTAGATATTTTCATCTTATTTAACCAGCATGCATTTGATTAAGTATGTTAAAACTCAGTTGAATAAAATTTAAGTCAATAATATAAAGAGTAATGAGCTGTTTTACAGTGTAATTTGGGAAAAAATTAGCTGTATTTCTTGTTATAAGAACAGCAGACAGCATCATACAGTGGACTACGATTTTCTAAGTAAATTAATTTTGATAAAGGTTAATTGCACAGCAATAGCAAATGCTAGGAATTGGCATCCAAATGTCAAATTTCACAGACAAATTTTAGTTTTTTACTGATTTTTTTTTCCTCCAGAGGAAGAATATTAAAACTTAAGTTTGCTTAGAAGATATTATCATTCTATTTAGGAATTAAGAAATAGGCTTTATTTTTCTGCAAATTGAGCAGCAAAGATACCGGTGAATTACAGTTTTTACGGATTTTTTTTGAAAAGCCCCTATGGAAATCTAATATTTAGGCTTTATTTAGGACTTGCTTTTAGTTTGTAATCATAATTCAGGATCTAAATGATCCCTATAATTTTTTATTATATATGTGTTTTCATTGCTTCAGAAAGAAAGGATGGAGTGTATTATTTAATAATTTGCATTTTGGTATTACTTATAGGGTGAACTCTATGATCAGTTGTATTTTAGGTAATTTATATGCCGTTGAGACAAATACAGATCTCTATTTTCTCTCTCTCCTTAATAGCATAAGAGTGTTATATATCACTTTATCAGTTAGCAAAATGTGAAGGTAAAAATTGAAAATGGAGACTTTTCAGTGGTTTTTGGCCTGTCATGCAAGTTATCATTCTATTTTAACAGTAAGTAAGAATCCGAACAATTTGAAAACTTTCAACTTTCTTAGAGTTTTCATAGAGGTGAGGTCATAGGGCTAGCTGCTGTCCCCAAATTGGAGAGACAGACAGGCAAATACAGAGAATGACAACTTATTCTAGCAGAGCATAGGAGCAAAGACCTCTAAGGTAACCAGTACTGGGTAGGGAAAAAACCTAAAATGTAATTAATGAATTGCCAGGGGCTCAGTGTGGTAAGTCTGAGGTAGAAACTCTAGGGGGGCCCAAGTATAAGAATCCCACATTTTTCAAGGTTTTACCTCCAGCTCTACCATGTCTTCACAGAGAGAATTAGAGAAAAGTGCCCTGGTACTTCCTACATAGGAAGGGGAAATCAATCATTTTGAAATATGCCAAGGCATTCTGTTTTTCTTGACAAGATTTGCCCTAAAGAAAAGTTATGTTGTCAGTGTCTAACCTTTTATGGTGTTATAAGAGTCTAGCTGACCTGGAGGAGGGGGAATGCCCAACTTTAGGCTGTTTCAGCCTTCTGTGGAGGGGAAGAAAATTGTCCAATTCCAGCCATTTTGTTCCTCCTCTAGCCATCCTCTTTGTCCTAAGGTATGTGTGTGTGTGTGTGTGTGTGTGTGGTGGGGATGGTGGTGCCGGAGGATTGAGAAGAACTTTTGAAGGTCATAACTTGGGAGCACAGACTCACTAAAAGACTGAGACCTAATCATAGAACACTTCTCTTACCCCACATTACTAATGCCTGTTTGCCACAGTTCCTTTTTTCCAGTGCATCATGTCTGGCTTCCAACAAAAAAATTACAAGGCATGCTAAAAAGCAAAAGTACAGTTTACAAAGACAGAGCAAGCATCAGAATCAGACTTAAACACAGCAGGGATATTGGAGTGATCGGACTAGGAATTTAAAACAATTATGACAAATATGCCAAGGGCTCTAATGAAGAAAATAGCCAGCATGCAAGAACAGATGGATAATATATGAAATTCTAAGAAAGAACAAAAATGCTAGAAATTAAAAAATACTGTGACAGAAATAAAGAATGCCTTTGATGGGCTTATTAGAAGACCGAACATAGCTGAGGAAAAAATCTCTCTGAGCTTGAGGATATGTCAGTAGAAACGTCTAAAATTAAAAAACAACGAGGGGCACCTGGATGGCTCAGTTGGTTGAGTATCCAACTCTTGGTTTTGGCTCAGGTCATGATGTTGGGGTTGTGGGATCAGGCACTGTATCTGAATCTCTGTGCAGTGTGGAGTCTGCTTGAGGCCCTTTCTCCCTCAGCCCCTTCCCACCACTCTCTCTCTCAAATAAATGGATAAATCTTAAAAAAAAAAAAAAAAAAAGATTTAAAAAGCAAAGAGAAAAAAGCCTGAAAAAAAATTAAAAAAACAACAACTAAGAACTGTGGGACAATTTCAAAAGGTATAATATATGCATAATGGGAATACCAGAAAGAGAGGAAGGGGTAAAAGGAACAGAGGAAATATCTGAAGCTATATTGACAGTGTTTCACCAAATTAATGTCAGAGTCCAAACCACAGATTCAGGAAGTTTGGAGAACACCAGGCAGGGTAAGAGTCCCCAAAATTTTACCTAGGCATTTCATATTCAAACTTTAAAAAATCAGACAGGAGGTAATCTTGAAAGAAGCCAGAGGGAAAAAACACCTTATCTATAGAGAAGCAAAGGTAAGAATATCTGACTTCTCTTCACAAATCACACAAGCAAGAAAAGAGTGAAGTGGAATAAAGTGTTGGGAGAAAAATCCAACAATTTAGAATTCCGTATCCTGCTAAATTATGCTTTAAAGAAAAGGAGAAAAAAGACTATCTCAGATAACAAAGATGTAGAAAATTTGTTGCTAGTGGGTTTGTCTTATAAGACATATTAAAAGAAATTCTTCAGAGAAGGAAAACTGTATAGGCTAGAAACTTGGATCTACATTAAAAAAGGGGAGAACGTTAGAGAAAGACTAGGTGAAGGGAAATAACTTTAAAATAACTTTTGAATAACTTTAACTTTTATTCTTCTTATTCTTAATTGACCTTACAAATAACATAATTTGTTTAAAATAATATTATCAACAATGTATTCAATGAGTGTAGCTTAAATATAAGTGAAATGAATGACAACAATTATACAAGGGTT
Organism: Mustela erminea; assembly: GCF_009829155.1. Classification (NCBI taxonomy): domain Eukaryota; kingdom Metazoa; phylum Chordata; class Mammalia; order Carnivora; family Mustelidae; genus Mustela; species Mustela erminea. The sequence continues at coordinate 112,404,991 of NC_045618.1, forward strand.
GGGAAAGAGGAATTAAGAATATTCTGTTAAAAGGTACTTGTACTTCACTATCCATAAAATGGACTTGGATTAGTTGTAAATTTATAATGTGAACTCCAGGGCAAAAATAAAAGAAAGTGAAAAAAAGAAGTATAATTGATATGCTAAGAAGGGAGAGAAAATAGAATCTCATAAAAATCCCTAATTAAAACCACAAAAGAGAAAGAGTAGAAGATATAAATAGGAACAAAAACAAGGGCAATGAAAGAAAACAGTAACAAAAAGAGAGGATATCAATCCAGGTATATCAGTAATTAGTTTACATGCCAGTGGTCTAAAGATACTCAGTTAAAAGAGACTGTCAGCGTGGAACAAAAGACAAGATTCAACTATATATTGTCAACAGAAACCCACTTTAAATGGGAAGACACATACAGAATAAAAATAAAAGAATGGAGAAGGATATACCATACTAACACTAATCAAAAGAAAGCCAGAATAGCTCTATTAACTTCAGACAGAGCAGACTTCAGAGCAAGGAAAATCTTCAAGTGGAAACCGGGTCATTATATAATGACAGTGGGGTTAATTCTTTAGAAAGACATAATCCTTAATATGTATGCATCAAAATGTGTGAGGCAAAAACTGAGAGAATTGCAAAAAGAAAGATGACTCCCCTATTGTTGCTGGGTGTCTCAACACTCTTGTCTTAAAAATGGACAGATCTAGCAGGCAGAAAATTAGTGAGAATATATTTGAACTCAGCAGCACCATCAGTCAACCAGATATGATTGACATTTGTAGATTACTTCATCCAACGATAGCAGAATACACATTCTTCTCAAGAATGAAAATGGTAGGGGTACTTGGGTGGCTCAGTAAGTTAAGTGCCCTCCCCTTCGTTTTGGCACAGGTCATGATCTCAGGGTCTTAAGATCAAGACTTACCTTGGGCTCCACGCTCAGTGGGGAGTTTGCTTCAGATTCTCTCCGCCACCCCCCTTGTGCCCCCTCTCCCTGGGATCCTCCCCCTGTTCCTACACACACATTCTCTCTCTCAATAAATAAACAAAATCTTTAAAAAAGAAAAAAAGGAATGAAAATGGTATTATTCAGAAACTTCAGAGTTCATTTTAGACTTTAATTTGTTTCCTGTAGGATTGCATCATAAACGAGATCAGAGAAAAGATGAGGACTCATTTTAAAAAATACAACAAATTATCACCTGCCTCCCCTCTACTTCTTACATATTCTAGGGTAAGAATTTTAGAACTTCGATTTTATTGTTATACATTTTTCTGGCCCCAACTTTGGCATAATGAATGAGTGTATGTGAGTAATATACTTTTATAATGAAACCTACCTGGCATTCTCTCTCATTCATTAGCTACTAGGAGTATTTCATACAACTCTTTGGTTCCATGTAGCAAAATTTGAAAATTATTCCGAAATATGAATCCTTCATGCCTTGGCCAGTATTTGATAATTATTGATTTTGCTTCTGAATAGAAGAGCTCTAGATGTCTGACTGCCTTATTATTATTATTATTATTATTGTTATTTTGAGTAGATTTTGAGTAATAACAGAAGGAGATGAGAAAAGACAGGTGAGAATTTGTAAAGGAAGGGAATATTCTAACCGGATTTTAGACAGTTTTATAGGTTAATAGAAGACAGATACTTTGAGTGATACATTGCTGAACTTTCTCAAGTAGAGAGGAAAATGCTTTGATTTGATTTTATATTTGAAATGGTGGTGTTTCTTTCCCATTCTGAGACCAGCCTTTTCTCCCTGCTCTTGCTCTCCCATTGAGTTATGCTAGTGAGGAACAGAATCATAGGTTTCAGTTAGTGGAATATAGGAGCATTGGGTAGAATGAGGAGTAGTATTTCACCTTGTTTGTCTAAATTTTAATTCTCATTTTCGTCGCTCAAAGTAGTGTTTCAAGAATTGGTACCTGGTACAAGAGGGTCTTATTCTTAGCAAAGCTATTCTAATGACAAAAGGCATTCTGTGTTTTCCTGTTAGATAATTGGATTAATTATTGGGTTGCCATCTATTTGCATGCTAAATGCTGTGTCATTGCTATCTTTTGTTTGCCTGGTAGACTCATGATAGTGACCTTACAGGGATTACCAACAGAATTCCTTTCCTATAAAAAACAAATAAAACTGAAAACAGGGGCGCCTGGGTGGCTCAGTTGGTTAAGCATCTGAGTCTTGATTTTGGTTCAGGTGGTGATCTCAGGGTTGTGAGATCAAGCCCCATGCTGGGCACTGTACTGGGTATGGAGCCTGCTTGAGATGTTCTCCCTTTGCCTCCATACCTTCACCCCCACCCTCCACTCAGATACTCTCTCTTAAAAAAAAAAAAAAAAAAAAAAAAGATAGAAAAAGAAAAAAAATCCCCTAAAAACAAAAAAATAAAACAACATGTCAAATGAACTTCCCTCCTTGGATCGCAGTTATGGTTTGCGGACAAAAATCTGTCAATGTATATTCCCAGGGTTTCTGTCCTGTCTTAGCTGTCTGTTTTCTGAACAAACCTTGATCAAGTCAAATCACTTCTTACCTCATTTTCTTCATCTTCAAAATGGAGACTGTGTCTACCTTACAAAACAGTGGTAAGAACTAAATAACAAAATGTGTGCCAAGTGCCTGGGTCATGTCTGACACAGAACAAGTGTTACTTCTCTTCCTCCTTCTTTTTGACATCAGTAATATCTGGATTCCACCTCTTGAATTTAGTAGTTAGTAATTGTGAGATCAAATTATTTTCTCAGCCTCATTTACCTTTAACATGAGATCATTTTTTTTTTTTTTAAGATTTTTATTTATTTATTTGAGAGAGAGACAGTGAGAGAGAGCATGAGAGGCGAGAAGGTCAGAGGGAGAAGCAGACTCCCCATGGAGCTGGGAGCCCTATGCGGGACTCGATCCCGAAACTCCGGGACCGTGACCTGAGCCGAAGGCGGTTGCTTAACCAACTGAGCCACCCAGGCACCCCCCATTTTATAAAGTTGTGGTTGGAATTCAGTTCCTAGTGTAGTCTAAGAAATTTTTGTTGAATCTGAATGTAAATGTTAAACTGCTAAAAACTTATATAAATATATGAATTTTGCTGGATGGATCTTTTGGACACAAGATCCACAATGTACTTTTAGGAATGTATACTAAGAAGAACATAATAAGGAAAAATACATTTCTAGGTCGTTGTTGTTTTTATGGGAGGACTCTACAATAGTTTACTTAATTTTTGCTTAATGTATTTCATTGGGAAAGTAGGGAAATTGTTGATCAAATGATTATTGTCACTTGAAATAGCTACCTCTAGAACGGTTATGCATAGGGCACTAAGGGAGTCAAACACTTGAATATACCTCTTTCTTTGCTTTTATTCTTTTTGTCTTAGGTAACTTCATTTTTAGTGAGACTTCTGCATACAATGATAGTTATGTGGGCAGATCTTGGAAAATTAATCAGTACTGAAAAGTGCCTAGTTTGGTAACTGCCAGAGGAATAATTAATTAACCAATATTAAAGTTTAATTGGTAAATTGAGGTCAAGTCCCATTAATGAATCATGTTAAATGAGTTACACATTAAATCAATATTGTTGAATTTAACTACGTGTTAAATCAATGTTTTCTTTGACATCATAGAATAGAAAAGAAATTGATGTATGTGTGGTATATTGTATTGAATTAGGGAGTTTGTATTTTTAAGAATGTTCTATAGTTCCATGAATTTCAGTTGGATTTGTTTGAATGTGAATCATTTTTGTAATTAGCAAAAATATTATTGCCTTTTTGTCTTGTAGCAGTTGTGCCAGCTCTTGTACATGTGGGGATGAATGTAAATTCTAACTTATTTTCTTACACATTTCCCAAAGGTTAGGAAAAAATTTAGCATACAGAATGTTAATCACTTTTAAGAATTCCCAGTTTATCATTTTATTTGACATACTATATTTCTTATTAGATTGCTTGTTATCTGCCTTGAATATGTTACAGAAAGTTGGTAATAGTCTTTGTATGCATAGTTTTTACCCACAAGGAAAAAGATACAAGAAAATAGAATAAAAACTGAATTGCAAATCATTTAAGTGCAGACAAGTTTCTGCTGAGAAAGTGGAGATGAATTTATGTGTGACTGTTAAAACATATGGATATGTTGATTATCACTATGTTTAAGTATTTTTGTCATAAGGCAAAGGGTTTGCAAAGTAAGAATAATTACATACATTATTGGTATTGCTGAAATAAAAAATAACTTTGTTTCTTCAAGGTTTGGGTTTTTTTCCTTTTGGTACTTGTTTTTTAAAGAAACCAGATGTGTATAGAACTGAATGTTTATTTTTTAACTCCTTTTTTAAAAAATAATTTAATGTTAAGAGCTAATAGAATTCTGTGATTGTACATTTATATATTTGGGCAAGTCATTCATAAACTAATGTAATATAATATTTTTGTCCTTTTTTATTGTGAAATATATATAACATAAAATTTACCATTTAACCATTTTAAGTATGTCATTAGGTGTAGATACTTACACTGTAACTCAGTGTAAGTACGTTTACAATGTTGTGCTGCCATCACCACTGTCTCCAGAACTTTTTCAGCATCACAAACTATTGTACTCATGGAACATTAACTATGCCTTCTTTCCAGCCCCTGTAACCCCTGTAACCATTGTTTTATTTTGTCTTTATGGATTTGACTCTTCTAGGCTTTTCTTATGAGTTTAATCATGTATTTGTTCTTATGTGACTGTCTTCTTTCTCTTAACATCGTGTCTTTCGGGTTCATCCATGTTATATCATGTATCAGAATTTCATTCTTTTAAGAATGAATAATATTTTATCTTATGAATGTGCCAAATTTGTTTATCCATTCATCTGTCAGTGGACATTTGGGTTGTTGTGAATAATGCTCCTATGAACATTTGTATCTAAGTTATCTATTCAAGTGTGGTAATGTGTTTTTATATATATTTTAATATTGAAAAATTTTTGTGGTAATGAAATTCTGTTTAAATGGACTAGATAAATATCTATATTTTCAGTGCCATCAGTGAATATTAAATACCTTTTGTGTATTCTAGATAGTGGAGATATAAAGAGTCATAAAATCATGATACACTCTTTTGAACTTACAATCAAATAACAATATATAGGGTGTATATTTTAATAATAATAATAGGGTGTGCTTATAAAAATACCCTGATTGGTAGCATATGCTTTTTGGAGTTGAAAAGGTATTTACAATCTAATACAAACCTGCATCCTACTTCACTAAATTCTTGCATGTTGTCCTCACCAATTAAGAGGCAAAATACTTGACCTTAATTAACTTGGATATTCCATTCAAGCATATGTATTTAACATATGCATTTAACATTCAAGCATAAATTCTAGAGAGATCATATACTAAAATGGAAGTTGGATCATGACATTCCTCTAAACAGTTTTCTCTAATGAAAACCATTCTTAGAATGATTTAACATCTCTTTTCCCAGACTTCCACTTTAACTCTTTATCACATCCCCTGTCCCCATACCCACTGTGAGCTGGGTAATTCTTTGTTGTGGATACATGGCTTATGTAGGTAAACTGGCTTAAGTGTATATGAGTAAAAGGCAGAAGATTGAATTCTATATGTTTCAAGATTCTTCCCAGGTTTGTGATTCTAATTTAATCTCTGTGGTACCTGGATTTTCCAAATGAGAGAAAACAGAATAGGCATGTATAACCTCTAAATAAGGCTTCTCAACAGATATATGGTAAATTTACAAGCTGAAATTTGATCAGAATATAAACATTTTGTTATTTTTTGGTAATTCAGTGGTCTTTTTCTCCCTTTCTCTAAGTATTTTTCTGGAAAAGCAAAATCTTTTATGAATTCATCATAATTTTGTAGTTTAATTGGATTTTTAAGGTTTCTCTGTGTGCGCCAGCTAGACTTTTAGAGAGTGTTACTACTCTTTTTCCATGGAAATGTTAGACCAAAGGAAAACATACAGCTAGCTGTTAGATTCTCATTTCCTATGGATGATGTTTTGAAGCTCAAAAGGAACTTTGAACATTTAAACGCAGCTGAGCAGAGGTTTCAAAAGCTGATGCTATAGTACTGTTTTTTCCTCCATATTCATCTCCTTGACTCACAGTAGTGAGCCTGAATTGTGAATGATAGACATTTAAAGGCTTATTACTCTGCAGAGTGAAAAAGAAAGAAAGAAAGAAAGAAAGAAAGAAAGAAAGAAAGAAAAAAAGAAAACTGAACTAATTTCAAAGTCAACACTTAAAATACTGAAGGGGTGAGTGAAGAAGCATAATCATCCATTCATTCAACACATATATGATAGTCTACTATGTATCAGACAATCACTAAACACAGGAAATAAAGCAATGACTAAAACAGAATCAGTCCCTACACTGTTGGAACTTAGACTGCCTAGAACAGTGAGTGGAACATAATAGGCACTTTAAAATATTTGAATAAAGTTGTTCTGTTTTCTGGAGAAGATTTTGGAGTAAGCAGCATTGTAGTAAAGAAGTGTGGAGTGTCCCTATCACTGTATTATAAATCGTTCATTTCAAAGACAAAAAATGGAAATAAACCAAGTATCTATTAATAGGGAAAAAGGTTAAGTAAGTTTATTAGAAATACATAGAATGTAGTATACACTGGGGTCTTGTAATGACATGTGAAGATATATACTGGCTGACATGTAAGATGTTCTTTACCTAATGAATTAAAGTAGGCTATAGAATAGGATGTGTGCAATGAGTCCTTTAATGTAAGACTGTTTATCTTTAAGTAAAAAATGTCTTGAGAGATGGTGCAGAAATGGTAATCCATGAATTATTCTTTCAAAAGATAAATTTCCTGTGAACTTTTCTTTATCCTTTATGCATTTCTGTGATTGTTTCTTTTGTTTTACAGTGATCATGTACCATAATTTGAAAATAATTAAGCTCATTAAAATGTTTTAGTATAAATTGATTTTTAAACTTAATACCTGTATCAGTAGACATTGCTACTGGTTGATGATCCATTGTCCTGTAAATATAAAATGTATCAACATTAAGGAATTCCATATTTTCTTTCTGGAGAATGAAAGTTAACCAGAAGGAAATACTTACCTTTAACATTTAATATTTATCTTTAATATTCACAGGGTATATTTTTAAAATGAACAGTAACATTTTTAAATGTGTATAATAGTAAGAAACTATTTTATAGTAATTTTAGTTTTTATAGATACTTTGAGGAATGTCCGTATAATTGAAAGATGGAGAACTGAGACCATTTCTTAGCTTTTTTCTGTTTGAAAACTTAGTTTGGATATAGATATTAGTAGATGTTAGATTTAACTGTATTTTTTATCTGAAGATTTGTTTTTGCTTTCTTCTTTGCTTAGTACGATTACTGATTTTTTCTTTCTTTTCTTTTTTTTTTTTTTAAGGTTTATTTATTTGAGATAAAGCGAACTAGAGAGCATGAGTGAGGGTTGAGGGAGAGGGAGAAGCAGTTTTCTCACTGGGCAGAGAGCCCAAAGCCAGGCTTGATTCCAGGACCCTGGCTTCATGACCCGAGCCAAAGTCAGACGTTTAACCGACTAAGCCACCCAGGTCCCCCTGCTTTTCTTAATTAGGGGAGAGAATACATGCGTTTTGGGAGTTCTGGATATAGTTGGTTAATATTCTTAGGTTTTCACAGTATAATATGGCAGATCATACTAAATTATTTCTTCATGAGTATTTTCTTCCAAATTTCTTGTAATAAGTTGTATTTTTATCAGGACAAATTAGGGGACTCTTGAAAAATTCCATTGTACACAGATTATTCTAACAAATTCATTTCATTAGAAATACTATACCAACTTTATTTTTTTTTAATCTTCTGGAAGATCATATTGACTGATTATTGGAGTTTCAAATGATAGGTGATTGAATTTGAAAACTGTGTCTCAAGGTCTGTTTATCTTTTTAAAATGATTATTGTTAAATACTTGTTTATTTTTTTTTAAAGATTTTATTTATTTATTTATTAGACAGAGATCACAAGTAGGCAGAGAGGCAGGCAAAGAGGGAGAGAGGAGGAAGCAGGCTCCCCGCCGAGCAGAGAGCCCGATGTGGGGCTCGATCCCAGGACCCTGAGATCATGACCTGACCTGAAGGCAGAGGCTTTAACCCACTGAGCCACCCAGGCGCCCCTAAATACTTGTTTAAGTGATAAGTTAATGTTGTTTAGGTATAAATAAAAGTATCATTCTTCAAAACAAGAGTTTTGTCAGGCTACATAGTCCTATGGACCGTGATACACTAAATTTGAGACAAATTTTTTTCTAGATGTTTAGCTGTAAGTGCCGTAACTGTACAAAGTCTTCACACACTGAGCATATGAAGCAAAAAAATAAACTATACACCTTGGAAGGTGATTTTTATAGATCCTTCTCTCTCTCTCTCTCTTGATTTTTAGTTTTCCATTTCTGAAAAATAAGATGCTTGTTCTAGTTCAATGAGTATGGTAATATCAAACCCAGGTAGAATAGTACATCTCATGTTGTCATTTTTTAAAGTGAGATAGTTGATAGAATGAAGAATAAGTAATATTGTTAGATGTTGACTCCCTTCTAGAATAAAAATGTGAACCTCTTTATCAGTAAATTATTATTATATAGACTTTAACTGTTTAAAAATACAAGAAAGGAATTACAGAAAAACTGAAACAAAATGCTTAAATTAATACCATATACTTGAATGATAGATAGCACTTATAATTGGTATTTTATTATATGATGACATATATATAAATAATAACTGTGTATTAGTCTAAATAAAATTAATGGTTTCTTCTTTTATACACTGTCACTATTCTTGGACTTTACTTCATTGCACTCATTTATTCATTAGTCAGCAATATTCATATTCATTTCATATTCATATTCATAAATATTCATTTATTCATTAGTCAGCAATATAGCAATGTGTGCTATATTATAGGTACTGTTCTAGACTGAATGATACTAACCAATATAGACAAAAATTATTGATCTCATGGAGCTTTTATTCTGGTGGGAATACAGATACTAAACAAATAAGTATGTTTAATGTTGATAAGTATTCTAGAGAAAAGTAAGTACATGAGGGAAGATAATAGGGAATGTTGGAGTGGGAAGTATACCATTTTTGTATAGAGTGGTCAGGGAAGGTTTTATTGAGAAGGTGGTAGTTGAGTGATGATGACCTGAATTTGCTGAGGAGAGAAGTATGGTGGATATTTGGACAAGGGTATTTCAGACAGTAAGTTCAAAATTCCTGTGTTGGGGATAGGCTCAGCATATTTTACAAACATAAGAAATCTGTAATTATTTGTTTCATTTTTGGTTTCCCAGTAGATTCTGTGATCCACTAAAATGAGTATTATCTCTGTTTTGTCATCCTTGACACTTAGTATAGTGTCAGACATATGGTGGGCAGTGGGGCAGTGGATAAATACAGATGAATTCATGAATGATGAGTGGGAGTTTGGAAGGAATCACCTGCCGCCCACTTTCTCAAGTTCTTATTACAATTCAAGCTGCAAAGGTCTTTATAGATATAAGAAAACAAGAGAGTTCTTTAGGTAGAATGATTCTTCCAAAAATCACTGTTAATTAGTAGTGTTCTTGAGATGGCAAAGATTTTATTTCTTATCCTGACTATTGATAGGGATCCTTTTGTTTCAGATGTCTGGTCTAGACTGGGAAGATACTTGGCTGTGAAAGACATACTTGCAGTAAAATCTGGAACCAGGTTGCTGGGTTCAAATTTCTGTTTGATCCTTGCTAGCTGTGTGACACCATTCTCACCCCCCATTAATTCACCTTTAAATGCCTTCGTTTTCTTATCTGTAAGGCAGATATTGTTATCTCTGTTCCAATATTCTTTACACCCTAAACATTTTCTTTCGCATAATAGGATTTTCTCATTAATCGTCCAGTATACAATCATATAGACATTTCCCCCTTTTTTTATTTTTTATTTTTTTAAGGATTTTATTTATTTATTTCTCAAAGAGAGAGTGAGCACAAGCAGGGGGAGTGGCAGAGAGAGGGAGAGGAGTCTCCCTCCTGAGCAAGGAGCCAGATGTGGAATTGCATCCCAGGACCATCAGGACCTGAACGGAAGGTAGATGCTTAACTGATTGAACCACCCAGGCGTCCCAGTTTTTTCCCCTTTTAAAAAGAGAATTATGATTAAGAACAGGGGACTTTGAAATGAAATGTACCTGGGTTCTATAAAAACTTACTACTTAAAGTTACTTGTTAACATGTATCATAGTTTTTATTTAACTAATGAGAGATCAATCAAGAAGAAAGAAGAACTGCTGCCAGGAGTATTTGAGCATAAGGAGTTCACCTATTCATAACGGAAAGGGATGCCATGATAAATGACTAAGCTACATTGAAATCTGGTAATTTTTTTCTTTTTTTAAGATTTATTTATTTTAAAGAGGTGGCGAGGGGCTGAGAGAGAATCTCAAGCAGACTATCCGCCAAGTGTGGAGCCTGATGTGGGGCTCAGTTCCATGAACCTGACATCATGATGGGAGCTGAAACCAAGAGTCAGGCAGTCAACCAACTGAGCCTTCCAGGCACCCCAGAAGTCTGGTTAACTTTTAATGGACAAGGAAGCCTTACCTCCTTTCGGATTTAATCTTTAGAAAATTTGGAATGTAAAACACTGAGTTCAATTTAAATATCATCATGGTCTTTATCAACATCTCTAGTATCATCAGACTGGATTTCATCATCATCTCCAGCACCAAGTGTATGTCTCATTTATTTTAGCAGGCTTTGGAAGCTTGCCACATGCCTTTAGGTTTATACCTTTATCTGCATTGTAGTTTAAAATTTATCAGCTTTGTTATCCTCATAGTCTGGCAGACTAGTATAATGTTAGGCATTTGTTCAAGCCATTTTTCTCAGTTTTCCTTTCATATGACATAATCTCTTCACACTATCAAGACACATTGTTTCTAATTATACATTTCCCAACATTTTGATTACTTGGTTATACTCGTATTCATCCTGTTTACACACCAGCTTTTTTCAGATTCATTTTCACTCTTACCCCTGCACCTGTTTTTACCTCCTTTATCTTTATCCTTGGTCATGACAATACCTCATGGTACCTCAGTCTCCTTTCCTATGGTGGCAGTGGCAGCTGTTCTTCCAAATGGCACATGGGATGACCCAGCATGTTGTGCAAAGTGGCATTCTGCAGGTGTGGGAGAGTTTTAAGACTGAGCTTTTCTGAGCCAGTCAGCAGCAGCAAATTTATTTCCTTCCCTCTTCCCTTTCCATGTGTGTTAATGTGTTTAAGGTTTTCTAAAGCAGGTCTAGAGGTAACCTTTATTCTTGTGCTCTCTTAGCCTCATACTAAGGTGGACCTCTCTTTGGGACTTAACTGAATGTTCCAACGATTCAGAGGACTCTTCTCTGTCTTGTTTGTAAGAAGTCTAATGATTCCTGGCCCTCTGTGAGCTCTAGTATTATCATATAATTTTACTCAGCTTTAGGCACCTGTTAAATTTTTTTTCCCAGAACTTGTTTTTTGCTTAGACTTCTGTGTTTTCACCCTATGCATATATAGATTGTTATTCAGGTAATTTAAAGGGATCTATCTCTCTGTCTTTTTTAAAATTTACAAAATAAGTCTTTGCATAGCTCTCTCACTTTGGGGACTTTTCCCCCCCATAATTGTTTTATTTTGTTTTGGTGCTCTGACTTCTGCCTTTTCAACTTAGCAATGCACTAGAAGAGTTTCCGCTTCAACATACTATAATCTCAAAAGTACTTTCAGAAAGAGTTCCAGGTAATTATAGATCTTCCCTGTTCCGTTTCTTCTTCTCTTCCTTCTTTTCCTCCTCTCCTCCTCCTTGGATTTCTCTTCCTTTTTTTTTTCTTTTTTTTTTTTTTTTTAAGGACTCAGTTTTGTTTTGCCTATTGTCCAAAGTCAGATACATAGTTTATTCACTTTTCTAGTAGTTTACATTTGGAAGTTAATTCTGGATCCTATTGCTCCCTTGTGGTAAAAATAGAGACCTCTTAATACTTTTAAAATGAGGAATGATATTCTTCGCAAGTGATATGTCCTTCCCATTTCAAATTGTGTTCAAATACCATTATGTGTAAAAATTCACTTTTAAATATTGCTTAAATTAAATTGCTTTTAGTAACAACATTTCTGTTATCATTCCACACATCGCTATAAATAAAAGCTGTTTTGGCTGCTTTTCATCTAATAAGAGTTCCCTGTCAAGTGATGCATTAAATTAAAGTTGGTGTAACGCTAATGATTTATAATAGCTGATTCTTTTTGGTACTTTATGCCTCACTGAGGATCACTGGCTCTTTTATGATACTTTCTTCTTTCTTTCTTTCTAAACAGGAATCAGTATAACTTTAAAAATCTTAATATAATTCTTACTTAGTATAATAACTTCTTAAAAAAAGATTGTATTTATTTATGAGAGAGAGCAAGCACATGAGTGGGAGGGAGGGGAATAGAGAGGGAGAAGCCAAAGGCAGATGCTTCACCAACTGAGCCACCTAGACACCCCCGTATAGTAACTTTTTACTAACAAAAATATGTTTTATGTTTCATCCCTTGAGGAGCCAGTGAAGTATAGTACTGTTCAATTCTTTAAAATTCCTTTTAAAATTAGTTTAAAAGCATTGGTAGTCGGAAGTAGAGTATAAACATGAACTGGTATGAACTTAACTGAGAATGTCTCATTTAGTCTGGAATTAGGAAAAAAGGATGTGTTTGATGAAGAACGATATACTGAGCCTGATTTTTTTTTTTTAATAGGGTATGAGGTGTTCATGAAAGTGAATGACTCTTATAGTTGATTCGATTGGTGACATGAGCTTCATTCATCACTAATGCTTACAGTGTTTCAGTTACTGTCCTAGGTGCAAGAGACTCCTAATAGTCACTATGTATCTGTGCTGTTGTTGGAAGAGATACTTAAAATTCTTAGGGGAGTGTTTGAAAATGAACCAGTAGTAGCATTGTGATTTGTATGTTGTGTGTTCAGGCTTAACATAGGCTTATTTATTTATTTGAGAGAGGGAGGGGGGGATTTTCATTTTATTTATTTATTTTTTAGAGAGGGCGAACACAGGTATTTTTGACTCTGGTATTGGAATTGTACATTTTGGGGTGCCTGGGTGGCTCAGTTGGTTAAGCTGCAGCCTTTGGCTCAGATCATGATCCCAGGGTCCTGGGATTGAGCCCACATCAGCCTCCCTGCTCAATGGAGAGCCTGCTTCTTCTTTTCCCTCTGCCTGCTGCTCTGCCTACTTATGTTCTCTATCTCTGTATCAAATAAATAAAAACCTAAAAAAAAAAAAAAAGAATTGTACCTTGTTAATCTTAGGAAAAAATATTAAGGAAATTTATAGCCATAATTTACTTTTCTCTCAAAGGATGAGAGTTAGGGTTGTAATTATAGGTAAAAGAACTATAAATTTTTTACTTCTGACAGATGGCAACAAAGTATCTGATTCTGTTACTTTTTATTATTTCTTAAAATATTTTTCCTGATGTCTTTAAAATTACTACTTCTAGATATATCCATTGAGTGTGGTGTAGCAAAAAACTGTTTACTCTTTAATTTTTTGACAGCAGTTGTAAAATGCAGACATCTATTTATTCAAGATCTTTTAGATACTAATGATTTCTAATGTATGACAGTCTAATGTATGACTAATGTATGACAGTCACTATATACATTTGCCAAAGCTGCTTTGGGTTTATCTGTTACTAGAAAAGGTGGGTCTACCTGCTGCGGTGTCTAGGCAATATGGACGCACTGCATTTCATCCTCCTCAATTGCTTATCACTGAAATTTATGGGTTATGTTTGTTATTTTGATAGTGTTATTTTCTTGTAATTATGCCCTTGAAGAGTAATAATCCCTTGGTCAGTCAAACCATATTGCTTTGATTCATTTGGAGTCAAGACAGTAGATCTAGCTCTTAGGTGAGTTACTTAACCCTCTGCTGGCTTATTTTATGATTCTAGTATAGAAGTTAATTGAGTTGACTCTCGAGTGTTTGTGAGGATTTGCATCCTGGCTCTGCTACTATTTTTTTTTTTTTTTTAAAGGACAGAAACAGAAAGCATGTACATTCATATGTGCACAGGTGGGGGGGTGCAGAGAGGTAGAATCCCAAACCGACTCCACTCTGGGGGTGGGAGGGGGCCAATCACAGGGGTCATGACCTGAGCTGAAATCAAGAGTTAGATGCTTAACTGACTGGGCCACCCAGGTGTGCCATGGCTCTGCTACTTATAAGCTATGTGACTTTGGGCAAGTTACTAACTTTTCTGCCTTTTCATCTGTAAATTAGGGATAATAATAGTACTTATCTATAAAATACTTCGAGTAAGCCTGGCACATACTAAACACTCAATAAACATTTGCTATTTTTATTTTCTATAAAATGAGGACAAAAATAACATAATAGGGTTATTATGAGGTCTGAATGAATAAATAGATCACTTTGCACAGGGACCTACTACATGTTCAGTAAATGAGGTACTATAATGGGATTGATGATAATTGTGATCATGCAGCAGATGTGTCTATGGAATAAGATCCCAGATTTGTAACAAAAGAGACCACACTGGGGCTCCATTGATTTGCTAATTGGTCAAGACACACAGAGTGAGTTGCAGCATTCTATTAGGCCACTTTACAAAACAAATCAACTTTTCTTTCCCAGCTGGTGCACAAGATGTGATAGATGAAAAATCCTATCCAATAAGACTTCTGAATTACAATCTTATTGTACCTGTTGTGGTATCAGTACAGCTTAGGATTGGCCATACACCACAGTAGCCAAGGAAGTAAGAGTATATATTGGGGAAAGCTTTTACATTAGCTGTATTGATTAAAGATATGATATAAAATTTCTCCCACTATCAAGGGTTACCTAGAAGCTGTGAAAAATGAATAGGAACTTGTGATGCAGGCTGCTAGTATTCTACCCAACCTTAAATCTGTTTTTCTGTTCTACGTTAATAGAATCCTCATCTTTTTTTTTTTTTTTTTTAAGGTAGGTACATTGAGGGGTGCCTAGGTGGCTAAGGTGTTAAGCATCTGCCTTCAGCTCAGGTCACGATCCCAGGGTCCTGGGATCAGACCCCATGTCGGGCTCCCTGCTTAGTGGGAAAGACTGCTTCTCCCTCTCCCACTCCCCATGCTTGTGTTCCCTCTCTTATTGTCTCTCTCTCTCCGTCAAATAAATAAATAAAATCTTAAGAAAAAGAAAAAGGTAGGTACATTGACACCTTGAAGAAAAGATTCTATTTTGTAGATAAGTGACAGGCAATAAAGATAAAAGCAGAAGTATGTGTGTGCGTGCTTGTAAAGATCAGTGACTCTGCTGGAAGAGATCCCATTTGGCCATTCAGTTTCTCCTTTTTTACCTTAATTGAAGACATGGTAACCAGAGCTTTACCAAACAATTTGAACTATGAGGTGATCTTGATGATGGAAGCCACTTATGGAAAATGGTGAAAGAGAAAGTTAGAAACTTGGGGCCCTGAGAGTGCCTGAGGATACTATGCAACCACCATCTCTACATGGCCTTTCTCTAGATGACTTCTACAAAAGAAGGGAAAAAAACCTCAGTCTTTTTTAAGCCAAGCTGCTCTTGTGAGGGGATCTTCTGTAATGTGCAGAACCATGTCCTTATACGGAGGGGAAGCAGTATAAATAAGCACCATTGAGATTTAATGGTTTGTGTGAGAAGAGTGAAGATATAAGGAGAATTGGAGGCTAATGCTCGATGACTAAGGGAGTGTGGGTCTACTTTGATCATACCGGTGGAATGTTATTAGATTAATAGGAAACAGGAAACATTTTATGGGAAAATATTTAATAATTCAGTGGCATTGATAGTTTATCAAATCACATTTTGATAGATATGGGGGATGGTAAGAAAAACTGGTAAAATTGATAGGTGGGCCGTAAGTCATTCTTGTCTTTAGAGTATTAGCAGTTTTTTATAGGTTATTGTTGTTTAACTTAGTATACCATTGCCAGATGATGTATTTGTAGTTTTGTAGATTTTTATGGTAATTGCTTATTAATGACACTTCAAATGTCTTCTCTCAAAGTTTTGGATTGACAAATATAAGAAAAATATTAGAAAACATTGGATTAGCCATTTTCTGTGGAAGACATTGAAAAAGTTTATTTTGGAGGCTACGTAATAAATGCTTGATATCCTATACTCTTTTACAAACAGATGATTCTAAACATTTATGTACCAAATTCAGGCTCTCACTTTTTAATGGTTTCTGTGACACCAAAATAATTGATTTGACACATTTAATTCGGTAGCTTTGGATCAAAAAATGTTTAGATTTCCTGAGTTAAGAATTTTACAATATCTCTTTTAAGATTTTTATTTATTTATATGAGAGAGAGAGAGCTAGAGAGAGAGAGAGAGAGAGAATATGCACACACACAGAGGAAGAGGAAGTGAGAGAAGAAGACTTCCCACCGAGCAGGGAGCCCACCATGGGGCTCAATCCTAGGACCCTGGGATCATGACCTGAGCCAAAGACAGATGCTTAACTGACTGAGCTCCCCAGGCACCCCTTCAGTCTCTTTAATCATGTTGCCCAATCTGTGTTTTAGTTTTGTTTGGAATAACAGGCCTAGAAAGACTACAGAAGGTGTCATGTTTCATTGTAATTTAATGTGTTATATAGTTTTTTACCTTTGTTTTTTGTGGATCTATTCATTTCTTTCCATATATCTCTGTCCATTTAATTTTTTTAAAGTTTACTAAGTATTAATTACAGTACATACTTTACTCATGTCACTTTTTGTCAGCTTATTTCCTTTTATCTTTATTTTTAGATTTTCCTAGGCAGTACATAGAACTCAGGTGGTGTGAAAAATACTACATACCTTCAAATCTCTAGCTGTCCATTCAATGGGATAGAATATCTTCTTCAATAATAATTCCCTTGGTGGTGGCAATATAATATTCCATTGTATTATCATTAGGCTTTTAAAAAAAATTTTATTTATTTGACAGAGAGATACAGCAAGAGAGGGAACACAAGCAGGGGGAGTGGGAGAGGGAGAAGCAGGCTTTCCCCTGAGCAGGGAGCACTGACATGGTACTTGATCCTAGGACCCCTGGGATCATTACTTGCTGAAGGCAGATACCCAGTGACTGGGCCACCCAGGTGTCCTGTGTTATCATTAGTTTTTTAGGTCATTAGTACATGTTTGCTAATTTGATATATGTAATATTTCTAATTTGATGTGTTTTAATGTATCTTTAATGCTAATGAGCTTAAACATCCATCCATTTATATTTTAATCATTTGTATCAATAGTGTAATGTAATCTTAAGCACATAGAGCTTAACGACTTGGTTTTGAATACTGTATCTTCTAGTTACTAACTTTGTGATTTTAAATATGTTTCCATATCTGATTGACAGCATAGTGTTGTGAAAAGGGCATTAAATTTAGAGACAGAAGACCTATATTCTGACTTTATCGTATACTAGCTTTGTAAATGTTTTGAGCAAATTACTTAATAGTTGTGGGCTGCAGTTCCTCATCTGTAAAAGGGTAGTAAATCATAGTTAATATTTTTGGGGGGATAAATTGAAAGCACAAGTTATATAGCATTATAGGAATATATAACAATAAAACAGTTTGTCTTTAATTTTAAAAAATTATGGTTTTTGAGGTTTTTTTGTCTTTTTTTCTTATACTTAGTTATCTTATAACTGGAAGTTTGTATTTTTTGACTACCTACACTCAGTGTGCCCACCTCACACGCCCTTGCCTCTCTGGTAACCACCGATTTGTTCTGCATATCATCTATGAGTTTGAGTTTTTTAAATTTCCACATTTAAGTGAGATCATACAGTACTTGTCTTTCTCTGTGTGACTTAAATTTCACTTAGGATAATGCCCCCCAAGGTCCATCTATGTTTTCACAAATATTCTAATTAATATATTTTAAGTATATTAAATATATTTTAAAATCTTTGAATACGTGGACTTGTATGGTTCAAACTAATGTTGTTCAAGAGTCAACTGTATACCACATTTTCTTTATCCCTTCATCTGTCGATGGCACTTAGGTTGTTTATCTGTCTTGGCTATTGTAAATAATATTGCAATGAAAGTGGGGGTGCAGATATATTTTCAAGATGGTGATTTTGTTTCCTCTGGATAAATACCCAGAAGTTGAGTTGCTGATCATATGCTACTTCTATTTTGAATTTTTTGAAAAAAAACTTCATACTGTTTTCCATAGTAGTTTCATCCAGTTACCGTCCCATCAGCAGGAGACAAGGTTCTCTTTTCTGTATGATCTCACCAGCACTTGTTGTCTTGTCTTTTTCATAAGAGCCATTCTACCAGGTGAGGTGATACCTCATTGTGGTTTTATTTGCATTTTGCTAATGATTCGTAATGTGGAGCACCTTTTCAGGTTCCTGTTGGCCATTTGTATATCATCTTTGGCAAAATTTATTCAGATCCTCTGTCCGTTTTTTTAAATACATTGTTTGGCTTGTTTCTATTGACTTGCATGAGTTCTTTATATTTTGGATATTAATCCCTTATCTGATATATATCTTACGAATATTTTATCCCATTCCTTAGGTTTTCTTTTCATTTTGTTGATGGTTTCCTTTGCTATACAGAAGATTTTTTAGTTTGATGTAGTCCCATTTGTTTATTTTTATTCTTGTTGCCTTTGCTTTGGTGTCAAATCCAAAAAAATAATTTCTAAGACTGATGTAACGGAAGTTATACAATCTTTTGGTTCAGAGTCTATGGGAATAAAGAAAGGCTAACCCATGGACATTTATTTACTAATAAATAATCACAGCTTTCATTTATCAAGCCCATACTACATACTAGTCACCATGACTAGCACTTTACCAAATATCTCAGTTCAAGACTACGATAAATATTCATTTAAACTAGCAAAGTAAATAAGGGTTAATAGTCTGAATCAAAATATTAAAATAACAGCTTTAATAGTTATAGCCAATATGTTCTAGCTCTAATTGGTTTGAAATGAATGTTATTAACTAATTTACAAAGAGGTTAAATACAATGGTTGCAGTCACAGCTAGAAAGTAGATGAAATGGGCAAACACAGTTGACTATAAACCTTCCTCTCTATTAAATTTCTAATGATTATATTGCTAAATGTTACTGAGTGCATATCTTTGTATAGTTTTTTTTTAAAGATTTATTTATTTATTTGACAGAGGGATCACAAGTGGGCAGACAGGCAGGCAGAGAGAGAGAGAGGAGGAAGCAGACTCTCTGCCAAGCAGAGAGTCTAATGCGGGACTCGATCCCAGGACCCTGAGATCATGACCCGAGCTGAAGGCAGAGGCTTATTAACCCACTGAGCCACCCAGGTGCCCCTGTATTGATTTTTTTTAGTAGTTGCTTTAAGTATTATCTGAAAGATACATAACTTATCAAAGTGTACTCACGTTGATATTTTACCAGTTTGAATGAAATATAGAAACTTTGCCTCTCTGAAGTACCATTACTCTCTCTCACTTACAATATAATTGTCTTAAATTTCCTCTACATGTGCTTAAAATCATAACAGACATTATCAAAACATAATGTAGAAAGTCAAGAAAAGAAAGGAAACTCTTTTATATTTACCCATCCTTTTGCTATTTCTGTTGTTCTTTTTACCTTCTGGGATATATGAGGCAAAAAAAACCCTCAAAACTCACTGCTATGTTATTGCTTTAGTCCCTAGATTATTAGCAGCTCTGCCTTTTCTTCTTTCACAGTCTTCTTGTACTTGTTTTATATAGAGTGTCCAGGGTTTTTAGCTGTTCTTAGCTGGAGTGATAGAAGTCTGTCTTTACCATCTTGGAATGGAACCAAAAGTCACTTCACTATACTTTAAATGTAAAAAAAAAAAAAAAAAATGAAGTCAAGTGGAATTGTTTTATCTAGTTTTCCTAACAGTGTGCTGTTTGGGAGGAAAAGTTTGAGGTCTTTCAATCTCTGAATTGAATTATACTTGAAATAATCAAGTGACATAGTTGCTTTAGGTGGAAGGAGATTTTCTAGCGTCCCTTGTAATTCTTAAAGTCAGCCAGCTATTCTTAACAGTAACCAAAAATAGCTATCATTGGTTTTGGTTCTGCCACTTACTGACTTTACAACCTTGGAAAAGTTATTTAATCTCAATGTGCCTTAATTTCCTCCATTGTGAAATAGGGATAATAGTACTTACATCAGGAGGTTGTTGAGAAGATTAAATAGTATTATAATTGTGAAGTGTTGAGAAAAGTACCTTGCACTCAGGAAGCACTATATAGATGTAGCTGTTATCATCATTACACTTTAGAATGATGGGCCCCCTATGATAGCAATTATTACATTCATTTCAAAGATAAAAATTTCAGGCTCAATCTGCCTTCAGCTCAGGTCATGATCAGGGAGTCCTGGGATTGAGCCCCACATCAGGCTCCCTGCTCAGTGGAGAGTCTGCTTTTCCCTCTGCCCATCACCCTGCTTGTGCTTTCTCTCAAATAAATAAATAAAATCTTTAAAAAAAAAAAAATCAGGCTCAGAGAAAGTAAGATGCCGTGCTTAATTCCTTGCTGGCCCAATTCTGTATTGGTATGGACAGGATTTAGACCCAGTTCTGTCTGACCTCAGAGCTTAGGGTTTCCAAGGCATCATACTACATACCTATCAACATTAAATCCTTCTGCATCCTGCATTCAATAAATATAATAATATTATATTGTGTGTATTTGTCTTCATTAAACTGAGCAATAGTATCTCACCAGTGGTTGTCCCATAACTTATTTAAACTTCTCTTTTTAGGATATATAAATTTTCTCTCTGCCACCTATCTGGCTCACATATTAGTGAATTAGTAGCCAATAATATCATCATCATATTCTCCATACATGCAGTAGCAAAGATTAGCCTCTAAAGGGCTTTTATTCCTCTGATATGAAGATTAAAATGTGTGTTTATTCTTTAAATATATCCCACTAGAGTTTTCTGTAACGTAAAATGTTCATTACACTTTTGAATCTCTCTTGTTCTTTAGAAAATTTAAATCTGTTTTTTTATAAAGGGTTCTCTAGAAAGATTGTGAATCTCTCTTCATCACCTGTATGACTTAGAATTTTTCAATACATGTCTGCCCTTCTTAGCTATTAAATGTAATTTTTTCAAGTTTTTAACTTTAATTCTAGTACAGTTAAGATACAATGTTATGATTAGTTTCAGGTGTACAGTATAGTGAGTCAACAGTTCTATAGCACTGTATATATTCATCATTACTCAGTCCTCCATCATGAGAAGTGTACACTTAATCTCCTTTACCTGTTTTACCCATTCCCCTCCAACCAACTCCCCCTCTGATATGCTTTATTTTCAATGAGCACCTTCAGTTAAAGTTACTATTTTTTTTTCAAGAAGAACATTTTCTACCTGCAGTGTATTTCAGAGTACATGGTTCTAAAAGACACACACACTCATATATATACATATAAGACATTCCATCCAAGAAAAATAAAATACATATTTTCTTCAAATACACACAGAAGCCTCTCCTGGTTAAATCACATAAAAAGATGCATAACAGGGGGACCTGGGTGGCTCAGTGCGTTAAGCCTCTGCCTTCAGCTCAGGTCATGATCTCAGGGTTCTGGGATCGAGTCCCACATCGGACTCTCTGCTCTGCAGGGAGCCTGCTTCCTCCTCTCTCTCTCTTTCTCTGCTTGCCTCTCTGCCCACTAAGAAAAAAAAAGAGAGACATTTAAAAAAAAAAAAGGTACATAACAAATACTACAAATATAAGAAGACTGGAATCATACCAAATAGATTTTCCCACCACAATGATACAAAACTAAAGATCAACAACAAAATAAAGCTGGAAAATCTATAATAGAAATACTAAATATTTAACATGTGAATATTAACATACTATTGCACAAGCAGTAGGCCAAATAAGAAATCAAACAGCAAATCAAAATATGTTTCAAACAAAAGAAGAAGAAAACACTATTCCAAAACCTATGGGCTGCAGCAAAAGCAGATGTTAGAGTGAAATTTATGCTATAAATGCTCGTATTAAGAAAGTTCAAATAAATATTATACCACAAGGAACCAGGAAAAGGAGAAACTTAGCTAAAATTTAGAGGAAGGAAATAACAAAGAAAAATCAGAAATAAATAAAATAGAGACCAGAATAAAAAAATAACATAACAGTGAAAGTACTAATCATTTAAGAAAAAGAAAAAGAAAAAAAACAAACACAAAATTGACAATGTTTCAAGTACATTAAGAAAAAACAAAGAGGAGATTGAAAAACCAACATGAGAAATGGAAAAAAAAATACAACAGGTAACCACAGAAATACATAGTGTGATAACAGATTATTATCAACAATAATATACTAACAAATCAGATAACTTAGGGGGGAAAAAAACAAATAATTTCTAAAAATGCATGATACCACAATCTAATCATCAGTCTTGAATCCAAGAAATGGGAAATCTTGGAAATTTCAGACCATAATAAGAATGAAAGTTGAATTAGGAATCACAAAATTCCAGCACATGGTTTCACATTGGTGAATTTTACCAAACATTTAAAGATACAATGATGATCTTTATCAAAATCTTATAAATAAGGGAATATAGGGAACACATTCAGAATCATTCCATGAGGCCGGTACTACCCTGATATCAAAGCAGGATAAAAATAATATAAGAGCATAAAAGTCTAGTTTTGCTACTCTACTACTCTAGTATTGCTACTCCAACTTTTTTTTGAAATCCATTTGTGTGATAAATGTTTCTCCACCATCTTGTTTTCAATCTGCAGGTGTCTTAAGGTCTAAAATGGGTCTCTTGTAGGCAGCATATAGATGGGTCTTGTTTGTTTGTTTTTATCCATTCTGACACTCTTAAGTCTTTTGATTGGAGCATTTAGTCCATTTACATTCAAAGTAATTATAATTTTTTTTTGAAGATATTTATTCAGAGAGTGTGAGTGGGGGAAGGGGTAAGGCATAAGAGAGAATCTCAAGTAGATTCAGCTGTAAGCATGGAGCCCAACATGGGGCTTGATCTCACAACCCTGAAATCATGACCTAAGCCAAAATCAAGAGTTGGATGCTTAATTGACTGAACCACCCAGGTGCCCCCAAAGTAATTATTCATAGATGTGTATATATTGCCATTTTGTTATTTGTTGTTATTTTTGGAGATTTTCTCTGATCCTTTGTTGTCTTTGGACTTTTAGTCTCTCCTATACACTCATAGTCCCCTTTATTTCTTGTAGAGGTGGTTTAGTGGTCATGAACTCCTTTTTTTATTGTTTGTGTGGCAAACTCTTGTCCTCTCCTATTCTGAATGATAACCTTGCTGGATAGAGTATTCTTGGCTACAGATTTTTCCTATTCAGCACTTTGAATATATCCTGCCAGTTCTTTCTGGCTTGTTAGGTTTCTAATGAAAAGTCTCCAGTTAGCCTTATGGGTTTTCCTTTGTATGTTATGAATTTCTCTCTTGCTGCTTTTAAGATTTTTTTCTTTGTCACTATATTTTGCAAGTTTAATTACAATATGTTTTGGTGTTGGCCTGCTTTTGTTGATTTTGATGGAAATTCTCTGTGTCTTCCGGATCTGTATGTCTGTTTCCTTCCCCAGATCAAGGAAGTTTTCTGCTATTTCTTGAAATGTATTTTCAGTCCCCTTCTCTCTCTCTCCTTTTGGGACTCCTATAATACAAATGTTACTGCGTTTGATGTAGTTACTGAGTTCTCTATTTTCGTGTTACGTAATTCTCTTGTTCAGCTTCATTATTTTCCGTTATTTGGTCTTCTGGACTCTGCAGCTTTATCATGAATTGGCTTGAATGGAAGTCTTTGGTTTGAAATTATTTTTGGATATATTGCTTTCTGAGCATCTAGTTTTGACATTTCCTGTATATAAAAAGAAATGAATAAACATATGAAAATGATTTTGAATCTTAGTTTTAATTCTTCTGAGGCTTGATTTTAATTTTATTTTGCCTAGGATTTTAACTATAGGTATTAAATAAATATATGTACACGGGTAATATTCATGCATTCAGTTTTTATTTCAATAAATACTAATAAAGGGCATGCTCTGTTTTAGGCATTGTATTCTAAGTCCTTGTTCTATTAGTGCATACCTTTTAGTATTGGAAATAAATAAGCCAGTGAGTTGTGATAGTGAATAATAGAGGATGGTGAATGCTTTTTTAAAAAGATAAGGTGTTGTAGCATTCTTGTAGGGTATTGTAGCCATTCTTCTTTCTTGCTTTTAGGGTCCCAGTTTTGTTCTGGAACCTACCCTTAGGGATAAATCCTGATTAGTCAAAGCTATAATGGTAATCCCATCCCACTTTTCAGTGACTGATTTTGTGAGGCACAGGTGAGTCAGTCTTGGATAATAAAATGTGCAGATCTTCTAGGGGAGATGTCTTCAGTAGTTTCCTCTTCCTTAAGATGAGATGGACCAAAGGAGATTACCAATTGTTCCTTGGTAATATATGTACCATTATTACATGTAGCTGGGATTGAGGCAGCCAACTTGTTCATGAAGAATGCTAGCCTTAGCCTTTCAGAAGGATGAAAATAGATTTTTGGAGTGATTAAATAATAACTTTTTGTCTACTGAGAAATTAAAATTTCCTTATTTTTAAAGTTATTTTGAGTTAGATTTTCTCTAACTTGTATCCTAACATGTCATAATTGATAGATACAGTTTATCAGGGCCTGTCTCTGAAAAGAGGCGACATTTATTTAAGTAGAGATATGAATTATAATGGTGAGCCAAAAGAATTATAGTACAGGTAGAAGGAACAGGAAGAATGAAGGTGCCATCATAGGAAAGAACTTAACAGAAGGCTAGTATACCTACTTTCTAATGACCAAGGGAAAAATAGTAGTAACTAATGCAAATCACCATTACATATATTATTTTATGTAACCTTTACAATTATGTGAGGAGATACTGTTATTCCAATTTTATAGTTGGGTAAACTGCCCATATATTTATAGCCAGTCATTAATTTGAAATGGTTGCTGTTTCTACTCTATCATACTGCCAATCAAGTATGTATTATGTAATACTGGATAATCTTATAAAATAGTAAGGGTATACATTTTATTTGAATTTTTTAGTATTACTACTTTTTGGCAGTTTTAATCTATTCAGGCCAGAGGTACAGATGCCAAGGCCAGATTTTTTGACCCATTTGAATAGTACAAATTAATTGCATCAGTAAACACAGCCTGCTGTGTTATCTTGAATTAGGGTGAGTGAGATACTCCTGATAGAAACCTCATAAATGTGATTATTTGTTTGCAGTTCATAATGAGGAAGATTAATTTCTAAGATATTGGCTGGTTTGAGTGAATTTAAATAGAGTATTTTGTGCTTATGTATTCAGGATGCCTAGCATTTTAAATTCATATGTGTGTATACTGTGACCTTACCAATAAGCAGTGTGAAAGTATGATAGATGAGTCTGTAAGTAATGAATGAAAATTAAATTTATAGACTTGGTAGGGGCTATTTGAAAATTTCCTTTTCTGACTTCTCCTATCCTCCCTTTTCCCCTCCACTGGCTTCTTGTCTCCCCTTCTACTTTCTTCCTCTCTACCTTTAGTCTACATTTCAGTTTTCATTCAATAACTAATAAAGGGCTTACTCTGTTTTAGGCACTGTGTTCTAAGTCCTTGTTCTAGTGCATACCTTTTAGTATTGGAAATAAATAAGCCAGTGAGTTGTGATAACGAATGATATCGTTAGAGGATGGTGAGTGCTTAAAAAAGAAAAAATTGCATTTTTTAAAAATTTAAAAAATTAAAAATTTAAAAATTTAATTTCTCAGCATTAAAGGGCCATTTTTTAAAAATTTTAAAAATTAAAAATTTAAAAATTTAATTTCTCAGCCTTAAAGGGTCATTTTAATTTATGATACTCTTTTTACTTGTTTTTTTTCCGCTTTCTTAGATTAATAAACACAAAACTTCCCTTTTTCCATTTGGAGGCTGGACAGTAAGTAGTAGTTTAAATAAATGATATATAACAGTACTTAATTTAAAAATGAATTTAGATCAAATGGGAAGATATTTAAAGTCTTGGGTACGTGTTAATCTAGAATTGGATTCTATATGTACAGGGCTTTTAAAATATTTGTACTTCTCTCTTTTTTTTTTTTTTCCTCCAAGATTTTATTTATTTATTTGAGAGAGAGTACACAAGAGAGTGAGAGAGAGCATGAGTGGGGTGGGGGTGGGGTAGAGGCAGAAGGAGAGGGAGAAGCAAAATTCCCATTGAGCAGGGAGCCTGATTTGGGGCTCAATCCCAACTTGAACTGAAGGCAGACACTTAGCCAACTGAGCAACTCAGTGCCCTCTCACCCAAATTTTTGTACATTATAATTGATAACTAGCTTTCTCTAAAAGTTTTATTTATGTTTCCCTTTATCAACCTGGTACCTTTAAAATGTAATAGTTACACTTAACATCTACATTATAGTAATCACTAATTAAATTTGTTGAATAGATTATTTTCTTTTCTGTTGAAATTTTCCATTTCATTTCATTACAGTGAATTACTTCAAGAAGTAGTCTGTAATAGTGATTTGGTTTTCCCTCCTTCCAGTTAAGAAAATAAATTCTTTTAAAGACAACTCTCTGAACTATATATTTTATAATAATAATAACTTGTGTGTAATTTAGGGACTCATCATTTGAGTATTTGTGATTATTTTGTTTGGAGGAGGTTAGGCTACTAAGAAGACTGAACACAGTTTATGATTTGTTAATTATATTACTAGTTATTTGAGTTGATTCTTAACTATTTTGAAATGATACAAAATACAATTTTTGCATTAACATTTGGATTGAAGTTTATTATATCTAAAGAATAATTACCTTTGGAATTTTTTCATAAAACAATGTGCAGTTATTTGGTGAAAAAACTCATTGAAACTCAAGATGCAAACACATAATTTAGTCATTTAATGAATTAGCAGCACTTAATTATTGACATTCTCAATTACATTAAAAAATGGAGATAGTTTTAAACTTTCTCTTAAAATGTTTTTCAACTGTATTGAAGCATAATTTATATCAATAAAATGTACCCATATTGAGTGTACAGTTAGATGATTTTTCTCAAATACATACCTTCATGTAGCTGTCATTCCTCTTTTTAGTCAATCCCTGGCCCTTTGTAGTAATTACTTTGGTCTAGAATTTCATATCAATGTGTATGTTTTTTGTCCCTGGTGTCATTAGCCTGGCATGTTATTGAGATTGATCTATATTGTATATATTAGTAGTTTGTTCCTTTTTACTTTTGAATAATATCCTATTATATGAATAAGTCACAATTTGTTTATCCATTCATATGTTGGTAGATACTTGGGTTTTTTCAAAATTTTGGCTCTTATAAATAAAGCAGCTGTGAATGTTCTTGTACAAGTCCTTGTATGAACATATGTTTTCATTTCCCTTATAAATACTTAAGAGTGGAATTGTTGAGTTATATGGCAAATATATATTTAGCTTTTATGAGACTGTCAAACTTTTTTTCCCCTTTTTTCTTTTCTAGAAAAATTTATGAAAAATTGCTGTTATGTCTTCTATAAATATGTTTGGTAGAATTCACACATAAAGCCATATGAGCCTGGAGTTTTCTTTTGGCAAGATTTATAAATACAAATTCAACATCTTTAATGGTTATGAGCCTATAGCCTATAGCTATAAATGCTATAGCTATTTAGATTGTCTGTTTCTTTTTGATTGAGCTTTGGTTATTTCTTTTAAGAAATTTGCCAGTCTCAGGTCTGGCTTTGTATTTGTTGACAATATGCCCTTATCATCTTTTTGTAGCATCTATAGTGATTCTCCCTCTTTCCTTCCTAATTTGGCAATTTGTATCTTATTTTCCCCTATTGATTAGGTCAGCTGAAATCTCAATTTTATAGGTCTATTCTAGGGGGTTGTTTTTTGTTTTATTGTGTTTATTTCTATTGCTTATCTGTTTTATATTTCATTGGTATTTTGCCTATTTTGAATTTTTACCTATTTCACCAAACTTTCAAATGCTGTCATACCTCTTGAAGGATAATGTAGGAACTTTAAAGTAATATCTTTCCTTTTTCTGCCTGTCATCTTTTATTATTGTCATATGTTTCATAACATTGTTACATGTCCCATAATACCTTGTCATTACTTTAGTTTTAAAGATTAAAATTTATTTTAGAAGACATTAAAATGAGGTTTCATTTATATTTACCATATATTTAATATGTCTGTTTGAATCCATTGTTTATATTCACATTTCCATCTATAATCAGCCTGATAAGCATCCTTTTACATGTGTCTTTGGTGGTATCTGCTGCCAACAAGTTCTTTCCGCTTTTGTTTTCTGAAAATGTATTTGTTTTGCCTTTATCTTAAAAAAAAAAAACAACTTTTTATTTTGGAGTGACTTTAGAATTACAGAAAATTTACAAAGAAAGTATGGAGAATTTCCATATACACTATTCCAGGTTTCCCATCTTACATAGCCATGGTAATTTGTCAAAACAAATAAATTAACAGTGGCACAATATTATTAACTAAACTACAGATCATATTAGATTTCACCAGTTTTTCCATAGCGTCCCTTTCTCTTCTGAGATCTAATCCAGGATATCATGTTGCATATAGTCATTATGTCTCCTTGGTCTTCTCAGATCTTTGATAGTTTCTTGTTTGTTTCATGTTTTTTAATGATCTTGTTAGTTTTGAAGAGTACATCCGATCAGTTTGGGTTTGTCTAGTATCTTTCTCATTATTAGAATGGAGTTAAGGGTTTGCAGATGAATATCATAAAGATGATGTACCCTTCTTCAGTACCTTTTAGAATTGTTCCATCATTGTAAAAATTTCCCCTGCAGCCCCTTTCTAATCCACCTTTCCTTGCATCTTTAAGCCTTGGCTACCAATGATCCCTTTTTTTTTTTTTAAAGATTTTATTTATTTATTTGACAGAGATCACATATAGGCAGAGAGGCAGTCAGAGAGAGAGAAGGAAGCAGTCCCCCCCGCTGAACAGAGCCCCATGCGGGACTTGATCCCAGGACCCTAGGATCATGACTTGAGCTGAAGGCAGATGCTTTAACCCACCAAGCCACCCAGGTGCCCCCACTGATCCCTTTTTCATCCTAGTTTTCCATCTTTCATTATGTTAAATAAATGAATCACATGATATGCAGCTTTTGATTCTGGCTTCTTTCACTTAGCAAAATATATTAAAGATTCATCCATTTTGATGAATCAGTGGGTCAATAGCTCATACCTTTTTTTTTTTAACTGATTTTATTTATTTATTTGACAAAGAGGGAGAGAAATCACAAGTAGGCAGAGAGGCAGGAGAGAGAGAGAGAGGGGAAGCAGGTTGCCTGCTGAGCAGAGAGCCTAATGTGGGGCTCGATCCCAGGACCCTGGGATCATGACCTGAGCCAAAGGCAGATGCTTAACCCACTGAGCCATCCAGGTGCCCCTAGCTCATTCCTTTTTACTGCTGAGCAATATTCCATTGTTTTTGACATATCAGAGTTAAATTAAATGCCATCTCAATTTATTCCCCCCATTTTTGCCTATTATATGTAAAACTGCTATAAACATGTAAGTATCAGTTTTATTGAGAACATAAGCTTTCACTTCTCTTGGGTTGATACCTAGGAGTGGCAGTACTGGGTAAATGTAGTTTTAACTTTGAATCCTAAAACTAAAACTTATTTAAGAAAACATAGGAGAAAATGTGACCATGGATTTGGGATTTGTATTTTAGCTATAACACCAAAACTGCAATTATGGAAAAAAAGAATAAATCACATTTCATCAAAAAATTTAAAATCTTCTTAGGTGCAAGACACTGTTAAGAGAATGAAAAGAAAGGTAAGTCACAGATTGGGAGAAAATATTTGAAAAATAACTTATCTGATAAAATATTTGTATTTAGATAGGGAAAGAATTCTTAAATCTCAACAATAAACAAATACTCTAATATAAAAATGGCAAAAGATCACAATAGACACTTCACCAAAGATGATATATGGATGGCAAATAAGTACAAGAAAAGATAATCACTTGCTTAATATCAGTTTGTTATTAGGGAAATTGAATGCATATTGAAACTACATCAAGATACCACTCTATAGCTATTTTAATTGCTTTAAAAAATTAGCAATATCGAGTCCTGGAGAGATTGTGGAGTAACAAGAATTCACATTCATTGCCGGTGATAACTCAGGATGAGCAGCCATTTTGGAGTATAGTGTCGCCTTTTTTTATTTTAAATAAACATACATTTTCCTTAGGACACAACAGTCCCACTTCTAGGTATTTACCCAAGTTAAGTGAAAACTTAAGTTCACAGAAAACTGCTTTTTAAAAAAAAAATATTTTTACTGGATAGCAAAGTGTAGTTTGGCTCTTTTTTTTTTTTTTTTTTAAATTTCAGCAACTTTAAAAGATGTTGTTTCATTATCCACTAGCTTGTACTTTTTCTAAGAAGCCCCCTGAAATTATTTTTTACCATATATGTACTTTTTCCATGACTATTTTTCCCCTTTAAATTATGATTTTATTTGTATTTTAAAATACTTTGGAAATTTTGCATGTGCCTAAAACTAAGCATATTTTCAGTATACATTACTTTAAGTTTAATGTCAGATTTTGTTCTGAGAAGTCCTTTTTCAAGCTGAATGTCAAAATGGGGAAATGCCCATAGATTTTTCCCTGGCCCTGAAGCTAATGATGTAAATTGCTCTTGCTAATGATGTTGGATGACATTTATTTGAGTTTTTCACCTAAACAAATTTTTAGTTCATGATGATGGCTACTGTATGATGATACAGCTGTGGGGAAAGCTATAAAATACCATAATATCTAAAGATAAGTGCTATAAAATGGCTACTTTAAAATTTTCTTTTTTATCAAATCTCCTTCAGATTTTTTTCCTAGATAATTATATCTTTGGTTAATTTTAAAAAATTATTATATACAACTAATGAATCACTGAATACTACATCAAAAACTAATGACGTACTATATGTTGGCTAACCAAACATGCTAAAAATAAATAAATAAATAAATAAAATTGATATGTGCTGTATTAGTTTTAGGCATATAACATCATGATTTGATATTTGTGCATATTGTGAAATGACTACCACAATAAGTCTAGTTACCATTTGTCACTTTATGGGTTACAAATTTTCTTTTTCTTGTTTTGAGGATTTTTTTTATTGCTCTGTCCTCATGTCCATTGACATTTTCCTCTATAGTATTTAATCTGTTCTTTAATCCTTTCCAGAAAATTTTTTAAACTTTCAGCCTTTTTTTTTTTACTTATATAAGTTGCACTTTTGTTGTAGCTTTTGTTTTTTTTTCAGTATATTGATTTTTTAATCTAAATCTTAGTATATATTTTTTGTAATTGTTTTAGTTTCCTTGTCTACCTTCATCACCTCTGTCTTAGGGGTTTGTTTTAAATTGACTGATTTTCTTATTGGCTCTGAGTCACATTTTCCTCCTTTTTGACATCATGGTAAAAACAGTTTTGGGGGTAAAAGTAATTCGCAGTTTATTAAACCATATTTCTGTTGATGGGCAATTATTTTTTTTTCTACTTTGGAGCTATTGCATAAAGTGTTGTGATGAGTAGCTTTGTAAAATGCATTTTGTTCATATGTTAAAACACATCTTGGTATAAATTTCTGCTAGTGGAATTCTCATCAAAAGGGATGTTTTTACAGAAATACTTGATGTATAATGCCATATTTCCCTTTGCATAGTGTATAAGTGTATACATACTTATATTAAATGAGTGCTGAATTATTTTTGAGATTAGAAGACCACCTTCTTATGAACATCGTTCATAGCAGAACAAGTCTTTGTTCTGACTTGTAGTCAGTTAGATCTGTAGAATATTGTTATATCTTCGTCTTTTGCCCTTAGCATTAAAGTGAATCCACTTGAATGTGATTCTTGGAAACATCATTTCCACATAGTCAGATGCTAAAGGAAGTAGCTTTGGTCATTTTCTTGTTAGATATAAGAACAGTCAATTTGACAGTTATAAGTGGTACTGCATTTGTTGTTTTTCACAGAATGATTAAACTAGTTGTGTTTTTGAAATCAGTTGATATAGTTTATATTCAGTTTCTCACTGTATCACTCAGTATGTTAGTTTCTGCAAGAAGAGGCTTTTTTGAGGTTGTATCTGTGGAATTACTTCCCTTTGCAATTAGAATCCTCTAGAACCTCTTGAGGGCAGAGATTCTCATTTGTCTTATTCACTGGTACAACTCCAGTGCCTAGGACAGAGTCTTTTATAGGATAGGAACTTACTAAGTATTTTTCAAATGAATGAGTGAGTGAATCATGGTGCTGTATAAAATTAGGTGAAGTACATGGTAAATTTGTTTCACATGTTGTCCATTACAAATGTTGATTAAAACCACACATATATTTTAAAATAAATAGAGCATAATGTATAAATTGCTACACTAAGTGAAGTAACTTATTTAGAAGGTAAACTACTCATGCCATCTCTCAGATGTGCTCCCTTCTTTACTGCAGCTATGAAACTTTCCCCTGTCTTCTCAAGATACTAAATTCTCTCCTCTCAGAAATCCTAGAGTGGTGATCTATATCATATATCTTATGTATATCCTTTCTGTTTTGTATTTTGAATTATGATTTAATTTTTATCATGTTTTTGAATTTTTTATACTTATTTTTATTTTCTAAATATTATAAATTTCTATAATTATTTTCTATAGTTGTTTTCTATTTTCTATAATTTTCTAAATTTTATACTTATTTTTATTTTCTAAATTGTTGCTCTGAGGAAATGTTATACTTAATGAGATGATGGAAATGTTCTATATCTGCACCATTCATAATGGTAGCCATAGGCACAAATGTCTATTGAACATTTGAAATGTGGCTACTGTGACTGAGAATAAATATTTAATGTTAATTCTAGTTTAAGTAGTTCCATGTGGCAAGTAACTATTGAAGCAGACAGCACAGCTCTAGGGCTTATGATATACATTTTTAACTTATCAATCTAATGTGCAGTGAGAACTTTACTACAGTGTACTTCATTTAACTATTTCTTTTTAATAGTGCAGTTTTGCTAACACAGAGTATTTTTCAGCATTTGTTTTTTCCTGGAAATGACTGTTTTTAAAAGATATTTTCGGGGCACCTGGGTGGTTCAGTGGGTTAATCCTCTGCCTTCAGCTCAGGTCATGATCCCAGGGTCCTGGGATGGAGTCCCACATCAGGCTCCCTGCTCAGCATGAAACCTGCTTCCCCCTCTCTCTCTGCCTGCCTCTCTGTCAGCTTGTGACATCTCTCTCTCTCTCTCTCTCTGTGTCAAATAAATTTTAAAAAAATGATATTTTCACGTTATAATTTGACACTATCCCCACTCCCTTCCCCTCTACTCAGTATTTTTAAAGCTGTTGCTTCATTGTCTTCTGGCTAACGTTGTTTCTGACAAGAGATGTGTTCTCATTCTCTGTTTATCTGTATGTAATTTTCCCCCCAGCTGCCTATAAGATTTTCTATCTTTGTTTTCAGCAGCTTTCCCTACATTTTAAATTTATCCTACTGGTAGTTCTCTGCATTTCTTGGATTTGTGGTTTATCATCCATTGATTGTAGAAAATATATTTTCTGCCTCATTTTCTCTCCTCTCTTTCTGGAACTCTTGTTATATATGTGTTAGATCATTTGATAATCAGTACTCCCACAGATTTTGAATTCCTTCTTTTTTTTTTTTTTGGCAGTCTTTTTTTTTTTTTTTTCCTTTTTGAGCTTTATTTTGGAGAGTATCTAATGTCCTCTTGTCATGTTTGTTGATTAGTTTTAACTTTTTTTTTTTAATTTCA
The DNA here is from genome assembly GCF_009829155.1 of Mustela erminea. NCBI lineage: Eukaryota > Metazoa > Chordata > Mammalia > Carnivora > Mustelidae > Mustela > Mustela erminea. The sequence goes on from NC_045618.1 coordinate 112,439,026, forward strand.
TTTATTTATTTGACAGAGAGTGAGAGAGAACACAAGCAGGCAGAGCAGCAGGCAGAGGGAGAAACAGGCACCTTGCCAAGCAAGGAGCCCGACATGGGGTTTTGATCCTAGGACCCTGGGATCATGACCTGAGCTGAAGGCAGTTGCCTAACCAACTGAGCCACCCAGGCACCCCGATTAGTTTTAACTTTTGTCCAGTTTTCTGATAAGCCTGTTGGAGGTCTTCTGATATTTTATTTTTGTTAATTTGGCATTTTATCTGCTGAATCCTCCATCTGTTCATGTATGTTGTCCATACTTTAGACTTTTTAATATATTGGTTATAATTATTCTGAATTTTCTGTCTGATAGTTCTAACATCTAGTTCATTATGGGTCTGGTTCTGGTGTGCTTGCTTTATCTCTTAAAAATGGTTTGTTATTTCTTGTTTTTTTTTTTTTTTTTATGTGTCTTGTGATTTTTTATTGCATGCCAGACATTATAAGTACAGAGCTGTAAAGACTGAGGTCAATAGTATTTATGCCCAGAAATGGGTATTTTTCTTTTTGAGAAATTGTTTATGATCTGATTGTTTATATATGGATGGGGATGGAGTCATTCTAGTCAGTGATTTTCATTGTTGTTGTTGTTTTTGCAATTGTTACCTTCACTGAGTCAGAGACTTAAAATTCTTGGAGTAGTGGAATGCTGTTACCTCATTCTTAGCATGAGGTCCGGACTGCTAAGATTGCTCAGTATTCTAGTCCATCCTTAGCCTTTACTATGTCTTGGATGGCTGCCTCACAAGATAATCTCTTTCAGTGTTCTTTCTAATTTTTGATTAGTAGCTGGAGAGTGTGAAGTTTATTTTGTCTTTCTTGAAAGAATATTGAATTTTGTTTTGCTAGGCATTTAATTTACTTTTAGATCACCTTGATCCTTTTGTAGCTTGTTTTTAAGTTTTGTTCTAGCTTTCCTTAGCCTCTTCTTAATTCTATGGCTAGAGTCATTAAACTCTGGCTTATGAGTTAAATATGGTCCATAGCCTGTTTTTGTATGGCTTTTGAGGTAAGAATGGATTTTACATTCTTAAAGGGCTGTAAAGAAACAAAAATAAAAGTGAAAAATATGTGATAAAGACTGTATGTATCTCACGTAGCTTATGATATTTATTATCCTGCTCTTTAGAGAAAAGTTTCTGATCCCTGCTCTAGGGCTTACTTAACCCTAACTTCTTTTTTTAAAAATTTACTTACTTTTTATTTTCTTTTTAAAAATTATTAATATATAATGTATTATTTGTTTCAGGCATACAGGTCTGTGATTCATCAGTCTTACACAACACACACCTTCCCCAATGTCTGTCACCCAAGCACCCCATCCCCTCAGTGTCCTCCCCTCCAGCAACTCTGTTTGTTTCCTAAGAGTAAGTCTCTTAAGGTTTGTCTCCCTCTCTGGTTTTGTCTTGTTTCATTTTTTTCCTCTTTTCTCCTGTAATCCTCTGCCTTGTTTCTTAAATTCTGCATATCAGAGAGATCATATGATAATTGTACTTCTCTGATTGACTTATTTATGTGTTAGCATAATACCTTCTAGTTCCATCCATGTTGTTGCAAATGGCAAGATATCAATATTTGATGGCTACCTAATATTCCATTGTATATATATGCCAACCCTAACTTCTAAGATGTTTAATTTCTTGGCTTTCTGCTGAATGCACCAGGTTTTCTATGTGGCATTTTCATTGTTTTTGGTTGGAACTCATAGGTTTTCCCCTTTATACAATTCTGAGACATATTCACTTTTCAGTTACCTAGTATTTATTTTTTCTTAATAATTTTTCTTTGCGAGCCTCATAAAGTCTTCTACATGCAGAGCTTAGTATCCTATATACATTTTTGGATCCTTTTCTCTGGGCAGCTCCCTCCTCTTCAATATATTGACTTGTAGATGTTCTTCTCCTTAAACGTCTTAACTTTAGTGTCTAACATCACTTCGGGAAGACAACTTTGCTTTGCCTGGGTTCTCCACTTTTGTGTTGGTGTTCAGTAAATTTTAGGCAGAAAGCTGGAGTGATTATAGGATTTACCTTTGATTGTTAACCTTATCTCAGACGTCACAGTGTTGTCTAGCTATTGCCCAATCTTGAAAACAGATTTTCTAAATATTTACATTTTTAGTGAGCGCAAGTCTAGTACCAGTTACTCTTTCATGATTAAAAGTAGAATGCTGGTTGGCAAACAGTAAAAATGCCTTTAGTCTTCCAATATAGCGTTAAACTAATAATTACAATTTTATTTATTGAACTATTTATTTGTTCTAAATTGAGTTTAGTTTTTATAGTATTTGTAAGATGTGTGAGCAGGATATATAAGAAAATGTGATAGATTAAGTTCTGTCTGGCATCTTGAACACCCACTCTATGCCATAGATTTTGTACAGCTTGCTGGAGACAGAAAGAATAACACATGAACTGATGACCAGGCACTCAGCCCCAGTAGGAAGTAGGCACATACACTATTTATCTATTGTTACGTAACAAATCACCCTAAGACTAAGTGATTTAAAAACAATTGTTATTTGTTGCTTAAGAATCTGGGCATGGCTTAGCTAGATCTTCTGGCTATGGTCTTTCAAAAGCCTGAAATCAAAATGTGGGCCAAGTTTCAGTCACATCAAGACTTGACTGGTGCAGATTCCATTTCCAAGCTTACTCATATGGTCGTCGGCAGATTCTGTGCCATTCCACATGGGCCTTTTCCTATGGCAGCTTCAGAGTAACGAGAGAATAGTAAGATAGTAATAGTAAATAGTAAGATAGAAGTATCAGTCTTCTATAACCTTATCTCAGAAGTGAAATCATATCACTTTTGCTGTATTCTATTCAAGAAGGGAATCACTAGGTCCAACCCACACTCAGGAGGAGGAGATTACACAAGGCTGGAGCACAGGACATGGGGATTCTTGGCAGCCATTTTAGGAACTGCCTATAATAATACGTGGTATATAAATTATGTAAAATGTTATAAATGGGCCTATAAAATAACAACGTTAATATATGTAGTATAATAATAATTTGCTACTGGTATGATAACTGCTTCCTATGGATTGTTTTATCTAAGCTTTTTCTAGTAGTCTATGGGAAAGGTAGTATGTATCATATCCATTTTACAGATAAAGAAATTGAACTTGAGTATGGTTTCCTTGCTGTGATGTAGCAGAGCAAAGATTCTAGTCCAGGCTTTGCCTATTCTATATTTATATTTTTAATCTCCATATCTTATTAACATTAAAATACTATGACCTTTTATTGAGCACCTTTTATGTGCCAAGCAATATAAGTACATTTATATATTAACACCATTTAAGCCTCACAGTAACTTTATTAAAGCTCTCAGTTTTACTGATTATATACTTTAGCTTTCAGATTCAAGAAATTACTTTGAAAAATTACATATATTTTATATTTCAGAGACATTAAGCAAATATAACCCAAAGATTCTCTGTAAATACAAAGAACAAAACCAAAAACCATTTAAATACCTACTACCCTAAAAAAAAGTGGTATCACTAATTAAATTTGTGGAAGAAAGCCTGCCACATGTCAATCCATTTAATATTCTGCAATATATACATGCATGTATATGTATATACATATATATACATATATATGTATTCTGCTGATGAAAGGTAGTATGTGAATCTCAAACAGGAATGAGTTTATAAATACTTAAAAAGAAAACAGCCCACTCCTAGAAGAAATCTCAGCAAACACTGCTGTATAAATTTTAGTTAGAAATTAGTTCATGTAGTTAATGTTGAAATATTTTTACTAATAAATTTGAAGTATTTTCACTAATAAATTTTTCACAGATAAATTGAGTGGTTTTCATATCAAGATCTGTACATACTTTCTTCAGTCATCCCATTGTCTTTGCAAAATGAATCTTTTAGATGAGGAAAATAAGACAAAGAAATTATTTTCTTATGGTTGAAGGGTACCATAAGTTGGTATTATGGTCTTTTAGACCAGTTTATTTTAATTATTTGAGAGTATATTGTAAGGTATGTGTTGACAATAGAAAATCCTAAAGCTTATGGATGACTTTATTTTTTAACCATTTCCTTATAGTAATAGTACTGTCTTACTTTCTGCATTCAGATTTGCTTTCTTAAGTGGGGCATAAAATGCAGTTGAAGCTGATGTACATGAATTACGTCATATTAGTATATTTCATGTGTGACATCCTTCACTCATTCATTCACTTATTTATTTATTTATTCAAAAATGTTTCTAGTACCTACTAAGCACCAAGCACTACTCTAAATGTTGGGATACATCAGTGAACAAAATGGATAAAACTCATAGAGTTTACATTTTGACAGGCATGGTTCAAATAATGGGCTGCTACTGTTAATTAAGAAAATGACAAGGTTTTGCTCCTATAATAATTTTCAGTGTATTTTTACAACTCCCGTAATATGTAGTAATTTAATATTTTCGTTATTTCTGATGGTAGTTTATAACAATTTAAAGTATTTTGTATAACAACTTTATGTTTCTTTAGACTTTTGTTTCTGTTTGAGTTGAGTTATATTTTTGCTGGCTTTGAGTATTATAATTTTAATAAAATGTTGCAGTAAATCTTTTTTTTATTTAAATGATTCTTTTTTAGAACGCTGTCATTTTTTTGTTTATCACAGTTATCTTTCTAAGTTAACTGTTACTATGAAGGCAAAGATTAAAAAATTTAAAATCTTGGGGCACCTGGGTGACTTAGTCATTTGAGCATCCAGCTCTTGGTTTCAGCTCCAATCATGATCTCAGGGTCCTGAGATCAAGCCCTGCATGAGTCTGCACTCAGCATGGAGTCTGCACTCAGCATGGAGTCTGCTTGGGATTTTCTCCCTTTCCCTTCTCCTCCCACCCTCCACTCCCATGTGTGTGCATGCTCTCTCTCAAATAAATAAATAAAATCTTTTTTTAAAAATTTAATATCTTACTGGTATAGCTTAGAATTAACTATTTTATAGTTTTTTTTTGCATATGTTATAACAGCAATTTACAATGTTATATATATTGTCACAGACGGTATTAACTTAAATGTTAATAGCTAAGCTTCTTTTGTTGAGATACAATTAAGTCCACCCCTTAGGCCGTTAGACTGGATTTATGTATTTATTTATTTATTTAATTTGCTTTTTTAACCAGGAAGCCCTGAATATCTGCTTTTTCCATATATGACATCTTATGACTGGTCTTTGACCCTGAAATGTTAAATAGTCCTTAATTCTTATGTTTTATTGAATAGAGGAGGTTACCTGAGATTAGAGGAACAGGGTTTTGGGCAAGGATTTTGAGAGGGACAAGAATGAGCAGTGGAGTCACTAACAAGAATGTTCTCAATAGGCTTAAGCATAGTTATTAAAACAACAGACAAAATGCCAAGTTTTCTTTTGGATTATTGCCTTTTTAGTTGGTTTTCAAACAATTCTCAGTGAATACAATTCTTTTCATTGTGTGTTTTAACTAGTGTAAACCAGTAACAATGAAGAAAATAGCATAGGAATAGGAAGGAAAGAGAACACTTGTTTGAAGAGATTTCCTTTTCTTTGAATACTTGGGCACTTAAAAACAGGTGAGATCTGAGGTTCAAAAATAGGAAAATAACAGCTCTGTACTAATTTTTGAGGCCTTTTCTCCAACTTTTCTGTCTAATCTTTAATAACTGCTTAATTAATGCTCAAATGCTCATCACATTCAGTCTTCCATATAGAAACTATTTCTTATCTTTTCTCTTTTTTGCAAGGAACTCTGTGCCTGGAGATACAACTTCTCTTACATAGTTCCGGAACTATCAAATGGCATTAAAATTATATCTTTGCCTACAATTTTTTTCTTTGCAGAAAAAACTGTTTTGTTTCTAAAGGGAATTTTAAGCCTGATGCTGAGGTGACAAATGAAACCCACAGCCTAGCCTGAGAAAACATTTGCATGTGTAACTTAAGATGCACAGTGACTAAGATATAACTGGTATAGACTTATGTTGCAGTTATTGGTATTTTTTAAATAAATTCAAGGAAGGGATAATCTAGCCTAATCTATAAGAACCTTTACTTGTGATATTTGGAGTAGTTACCAGCTGCTTAATGGATGCCATAACCTTTGCTTAGCTAATACACACGTCACTTTTAGAATTTTATCAGTGACAATTTGCCTGTCACCTACAGAGTTAAGTAGTAGTATCATGGCAGCTGAGCAGTGAGATGGAGGGAGATAGAACTGAGATCTTATGAGAATGAGAACATGTTCTGCTTGAGATAATGGAAACATTGGATCAAATATGTATATAGTTTGTTTGGTTTTGATTGCTTATTCAAAGATACAATCTTTTGATCTCCATGTATTATCTTTTGCACAATGATGTAAGAAGGAAAAGTGATGATGGCACTTAGAGGACTTCCAAGCTTAGAGCTAATTAATTTGTCTGGTGGAACCCTGGTATACATGGGTGATTTAATATGCAAATGTAAAAGCTTTTGCTTTTTTACTTATTATTAGGTTGTTAGATTATTTGCCAGCCTATTGACCAGTCAAAACCAATGTTTCCTTTAACTCCATGAATCTCAGCATATGCTACTTTGCGTATCCTAAATAATTTAAATACATTTCTTACTCTTTCCACAGCATGTAGAGTCCATGAAGCACAGGACAATAAAGCTTCCTACTCATAGCACCAGGAAGATCTCTTTGAAAGATTCACTACAGGACTGCCAGAGACAACGAGTTTGTCTGAAGCATCATGTGTTGAAACAACAGAAGGCAACCATTTTTGCACTAGCTAGAAACAGAGTTATGATGTTTTCAATTCTTTGAGCTCCAGGAGGCCAGGGGAGTGAGTTGAAAATCTGAAAATGCGGCCATGGACTGGTTCCTGGCGTTGGATTATGCTCATTCTTTTTGCCTGGGGGACCTTACTATTTTATATAGGTGGTCACTTGGTACGAGATAATGACCACCCTGATCACTCTAGCCGAGAACTGTCCAAGATTCTGGCAAAGCTTGAACGCTTAAAACAGCAAAATGAAGACTTGAGGCGAATGGCTGAATCTCTCCGGTAGGTTCTAAAAAATTGAAGGAAGAGACCTGTAACTTTGTTTTTAGTTGCAGGCCTTCATGCATCTAATAAAAAATACTTAATGATTTCTTTAAACTGCTATTTTTGCAGACATTTAAATATTTTAGTGACATACTTCTTATACCAATGATATCTCTGTATATTTAACATAGAGAATTTTTCGAGGGTCAAATCTTATTTTACATATGAATTTTAGTATAGAAAAACCATGCCATTTAATTTGTTTTTATATTTCATTTATAGTTATCTTCAGCGTTTTGATAATTTTGATACATTAAATATAAATTCTTTATGATTTAAATTAGCAGATATTAAAATTTTTATTGTATGGACAATAACAAAGACATTTATAATACTTGAGAGGCTGAGTTAGTCTATAACTTACTGAAATGGAGAAACAAAAATTCATTGCTAAAACAGCGGGATCTGGAATCTAGGGAATTGTTGCTGTTGCTACTTCTAATCTGTTAAAAAATGTGACGTATATGTTAGAAGGCATCAACTGTTTTGAAAAATAAAATCTTATATTTTCAGGGAAAAAATAATTCTTAAATTCTAATTTCTCTGCTTTATATATGAAGGTAATTATACTATTTAGCGCTTGCTGTTTCTCAAGCTAGAGTTTGAAGATTTGAGGTAAAGAGTTGTCATTACTCTAGAGGTAGTAATTGACCCTAAGGGAAGTAGTATAGAGAAAAAGAGCACAGAGTTCATTTCTTTTTGAGTAACAAATGAAGGAGTGGAAATGAAAACATCCTGTTGTGCTTTGGGCATTTGGAATAGATGGGAAAGGAGAGAGGGACAGTGCTTGATTGTGGAAGCTGAGGAGCATTCTCTGAAGGAAGAATATAGTTGACAGTGTCACATACTCTTGAGGCTTTAGAGAAGACTTCTCTGCTTCTCTCATTCCCTCACCTCCCTGCCACCGCTGCCCTTGCACTCTTTCTTTAGAACTTCTTTCTCTCACCTTCTTTCTTCACCATAATATTATTTTGGCCCTTTTATGTCCTATGAAAGACAAAGCTAGGTGTTAAGAATTTTATACCATGAATCAAAAATTATTCCTGTCATTTGTAGTAGTACGATGTGATAAAACATAAGGTAACCAGGGATTAGAAAGTGGACAGATAATTTCTTAAATTTATATATCATGTTATTTCCTTTTGGGTGGGAGCTTGGGAGTATCATGGAGAAAGCTGGTCTTTCATTTAAGTCTCACTCGATGATTTGTTATGAGATTCAAAGATTGATAGTTTAGAGGTGTAATAGCTGTCACTGATGGAGAGTTTATCATATGCCAGGTACTGTGCCAAGGGCTTTGCATGGATTATCTCATTGAATTTCATAAATTTCCTTATGAGTTGCTGGTACTGTTTTCCTAAATGATTTTACAGATGAGGAATCAAAGGAATATTAAGAAATTTAATTTTTCCCAAGGTTATACTTTTACAAGTGGTGGAGCTTACTTTGTATCCTGGCAATATGACTCAAAAGCCCAGACTTTGATGAGGTGTATTGCCTCTGTGAAGAGAAACGAGAGAGAAGTCAATTATTCAGAAATATCAACTATAAGTCTCCTGTAAGAGATCATCAAGAGTGGCTGCTGTGCTAGTTGTTTTTGGAGTGTGCTTTAATTATAGTAAAATCTTGTTCTACATCCTGGGATTTTTGCTCCTTGGGAAAGATTTTGCTTTTTAACAATTCAGGCTCATAAATTATTTATTATTTTCTCCTCATTCCAACTTCAATACTGAGACTTCATTCGACTTATTTCTGACTGCCAAGTGTCTTGTTTTTATTGTATCAAAGAAAGCATGCCTTTAATAATAGTTGTTTCTTCTGCAGAATAATCTTTGGGTCTCTTAAGTCACTTTCTTTGTATTCTTTTGTGTTGAAATTAAATTCTGAACTACTGCATTCAAATGTAAAGACAACTTTAAGAGCTGAGACAGTATGTCATGCTGAAATACTGTAAATACAATCTGAAAACAGACTTGAGTCCATTTTTGTACATAGATAATTTTAGGAAAATAAATAAGTAATTCTTTTCCCTCATTAGGAAAGAAAACCTCCTCAGGCCGTTCCATCAACTTTACCAGTAGGGCTATTTGTGTTTCAGCCAAAGGGATTACATTTAGATCCCCCAGCATAAAAGGAAGAATAGTAGAGGTGCTAAGGCATTGGTGATTTTTCCCTCTCACTGTAACATTTTGTACCCAATTTGCTAAGTCTTTTTCTCAGAAGAAAATGTGTTCGTAAGCTAGACTAAAAAGGAGTAATTCATATGTCTGTAAAATTAGGCCATTTCTTTGAGATGAGGCATATGGATTGAATTTGGAAAGAAGCTTGAAATTACAGTGTTTAAGAGTTAGGACAATAGTTCTAAAAGCCACCAATCCTCCAGTTAGAATTTGCTAATTTTATTGATTATACTACACATTTAGAAAAATAATCATTATTCTGAGGGATACAAATATTTAAGTACAGTGAATGTTTGGGAGGTTGTTCTGTGTGTGTGTTTAATTCTGATTATTGATGAATAATTGCTATACAGTAAAATTCACTTTTTCAGCATATAGGTCTGTGAATTTTGGCAGATGCTTACAGTCATGTAACTACCACCGCAGTCAAATTATATAAGAATTTTACCTCCCACCAGAATTCTTTTGTGCCCTTTTGTAGTGAGATTCTGTCCTTATCTTCTGTCCCTGGTACTGATTTGTTTTCTGTCCTGTATTTTATTCTGTTATAAAATGTCATATAAGTAGAATAATGTGGCATATAGCCTCTTGAATCTGGCTTTTTTCATTTATAATGTACTTGAGATTCATTAACACTGTTGTGTGGGTTGGTAGTTTTTTTTTCTTTTTCCTTTTCCTATTAATTCTTTTTTAATACTTAGTAGTGTTTCATAGTATGGTCATATCACAGTGTTGTTGTCTTTTTTTTTTTTTTTTTTTTTTAAACATATTGACCAGTTGAAACACATTAGGGTTGTTTCTGTTTTTTGGCAATTATGAACAAAGCCATTATAGCATTTGCTTTGTAGGTTTTTGTGTGATTTAAGTTTTTATTTTTCTTGGGTAAATATCTAAGAGGGGGATTGCTAGGTCGTTTTAGTGTATGTTTAATTTTTTAAAGAAGTTGCAGTTGCTGCAATGTTTTCCAATGTTCCTATATCATTTTGCATTTCCACCAGCAAAGCTTGAGAGTTCCAGTTGCTCTCACTCTTGCTAGTATTTGCTATTATAAGTTATTTTTATTTTAGCTGTTTTAACAGATACATAGTCTTATCTCACTGTAGTTTCAGTTTGCGTTTCCATAATGATTAATGATGTTGAACACTTCTTTTCATGTCCTTATTTGCCATTCTTTAGTGAGGTGTCTGTACACATTTGTTACCTATTTTATTTTATTATTTTTTATTTATTTGAGAGAGAGTGTCAGAGAGAGAACATGAGCATGAGCAAGGGGAGGGACAGAGGGAGAAAGAGAAAGCAGCTCCCTGCAGAGCAGGAAGCCCAATGCAGAGCTCGATTCCAGGACCCCAGGATCATGACCTGAACTGAAGGCAGACACTTAACCAGCTAAGCCACCCAGGCGCCCTGTCACCTATTTTTAAAAATTGAATTTGCTTTTTTTTTTTTTTTTAAGATTTTATTTATTTATTTGACAGAGAGATCATAAGTAGGCAGAGACCGGGGCGGGGGAGGGGGGGAAGCAAACTCCCCGCTGAGCAGAGAGCCCAATGCGGGGCTCGATCCCAGGACCCTGGGATCATGATCTGAGTTGAAGGCAGAGGCTTAACCCACTGAGCCACCCAGGCACCCCAAAATTGAGTTTTCTTATTAAAATTTGTTTTCTTGTTACTGCACTCTTTTTAAAAATTGGGTTTAGCTATAAAATTTTAAATATATATGCCTATATGATAAAGTAAAAACTCTGTGGCTTAAAACAAAAAAAATTTTTTCTTGATTATTTAATTTATATTGTCCTCAACTGGATTGTTTTTCTAGTTTGGGGTCACTTTTGTGGCTGCTGTAAGATAGTAAGGCAGTCCATATGACCTCACTCACATGTTTGATGATTAGCTGGGACCATCATTTATTTCCCTTTCATGTGTTTTCTCCAGCAGGACAACCCCGGTTTCTTACATAGTAGTGTTTCAAGAGGGCAAGAGCAGAAACTGCAAGTCCTTTTGAGGCCAAGTATGAAAAGTCACACAGTGCCATTTCTGCCACATTCTGTTAGTGTATGCATGTGGAAGGGGCACTCTGTATTTAGGGAATAGAGGGAAGAACTGCATAGAATTTTGTAGCCATATTTAACCACCATTCTCATCTCCAGAAGCAATTGATTAGGTCAAATCATTGTGGTCCTGACAGCTGGAGTTTAGTTTAAATTTTTGTTGATAGGTAATAGGGAACTATGGTTGGGTTTATAGCAGAGGAATGACACACTGAAAATGGCTGAGTAAGATTTAGATTTTCAGATGGATTTGGGGCATGTGCCTCACTGGAATGAAATCAACTAGAAAACATAGTATTAATCTAGATATGAGGTGATGAGACCTTATTTGGTGTTCCCCAGACATCTCTTCCTTACTTTTAATTGCCAGCACATTAGGTAAACATGTGGTAGGCTTTCTTTTAAAAACTTGGAGATAATCACTGCCTGCCACCCTATAGGAATGCCTTTCCATGCTTCATGTTTGTTTTATTTCAGCCTCTGATAATGTGAAGTTACTGTCAGTTCACAGACTCTTTGCTTCTTGGAATTTGAATCTGCCACTTTGCCTCTCAGTCAGGGCTGACATTTAGCAGAAAATTACTGAAACTTGTTTGGAAATCCCTTGAGCAGTGAACCCTTAAGTGGACCAGATGTCGGAACTGGATAAAACTTGTAAAATTTAAAGAGTACTTAATTGTCAGTCTTCCTTTTAACTTAAATCCTTTTTGTTCTAGGTCCATTTATTTTTGAGAGTATAGCTTAAAAAAATTCAAACGTGACTTTGTGACCAATTAATAAGGTTGTTTGAACAACGAAAAAAAACCAGGAAAACCAAAGAAATGTCTTCTGGAATTTAGATGCTAACTGTAAACTGTAAATTTACAAACCACAAAGAATGTATAATTAATTTATGGCTTATCTGTTTTTCTGAGTTATGTAGTAATTTTCCCAGATGGATTAGAGCCAAAGCGTGACTCTTCTGGTGGAAAAATTTGACTGAGGCAGCCAAAGCATGGAATACTGACATGGATAGAAAGGAAACTGATGTAATGTTTCACAGGTCATATTTTACTTCTGTTTGAGAAGCTGGTGTTAGAAAGTGGGGGATGCCTTTGTTCCTATTGGTTAATTGGAAAATTTGCTCTAGTCTCTCTTCTCTGTAACTCCTCATCACTCATGTAAAGAGTGTACTTATATTCCTGGAGCAAGTGAATGGATTGGAATGTATAGAGTGCCTGCCATCTGCCTGTAACCTTCCCTTACATATGTGGCTTTTATTTTTGCAGCCCTGCTCCCCTTATTCCTTAATACTATTAAGGGTATCTAATTTTTCCTTAGGGACAATACTGCTTTTCTATGTGAGAATATCTTAGTGAGATTTGTAGTCAAGATTCCTAGTCTTCCCAGTCTGACAAACAGATGCTATCTCCCTGAAATTTTCACTAGCTTTTTTATATATTGCTGGATTAAATTTGTCAGTGTTTTGTTTTGGATTTTTTTTCTATGTTAACAAAGACATGTTTGCCTATAATTTTCCTTTTTTTGTCTTTTGGGTTTTGGAGCAAGGTTATGCAAGCCAATTCTATTCTCTAGAAGGGTTTGTATAAAATTGGTACCCATTCTATCTTAAATCTTTGTTAGAATTCTACCAGTGAAGCCATTTGGGTCTTTGGGGGATGGTGCAGGGTTTGAGTTGGGGAATGAAATGTGGCAGGTGGGAAGGTTTTAAATTCTGGATTTGAGCTTTTTAATAGAAATTGGCCCATTGAGATTTTTTGTTTTTTCTTATATCCGTTTCGGTAAAATGTGTTTTTCAAGGAATGTGTCCATTTTATCAACATTTTCAAATGTATAAATATAAAGTTTTTCATAATGCCTTTCTGATTTTCTTCTCCATACTTGTAATACCTGTAGTAATGTTCCCTTTTTCATTCCTGATACTGATTATTTGTGTTTTCTCCTTTTATCTTGAAAAAAGTTTATCAATTTCATTTATCTTCCCAAAGAACTAGTCTGGTTGTTTTTTTGTTTTATTTGTTTTTCTCTTAATCATGTGTCTATTTCTATTTTATTGATTTCTGTTCTTAGTTTGATAATTTCTATAGTCTCTTTTTCGTGTGTGGGTTTTTGGTTTTGGTTTTGCTGTGGTTTTTAAAGCTTTTCCAAAATGAATTTTGTATCACTGATTTTAAACCTTGCTTCTTTTCTAATATACACCTGGTGAACTTTGAATTTCTCTCTTAGTGCAGTTTTAAGTTGTGTCCCACAAGTTTTGACAATGGCCTATTTTAATTGTAATTGAAATAATTAAAATTTTAAAAATATTTTCAAATTTCTATTGTTATTTTTTTCTTTAACCCACAGGTTATTTAGGAGTGTGTTGCTTAGTTTCTAAGTGGGACATTTTCTTCCTTCTGTTTACCTGGGAGTGATTGAATATGGCAAGAGTAAGGTGATAAAACTTACTTTACATTACTGTACTCAGGGATTATTTTGAACTTGCCTTTATTTTAGGTAGTGTTGTGTTTTTCCCATAATTATATGTATACATATGTAATCTTTCAAACATGGGCATTTACTTTTGTAAGTGTAAATGTAGAAAGTTCTCATTGTAGATGGTTTATCATTTTGTTCATGTAATGATGTTATTCCTGGAATCAGGAATTTTTGATGAATACTTTTTAATGGAATTTTCAAAATATATATATAAAAGTATACTCAGAATTAATCAACAGTTGAACACAAACAAGTATAGCTTTCATATGAATAATCACAGACTCTTCAAGTGTTAATTAAATTTGGCTACCTTTTTACTGGGAATCTTTATATCATCTCACTTGCTGAAGATGGTTGGATCTCTGGGGTTTTTTGGTGTGTGCTTGGCTTTAAATGGCAAACTATGGCTGATAGAACAAATCCAGCCCTCTCTTATTTCCTTGGTTTTGGGTTTTTGGATTTTGTTTTTTGTTTTTAATGGCTCCCAAATGAAGAATGCTTTTACATTTTCAAAAAAATTTTATTTATTTATTTATTTTTTAGAGTACAACTACAAGTAGGGAGAGTGGGAGAGGGAGAAGCAGGTCTCCCAATGAGCAGGGAGCCCAATGTGGAGCTCGATCCCAGGATCCTGGGATCATTATCTGAGCCAAAGGCAGATGCTTAGCAACTGAGCCATCCAGGTGCCCCGGTTTTACATTTTTAAATGGTTGGAGAAAAAATAAATTCCAAGGAGAACATGCAACAGAGGCTATGTAGAGTCACAAAGCCTGAACAGTTTTTTTTCTGGCCCTTTAAACAAAGTTTGTTGACCAAAAGTTTGTATGAATCAGGATGTACTCATTTTTAGCTCTTGTTTCTCTTAATCTCTAAATTGTTATGCATATTGCATGTGAGAATTGACATGCTCTGAAAGTAAGTCAAAGTCCAATTACTGATATTATTATGTTTTTGTTTACTTTACTCTAAATCTTTATATACTTTTGGTTTCTTCTTGTTTTATGCTTTTACTCTAAGTTAAACTATTCCATGTTTTCATCCGTCTGCCTCCTTGAAGCAGCTTATATTTAGAGCTGAAATGGGACTTATGGGTAAGAGATTGGGTATGTTTAGAAAGAACAGTCTGGTGAAATGAAAGGAGTGTGAGTTTCTCAAATTTGGATTTGGTTCCCAAGTATACTACTTACTATATGATCCTAAAAAAGATTTATAACCTTTTTGAACTTCAGGTTTTTCACTTGTAAAATGGCAGTAATAGTCTCTATTTTGCAATATTGTTAAGTTTTAACATAAGATTTGAAAGCTTATTGAGAAGACATCCTTTTTATTTGTAGTTCATCAATAAATAGTCATTTTAGCTAATGGTAGTTGATAATCTTATTTTACCTAATGGTAGGTAGTTAGTAATCTAAAAAGTACATGGCCTTATATACTTTTCATAGAATTCAAAATACTTGTTTCCTTTGTTTCTAACAGAAAGAATTCTCTTATGTCAGATGTTTAGCACAATGGATTAAAATTCAAAAACCTATGTATTCTTTAGAGTAACTCTTTACCTTGAGAAAATTACTTAAGCTCTATAGGCCTAGAATCAAAACTATGAGAAAGTTGATTGGGATAGGTGATCACATTTGATAGATCTGTATATTTTTGCAGACAAAATAGTTAATACAGTAGTTTGAATTGGAACATAGAATTGGGTTTATTCATTATAATTTGGCTCTCATGACTAAGTTTTATATATATATAAATATATATATATATATATAATTGATGGATGCTTTTAGTTATAGGAATTATAATTCCCTATCCTGTGCTTTATTTAAAATACAGAAATTTTAATTATTAATTATCACCACCCAGGAAGGTCTCTAGGGAAGAATAGATTATTCTTTGAGAGAAGTGTCACACCATAATTTTACAAAAATCTTAAATAACTTATTTAAAAAAATGTAAGCTTTGTGTTTTAATTATTTTCCATATATAAATGCCATAGAGACAAAGTGAATTTGCATTAAATATTTTTAAATGTATGAATATTTGAGTTTAGGAGCTGGATTAAACATTTTTTATGTAATAGCCTTTATACTTTTATCCTGGTATTATGGAGCTGATAATAGCTCTAAGCACGTCTTGTTAATTGAAGATAATAACAGCAGGAAATATGGCTATAGTCATCATTTTCAGTGTTACCTGATTTATAGATGGTACATAATCTAGTAGTTGTTTAGAAAACAACTTTTCTGACTATTTCTCATATTTCTTTTAGGCAGTCTTTTATTTCACTATGAAAATGTTTGTTTTGTTTTTATAGTTGTCACATTGATAGTTTATAATTTATTCAGTTAAAATGATGAAAGAAAATGGTGGTTTAGTTTCAGAGATCAGTGTTCTAGACAAAGCTGTCTGAAGGAGAATAAATATAAAAGGATTTCAAAATATTATAGTTAGCCTGTGAATTACACTGGCTAGAAGGAAATACAGTATAAAATAGCACACTGCTTTTCTTGTTGTTGTTGCTGGTTCAAATAATAAAGCTTGATTTTAATCCAGTCTTTGTTCTTTTAAACTGTATGCAAAAGGTGTTGCTTGGCAGAGATGTTTCACATCTGAAATGTGTAAGAGATCCTAGTAAGGTTTGGAGAGAAATTGAGGTTCTCCTAATAAATGCAGAATGCTAAATCTGCTAAATGCTAAACGCTAAATGCTTTCAGGGACGTTCAGAAGTATCATATTAATTCTCATTTGTATTCAGTAGCACTTCAAAAAGGTTATCTCTTACCATGATATGTACAGAAGCTAAGTGACTTTGTCATTTTTCTGCAAGTCGGTGGCAGAAACAGAAATAGAATCTTCGAAGGAATTAAAAAGTTGTATCTAATTTTCAATACACTGCCAACACTGTCATTTTTTATACCTTTTCAAGTTCCTCTTCCTTTAAGTATTTACTCAGGACAGTATGTTTTACTAGCCAACCAATAATGACCAGAGTATCCTGTAATTAGTTCTGTAATTGTTACATGTGATCAGAGGTTCCTGTATACCAATATTAGAAGTAGCCATTTGAATCATTACATCTTTAAATTTATAGATACACCTGTATAAGCATAGAGGGGCTATTTTAATATAGTTTGTTGAACTTAATTAACTATAGTAACAGTTTATAATCTGTATAAATGAATTCAAGTGGCACATTTGACACAGAAGTTTGCTATGATCAGTACTTGTAGCATTTCATGTGGGTCATGAATCTGTAGGAAAAAACCATAGGCTATAAGATCAGATTAAGTTATTTGGTCAATCATACATAAGCTTATTAGAAGTGGTGTGGCCATGTGGAGAAAAAAGATATGTAATATGTCCAAATGTAGCTTCCATTGGCTCTTTAGAGCCCCATAAACTGCTTGTGTAGTTGTCCACAGAAGGTACTGTCTTGTCAGCTGTAAGGTCATTTGCGATTATATTGTAATCTTTTTAATACCTGGAACTAATGTCACCTTTTTGGAAGAATGTACGTAAGGTCATTTGCGATTAATCTTTTTAATACCTGGAACTAATGTCACCTTTTTGGAAGAATGTACGCAAACAGTTTATGCATTTCCATTTAAGGGAATGTATACCGGCTTTGGGGTCTTTAAGTTCTTGAGCCAGTAAAGCCCTATTCTGATCCTTAAGAAGAAAGCAAAATTCATTTCAAGGCATCTCAATAATAAATATGCCTCTGGCTTCCCAGAATTTTAGAGAGTATATCTCTCCACAATACTATTAGTGTTATATACTAGACACACACACACACACACACACACACACACACAGGCACAGAAGATTGGTTGCAAACTAACCCGGTGTAGGTAATAATCATTATTATTTGATTACTTTTGATAGCTATTGGTAGCTTCCCCTAACTAGAGGTCAGTGAGGAAGACAGGCCTACTCCCTCATTTTTTTTTTTTTGCCAACATTTAATATGTTACAGTGAAGGCAAGGCATGGATTGAATTCTGCCACATATAGACACATAATAAGCAGGTGCAAAAATATTCACATAATCTATTCTGTAATTCTGAAATCCATACCCTCTATCCCTTTAGGTATTCTTACAATACCTTCTGTAAAAGTTTCTCTTAAGGCAGTTGTGGCATTATTCTAACTATTGAATTTGGTCAGTCTTCTTTTCAAGTATCTGAGAATATTTGAATCAGTCCCTGGACATTATGGTTTTGGAACCTAACCCTAATACACGATCCCAAAGATTATAGACTATGGGTTTTACTAGATTCTTACATGTTGTTCGTAAACTGCTTCTGAAACATTTCTAGATACTTCACATTTTCATGTATATTGAATTAACTATAACAATGAAATTATATTTCTAGAGTCTTCTTAGCTAATAAACTGCCTTTTATTGAAAATAAAGCTGGCTGAAGAGCTTAATAATACTGTTTCCTTTGGCATATTGTCTTTTCCCCCCAGATTTATTGGGATATAATTGACTCATAACACTATGTAAGTTTAAGTTGTGAAGTGTGATGATTTGGTATATGTGTATATTATGAAATTTTTACCACAGTAAAGTTAGTTACTTAATTGTGTGTGTGTGTGTGTGTGTGTGTGTGTGTGTGTTGAGAACTTCAAGATCTACTGTATTAGGGGCACCTGGGTGGCTCAGTGGGTTAGGCCTCTGCCTTCAGCTCAGGTCATGGTCTCAGGGTCCTGGGATTGAGCCCCGCATCTGGCTCTCTGCTAAGCAAGGAGCCTGTTCCCCGCCCCACCTGCCTCTCTGCCTACTTGGGATCTTGGATCTTTCTCTGTCAAATAAATAAATAAAATCTTTAAAAAAAAAAAAGATCTACTGTATTAGCAACTTCCAAATATATGATACAGTATTATTAACCGTAGTACACCATGCTGTACATTAGATCCACACAACTTATAACTGGAAGTTTGTGTGCTTTGACCACTGTCACCCATTTCCCCCATCCCTCCACCCCCTAGCTGCAGCCAATCTTGGAGTTTGACTTTTTAAGATTCTAACTATTAGTGAGATTATGTAATATTTGTCATACTCTAATTTATTTTGCTTAGCATAATATCCTCAGGGTTCATTCCTCTTTGAAATACTGATTTTATTTCCTTTGGATATATATCTCCAAAAGTGAGATTGCTAAATCATATGATTGTTCTAGTTTTAATTTATTTGGCAACCTCCATACTGTTTTCCATAGTGGCTGTACTAATTCACATCCCCTCCAACTATGCACAAAGGTTCCCTATTCTCCAAAAACCTTTCCAGCATTTCTTATATCTTATCTTTCTGTTAATAGCCACTCTAACATAAATGATAGTTTATTGTGATTTAGATATGCATTTCCATAATAGTGATGGCAGGAAACTTTTCATGTGCCTGTTGGCAATTTGTGTGTATTCTTTCAAAAAATGTCTATTTAGTTCTACCCATTTTAAAACCAGCTCTCCTTCCTGTGCAGTTTTTTTTTTTAAGTTAGATGTAGTCCCAATTATTAATTTTCCTTCTATTGCTTATGCTTTTGGTATTATATCCAAAAATTATTGCCAATACTGACATAAATGAGCTTTTTCCCCTGTATTTTCTCCCAGGAGTTGTATGGTTTCAGTTAAGTCCTCAGTCCATTTTGAGTTAATTTTGTTAGTGATGTAAGATAAGAGTCCAATTTCATTCTTCTGCATATTATTATCCAATTTTCCCAGCACCATTATTTGAAGAAACTATCTTTTTCCCTTTCAGTATTCTTGGCTCCCTTATCAAATATCAGTTGACTAAATATGTGAGGGTTTATTTCTAGCCTCTTGCTTCTTTTCCATTGGCCTATGTGTCTTTTATGCAAGTACTATCCTGTTTTGATTACTATAGTTTTGCAGTATAGTTTGAAATCAGGAAGTGTGATACCTCCAATTTTGCTCTTCCTTCTTGAGATAGTTTTGGCTATTCAGCATCTTGTGGTTCCATACCAACTTTAGGGTTGTTTTTTCTATTTTTGTGAAAAACGCCATTGAAATTTTGGCGGGGGTTTCATTGAATCTATAGATGGCTTTGGGAGTGTGGACATTTTAATAATATTAATTCTCCTCATCTTTGAACATGGGATATTGTTCCATTTGTGTTTTCTTTGGTGTACAGATCTTTCACTTATTTTATTGTTTTGGTGCTATTGTGAATAGAATTTTTAAAAATTTCTTTTTCAGATGTTTTGTTATTAGTGTATAGAAACAACTGATTATTGTATGTTGATTTTGTATCTTGCTGCTTTACTGAATTTGTTGATTAGTTTTGGCGGCTTTTTTTGGTGGAGTCTAGGATTTTCTTTTTTTTTTATTTTTTATTTTTTATTATTTTTTATTTTTTTTAATTTTTTTTTATTTTTATTTATTTGACAGAGAGAGATCACAAGTAGGCAGAGAGGCAGGCAGAGAGAGAGAGAGGAGGAAGCAGGCTCCCTGCTGAGCAGAGAGCCCGATGTGGGACTTGATCCCAGGACCCTGAGATCATGACCTGAGCCACCCAGGCGCCCTGAGTCTAGGATTTTCTATATGAAAGATCATATCATCACTACTTCTTTTCTGATTTGGATGCATTTGTTTATTTTTCTTACCTAATTGCTTTGGCTAAGACTTCCCCTACTATGTAGGAGTGATGAGAGTGGGCAACCATTTCTTCTCTCTTATCTTAGAGGAAAAGCTTTCAACCTTTAACCATTGAGTATGATATTTGCTGTCAGTTTTTCATATGTAGCTTTTAATATGTTGAGATATGTTTCTTATGCACCAGATTTGTTGAGTTTTTTATATGAAAGGATGTTATACTTTATCAAATGCTTCTCTGCATTTATTGAGATAATCATATGATTTTTATCTTTCATTCTATTGATGTGGTATATCACACTTAATAATTTGCAGACATTGAAGTATCTTTGCATCCCAGGATATCCTACTTGGTCATGGTTGTGATCCTTTTAATGTACACTTGGATTAGATTTGCTCATATTTTGCTCAGAAATTTTTCATCCATATTAATTGGAGGTCTGTAGTTTTCTTCTTGTAGATTCCTTTTCTGGCTTTGGTCCTCATAAAATGAGTTTGGGAGTATTCTCTCCTCTCGTTTTTGAAAGAGTTTTTGAAGGACTGGTATTCTTCTTTAAATGTTTGGTCGAATTCATCAGCGAAAAAGTCTGGTCCTGGGCTTTTTTTTCATTGCAAGGTTTTTGATTATCAATCCAGTCTCCTTGTTACTGGTCTGTTCAGATTTTCTGTTTCTTCATTATTAAGTCTTGGTAGGTTGTATGTTTTTAGGAATTTATCTATTCTAGGTTATTCCATTTGTTAGCATTTTATTGTTAATAGTAGTCTTAAGCTACTTTGAGTTTCTTGGGTACCAGCTGTAATTTCTTTTTTTTTTTCATTTATGATTTAATTTATTTGATCCTCTCTTTATCTTAGTCTAGCTAAAGATTTATTAACTTTATCTTCTCAAAATACAAGCTTTCATTAATATTTTCTGTAGTTTTTCTGATCTCTATTACATTGATTTCTGCTCTGTTTCCTTTCTTATGCTAACTTTGTTCTTAGTTTGTTCTCTTTTTCCTTGAGGTGTAAAGTTAGGTTGTTTATATGAGGTGTTTCTTTTATCTTGATGTAGGTGTCTACTGCTGTAAAGTTCCCTCTTGGGTTTTAATAAGTTATATTTCCATTTTCATTTGTTTCAAGCTATTTTTAAATTTCCCTTTTTGATATCTTTATGACCCATTGTTTGTTTGGGAGTGTGTTGTTTACTTTTTACATGTTTGTTATTTTTCTAGCTTTTCTCCTGTTATTGATTTTTAGTTTCATATCATTGTGGTCAGAAAAGACACTTAGTGTGATTTCAGGGTTTTTGTGACCTATCATGGTGATTTACTCTGGAGAACATTTCATATGCACTTGAAAAAAAGTGTATTCTGCTGCTGTTGGATGTAATATTCTGTATATGTCTCTTTGGTCCTTTTTGTGTAAAATGTGGTTCAAGTCCAGTGTTTATTCCTTACTGAGTTTCTGAAGGAATGCTTTGCTCATTGTTCAAATTAAGGTATTAAAGCATTCTACTGTTATCCTATTGTTGCCTGTTTCTTCTTCATATTTGTTAGTATTTGCTTAATGTATTTTGGTGCTCTGAGGTTGGGTGCCTGTATGTTTATAGTTATCATATCTTGTTAATGGATTGATCCCTTTATCATTTGTAATTACCTTGTTTGGCTCTTTTTAAAGTCTTTGGATTATAATCTATTTTGTCTAATATAAATATAGCTATCCTTGGTCTCTTTTGGTTTCCATTTGTATGGAATTTCTTTTTCCATCCCTTCACTTTGAGCCTCTATTGCATCCTTGAAGCTGAAATGAGCCTCTTCCAGACTGGGTATCTAACTGGATTTTGTTTTTTTAATCCATGTGGTCATTCTTTGTTGTTTGATTGGAGAATTTAGTACATTTACAACGAGAGTGATTATTGATATTTGGAAAGTTACTGATGCCATCTTATTAATTGTATGGACCAAAACATTAAAGAGGAGGGAACACTCTCAGACTTAATGAGGCTAGCACTACACTGATACCAAAACCAGGGAAGGACTTTATAAAAAAGAAAACTAGAGAATATCCCTGATGAATATGCAAAATATCTCAACAACAAAATATAAGCAAATTTTAAAGGGCTTATTCCCTAATTAAATATTTTATTATTCCTTGAGTGTGGATTTAGAACACATATACACCAATACACACAAATGCATTCACCACATATACCATTTCCTAGGTATTTTAAAGTTAATTACTAAAGTTGTGGTATAGTTATAAAGAGACTGACTAATCTATTATTTATTATCCTTTAAGGGAAGTTACATTTAGTTTTCATCTTATTTTTGGTTTCTGTTGTATTTCCGGTAACATTTGTATATGGAGAAACACTGCCTCAGAGCAGATGTCATGCCTGGTCTACTGTATACTGGTATACAGTATTCTATCAGTAGGACAGTTATGGACATTGGGGAGGGTATATGCTATAATGAGCACTGTGATTCGTTAAACAGACCTGTACCCCTGAAACAAATAATACATTATATGTTAATATATACATTATATGTTAATAAATAAAAAAGCAAAAACAATATATCAGTAGAACAGCTATCTTTAAAATGATAATCTGTACTCAGGTAAGAAATCTTAAATTAGTTAAGCAATTAGTACTAGTCTAGTAAGTGAAAATGAACGTACATGTGCTACCTGAATTGTATTAATGTGCAAAGATATAAACAGACTTAATTTAAATATTTGCAACTTTTGTGTTTAGAGAATGAAGCAAATAAAAAATTAATTCGTGCTTTCAAAGCATAAACCCTGAGAGAATGCTGTTTCTGGTATATGCCTCTCTGCATGTATAAATGTGTGTATATTCATACTCCTCCCTTCCCCTGAGTTCTCTCTGTCTGTTGAGGTTCTGTCCATTTTTCAGGCCTTTGTCCATAAGCTTCTTCCTAAAGACTTTCCTCAGTTTCCTTCCTGCATAAAATTATTTCTTGTAGTACTTGTTTTTAACTAGACATTGTATTAAAAACATTTATGGACTTGGGATGCCTGGGTGTTTAGTCATTTGGGCATCTGACTCCTGATTTCAGCTCAGGTCATTATCTCAGGGTCCTGAGATTGAGCCCCACACTGGGCTCTGCACTCAGCCTGGAGTCTGCTTATCATCTCCCTCTGTTCCTCCTTCTCCTCCTCTTCTCTTTCTCTCTCTCTCTCTCAAATAAATGTTAAAAAATTTATGGACTTGTTTTATCTTAACCTCCTTAGTGCTAACTACCTTGAAAGTAGAGGGGCTATTCCATTCGTCATTGTATCCTCCATAATATTAAATATAGTGCCTTCTACAGAGTAAGTTTTGAGGATGTTTTTAGGAATGTGTTTATTTAGAGTCTTAATACTAAAATATTCCAGAGAAATTCATTGTAAGAATTCATTCATTCTTTTTTCATCTTAACTGATCAGTCCGATTAGTTTTTATTTACTTGCTTTTTTTTTTTCTTTCTTTCTTTCTTTTTTTGTTATTGAATCCCGCTGTTTCAAGTAAAGGTTCTTGGAATTAATTTGGGAAGCACCCTGACTTATTTGAACTTTAAGGAAAGAAAACTAGATCCATATCTTTACATCAAGGTGTAAAAATTGGCAAGAACCAGTGGTTAGTATAGGAGGATAGATGTTTAAAGGGCATGCCATATGGGTTGGTTTTGTGCCTCTCTTCTCTTTACTGAATTCCATTTCTCCCTCCACAAATATCCAATCACTAGGAAAGAAGCAGGCTAGGAGATGTTTCTTTGACTTTAACTGCTAAGGTTATTAATGATGCTTGAAACTTTGTAAGGCCATGATTTGCTCCTGTAGTTGATGAGTTTTTTGTAACTTTATAAATGAGGAACAGGATGGTTTACGTGTTATATTTAGTGTAAAGGAAAACTTGAAAATAGTTTTATAGACTTTATTTGTATTCTTTATCTGACCAAATTTTTTTTCTTCTTGATGTAAAAAAATTGGAAGAGTGATGCTGTAATGTTTTATAACTACACTTCTGTTTTCATGGAACCACCCCAAGGCAGTGGTTTTCAAAATGTGATCATCTTTTTTATTTATTTTTTTAATTCAAGTATAATTAAAATGCAATGTTATATTATTTTAATTGTATAATATAGTTATTCAGCAATTCTGTACATTATTCAGTCCCCTTAACCTATTTCACCCATTCCTCCCTCCCACTAACTCCCTGACCAATTTCTGGCAAAATGTGGTTATTTGAATGTAGCATAAATATTATTCTTACAAATCCAGGTGCTCAGGTCCCACTCCTAGGCCTATTGAATCATAAACTCTGGAGATGTGGCTCAGTAATTTATTTTAGCAGACTCAAAATGGATCTGATGTGTACTTTTAATACGTAGAGTTAATAAGATGGCATTAGTAAGTCCTGCTTACTAATAATTACTCTCAGTTTAAATGTATTGAATTCTCTAATCAAAAGATGGAGTGACTAGACGGATAAAAAAGCAAAACCCAACTATATACAAGAGAACACTTCAGCTTTACGGATACATATAGGCTCAAAGTAGAGGCATGGAAAAAGATTAAGAATCTCTGCGCTAATAGATATAAAAATTTGATATTGAAAGTCCTGACAGAGAAAATTCATAACAGAAAAAGAAATAGTTAACTACCAGCAAATCGTCTTTGAGAGTTTATCATGACCAGTTAGTCTCCGATACCCGGCAGTGTTTACTAATGAAATAAATATTCACATCTTGTTTCCTCAAGTGTAGAACTTCATACAATACGATGGAAGTGAAGTTTATATTAAATCAAAAGCACTTATTAGAAGCCTTCCATTTTAGGAAGATTGCTGCTTTTGCAAGAATTTACATTGACTCACTTATGCAGCCAAAGATTTTATTAACAGCAAAAGCCTTGAAAGGAGAATGTGAATAAAATATTGCCATACTTGTCTGTGTCAAAGAATATAAACCAGCATGTGCAAATTTCAGTTTATCTGTCCTGGCCTTGTTTTACAGTTAAAACCTACCAGGATTGTTTTTCGTAATTCATCTATGTGTGATATATGAGTTGGTATGTTTTATTATTGATAGATGTCAAACCTTTTTATCTTTTTTGTTCTACCTATTTTCCTTCCTTGAATGATTTCATTATTGCCAAATCAGCAATGAGATATTTATTTATGAGTTCTTTATTTTCTAACAGGACTTTTGCATATTTACAGAAAAATTTGGTTACAGAAAGGAAGGTACTGACATTTGGACAGATTTTTATTTTCTCAGTCTTGGGAGGAAACGGTTTATTTTGTCCATTACAACTGACTGAGACCATTAGAATCTTGTTGTGATAACTAAAAGTCATGGTATTGAATTTGCCTTTGAGGTGTAGAAAATAGAATGATGTACTTGAGGGCACTTTGCTCCACAGAGCAATAGCTTAAAAGGAGCATAATATCAGAATGATGAGTTTAACCAGAATTTCTTTCTTCCATCCAATTAAAGTAATATTTAAAGTCATGAGTATCTATTTTGGTTATCCATATTTTATTCATGATGAATGCCTATGATTTCTTTCATTTTAAACTTATGTGTCCCCCTCCCCCAGAAATTTTATGCTATTCTGAAATATTTTGATATAAAATGTACTTCATTATTTTTAGATAGATTTATAGTGATGTTGGTATTTCATGGTCTCTGCTTACTTCACTAACCTTTATTCTCAATATTCCTAGTTTGCATTCTAAACGTCTGCTTTATTGAGCATTTTACAGTTCTTAAAAAACGCTATGCTTCCTGCCTCTGTTCCCTTTGCATATTTTACTGTTTTGCTGATTCAGCCCCCATGCCCATCTCTCCTAAGCATTTTTAGTGGGTCCTACTGGTGTTCTCTCAGAATCCTTTCCTGATCCCACTCACCTGGAATCAGTGCCCTTTCTGTGTTTCAGTGTGTTCTCCTAGCACCTGTGGCTAACACCAGTCATTTTACTTTACCACAGTGTAATAACTTTTTATACAGTTGTCTCTCTGACTGAGTCTTAAGTATCCTGAGGGAATGAACCATATCTTATTCGTCTTTACATTACAATGCCTTGCTCAGAGGCTGGTATCTTTAATAAAATGTCCAACAAATGAATAAATGAATGAACAACTGAATGAACAACTGAATGAATGAACTGAATTTGTGTCTGACTGAAAATCAAAATCATTCCTGTATTTTCAGCTGATAATTGTCATCTTAGACATGCTGATGCATGCCTATTATATCTTTGATTCCCTATATTACTTAGCATGATATTTTCTATAAATCATACAATAGACCTATTTATTTTCAGATTTAGTAATTTTATGATTGAAGGTTAGATGCCACCCTTTTTTTTTTTTAAGGTTTTGTTGATCTACCTTTTACCCCATTGGCCAAAGTATTCCTTTTGCATATTTGGACCTCATTTTGGGTTGTGGGTTCCATTGTATTGTGGATTTTTGTGTGTGTGTGCGCACGCGTGTGTGTGATCTAGATTTAGAATTCTTGTCAGCAATTATATAGTCATTGTTCTGAAATTTAGTATTCTTATGTCATTGTGGAAGATACTAGCCATAGTATTTTTTGTAGGTCAAGTAACTATGATAGTCATCACTGTGATACAATATAAAAACCACACTGCTATTCATAACCATCCAAAAGACCTAATAAACCTCTGGTAAATGAATTATAGGCTCTAAACAATGTAAGTGATATTAAATTTATTTGGATTACTGAACATCATAAGCAAAAAGAGAAAGAACTCGGAGTCAAATCTACATAACTCTGTTTTTAGTGATTAGTCAGCATATAGAGATCATTGGTGCTTTCCAACCCCTTGTTTAGAGACCTAGGACCTCATCTTTGTTGTATAGAGTAGGCATATTTTTAAGAAAACAGTGTTTCACATTTATTTTCTTTAAACTTTTTGAATTAGATCTGAATTAGGCAGCCAAGAATCTTTATTTCTTAATACCAAACCTTAAAGAAAGTAAATTGCTATCTATTGTGGTTGCTGTTTGCTATTAAGAACATTAAAAACTGGAATAAAGATGGGAAGATGGTAGGTTGAGGTGGTAACAATTAATGAAGCAGAGAAAGTAAGTCAAGATATTGAAGACCTGTAAATTGATCTAATGCTAATATCTTAATGGGTCCTGTGCCTAGAATCTAGGTTCTTTCACATATATTACCTTTAATTTCAGATGAAAATTATAGTTTATTTTTCTTTAGGATCTTCATTTACATCTTCTCAACACTTAATTCTTCAGTTTGTGTGTGTCTGCATTTGGCATACTGGTTTGTCAGACTTTATTCAGTGATTCATTCATGCATTCAGTCAGGCTTTGTAGTCTGAGAAATCTGAAATCCTGTTCCATCTCTGTTGTTTAGTTATTAGCTAGGTGAGCTACTTATCCTTTCTGATCCTTAGTTTCTTCATTTATAAACCAAGAAATTAAACTTGTTGGTCGAGTTTTTTGTTTGTTTTGCATTATTTCGGTTCATTGAAATAAACTTAACCATCAGACAGAATTATTTTATAAGAATACATGGACAGGATGAAAATCAAGACCTTATAAGAGTCTAGAAACAGAATTAAAAAGCTGGTAGAAACCAGCTTTTAACGGTAGACCGTTAATTTCTGTTTCTCTCTTACTCTTAGCTTTTATCTCTCTGTCTCATCTGTGTCATCTCTTTGTCTTCCTTTTTTATTCTTTCTTTCTCTCTCATCTCATTTCTGATTCGCTTTGTATATCTACCTCATTCTTTTCTCTCCCTCTTTCTGCAGATCACTTTTCACTGCTTTAGTGTGCACATGGCCAAACACGGGAGCCCCACAGCTCCTCGATTTACATAACTTCAGTTTGAGTGACAAGCTGAAACTCCGTAGTAGATCTCAGTTTATATTCTAAATTTCCAGAAGAAAGAAACCAATTGGCCCAGTTGTTTCAGCATCCTGCCCATCAACTGTGGGGAGATGAGGGAGAGTCACATATACAAACATGGCTACTCTTGAGGTAGTGGTAGGGGTTAGTGCTGAAAGAAGGTTGCTAGTGGCCATCCATTTACTACCTTTCTCGTTAGGTCTGCTGTGATTATTATATTAAATAACACATGGGTATCTATGAGCTGAATTGGTAGAGAAAACTTTGTACTACCATAATGCAGATGCCTCTCAAATGTTAATTGCTTCATTTAATATTCCTGGGCAAAAGGAGCAGTTATCACTCACATTTTATAGGTGGTCACAGAAATGGTAAGCAGGCTGCTTACTATCACAGAGTGAAGTAGTTTTAGACTTAAAATCTAGGTATGTAAGTTATCACTTTCTCTTTATCAAAATGCACTTATTAAATTCCTAATAGCATATGAGGCTATGCCAAGAAAATTAATTTGGCCTTCCCGTGATCATGAGATGCATATAATTACATGCATTAGACATTGCAGATAGCCAATAAGAGAGATTAGTCAGTTATGAAAGGGCTAGTGATGCCTTTAATGCAATTTTAGGGTGCATACATATAGGCTAGAATACAGTAGTCACATTACAGACAATATTGGGATAGATACTGAATTGAAGTATGACCATGAGAATTACACATTTCACCTGAGTAGGGTAAGGCATGTCATTGATACAGTATACCTTGGGCTGTAGTGCAAAACCTTCTTTAATACTGTTACTAAATACATATACATATATATTTTTGTAGATACGTATGAGATTCAAAACTTGAATGATCGTTTACAATTGTAAAAACTGATGTTCATTAGTAACAAAGGAATGTAGTTTCTGAACTATCTCATTGTCAGGCAGTCTTTGAGAAAAGAAGGATTCAAGATCAAGAGATGGGCCCGCAGGGATATAACTTACATTGGCACATGCTGTCCTTGTCTGCTATATCTGTATGTAAGTGGAATAGTAAATTCATTGAGTTAATTATAGGTCACATGTAGGCACTACCATTGATTCTTATTGGTCATGAAGACAGTTGTTGGTTACGTTGTATACGTTCATTGCATAAGTTAATGAATAAACTAGTAGAGGCCTACTTTTGAAGGTCTTTTCTCTTGGCATTTGTGATCATAGAGAATAAACTATCAATTACAGTCAAACGTGAATGCAGCACTGGAATAAAATTCCTTTAAGGACTTTCCAAGCACACTAAAAAAAGATTGATTAGAGACTATTTTTAAGATGTAAGGAGGAGTATTATCCTTTGTTCAGAAATATTGAGAAAATTAGAGTAAATGATTTCTTTAATAAGATGGCAAGTTGAAAAGAGACCTTAATGACTGATTTCCTTAAAATGGTGTGCTATGGTTAAGTATTAAGAAACAGTTTTCAGGGGCACCTGGGTGGCTCAGTAGGTTAAAGCCTCTGCCTTCAGCTCAGGTCATGATCCCAGGGTCCTGGGATCGAGCCCTGCATCAGGATCTCTGCACAGCGGGGAGCCTGCTTCCTCCTCTCTCTCTCTCTGCCTGCCTCTCTGCCTACTTATGATCTCTGTCTGTCAAATAAATAAAATCTTAAAAAAAAAAACAGTTTTCAGATTTTGCTATAGTGGGTCTGAAAGTAACAAAATTACAGAACAAGGAGGAAATTATTTCATTAGCTTATACATTGCTATTGATTGTATGTACAATGGATCTAAGGAAAATTTGCAGAAAGACATGTGGCTCCTGTTCCTGGAAGGAATAAAGCCTAGAGTAAGTAAAGTTTTCTAGTGGAGATTGATCATTTTATATGACTTTAAAAGAGAGCCTGTAGGTCAGAATAAAAGAAAGCAATGTCTAAGTTTTAGGTCTGTTTAAAATAGAAGATAAGTAGCGTGTTAAGGCAGTGGAAAAAGAGATAATGGTTCATTATCCAAAGTTTACATTTAAAGTTTTAGAAATTTTTTTCTTATATTTTTGAATAGATTATCAATCACAGATATTTTTTCTTTCAGTTAGATGTTATTTTGGGACCCTTGAGATATTACATACCTTTAAAATATTGGTAGACTAATACATACATATGTGTATGTGACCATACTCAAGTTTATTGAGGAAAAAATTAGCATCAAAATGGCTGTCAAATAAAAGATTTATTAATTAGAAATTTGTATAAAGGAAATCAGAATACATAAAATGGGAATATGGAGGTTGGAATAAAAATGCTGTTATAGCAGTTTTTCTTCTCTATTGAAGCTCAAAAATTTAGTTGGTTTGTGAATGACATGCATGAAGAGCCTTCTGCATGAAGAGCCAGTGTAATCCCACCAAGTTTATGACATAGGCAAACCTGCCTAAAGTTAAAGGCAGAGTTGTGGTTTTAGGGATCATGCGGTTAACTACAGATCAATCAACTGCAATAGTATGAGCAAAGTGACTATGTGACTATTCATCTGGCTGGTAAAGACATTAGTGTTTACAAAAGTGTAGCAGCAGCATCAATTAGTTGAAGCTTATGGTACAAATACAGTCTATCACTTTATAGGGAATATAAACCTTTTTTAAAAAATTCTTTTAAGATTTTATTTATTTGACAGAGAGAGAGAACAAGCAGGGGGAGCAGCAGAAGGAGAAAGGGAGAAGCAGGCTCTACACTGAGCAGAGAGCCAGATGTGGGACTCCATCCCACGACCCTTGGATCATGACCTGAGCCGAAGGCAGATGCTTAACTGACTGAGCCACCCAGATGCCCCCTACCCCAAACCTTTTTGGACAAATCTCCTTAGCTTTGAAAGTCAGCTGATCTTTAGAATTCATTAAATCACAGATCTCTGTCCCAAATGATTTCCATCATTTGAGGTGTTAAGTGTCTTTCTTGACGGGTTTTTTTTTTGTTTTTTTTTGTTTTTTTTTTAAGTAAGGTGTGCAGGGCTTGAACTCCCAACCCTGAGATCAAGACCTGAACTCAAATCAAGAGCTGGACACTTAACCGGCAGAGACACCCAGGCCCCCCTTTCTTGACAGATTCTGTAAACCACATTCAGGTATTTTGTTCAGTCTCATATAAATACATTATAACTTTCAGAATATAAAACAACCTAATACCATTTTCTACATAAAATACTATTCAAGTTTACCCCTCAAGCAACTGTTAGAATGACACATTAAACTTTTAATTCAGTCCATCTGTAATACTAGAGTTTGAGTTGATTGGCTTAGATGATGTCAGAGGGCATGATGTTAAGGAAAAGGTCATAAATTGGTCCACACCCCAAACTGTTATATTTTTATGGAGAAAGATTCTATTTTGTAGTTAGAGATATGCATTCTTAGGTATTCTTTATGTTATATACATATAAGTACATGTCTTACTGACTCCTTACTCCCTCTTTGAACCATGCCCATTTGAGAAGGGAGCTAAATTTTGTAGGAAATAAAAGAAGTTAATCAAAACAGATTGTCCCGTTGTCTTAGTTTATTAGTTATCTGTTTCTGTGTAGCAGATTATTGCCTTAGAATTAGTTTGGGGTGTTTAATGACATGCCACATGGCTGCTGCCAGAGCAAGTGATTCACGAAACTCAGAAGCTGCAACATCTTACAGGACCTAGCATCCAAAGTCATACTCCGTCATTGGCAACATGGTATTAGTTACTACATCAGTCATCTCTAGTCACTATGGGAGATGACTACACAAGAGAGTGCATAATAGGAGGTGAGAATTTTTCTGGGCCATTTTGTCGGCTTGCTCCTCTACCTAGTATAATAAATTACTCACATGTTCATACAGTTTGAAAACTGTAAAGGATTTTAAGGGTAATCTGTATTAACTCTTTCATTTTTATGGCTGAAGGAATGGAATATTAGATGGCTTATTGAGTATTTCCCCCAAAGTGACTTGGCTAGCTCATGGCAGAGCCCAAACTAAAACCTTAGCCTCTGAACTTCAGGACAACTTTTAGACCTTCTAATGTCACCATTGGCTCTACCAGCATATTACAGTTTGGGAATACATGTAAACTAAATATTTAATTGTTCTAATAGGTACTCTTAATTGTTTATATATTTCTTGGTTAATTCATTTATAAAACTTTGCCTCCCAACTCATCTCTTAGGATGTTCTCTCTCTCTCTCTCACTCTTCCCCCCAACTCCCTCTCTCCTGTCTCTCAATTTTATGGTTCTCAATCTTGAATAATGATTGATTTGAAATGATAGCCAGAGTAAAATTCTGGCCATATGTAATATGAAGTAATAGAAAATAACATTAACTATATTTGTAAAAATATGGATATGTTAAGCTGCTCCTCTTTTGACACATGTATAGATTACATGTATTTTTATTAAAATTTTAGACAAGGAGCAAAAAAGAAAGTATAAAATAGTGAAGATTAAGGAGTGGCATGTCTAGTTACTGTCGTTTCCTTCAGAGATAATGGCCTTAGATTTCCTCAAAGCTGGCAGAACTCAGCATATGGAAGTCGGGTTGCCTTGCCTTAGAAACATACTTTCTGTGTAGTACCTGGAAGCGTAATTACTTGAAAACAAAGTAGAAATAGCAAGGAATAGAAATAATAGATAAAAATTAAATTACTAACATTAAAGAAAGGCATGACATAATCACAGAGAATGCAGGTGGAAAAGTGGTAAATAAAAACACAGAGACTATATTAGATACAGAGAACCAGCAGAGATACAACATGATACAGGCAGTGGAAGGTGTGGAAGAGAGAAATTATTCAAAAATATACTGAAGAAATTTTCTCTGAAAAGAATAAACATTCATCAAGTCAAAATAATATTTTGGGTCCTAGG
The DNA here is from genome assembly GCF_009829155.1 of Mustela erminea. Taxonomy (NCBI): domain Eukaryota; kingdom Metazoa; phylum Chordata; class Mammalia; order Carnivora; family Mustelidae; genus Mustela; species Mustela erminea. The sequence goes on from NC_045618.1 coordinate 112,472,235, forward strand.
GATTTTCACTGCTTGATGTATCTAGTTTAAATGATAGAATTAGAATTTTGCTTTTTCTCCAGGTATCCAGAAAGAAGCTTCTATCATTTCAAAGAGAAGAAAATCAAGCTCTTAGTAAGTGTCTTCCTAGGAGCAGTCAGTGCTTGAGACCACTTTAGCAATCTCCGTACACTCCTGAAATAAAATATTATTCAGGAATGTTATTCCTAGCTAAGATACCACTTAAGTGTAAATTCAGTGGTCAGATATTCCCAAATGCCCATGGATACTCTTTTTCTTTTTCTTTTTTTCTTTCTTTCTTTCTTTTTTTTTTTTTTTTTTTAAAGATTTCATTTATTGGTTTGATAGAGAGAAGGACAGCAAGAGCAGGATCACAAGCAAGAGGAATGGGAGAGGGAGAAGCAAGCTTCCCACTGAGCAGGGAGCCCATGCAGGACTCGATCTCAGGACCCTGGGATCATGACCTGAGCCGAAGGCAAATGCTTAATGACTGAGCCACCCAGGCGCCCTGTCCATGGGTACTCTTGAGATAATATCACTTAATTATGAAATCCAGCCAATTAAAAGATGAAACAAATTGGTAACAAAATTGGAAGTGACTCCATTTAAATGCATTACTAGCCATCTACTCAATTTATGATATGGAATTTAATATATTTGTTATAAAGTTGGACGGTGTGATTAATAGCATGCCCACAAAATTTGGAGTTGGAAATGTGAGTATTCTTATGTTTCAGTTAATAACATCTGAAATTAAAAATATACTTATAAAGACATGACTATTGCAGTCTGTTAATATATTTTCACAATTTTTTAACCTTAATCTTTCAGAAAATATCAATTTGAAATTGAGAAGTTTGTGTATTTTCATTGAGGTTGTGCTTCCATTAAATTAAAATTAAGTTTATTATATTTAAAAAGCACAAATAAGGGGCACCTGGGTGGCTCAGTTGTTAAGAGTCTGCCTTCGCCTCTGGTCATGATCCCAGGACCCTGCATCAGGCTCCCTGCTCAGCGGGAAGCCTGCTTCTCCCTCTCCCACTCTCCCTGATTGTATTCCCTCTCTCGCTGTCTGTCTCTGTCAAAAAAATGAAGAAAATCTTTTAAAAAAAGAGGACAAACAATATCAATTGGATGCAATTTATATAAAAACTACTTCTGCATATGCATTGAAGTGGCTAGAATTATGTTAATATAAATGATAACTATTTGTGTGTGGTGATATTTGAGGTTTTTTTCCCTACACTTAAAAATACCTTTAATCCTTTGAAATAATAAGTCCTAACTTATACAGAAATCAGTAAAATATACATTTTGGGACCAGTTACTTACTATAAAATAAAATTTTCATATATTTAGGAAAAAGTTATGACTCTTACACATGGAAAAAGTGTGAAATGAATGTTCTTTGTCTACTGCTCTTTTAACTCTCTTACATGAGTAATAACAAATGAAATTACGATGTTTCCAGGGTAGTGGTAGAGAGAGCCACAGTGTGTTAACAAAGAAAACAAGTAGTAGGCTCTGTGTGTGTGTGTGTGTGTGTGTATGCACATATAAAATAAGCTGAAAAATTATAGTAAACTTACCTACTTAGTACATGTAATATTAATATTTTGTGAATAAAATTATACTGTTTAGGTAACATTTAGAAAACTTTACAAAATAGGCTTAAAAGATGTCAGCCTAATCTTAACACTGAGCCTCATGGATTCCTGGACTTCAAATACTGTTAAATATGAATGTTACTGGGGCTTGGATTTGCACAACTAGTTTGTACGTATGCATGCCTGATTTTATAAAAGCATAGGTGCCCATGTATTAGTTGTGTTATTATACGGTACAAATTTGCTTGTTGAGGGGGAAGATAACAATCTGAATTAATGACAACTGCGAATCATACAGCATTTGATGTTAAAAATACAGCCATTCTGCTTTGAAGTTCATGTAAACCAGAGTAAGTTCAACAAACTCTGCAAGGAGAGAGTCCACACCTGATATAATCAATAGGTAATAGTAATTAGTTAATGGTACTATTTATACACCAGTAATTAGTATATTTGTGTTCTGAAAAAATTGTTTTGTAAGTGAAAATACTGCTACCAAATCTCACCCTGTGTATTTACACAATAAATTATTTTTAAAACAAATATTCTTCAACAGTTTAAGAAACTGTTCATTTGCACTGTTTTAGCTTATTCTCCTCCTACTCCTCTCCTCACCTTAACCTCCCTTTTCACTTTTATTTCCTAGTCTCTTGTGTACCATATGCTCCAGCCACATAAACTCATACTCGTGTTTCCTGGATGCCGTGTGCTCTTTCATACCGTTGTTCCTTTGCTCATGCTCTTCCTTCTTGAGATGCTCTTCCCTTTCTCTGTCATCCAACAAATTCTTCCTTAATTTTTGGTATAGCATAGATGTAACTGCTTTTTTATGGCTCTTCAGCTATACCAGACATTATTTGTCTCTTCTTGGTCTTGTTGAAACCCTCATACCAAATCATGACTCTTAGTGTAATTCATATTTCATTATTTGTGTCTAACCTTTTCCACCAGGTCGTGAATTCCTTAGGATAATAACTGTTTCTGATTCGTGTTTGTGTCCAACAGGCACCTGGCAAATAATTTTTTTGTTTTTGTTTTTTTGTGTGTGTGGTTTTTTGTTTTTTGTTTTTTAGTGAATTGTGATTCTTAGTCCTACAGAGATCTTTTTATCATTGTTTTTCTTTCTCCTTCCTTCCCCCCTCATTCTTCCCGTATGTCTCCAACCCTTTTTTCACTCCCTGCCTTCTTCCCCTCCTCCCTCCCTCTCAGTTTTTTTCTTTTCTTCAGATTCCTTCTTAAATATCAAAGTTTGTTAATAGTTTTATTTAACTGTGTGCACATAACAAAAAAGGAATAATGGGCCTATGCAAACTTAAAGATAAAAATTTACCAAGGACTTATAATTCTACAGAGAACGCCATGGTACCTCCCGGGATATTTGCTTTGACATTCACCCTCTGCTTGTCAAGGGCCTTACCTTAAAGGTGTTGACTCCAAGTTGTTCACCTTCACTCAGGCGCCTGAGTGGCTCAGTCAGTTAAGCCTCTCCCTTCCACTCAGGTCATGATCCCAGTGTCCTGGGATCAAGCCCAGATTCTGGCTCCCCGCACAGCGGAGCATCTGCTTTTCCGCACCTCCCCTGGCTCATTCTCGCGCTTGCGCTCTCTCACTTTCTCTCAAATAAATAAATAAAATATATTTTTAAAAAAGTTTTTCCCCTTTGCTCACTCAGTATGAAGACCTCTTTTCTCATTTTCTTTCCCTTCCTCTCACAGTAATAAAGATATATGTAATTTACTTTAATAATTTTTTGAAACAACAGGCAATTCTAATTTTTTAAAAGGTGGTCCACAGACATGGGAAAACATTCAAATGGTACAAAAGGGTATACAGAGGCAAATAATTTTCCCCACTAACCCATTCTTCAACCCTTCATTTCCTCTTCCCATAAGCAGTTGCCTAAATCACAATCTTATGCATCCTTTCAAAGATATCCTCCCTATCCCTGAGAGAAAGAGACAAATATATGGCATATCAATGGATCACCTCAGCTGTTCGAATAGTCTCCTAGCTATGTGTTCAGAGCTCTGCCTCCTTGATTTTGTTCTTATAAATTCAAATTTTTGTGTTTATAACTGTACAAAAATAAGAATCACTTATTGATCATGAGTATATGGGCAGAAAATTTAATATTTTAATATCCACTTAAAAAGAAAAACACTGGAACACCTGGGTAGCTCACTAGGTTAAGCGTCTTACTTCACTCAGGTCATGATTTCAGGGTCCTGGGATTGAGCTTTGCAGGAGACTCCACTCTGAGTGGGGAATGGGTAGCTCACTAGGTTAAGCGTCTTACTTCACTCAGGTCATGATTTCAGGGTCCTGGGATTGAGCTTTGCAGGAGACTCCACTCTGAGTGGGGAATTTGCTTCTCCCTGTCCCTCTGCCCCTCCCCTGCTCATGCTCTCTCTTTGTCTCTCTTCATCCTCCTCCCTCTTTGTTTTTCTTTCTCAAATAAATAAATAAAATCTTTCTAAAAAGACATGAAAAACATTAATTCTAAGTTTTTGTAATTAGAAGTGACTTTGCAGTGAATCTGTTTTCAAACCAGAATAACCAGTTCATTTGTCATATGGGATTTAAAAAAAAAAAAAAAAAAAAAAAGACAGGAAAGGAGTAGAACATCTCCACTTAACCTGCAGAATTATTTTTACATCTTTGCATCATGGAGCCAAAGAATAGATACTACAGGGAAAATCCTTTGAGAGTTTTCTTTCTCTTTCTGCCTTTAGCCAACAGTGAGGAATAATAATAACTGAAAAGGGTTGATTGCCTGGATGGCAGCATGATGGAACCTACTGTGTCATTCATGCATTTCCTGCAAGCGGATTAGTGTCTAAAAGACATTTAGGTATGTGGAAGAGCTGCAGTTCTTTTGTGAAGTAGGAACACAGTAAAAACCTGTGATTCTTAACTCCAGACAAAAGGTTTCAAGAACTCCCAGGGTTCAGTACCTCAGTAAAATCCTACTTAAAACAATGTTTTATGAGGCTACTGGGATTTGTTAGAAATAGCTTTCATACTTCAGGCTGGAATGACATGCCTGAGGGCAAAGGATAGTAATGTTCTTTCACCTCCTTCTGTCACTCCATCTGTCTTGATAAAAATCTCCGTGGGGAAAAGTGGTGTTAGTGCTATATTTTGGGTAACTTTACACATTCGTCATTTCATTGTAGGGGAAAAACAAACAGAAGCATTTCAGTATTTACTTGGGTAAATGTGATATCCTTAAGTTTGGGGTTTTTTAATATACATTTTGTTAAAACACACGTACATATATAACATAGAGTGCTGTGCAATGATGGAAGAAAACAAAGTATTTTGTTGATACTTTGGGGAAAATGTTTCTTCATAAGAATTGTTATAAAAATACATTTGTTAGTTAAGTAAATATGGAGTTAGTAGTTTTATAAGTTCCCATTTCAGTATAAAGAAACTCAAATTTACCTAGGAACTTGCTATTAATAGTCTATGTGGCTTTCTCTTGGCCCATCATTCGTTAGCTGTTTTCAATGAAAAGCAAAAAAAAAAAAAAAAAAAAAAAGTATTTAGTTCAGGTTTAGATTTAAGTATTTAAGAACATGAAAGGGACGTAAAATTCTACTTCTGAGAGCTTATAATACATTCTTTATTTGAACTTGAACTTCCTTGTTCTGACAACTGTATTATGCCTTGGCCAGGCAGCAAGATTATATATAAGTAAAACCCAGGTCTTTCTTGGAAAGGATTAACCTTCAGTTGTTTAATGCTTACCTTACTGGGGTTTTGTATAGCTTAATTAGCATTGGCAAAGCAGCTTGATATGATTGGATTAAATGAAGTTAAGTTATTAAAGGTTATGATTTATTATGATTGTGGTTTTATAAACCAATGATCAGTTTTTTCATTTGTGACTTGAGGGGAGGCTGAGGAGAATCTTTATCTTGGTCTTAATCCCTACGATAGTATAGTTTGAGGCTAGAGGCTTTATGAAGTGGGTCCTGTCTTTAATATCTTGGCTGAAAATTGATTGTTGTCTTTCCCTTAAACAATTCTGATACATTAACCAAGGGAAATGTACACTGTGAAAGTAAGCTTCTGTGTGTGTGGGGGGGGGGGGTGAGAGAGAGAGACAGAGACAGAGAGACAGAGACAGAGACATAGAGATGTATAATCTAGTAGCAGTTTACTGATATGGTTAACACTGTAGGCAAGTCACAGATGGATTTTAACAATTCCTTGCATGATTTGGTTGTGACTAAAAGGGTGTAAAATTTATTACAAGGTAATATAAGTTTTTAAACTAGAAATAAACAAAAGGTCATTGCTTCTAGATCTCACCTCCTAGTTCTTCAGGAAGTTTCTAGTTGCTTGTTAACACAGGGGTTAATTATGAAGGCTTTTCTGCATCTTTGTGCATTTGCAGCCGTATGTGCAGTTGGCTTTTTGCCAGCTCCATTTTTAAAACAGGCACCGAATGCCTATGGTTATATATGAGAATATTTTACTTGGGTTTTGTATCATAATATTTTCTCTGCTAGAAAGTAGTTCACAAAAAAATGATTGTGAGTGTGACTTGAAATACAAGGATACATTTGTAATTCATGCACAAAAGCATGAGCATGTGTGGTGCAAGGAGAGGGAATGACCTATGACCTATTCTTTTCCTTTATTCAAGCATTGGCTTTTTATAGGAGATGTAATTGTGTTCTCTTAAAGAATGAAAATTCATAAGTGGTGAAGTGTTCCTTCACTATAAAAGATATAAAATATTGTTCAAACCTCAGCCTTTGGTGGAAAGCAAAAGAGGATTTTCTCAGAAGATGGGCTTCCATTTAAGGAATGTCATTCTTTCATGCAAATAGTCTAATTCTATCTAATAATGATACTAGTGGACATTTCAGTTTGTCATAGGGCAGTTTATCTTCCAGGATATAACCTTTTAAAGTTTTCAGTCTTACTCAGTCACCTTTTCCCCTAAAATAATCTGTATGGGTCTGCTATCAGTTGGTTTATTGCAACTTTGTTTGAAACCGAATGGGTTGTCAGCATAGGGAACAATGCATTTCATGTATTTCTATCTTTTATGGAAAATATTACTCTCTTGTTTACTTGTGAGGAAACTATCTCTGGTCATTCTTTAATGCATCAGTCATTTGATAGGTATTACCTGAGCACTTACTATGTGCCAGCACTTGGGCTGGGACATGCCATGTTCATAGCATTGAGTAAGACAAGGTAGCTGCTCTCCAAGTGGAGAATTATTTTTTGTGGATATATTGGGTCTTTTGCCTTCCCTCTCTTCTTCTTCTCCCTTCTTCTCTCCTGGCCTTCCTTCCTTTATTTTCAAGTAACAAATAAAATTTACAGTTATATTACCTTGCACATGATGCTGTAGTGTATCTTCACTGAGTCTTCCAGAATTCCTTAGGAGTGATAAGATGGTTATTGTTTATAAAGTGCTTTTCGTTGTTCAAATGCAAGTCAGTCATGTTCCACAAATTGTTTTCCTTTTTAACTGAATAGGAATAATGAGAAATAAAAAAACATAAAATTTCCATTGAGTAGTTTTAGGATACCTTTTATTGCTCTTAAAAATAATATTCGGGGCACCTGGGTGACTCAATCATTAAACCTCTGCCTTCAGCTCAGGTCATGAGTCCAAGGTCCTGGGATTGAGCCCCGCATCCAGCTTCCTGGCTTCCTGCTCAGCAGGGGAAACTGCTTCTCCCTCTCCCACTCCCACTGCTTGTGTTCCCTCTCTCACTGTGTCTCTCTCTGTCAAATACATAAATAAAATCTTAAAAAAAAAAAAAGTAATATTCACTGTTACAACTAGTGGTTGGATCCATTCTACCAACACCTTTTTTTCCCTTCTAGTGAATAGGTTGCCCTTTTGTCCGTTTTCCCTATCTTGTTGGTAGTTACTGAATAGGTTCCATTGCTAAGACTTGATATCCACCATACTACTCAGAAGATTGTTTGGCTCACTTCATTACTCTCCGCCAAGTTCAAAATAGGTCATGCATTATGAACTACCAATAAATGGTATAATTAATGTAGAAGTATGATATTAACCTATACCTTTCTTTTTTAGCGTTCTTTCATGTTAGATTCAGAATCGATTTAAAATATGGCTGATTATCAGAATTACTAGAAGTGGTATTATTATTATTATTATATTTCTGTACCATTTTAAAGGATTAATATTGTTTATGAAGAGAAAAAAACTGCCCTCTTCTTTCCTTTTTTTTTTAAAAGATTTTTGTTTATTTATTTGACAGACCGAGATCACAAGTAGGCAGAGAGGCAGGCGGGTGGGGGGGGCAGCCACCCAGCCACCCCGCTGAGCAGAGAGCCCAATGCGGCCTGATCTCAGGACCCTGGGATCGTGACCTGAGCCGAAGGCAGAGGCTTTAACCCACTGAGCCACGAGGTGCCCCATCTTCTTTCCTTTTTTTTTTTTGTATAAGATTCCATCAACTGTTATTTAAAGGTAGTATCTTTGATTCATTTAGGAGTACAAATCTCTAAATTGATCAGAGAGGGAATCTCCTGATCTCAGCTCTTTCCTTTTATTTCTTGAGCATTATTTCTCTTCACTTCTATTATTTTTGATAATTTTACTCTGAATTTGTTATGGAAGTTGAGCAGAAAGGGACTCTTTTCCCAGATTCTTCCTGTCTAGTAGTATACCATCAAACTTCTCAACATCTCTTGCCATAATTACTGTTCCTCAGTTCTAACTCTATAGTGGCCGATTTGTCTCCCTCGCTGTCTTCTGTTCTCTGTAATTCAGCTGACTTGAATGCTCCTAACAATATTATTTTGCCGCAATTTGTTTGAAACCGTTCAGTGGCTCTCCATTACATAAAGTCAGAAACATTTAACCGTCTTTGAATGGAATAAGAGGTCTTTATGATCTGGCTCTTACTAATCTTTTTGCTTTCATTTTCCACCACTTCTACTCTAAAATCAGTAGCACTGAATTTCTCTGCCATTCCATTTTACACCACCAATCCTTTGCACATGTTGTTCTTTCTGACTGTAGAATGGTTTCCATTCCCTTTGGCCTAGGTTCAGTTTATCCTTTAATACAAAGCTCATGCATTTTCCTTTCTGTATAGCCACCTTTGCCTCTCTTCAGTCTGTCTAGTTACTCCACAGTCTTAATCACTTTCTCCTCTTTGCTACCTAGACACAAATTTGCTATTGCACTTTTCCCCCAGCCCTTCCCTACTAAACTGGGAGCTTTTTTAAATATAGGGTAAGGGTTGGATACGTGTTTTACCTATCGTGTATCCCCCAGTAATTGTCCCAGTGTCAGGTACAATTAAAGGCCACAGTATATATTTATTCAGTAAAATTGAGTTGGGTTGAAGACCAAATACATGAAGTGATTAAAGTTGTGTGAAGCATTCTGAGCCCATATTAAGGCTATTAGTCAATGGAGACCATCTATAGATTATATCATAAAGCAGAGGAATTGGCTTAAACAAACAGGGTGTTCAGTCTGGGATTCCAGAATCTTGGCAGTCTCAAATATAATATAAATTACCCCCGTTTTAGGAAAGTGTACATCCCTATAAATGCTGGCATTGATTAAATCAGTACTACAAAGGGCTGTGAGACTATAGTCTCCAAAGAGTAAGTTCTCTACATGGTATTTTGGTAGTTTCTTAACTATTTTATTCACATATGATGGATCCAGTATAGTTTCTTGCAATTAGTTCAGGCAATTGATCAGTCCTTCCAGGCTTAAGTAGTGTTTATAATCCCCACCATAATTCCATAGGCTTTCCAACCTAATCCTGCATTGCTTGTTGATCTTTACCATGTATTTTTCTTGAATCACTGTAAAACAGTCACCTGCATTCCACTCCTTTTGTATGTGCCAATGCTATAGACCTTATATTTACCTTTTTTAAGTGAAAAAGTAGAGTAAGGAAAATATCCAATATTTTATTTTATTACTTTTTTTTATTAACATATAATGTGTTATTTGCTTCAAGGGTACAGGTCTGTGAATCATTAGTCTTACACAACTCACAGCAGTCACCATAGCACATACCTTCCCCAGTGTCCAAAACCCAGCCACCCTATCCCTCTCCCTGCCCCACCCCCAACCCCCTAGCAACCTTCAGTTTGTTTCCCGAGATTAAGTCTCTTATGGTTTGTCTCCCTCCCCGGTCCCATCTTGTTTCATTTTTTCCTTCCCTACCCACCATGACCCCTCACCATGCTGGGGATGGAACTAGATTATGCTAAGCAAAATAAGTCAATCAGAGAAAGACAATTATCATAAAATGTCTACTATTTTAAATAAAGAATGATAAAACTTAACTAAAATGAATCTTGAACTTAAGTGGGGAATCTACTGCTACCTTTATTTTGAAAGAAAGATAATTGTTCTTTTAGCAAACAAACCAGACTTTTTTTTGTTTTGTTTTTGAAATGTTCAAATTTTTATCATGAACACTATAGATTATGTATTTCACAGATTAAAGATACAGACTAAACTTGGCTGCCTAATATGTATATAAAGGAATGTTATATTAAAACAAAATAGATGTGAGATGAGGAGCTTTTCTAAAACACACTTTTATAATGAATTTTACTGTGCCAGTTTGACTTCTAAGAAATCTTGAGGGGCATCTGGGTGTCTCAGTCTGTTAAGCGTCTGTCTTCCGCTCAGGTCATGATCTCAGGGTCCTGGGATTGAGCCCCACTTTGGGCCCCTTGCTCAGCAGAGAGCCTGCTTCTTCCTCTCCCTCTGATCCTCCCCTGCTTTTGTTCCCTCTCTGTCAAATAAGTAAATAAAATCTTTAAAAAAGTAATAAAAGTAATTAGAGGGGTGCCTGGGTGGCTCAGTTGGTTGAGTGTCTGACTTTGTTTCAGGTCATGATCTCAGTGTCCTGGGATTCACCTGTGTTGCCCCCACCCCCATTCAGGCTCTGCATTCAGTGGGGAGTCTACTTCTCCCTCTGCCCCTGCCCCCCGCTCATGTTTTTTCTCTCTCTCAAATAAAATCTTTTTAAAAAAAATAATTAGAAAATAAAATGAAAATTTGCTTTTAAATGTGAATTCTTAAAATATAAATTAGACTAATCTTTGTTAATGACATTTATCTAGCATGTTATATTTACTATGTTTGTTAATTAATAATAATCCTTAAATCTCTCATTAAGTGTCAGGGTATCATTAACATGAATGGGTTTAATATTAATAAACTGCAGTTTCACTAACCACATTTCAAAAATATTTAGATAAGGACTTATTTTGAACTCGCCTATGTCTATTTGACTATTATAATACGAACTGAAAATATTAGAATTTCTTTTCTAAGGCGGACTGGTAAGGGAAATTTGTTTGCAGCATTCAGTTCTTCCTGAAAATAAAGTATCATTTTTTTTCTCACTTCCATGATACTCTTCTACCAGTTACCTGATTTTAAGAGAGGTCACTTTGAATTAAGTTGAATTTGACATATATTCTTTATCAGAGAACTTGGTGAGAGTCATCTGTTTATCCTCCACAGCATTTTCTTCTGTCATTTCTACTCTACAACATTACTGTGGGGCTGATAGTTATTCTGTGTTTCTTAAAGTGTGAGCATAAATCATATTATCTGGGCTAGAAAATGCAAACTTATAACAATGGAAATGAAGCTTATAAATGACCTGACAAACTGGTGATCTGGAATCTAAAACCTTTTCAGTTCAATTGAAATTACTTTTTGACCCCTTTAGATTCTGTTAATTTTTTGAATTTTTTTTAAATTTTAGGAATGATTATTTTTCTTAACTGGGTTAAATAAATGTACACAGAGATGATCACATGCACATATATATGCAAATGGGAATTTTGATGTGTTATGATTTTAAATGTAGATCTATAATAAAAGCCACATTTTTTTACTTGGATGTGAGTATGCACAGTTTGAAGATTAAATATAATTATTAATCATTGCTTTGACAGCAGCAGTGTTCAGTTAAAACTCTTGATATTATCTTATAATTTATATAGTATTCTTTCCAAAGCTGTTAATTCACTTATGGCAGTTATCATGACTATTATTCTAAAAAGGGATTATTTTTCTTTCTTATATGATAAACTATTTTAATGTTACTGAAATTTTTAAAAGAACATAATTCTTTTATGTTCCTTCAAATTTTCCTAGCAGACTATGGTGTGGGTCTGCAGAATAGCTACACAAGTTACTAAATTATTTATTCTTTTGATAGTTTTCAGTTAACATCTCCAAGATGCCATAGTAAGAAACCAGATAAGAACCTGCTTAATTCTTTGATGACCCAAGAAATTCTCTGGTTAAAAAAAAAAAAAAAAATTGTAGGCTGTCTTTGTGGCTCAGTCAGGCTGCCTTCAGCTCAGGTCACGAACTCCGAGGGTCCTGGAGTTGAGCCCCGCGTCAGGCTCCCTGCTTGGTGGGGAACCTCCTTCTCCCTCTCTCTCAAATTAATAACTAAATAAAATATTTTAAAAATAAATAAATAATAAATAAATAAATAAATAAATAAATAGTTGTGGCTTAGTATTTGTGATTATTTTCTCTCAAAGGACTTACTATAGTATAGTATATTGAGTTTTCCAAGCATGGTCCTGTGTAAACAGTTACTTCGATATGTAGTATTTTATTAAATTTTTTGTAGACCAGTTGTAATTAGCTCAGCAACATACTTCATAAAAAGAAGGTGTAATCATAATATTTATAAAATTTTAGGGTTGTACCATAAAGATGTTCCACAGTGTTTGTGCTGCTCTACAGTAGAACACAGTAGAAATATTAATAGGTAACATTTATTGAGCCTCTACTATTTTGGAGCATTTAGTCCTGAAAATGAATCTTTGTGGTACTATTGTTTTGTTTTTCTCTTAAAGGCTTTTCTTTGCTTTGAATATGGTAAATTACTTTGAATATGGAAGAATCTTACAGGTACACATGGAAAAGTAAGACATGATCACAGTTTGTGGTACTGTTACTTTCATGGTACAGGTAAAGAAAATGGGCTTAGGTTAAACACCTTCAGAGTCAAACAGCTAGCAGGACCCTGATCAAGGTCTGTCTTACTCTAAAACCACCATAATGCACCTAACCATATGTAGAACTTAAGAAACAGGGCAGAGGACCTTAGGGGAAAGGAGGGAGAACAGAATGGGAAGTCATCAGAGAGGTAGAAAAGACTCTTAATAGGAAACAAACTGAGGGTTGTTGGAGGGGAAGAGAGTGGGGTGGATGGGGTAACTGGGAGATGACCATTAAGGAAGGCACATGATGTAATGAGCACTGGATGTTATACAAAACCAATTTAAAAAAAAGATTACTGTGATATAAAAATAAATAAAACCACCATAGTGCACCTAACCAGCAGTTGAAAAGGCACTGATTTAAATGATTTTTACAGTGATGGTAATGATTAATTCATCTAATTTATCCATCCTTACTAGAATGATGTATATCCCAGAGTAGTTTGGCTTGGGATAAGGGCATAATAATGTAACAGGTTTTCTTTGGAGGCCTGGAAACTCTTTATACTTAACTTAAAACAGCTGAGGATATTTGGCTCTAGATCACTGACCAATATGGATAACTAAATCAGGGTAACATTGAGTCAGATATTTACAACTCAGGCCACCTCATAGTAGATTTGTTCCTAACAGGTTTTATTTTATTCTGTTAACTAAGAGAAAGGAAGAATAATAAAAGCCTGGGCTCCCAGTTCTGGCTACACTGCTTATTAGCTTTGGAACTTCGAACAAAGTGCTTAACCTCTCTGCACTTCCATTTCCTTGTCTATAAGAATACCTCCTTTTTCATGATTATTGTGAGTTGTAAATGAAATAGTTCTGTTAAATGGTAAACACAGTGCCTTGAAGATAATGGGAGTAACGTATATGATAATAGCTATTATAACTATATTGTCATTTGCATTATTCATGTTAGAACAAACAAGAGTAAGGAATAAATTTTTTTAGAAACTTGTTTTGCAAATTTGAGTCCTTTAGAAATAAGCAGTTTGGTGATGAGCATTCAGACTAATGTGCCCTACTCTTACATGGGAAACATTATAGTCATAGCAATCTGCCAGTTTGTTTAGTTTCAAAGCAGTCTATTATGAATGTAAAAGTACATGTTTCTACTTTCAGATATGTTTGTGTGTGTGCATATATGTGTGTGTGTGTATCACTATACTTTTTGGGGAGAAGAGAGTATATGCATGCATCTATTAAATCTAGTCTAATTTAGCTTTTAGTGTTTTTGTTTGGTAGAAGTCTTATCTTCATTTCTTAGTTTATTGTCATCATTGAATTGTGAAAGAAAATAATTTTATGTTTCCATAATAATACATTTATTTATTTCAAAGACTAAACTGTTATTTGCAATTTTTTACAAACCCCTGAACATAAAACTAAATTTTTGCTTGAGCTGTTTTTCACCCTGTAAATGAGAAATAACCAAAAACACAATCAGTCATCAGCACTAGTAAACAGAAAATATGATTTCAGAATATGCTGCCCACTCTAATATCAGGCATATAAATAAGAAAATCATCTTTATAAAAAGAAATTGGAGGAAGAGAGGAAAAAAGAAAACCTAAACTCATTGAGAAAACACTGTTTCCTCCTTTCCGTGCATGCTCTCAACAGCATTTCTTTTAAGCATTTTTTAAAAATTGAGGGTATGCCTAAAAGGAGACAAAAAGTGCCCTTTTAGAAATTTATTTTCCAAATGTAATTTTATTTACTTTCTTATTTTTATTTTAAGATTTTATTTATTTATTTGACAGCACAAGCAGAGAAAGTGACAGGCAGAGGGAGAATGGAGCTTTAGGCTCTCCATTGAGCAGACAGCCAGACAAAATGGGTCTCCATCCAGGACCCTGGGATCATGACCTGAGCTGAAGGCAGATGCTTAGCTGATTGAGCCACCCAAGCTCCCCTAATTTTATTTACTTTAGTATATTCTTAGTTTGGTATGAGTATTTTCTGAAATGTTCTAAATTCTTACTTATACTAGGGAATGGCTGGGGCGGGGTTGTAAACAAGGGGCTCAAGTTTGGGCCCATGTGATAAGAAGGCCTGACCCACTACCTTGTAGGAAATCTATGTTTAGAAGAATTTGAGGATATATTTCTGGGCCGGACATCCAGAGATACTCTGTGGTTTGCAAGGTTTCCAAGTCTCTTTTCAACATTTGTTCTAGGGGTTCCGCTTCACTTAGAAAACTAGTAATTGGTATGGTGCTACCATTTTATTCTACCTTCAAACTTTGCATCTAAAAGATCTGTAATAGCATGATTTGGCAGGCAACCAAGGTCTTGCCATTTCTTAATAAAGCCATTCACTACTTTCTTAATTTGTATCTAGAAGAGATTTCTAATAATAGTTTTACAGGCCGACTTAGTACATAAGCTTTGACAAAAATTCAGTAGTCTGTAAATCCTCTGCCCAGAAGATATTCTCACCGAAGATTCTTGCCCTTTGAGTATATGAAGAAAATTAGCTGTTGTTTTTGAGAATGTTGGAATGTAGGAATTTCTCAGAAAACAATAGATGTTAACAGTAGAATAACTTGATAATAAGGCCAGGATTTGGACACTTATTTTAACCAACAAACCCCCTAAAATAAAATATGCAAATTTTTTTTACAACAACCTATATTTTGAGCATTTTCTTACATTAAAAATATTCATTCTTAAGGAAAAACATGAATTTGGAAAAACAAAGAAACATAGCAAATGCAGCAATTGCATATTTGAAAAAGGAGTCGAATTTTCCATTTACTCATATTTCAGTTTCACAAGTGCTCTATTTTCACTTCTCACTGATCTTTCACTTCTCACTATAGCTCGGTACAAACAGAGCTTTGTTGTTTCCCCCTCCTTAACCACCTTCTTCTTTTCCCCTTGGCTCTGATAAATAGTGATTTGTTTGTTTGTTAGCTCATTTATTCAAAAAATATTTATGAAGTGTGTCAGAGAATGTGTCAGATGCTAGATATAAAATAGTGCCCTCACAGATTTGAATGTAGCAGAGAGAAGAAATGGGCTTTTACCTTAAATATGTGGTTATACAAACAACCAAAATCACCATCAGTAGAGGATGGGTTAAATAGATTCTGTTTCTGTAAAATGAATGTTTTGTAGCTGTGTGTGTGTGTGTGTGTGTGTGTGTGTGTGTGTGTGTGTGTGACATTTTTAAAAAATGCCTAAGAGACACTGCCAACAGTTACTGTCTCTACTGAGGGTCCATGGGTACTGGACTTGTTATTCGTTGTGTATAATCTTGCACCTTAAAAAAGAAATAAACCTCTATTCATGTAGGTATATTCAAAGAAACTTTAAGTAAATAAAATTTAAGAAAAATTTGCAGTACAGTGAATAAACAAATAAGCAATTACACTTTTGTAAAAAGAAAAAAGAAATCTGGAGGTAAAACTTTCAATTTTTAAAACAATCACTCATTACCTTAATTTGTATGTTTTGTCCAAAATGCCTTCTTTCAACGGGAGTGCTGTTGTCACATTTGAAGTGAGCAGGGACAACTATCAGTCTAGATTGTTCTGTTTTAGGCTGTTGGATGATGAAAGAATGGTCTAATTTACACTTTCTATTTCACTTGTCAAAATAAACTTGGTCACAGATTTCCTTGGAGAATTGAGCCTGAGACCTCTATTTAATGTTGATATTATAGTATCACAGAGCTGAATATAGATACAGGTTATCCCATGTGATTATTCCGTTAAAACTGATGTGGCTGCTTGACCTTCTACTTCTTCCTGGGTTCCATTTCTAATTTCTGCCCATTAGGTAAATGGATAGGTATAATGATAAGCAGTTCATTTGAATAAAATGGTGTTTTCTTTCCATAGAGACAAGGCCTGGCTCTTCCATTTAATTTGAACAGACCCTTGGCAAAGCTTGACATTTGAATAAATGTGATTTTTTGCCTGTGCTTTTGCTGGAGATATTTTAGTAGAAAAAATATTGAGCATCTATGCGTTATTGAGTATAATGCCAATTTTCAGCCAATTTAGCTCATATTTATAAATGGTCCAAATTTATGTTAGTCTTAGTGGTTTTAGTGATAGGGTACCACTATTATAGATTATCTTTATAGACTGTGTTCTTTTTTTTTTTTTTTTTTTTAATTCTTTTTATCTTAGGAGCTCTTGTCCCATATAGCAATGACCAAAGTTTTGGTAGATGATGAATAACTAAGTTGGTTAATCTCTTTTAAATAAAGGACATTCCACTTGATATTTTTATAGCAGTATTCTAATATGCAGTACTGCCTGATGTCAGAAGTTGAGAGTTAAATAGCATTAATGATGAGCATCTACCCAATTTTTATTTTTTTTCATTAAGGTATATCTCTGCATTTAATTAAAGAGTATTTGTAATACATGCATGAAGCTCAGAAAATAATGTAATTCCGTGTCCCTGTCGTTCCTTTTGAACAAGTGTTGACATTTTGCTTCAGATTGTTAGAAAAAATACAGATATTACTCCCTTCCTCAATCCCATTTTCATTCTTCCCTTCCCAGAGGTAATCACTATTCTGACTGTTATATATACCTTCTGTCCATACTTTTATTCTTATATTGTGTAAGTATATATGTATGAAAGCATGTTGTTTAATGTTTTAAAGATTTATATGAATGTTTCACACTACATATATATGTATTCTGTGACTTCTTTCATTCAACATTGTGATACTTGTGCAGGATTTTGCATAAGCCATACTTGGAGATATACCCATTACTCTATTGATGAATAGAAAGCATCTTGTGTTGATGTGCCAAAGTCTCTCTAGGGTGATTAGCTGGAAGGACATATGCTGAGTCTTAATATATGGGCATCCTTGACTTTGAAGTAATTTCATGGTTATTTTATAAATAGATTATTCTACTTTTATCTCTCTACCTTTATTATATGTGTCTCCCCTGCCCCTCAGATTTGTATGTTGAAGCCCTATTCCCCCAGTAGCTCAGAATGTGATTATATTTGGAGTAGGGCTTTTAAAGAGCTTATTAGTTAAAATGAAGCCATTAGGAATGTCCCTAGAACAATCTAACTGGTGTCCTTATAAAAAGAGGATATTTGGATACACAAAAGAGAAATCAGGAAGTCAATCACACAGAATAACATGTGAACACACATGAGTAGGGAGCTTTCTACGAGCCACAGAGAAAGGCCTTAGAAGAAACCAAACCTTGATTTTGTACTTTTAACCTTCATAACTGTGGGAAAACAAGTTTCTATTGTTTAAGCCACCAGTATATGGTATTTTGTTATGGCAGCTCTAACAAACTAATAGAGTAGTTCCAAATACTGCCCTATATCCTCACCAGCATTCAGTATCACACTTTTTGGTTATCAGTCTAGTAGGTGAGAAATGGTATCTCTGTTTTAATTTGAATATCCTAGTTAGATTTTAGAGTTGGTCATTTCTCAGGAGTATTATTCAGTCAAGTCCTTTTCTATGAATTGCTAGTTCATATACTTTGCACATTTTCCTATTGGATTATTTTCTTTATATAATCTAGGTAATGATTAGGTATTTTCCATTCTCTTCTGTACATCTATAACTTGCATTTAAACTGTATTGCATAGAAATTTCTATTCAGGACAATCAGATTATCAATCTGATTTATCAAATCATAGTTTAGACTTTTAAAATCTTGGGTTTTTTTTTTTTTTTAAAGATTTTATTTATTAGAGAGAGAGAGAGTGAGTTCTTATGTGTGCATGAGGGGGTGGGAGTGACAGAGGCAGAGGGAGAGGGAGAAGCTGACTCCCCTCTGAGCAGGGGTTTTCTCAGGTCTGTGGGATCATGACCTGAACCTAAACCGAAAGCAGATGCTTAACCAGTGAGCCACCCAGGTGCTCCTGGACTTTTAAAATCTTATTTACAATAAATCTTTTTTCCCAGGATCTTGAATAATGAAAAATTTCTTCTAAAGTTTTAAAGTTTTAATTGTCAGATTATTTTTCACATTTTCCAAGTAGGAAGCCAGATATCTCAGTGATCATTTATTGAATAATTTATCTTTTCCCCAGTAATTTAGAATGATACCTCTGTCATACATACTGGAATCTATTTCTAGGTACTTTATTCTGTTTCATTAGTCTGTTTATCTGATCTTATGCCACACTGTTTTAATGTTTTAATTACTATTTTGCAGAATTATCTGGTCCATTAGAGGCGTTTGGTTTTTCGTATGAATTTTAGCATCACTTTGTCAAATTCAATTAAATTTTTGGTAATTTTTTATTAGATTTGCATCTAAGATCAATTTGGGGAGCAATTAGCTCTTCAGAAAATACATGGGTTTTCCCCCCATACAAATCATGTTATCTTTTGTTAGATTTATTCCTTAGTAATTGATTGTTTTGTATAGTTACTATTTTAAAGGTGATATTTTTAAAAGATACATTTTGTAATTTGTGCTTATTGTTGTCTAGGAGCATTAGACTAATTTTTTTTTTTAAGATTTTTTAATTTATTTGACAGAGAAGAGACAGTGAGAGGAAATGCAAGCAGGGGGAGTGGGAGAGGGAATCAGGCTTCCTGCTGAGCAGGGAGCTCAATGCAGGACTTGATCCCATGACCCTGAGATCATGACCTGAGCAGAAGGCAGATGCTTATTGACTGAGACACCCAGGCACCCTAAATAATTTTTATACCTTAATATTGTATCTAGCAATTCCCCTAAACTCTTTTAGTATTTATTAATTTGTAGATTATTTTGGATTTTCTGCATTAAAGGTCATATCATCTGTGAATAACACCAGTTTCTTCCTTTTCTCTACTTGTCTTACATCCTTCTTACTACCTTGGCTAAGACTTCAGTACAGTGGTAAACAGAAGTAGTGAAGGGCAGACATTCCTTCTTTTATTCTTAACTTTAAAAGGTATACTTTTGATTATTTGATCCATGGAATGTGATATTTACTTTGAATTTATGATAGTTACACCTTATCAATTTTCCTTGTTAAGAATTTTATAATGATGGGTATTAACGACGGCATGTGTTGTAATGAGCTCTCAGTGTTATACACAAATAAAGAATCATGGGACACTACATCAAAAACTAATGATGTACTGTATGGTGACTAACATAACAAAAAATAAGAATTTTATATTGAGAAATTTTTAAAATTTGTCAAATGACTTTTTCCTGTTTCTATTGCACTTGTGATTTTATTTATTTCCTTTAATTTGTTAATGCAATGAATTTACATGAATATCTTTTCTAATCATAAATCAATCTGTTAGTCTTAGATAAAGTATGGGTAGTCATGATGTAGTTTTAAATACATTGCTGTATTTGTTAATATATCACTTCAGATTTTGAAAATAAATTTTAAATTGAATTGGCTTTTTGATTTTCATTTTCTTGATCTTTATACTCCTTTTATATCAACCTTCTACTAATCTCAGGAATGGAATTTTAGAGGATCCTCTCTTAATATAATCCATAGAAAACTTCAATTCAGATAATTGTTTTATGAAGATTTTTTTATAACTCATATGTAAAAATGCCTAGGGGTGCCTGGGTGGCTCAGTAGGTTAAGCAGCTGCCTTTGGCTCATGTTGTGATTCCAGCATCCTGGGATCAAGTCCTGCATCAGGCTCCATGCTTTGTGGGGAACCTGCTTCTACCTCTGCTTCTGCTCTCTGTCTCTCATAAATAAATAAATAAAATCTTTAAAAAAAAAATAAATGAGGTGCCCCTGGGTGGTTCAGTTGGTTTAGTGGCTGCCTTTGGCTCAAGTCATGATCCCAGGGTCCTGGTTTCAAGCCCTGCATCAAGCTCCCTGCTCAGTGGAGAGCCTGCTTCTCCCTCTCCCTCTGCCTACCGCTCTGCCTACGTGTCCTGTCTCTCTATCTCTCTGTCAAATAAATAAATAAATTTTTTAAAAAAATAATAAATGAATAAATAAAAATGCCTGGACCTAGAGGTTTTTTTTTTTTTTTTAATTCAATAGATTTTTGGCAAATGATTCAACTTCTGTTTCTTTCTTAATCTATTTGATAATTTAATTTCTCTGAATATGTTTATAGTATTTTGTGATGAATTTTGACATTCCTAATCTGTGTTTATAATTCTCTTTTCATTCCTAATACTGCTTATTTGTGCCTACGTTCTTTTTCTTAAGATCTTTATTGTTCCAACATTCAAGGCATAATTGTTTTAAGTGTTTAAGAAAGGCAACCTGTTTAAATAAATTATTAAATACATTTCTGACAATGCAAGTTTAATTTTTTTCTGAGAATGCTCTATAATCATTCTACTTAGGCTACAGATTCACTGTTTTTTTCATATTCTGACTAGAAAGTAAGAATTTACTGGCTTTCATATTTTTGGATAGATCCACTGAATTCCTTGAAGAGTGAGGCTTATGTTTGGGTATTAGTAGGGCAACTTTATGCTTTAATAAATATTTTTGTCAAATGTTTTATTCAGGAGAATTTTGCAACTTTTGAAGTATACAACAAATCTCAGAAAAACCTAACCTGTAAGCATTTTTACTTTCCCCCCCCAAGTTTTTATTTTTAATTCCAGTTAGTTAACATACAGTGTAATATTAGTTTCAGGAGAATTTAGTGATTCAACACTTAAATACAACACCCATTGCTCCTCATGATTAAGTGCACTTCTTCTTTTTAAAAATTTTATTTATTTTTTTAATTTCTTTTCAGTGTTCCAGAATAAGTGCATTTCTTACTCCCCATCACCTACTTCACCCATCCTCCACCCCCCGCCCCTCTGGTAACCATCAGTTTGTTCTCTATGTAGTTAAGAGTCTGTTTCTAGGCATTTATAAAGGCACTTTAAATAAGGAATGAGAAATGAGGATCATGGGCAGGAAAATCAGTTTCATATTTAGGATGTCAGCTCTAAGCAGTGAACCAGGACAGCCACACATTCTACCCTTCTTGCATTTCCTAATGACTAAGGATGTTTAACATCTTTTAATGTACTTATTTGCTATTTTTGCATCTTTTTTAGTGAAGTGTCTATTAGAATCTTTTTGTCCGTTTTTGTGGGGGGTTGTTTTCTGATGATTAGATCCTGGGTATATTCTAGATACAAGTTCTTTAACAGATAGGGGATTTGCAAATATTATCTTCTAAGTCTCTGTTTTGTTTTTTCTTCATTTTACTAATGTTTTTCTAAAAGAGTTTTTAATTTCAGCCAAGTCCAATTTATCCATTTTCTTCTTTTACAAATCTTGTGTCATATCTAAGAAAATTTTGCCTAACTGAGGATCACAAAGGTAATTTCTTATTTTCTTACAGAAGTTTGATTGTTGTAAAAGCTATCCTTTTTCAGGTAGATTGCCTTTGTGACTTTGAGAAATCACCTTTACATGTACGTGGAGACCTCTTCCTGGACTTGTCTTCTGTTTCAATAAATCTTGTCTGTCTGTATTTCTAGCAAATGAATGTCTTGATTATTATAGCTTTATGGTAGATCTTAATATCAGATGGTGTTAGTCTTTCAGTTTTCTTAGTCTTATTCAGATTTGTTTAGGCTATTTTAGGTTTTTGCATTTTCAATTTTTTCTAAAGAATCAGCTTTTAGTTTCATTGATTTTTCTCTTATTCTTTTCTTATTTCCATTTCATTGATTTCGTCTCTGATCTTTATTATTTCCCCTTTTCTACTTAATTCAGGTTTCATTTGCTCTTTTTTCCTAGGTCCTTAAGGTAGAAGCTACAACATATAATTTCCAATAAATCCCATTGGTTGTATTTTTCAGTTTAGGTATTGTTAACTTTCGTTTCCCAAAGTTCAACTTGGATCTTTTTTTATGTTTAGTATTTTTTTTATTATTAACATATAATGTATTATTAGCCCCAGGGGTACAGGTCTGTGAATTGCCAGGTTTACACTTTACAGCACTCACCATAGCACATACCTTCCCCAATGTCCATATAGTATGTTTTTTATATCCTCTTTCTCTCTGCTTAACTACTGAAGAGATGAAATGTCATAACAACTGTTCCTTATCTGCTAGTTTTAACATGTCAGTTTTGCTTGATTGATTCCCCCCCCTTATTATGGATTATATTTTCCTGTTTCTTTGCATGTCTGTTAACTTTTTGTTGGATTTCAGAGATTATTACCTTTGCCCTGTTGCTTACTAGATACATTTGTGTTTTTCCAAATATTCTTAAGCTTTGTTCTGGGTTAAGTTGAGTTACTTGGTAATAGTTTGATCCTTTGGGATATTCCCTCTAAGAAATGTTAGGCATGATCCAAGTAATGTTTAGTCTCTGGCTAATTCCCCCACCAACTGATACCAGATTCTCTGAACATTATACCCAATGCCCCATGAACTATGAGGTTTTCCAGTTTAACTGGTAAGATCAGGAACTGTTCCCAACCTTGAATGAATGCCAGGCATTGATTTCATTAATTCTTTGAGAGAATTATTTTCTCGGCCTTCAGTAGATTCTTGACGTACATGCACTGATTGTCAAGTAGTACTATGCATATCTCTGGAGTTTTCTCCTTGTTCAGCTCTCTCTTCTGTGGTACTTTGGTCATCCAAACTCTAGCTATCTCGGTTTTTTAGACACAGCTTTATCACTTCAGAACATGTACCCGGTTCCACCTGAATTCTCCTTCTATGTAGTCAGAAATCTCTCAAGGCAGTAAACTGGGGCAGTAGAAGGGCAATCATCATTTATATTCCTTCTCTGGGAGTCACTGCCCTTTGTTGTCTGATTCCAGTATTTTTTCAACTTTATTGGGATGTGATTAATACATGACATAAAGTTGGGTTGTACAGCATGGTTTATACATATCTATATTATGAGATGATTACTACTAAAAGATTAGTTAACACAACCATCTCAACACATAATTACCATTTTTTTTGTAGTGAGAATAATTGAACGTCTACTGTCTTTGAAATTTTCAAGTATATAATACAGTATTGTTAACCATAGTCACTATGCTGTACATTAAATTCCCCAGAATTTATTCATCTTAGAAAATTAAGTTTATACCTTTTGACCAGTATCTCCCCATTTTCTCCACCCCTCAGCCCTTGGCAATAATAGTCTACTCCCCATTTCTGTGAGTTTCTGATTTTTCTATTTCACATAAAAATAAGACTGTACAGCATTTGTGTTTTTCTGTCTGACTTACAGTTCATTTAGCATAATGCCCTCAAGGTTTGTGTGTATTGTTGCAGATGGCAGGATTTCCACCTTTGTTAGGGCTGAGTAATATACCTGTGTGTGTGTGTGTGTACACTCAATGCCAACACACACACACACACATACTCACACACACACACACAATTTATAGCATATATTCTTTATCTATTCATCCTTCAGCAGACAACTAGGTTTTTCCCATGCCTTGGGTATTATAAATAATGATGCATTAAACATGGAAATGCAGATATTTCTTAGAGATACTGATTTTATTTTCTTTGGATATAGACCCAGTAGGATTACTAGATCATATGGTAGTCCTATTTTTAAATTTGTAAGGAATGTCTATACTGTTTTCCATATAGACTGAATCAATTTATATTCCTACCAGCAATGTAAAAGTTTCTTTTTCTCCACATCCTTACTGGCACTTGTTATTTCTTGTCTATTTGATGACAACCATTCCAACAGGTGTGAGGTGGTATCTCATTGTGGTTTCATTTCCATTTTCCTGATGATTAGTGATGTTGATTATTTTGCATGTAGTTTTGCAAATGTTAGCCATTTATATATTGACTTTGGAAAAATGTGTATTCAGGCCCTTTACTATTTTTTTAATCAGATGATTTTTTTTTTTTTTCAGATTTTAGTTTTTGCTACGGAGTTACATGAGTATTTTATAGATGCTTGGTATTAGCCCTTTATCAGATACATGGTCTCCAAATATTTCCTCCCATTCAATAGATTGCCTTTTCATTCTGTTGATCATTTTGATTGCTGTGCAAAAGCCTTTTAATCTGATGTAGTCCCAGTTGTTGGTTTTGCTTTTGTTGCTAATGCTTTTGCTATTAGGAAAAAAAAAAAAAATCACTGCTAAGACCAGTGCCAAGTTTTTCCCTATGTTTTCTTCTAGAGTTTTATGGTTTCAGGTCTTTCATTTAAGTTTTTAATCCATTTTGAGTTAAAGTGTGTGAGTAGTGGTAAGATGGGGGTCCAGTTTTATCCTTTTGCATACGGTTATCCAGTTTTCCTAGCATCATTTCTTGAAGAGAACGATCCTTTCCTCCTTGAGTATTCCTGGCTTCCTTGTTAAATATTAGTTGACTCCATGTGCAAGACCTTATTTCTGAGCTCTTGATTCTGTTCCATTGGTCTGTAAAAAAAAATCTGTTTTTTTTTTTTTTTAATATCATGCCATACTGCTTTATGTTCTACAGCTTTGTAATAGAGTTTGAAATGAGGAAGTGTGATGCCTCCAACTTTGTTCTTTCTTAGTATTGCTTTGTCTATTCAGTGTCTTTTCTGTTGTCATGCAAATTTTAGGACTTTTTTTTATTTCTATGAAAAATATCATTAGAATTATGGCAAGGATTGTGTTGTATCTATAGATAGCTTGGGTAGTATGGATATCTTACAATGTTACTGCTTTAAGAACATGAATATTTTTCTATTTATATCTTCTTTCATCAAAGTCATAGTTTTCAGTGTACAAATCTTTCACCTCCCTTTTTATTCCTAAGTATTTTATTTATTTATTTATTTGGTGCTATTGTGAATGGACTTTTAAAAATTTCTTTTTCAGATATTTCATTATTAGTGTATAGAGATGTAATTGATTTTTCTATGTTTCTTTTGTATCCTGCTGCTTTACTGAATTTATTGATTAGTTCTAACAATTTTTTTGGTGACGTCTTTAGCATTTTTTATATACAAGGTTATATCATGTAAAGTAAAACAAAGACAGTTTTACTTTCCTTTCTGATTTGGATGCTTTTTATTTCCTTTTCTTGCCTGATTGTTCTGGCTGTGAGTTCCAGTACTATGTTTAATAGGAGTCGGGAGAGTGGGCTCTCTTGTGTTTTTCCTGATCTTAAGAGGAGAAGCTTTCAACATTTTACCATTGGGTATGTTAGCTATAGGCTTGTCATATTTGGCCTCTTATGTAGAGGTACATTCCTTTTAATACCCATTTGATTGAGACATCTTAACATGAAAGAATGTTGAATTTATCAAATACTTCTTCAGTATCGAGATAATCATATGATTATTATATCTTGTTCTATTAATATGATGTATCAGATTTAATCACATTATTGAACCATCCTTGTATCCTAGAAATGAATTCCACTTGATCATGGTATATGATCCTCATAATTTGCTGTTTAATTTGGTTTGCTAGTATTTTGTTGAGAATTTTTTCATCTATATACATCAGGGATATTGGCTTGTAGTATCCTTATCTGGCTCTGGTAGCAGGGTAATGCTGGCCTTGCAAAATGAATTTGGAAGTGTTCCCTTCAGTTTTCTGGAACAGTTTGAAAAGGATTGGCATTAACTTTTTTTTTTTTTTTTTCAATGTTTTTTAGAATTTGGCCTTGAAGCCATTTGGTACTGAACTTTTCTTTCTTGGGAGATTTTTGGTTGCTTGCTCAATCTTCTTACTCATTATTAGTATATTCAGATTTTTTCTTTCTTTTTTTTTAGATTTCTTTTCAGCATAACAGAATTCATTGTTTATGCACCACACCCAGTGCTCCTGGTTCCCCCAACCTCCCACTCCCTGTCCCTGCAAAACCCTCAGATTGTTTTTCAGATTTTTTAATTTCTTGATAGATTGTATGTTTTTAGGAATTTACTCATTTCTCCTAGGTTGTCCAATTCGTTGGCATATAATTATTCCTAATAGTCTCTTAAAATTCTTTGCATTTCTATGGTACCAGTTGTACTGTCTTCTCTTTCATCTCTGATTGTTTTTAAGGTTTCAGATGTAGTTTATTTCTTCAGTCATGCCGTATTTTAATTGGTCCACAGTACTTTTACTTGTCATCAATTATGAGTTGATTTTAAAGCAATTCCATATTATACCAGCTGGGGTGATTACTGATCTCTCCATTCCTTTGGGTTGAATGTGCCAACAGGAGACAGGTTCCATTCTATTCCAATTTGTGTTGCTGTATATGCCTGTTTGGCAACACAGAAAGTGGCTCTACTAGCTAATACAGCATTGCCACATTTGGTGTGGAAATCAAGTGTCCCTTTCTGGTAGCTCTATCTTGCCATTGTTTGCTGAGTGCTTTGAAATTGGAGACAACTTAGAGACATTTTAGAGCATGTGGGAAATATCATGAAGCGGAAGACAAAATGGAAACAGCTATTGGTTTGCTACAACTTCGTGCTAAGTCCCCTTGCAAAGAGTCCTAAAAAACCTCTAATTTTTTTTTTGTCTTTTTTTTTCTTGGTAAATCTAGCTAAAGGTTTACCAGTTTTGTTTATCTTTTCAAAAAACCAACTTTTAGTTTCATTAAGCTGTCTTATTATTTTCCTCTAATCCATTTCATTTTCTTTTTGCTCATATTTTTATTTCCTTCCTTCTGCTTATTTGGAATTAGTGTGTTCTTTATCCATTTCCTTAAAATATAAATTTAGGTTGTTTATTCGAATGTCTCATTTCTTAATATAAGTATTTATCACTGTCAACTTCTGTCTTAGATCTGCTTTTCTGTATCCTCTATGTTTTCGTATGTTGGTTTCCCATTTTCATTTGTTTCAAGATATTTTTTTTATTTCCTTTTTGATTTTTTTCTTTGGCCCATTTTTTGCTCAGGAGTGTGTTTTTGGTTTTTTTAAATTTCTACATATTTGTGGATTTTCCATTTTTTTCTCCTGTTACCTAGTTCTGGTTCCATACCATTTGGTCAAAAAAAGAGACTTGGTCTGATTATAGTCTTCTAAATTTGCTAAGACATTTCTTGTGACCTAAAATATATGATCTGTCCTGGAGAATCTTCCATATCTACTTGAATGTGTATTCTGCTGCTGTTGGTTGGAATGTTCTGTATGTGTCTACGAAGTCATTTTTGTCTAAAGTATAGTTCAAATCCAGTATTTCCTTATTAATTTTATGTTTGGATGATCAGTCCATTGTTGGAGGTGGGATCCCCACAATAGTAGTGGAACCTGCTATTATTGTCTGTTTCTTCCTTCAGATCTGATAATAATTGGTTAATATATTTAGGTGCTCTAATGTGAGGTACATACATGTTTAAAATTGATATATATTCTTTGAAGACTGATGTCTTTATCATTCTATAATGAACTTATTTTGTCTTTTGTTACAGTTTTTGACTTAAAGTCTATTTTGTCAGATATAAGAATAGTTACTCCTGCTCTCTTTTGGTTACCATTTTCTTGGAAAATCATTTTTCATCCTTTCACTGGAAGCCTATTTAAGTGTTCTTAAAGCTGATGTAACTATTACAAGCATTATATACCTAGATCTTATTTTTTTAGCCATTCAGCCTCTGTTCCTTTTGGGAGAATTTAATCCATTTACAATTTTTAAAAATTTATTTATTTATTTGGTGGAGAGAGACAATGAGAGAGAGAGGGAACACAAGCAGGGGGAGTGTGAGAGGCAGGAGCAGGGAGCCGAGCAGAGAGCCTGATGGGAGTCTGATGTGGGACTCAGTCCCAGGATCGTGGGACCATGACCTAAGCAGAAGGCGGATGCTTAACAACTGAGCCACTCAGGCGCCCCCTCCATTTAAAGTACTTATTGGTAGGGTAAGCACTAATGTCATCATATTATTTTGTGGATGTTTTGTAGTTTTTCCCCCTCTTTCTTCCTCTCTTGCTATCTTCCTTTGTAATTGATGATTTTACTTGGTAGTATTCTTTGATTTCTGTTCTCTTTATCTTTTGTGCATCTACTGTTGGTTCTTGTTTTGTGGTTACCATGAGAGTTACATGAAATAACTTATAACAGTCTATTTTAAGCTGGTTACATCCTAACTTGGATCATTCAAATAAACCTCTACCCTTTTACCCTCTCCGCACATTTTATGTTTTGATGTCACAATTATATCTTTTTATGTTGTATAGGGGTTAACAAATAATTGTAATTATAGTTTGTCTTTTAACTTTAATACCAGAATGAAATGATTAAAACACTACCATATTACAGTACTGTAGTATTCTGAATTTGGTTATATACTTTACTAGTATGTTTTGTATTTTTTATATGTTTTCATGTTACTAAATAGTATCTTTTCATTTCAACTTAAAGAAATTTCTTTAAGCATTTCTTATAAGGCTGTTTTGGTGGTGATGTCCTCCCTCAACTTCTGGTGCTCTTGGAAATTATTTATCTCTACTTCATTTTTGAAGGACAGCTTTGTCAGATAAAGTGTTCTTGGTTGGTAGTATTTTTCTTACAGCACTTTGAATATATTATCCCACTCTCTTCTGACGTGTAAGATTTCTCCTGAGAAAGCACTGATAGCCTCATGGAGGTTCCCTTGTATGTAAGATTTTTTTTTTTTCTCTTGCTGCTTTTAAAATTTTCTGTCTTTGATTTTAGATAGTTTTATTATAATGTGCCTTAGAGAAGATTTGGTGGGAGATTGAAACTTTTCAGGGACTTTCAGGCTGCATGAACTTAGATGTCCACATCTCTCACCAGATTTGGGAATTCATATCTTTAAATAAGTTTTCTGCCCCTTTCTCCTCTTATCCTTCTGGGACTCCAATAATTATAGATTGTTCCTCTTATGGAATCCCATAATTCATAGTCTTTTTCACTTTCTAAAATTTTTCTTCTTGTTCCTTTGACTGAATAATTTCAAATGACCTGCTTCAGATTCACTAATTTTTTCTGCTACTTGGTCAGATCTATTGTTGAAGCTCTCTGTTGAATTCTTCAGTTTAGTTATTGTATTTTCCAGCTCTAGAATTGCTTTTCTTTTCTTTTTTTTTTATGGTTTCTTTTTCATTGTTGAACCTCCTGTTTTTGTTCATATATTGTTTTCCTAATTTTGTTTAGTTGCCTATCTGTATTATCCAGTAGTTACCAAAGTCCTTTAAAAGGATTGTTCTGAATTCTTTCTTAAATAGTTAATGATCCTGTTTAAAATTTTTTATTTTTTTTAGATCTTTATTTCTAAAGGTTCATTTTTTAGAGCTTTATTAGTTTGTTTTGGTGGTGTCATGTTTACTTGATTCTTCATAATCCGCAGTTTCTTTTCCAGCCTCTGTAGGTTTGCTTTGGCAGGGAAAGAAAGATCTTCACCATGGAGCTCAGGGGAGGGTTCTGTAGGCAGCGGCTAGCAGCTTCTGGCAAACAGTGCTTGCTCTGAGGGTCTCTAGTTGGGTGGGGCCAATGTCTGTGCTCTGACATTGGTTAGGGTAACTGCCACTGTTTTGTAGTCAGGTGGGTCTGATGGCTGGACTTTGCATTCAAGCATAACCACTGGTTTGTATCTGTATCCAGGCAGAGCTACTTGCTGGGCTTTGCAGTCGCACGTGGTTGGAGGTTGCAGTTTATGTTTCCTGGCAGGGTGGTATTGCTGGTGCATTCTGCGATTGGGCAAGGCCACATGCTGACCTCCAAATTTGCCTCTAGTGGATTGGAGTCTCCAATCTGCACCCTGTGGCTTGATGGTGCCACTGGCTGGGACTCTACATCCAATTAAGGCCATACACAGGGCTTTGCAAACAGATGGGAACTCAGGCTGTGCTTCTTGATCAGATGGGGCTATAGGCTGTACCCCAAGCTGGGTGAGGCTGCTGGCTAGGCTCTACGATTGAGGAGGCTACTGGCTGTGCTTTGCTATTAGTGCCTCTTGCTGGGCTTCCTAGTTGGGAAGGACTGCCAGCAGTACCCCACAGTTGGATGGGACTGGAGGCTGTGCTCCATGGTCAGGCAGGGTTACCTTCTGGCCTCACTGATCTGGTAGAGACAGGCTATATTGTGATTAGGTGGGGTGACTGGCTATGCATTCTGTCTGGGTGAGTCTGCAAGCTATTCCCAGCAGCTGGATGGGACTATAGGCTGTCTGTGCTGCTGGGTAGAACTGTCAGGTTGAGCTCCAGAACTGACCAGGGGCTCTGGCTGGGCAAGCCTGTGAGGCAGGGCTGGAAGCTATGCTCGACAGCAGGGGGTGCTGCTACTGGGGTTGGCACCCTACCTGAACGGAACTGTAGAATGGGTTCTGTGGTGCCTGAAATCACTGGCCAGGATTCCCAGTCAGGAGCTGCTGGAAGCTGTGGAGTCTCTACTTAGCAGTTTGACGGGATACTGACTTGCTTCACTGCATAGGCAGGCCAAAGGATGTGTATGCTACCCAGGGCTACCTGGTATCTTTGGTCAGGCTTCCCTGTTGGGTGGGGCTGGAGACTATGCCCAGCAGTTAGGTGTGGCCAGTGACTTGTTTCGCTAGTACAGTGGGCGATAGGATGTGCTGCATAGGCCTAGCAGCTTAGGGCAGGCTTCCTGCCGTGGGGCTGGAGGCTATGCTCAGCATTTGATCAGGGCTGCTGACTTCCTTCTTGTGTAGGTGGGGCTCCTCACTGAGGTATCCCTTTGACTGGGTACCCAAACAAAGCAGAACTGCCATTGAAGCTCCCTGGCCAGTTGGAGGCACTGACTCAGCTCCGCACATAATTGGATCCAGGATCAGGAATCTGTTCAGGCCCCACAACTAACAGGAATACAGTTGGCCAAGATCTGCACACTTGTTGCTATAAGTGGCTTCTATCTGTGACTGATTCTCCCAGTAGTCTCCATGAGGCATTTCTTTTTTTTTTTTTTTTTTAAGTTTTTATTTATTTGACAGAGAGAGATCACAAGTAGGCAGAGAGGCAAGCAGAGAGAGAGAGAGAGAGAAGAGAAGAGGAAGCAGTCTCCCCCCGCTAGCAGAGCGCCCGATGTGGGACTTGGTCCCAGGACCCTGAGATCATGACCTGAGCTGAAGGCAGAGGCTCAACCCTCTGAGCCACCCAGGCTGCCCTCTGTGAGGCATTTCTTAAGTGGAGCTCCCAGGAGACATCAGGGATGCTAGGGAAGCTTGATGTCCACCTCGCATTCTTCCTTTTCTCACTGGAGAAACTGTAGGACCGGCGGAGCCCCTTGTGTAGCATTGCTCTGTCTTGGAGGAGGAGCAATGCAGTCAAAGTGAAACTGCTCCTCTTACCTTATTCTAATGAGGTTTTTCTCAGTTTTTGTGGGCCAATTGGGATCTTCACAAATATCTTGTCTATAGATAGTTGTTAGTTGCCCTTTCCCTGAAGGGGACTAAAGTTGGGAACCACCTATTTTGCCATCTCTCTAGTGTCTGTCTCCTGATTCCAGTCTTATTAAACCATTGTGTCATGTATTTTGTCTGGGTTTTCAGTTGTTTCAGGCCTTATGGTAAATTTAATCTCTTTGTTAATTCATCTTGGCCAGAATATGTTCTCTATCTTTTGCATAGTAAGTATGATTTGAAACAAACAAACAAACAAACAAAAAAACCCCTCAAATCCCAAATATTCAGATAATGTCCTTGTAGACTGACTCTTTTCTGAATGGGTTTTGGAAAGAATAGTCCTTTTTGTGTAAATTTTTTTACATTGGCTTCTCCGTTGCTTTTATCTACAGTTTATCCACAGTTGGATTACATTATTGCATATTATAGTGTTATATAAATTACTAGTTCATGTATGTTTTATTAAAATTAGATTGGATTTAGTACTTAATGGAAATCTGCTGAAATGATTTTATGCTCCTTTTTCTTGCCTATTTTACACTAATACTTCTCCATCAATATATGGAGAAATGAGATGAAAAGGAGAACCTAGACTTATCTTTGTATTGTCTGAAATTTTCTGTCATTAAGATATGTTCTGGAAAAGGACATTCTTGTCCTATGGCATATTGCTGTCAGAATAAATCCCAAGAGGTAGTAGTTTTATTCTGTTTTCAAATTATTTCCTAGAATTCAGCCATTTAATTCAGAAAGAGATAAAGAGCCAAATTTTAAAAACTACATACCAGGAAATGCCTCATTTATGAATGTATGCACATTTGAGCTTATAAACGGGGTAATTGTGCACCTAACAACTCTATTTATTTTATCATTATTCACTTTGTATGTATACAAATGAAGGCTTTGTAATTCAAATTTGGTAGCCTGGGATACTCATGATTAGAGAATGGTTATTTTTCACGCTGTTATTCAATGTTAATGCATACAATTACAGAATACCTCATTTACTCTGGTAGCGCTGTACCAAGAGTTTCTTTACTAAACAGGTATTCTGAAGTAGTATAGGTAAGTAATAGTTAATTTGATTTCCTCTGCTATATAAAAAGTGTTCAAAAAGGTATAAAAAATCTATATTGGAGTCTTTGCATCAAAGGACTGAATTGACATCTGAATTTAGGTGCTGCCAAGTATATTTAAAAAATTGTTTCCTTTGAGACACCTGGGTGGCTCAGGTGGTTAATTGTCTGCCTTCAGCTCAGGTCATGATCCCAGGGTTCTGAGATGAAGACCTACATCAGGCTCCCTGCTCAGTGGGGAGCCTACTTCTCCCTCTGCCTCTCTCTCTCTGACAAATAAACAAATAAAATCTTTTTAAAAAGATGAAGTAAATAAAAATAAAAATTATTTCCTTAAAATGATTGTGATAAGGATAACCCCAGATATTTTGAAATTACAGCTCATCTCTAAAATGACTGAGCGCAGATACAATAGTCCTGATAGTGTACTGCCAAAATTATGCTAAGTACTTTTATAGATTTTGTAAGAAAACTCAGCCATTGTTTAATCTTCACAATAATTATGCAAATGTATAGATACAGAAGGATGGATGGATAGATGGATATGTGTATGTGTGTTAGTTTTCTATTGCTGCTATAGCAAATACCACAATCTTTATGGTTCAGAACAATAGTGATTTATTCTCTTACAGTTTGGGAGACAGAAATCTGAAATGAGTTTTACTAAGCCCAAACCAAAATGTCAGCAGGGCCATATTTCCTCTAGGAAGCCCTAGGGGAGAATCTATTTTCTTGCTTTTTCCAGTTTCTAAAGTTGCATTCCTTGTATGTGTTGCTCATGACCCCATCCTCCATCTTTAAAGCTAATAGCCACACCATCGTCTCTTCTGCAGTAGAATTTCCCTCTGCCTCCCGCTTATAAGAACCTTTGTGATTACAGTTAGGGCCCACCTGGCTAATCCAAGACTATCTCCCTCATCTCAATATCCTTAACCTAATTAATCACATATTTAAAGTTTCTTTTGCCATATAAGGTAGCATTTATAGGTTCCAGGATTGGGATGTAGATGTCTTTTATGGCCAAAATGGAGTACAGAATATTGCCAAAGTCATATAAAAATAAAACATGTTAGAAACAAGTCTTGTTTGGAAGTTGTACAGATAGGTTAATAATATAAACAAGAGATCCTGGAGTTCCTATGCTATGTTCCAACATTTTATTTTATTGACTGATATTTTTTATTTCTGATAGAAACAAACAGGACATTAATCTTCAGCTTTTCCCCCCAATATACTTCATCTCCTAGTCTTGTCTACTATTCTATAAAACCAATATTTAGTAACCTAAGGTCATAAGTTCATGAATTAGAACATCGATGTACATAGCCTGATATTGTGATTAATTCAGAAGTAATTTGTATTTGCTATTTGAACACAGGCACATGTTCAGATACATGCTTTCTTGTTTCCCTTCAGCCTTTTTGTCAGCCTTACCTTCACCTTTACTGCTCTTGACACTAATGAAGAACTGATCACTTTGCTACTGGTGGTGGTTTTCTAAGTAATATGATGAGAGTTTTTAGGACACAGTTCTTTTTTTTTTTTTTTTAATTTTTTTTTTCAGTGTTCCAAGCTTCATTATTTATGTACCACACCCAGTGCTCAATGCAGTGTGTGTCCTCCATAATACCCACCACCAGGCTCACCGATCCCACCACCCTCCTCCCCTCTAAACCCTTCAGTTTGTTTCTCAGAGTCCACAATCTCTTGTGATTTGGCCCCCCCTCCAATTTCCCCCAACTCACTTCTCCTCTCCTTCTCCCAATGCCCTCCATGTTATTCCTTATGCTCCACAAGTAACTGAAACCATATGATAATTGACTCTCTCTGCTTGACCTATTTCACTCAGCATAATCTCCTCCAGTCCCATCCATATTGATATGAAAGTTGTATAATTCATCCTTTCTGAGGGAGGCATAATACTCCATTGTATACATGGACCATATCTTCTTTTTCTATTCATCTGTTGAAGGGCATCTTGGCTCTTTCTACAGGTTGGTGACTGTGGCCATTGCTGCTATGAACATTGGGATACAGATGGCCCTTCTTTGCACTATATCTTTATCTTTGGGGTAAATACCCAGTAGTGCAATTGCAGGGTCATAGGGTAGCTCTATTTTTAATCTCTTAAGGAATCTTTGCATTGTTTTCCAAAGTGGCTTCACCAACTTGCATTCCCACCAGTAGTCTAAGAGGGTTCCCTTTTCTCCATATCCTCTCCAACACTTGTTGTTCCTGTCTTGTTGATTTGGGCAATTCTAACTGGTATAAGGTGGTATCTCAATGTGGTTTTGATTTGAATCTCCCTTGTGACTAATGATGATGAACATGTTTTCATGTGTCTGTTAGCCATTTGTATGTGTTCATTGGAGAAGTGTCTTTTCATGTCTTCTGCCCATTTTTTGACATGATTATCTGTTTTGTGTGTGTTGAATTTGAGGACTTCTTTATAGATCTTGGATATCAGCCCTTTGTCTCTAGTGTCATTTGCAAATACCTTCTCCCATTCTGTGGGTTGCCTCTTTGTTTTGCTGACTGTTTCCTTTGCTGTGCAGAAGCTTTTGATCTTGATGATGCCCCAGACGTTCATTTTTGCTTTTGTTTCCTTTGCCTTTGGAGACTTATCTTGAAAGAAGTTGCTGTGGCCGATGTCAAAGAGGTTACTGTGTTCTCCTCTAAGATTTTGATAGATGCCTCACGTTGAAATCTTTTATCCATTTTGAGTTTATCTTTGTGTATGGTGTAAGAGAATGGTCGAGTTTCATCCTTCTATACATAGCTGTCCCAATTTTCCCAGCACCATTTATTGAAGAAGACTGTCTTTTTTCCACTGTATATTTTTTTCTGCTTTGTCAAAGATTAGTTGACCATAGAGTTGCAGGTCAATATCTGGGCTCTCTACTCTGTTCCACTGGTCAATGTGTCTGTTTTTGTGCAAGTACCATGCTATCTTGATGATCACAGCTTTGTAGTAAAGCTTGAAATCAGGCTACATGATGCCCCCAGTTTTGTTTTTCTTTTTCAACATTTCCTTAGCAATTTGGGGTCTCTTCTGGTTTCATACAAATTTTAGGATTGTTTGTTCCAGCTCTTTGAAAACTATCGGTGGAATTTTGATTGGGATGGCTTTGAAAGTATAGCTTGCTTTAGGCAGTATAGACATTTTAACAATGTTTATTCTTCCGATCCATGAGCATAGAATACTTTTCCATCTTTTTGTTTCATGAGTGTTCTCATGAATTTCTTTCTTTCATGAGTGTTCTGTAGTTCCTTGAGTACAGATCCCATACCTGTTTGGTTAGGTTTATTCCCAGGTATCTTATGGTTCTTGGTGCTGTCATAAATGGAACTGATTTCCCTTTCTATATTTAATAATACCTATTCTCCTGAAGCTGTTTCAAAAAATGGAAAGAGAAGGAAAACTTTCAGACTCTTTCTGTGAAGCCAGCATTACCCTGATCCCCAACCAGGCAAAGACCCATCAAAAAGGAGAATTTCAGATATCCCTGATGAGTATGGATACCAAGATTCTCAACAAGATCCTAGCTAATAGGAGAATTCAACAGTACATTAAAAAGATTATCTACCATGACCAGGTGGGATTTATCCCTGGGATGCAAGTGTGGTTCAACATTTACAAATCAATCAATGTGATAGAACAAATCAGTAAGAGGACACAGTTCTAAAGATTTCTTTATTCCTAGAAGATCATAGATCTCTGCGCTGGATTATTTTTTTCTGTTTTTGTTCAGTATCATTCCATTATTTATGACTTATCCTACACCTTTGGAGAGAAAATTTTATTTTGTACTTCTAATCTATGGTTTCTGACTTTTAGAATTACTGATAAGTATGTTATAGCAAAGTAAGCATTAATCTTGTTGCATTATTTATAAGCTAAATATTTACATTTTCTTTTTCTAACTACAGGATACCAGAAGGTCCCGTTGATCAGGGGCCAGCTTCAGGAAGGATTCGTGCTTTAGAAGAACAGCTTTTGAAGGCCAAAGAACAGATTGAAAATTATAAGAAGCAAACTAGAAATGGTAGGTGATGATATGGGATTTTTCCTCTTTAATATATTGATATTACCACAATTAAAAATTTTCTTTATCAAAATGTTGGGAATATTGATACTATTTATTCTTTGACTGCAGGTCTGGGGAAAGATCATGAAATCCTAAGGAGGAGGATTGAAAATGGAGCTAAAGAGCTCTGGTTTTTTCTACAGAGTGAATTGAAGAAATTAAAGAATTTAGAAGGAAGTGTACTCCAAAGACATGCAGATGAATTTCTGTCAGATTTGGGACATCACGAAAGGTGCTGTTCTTTTTTTACATTTAATTTGGGCTTTGATAAAGATTATAATCTAAGAATATAAACTGGGACTTTTGTTAATTTCTCTACCATAGTTAGGAGAAGAGTACCTGAGGTTTCAAGGACAGTAATTCCCAAATGTACTTCATTGACTAAAACATATCACTGGAAAAGATTTAAAATGTATTTCTAGAAATCTTTATGTAAACCCTAAGTAAACTCTGAAGGTAGAGTGTCAGCCAGTAATACATTAAAATATCTTCCTATGAATTTCCTTGATACACAATAAATAATTGGAGTATGTAGTTTTTACATTACAGTACATTAGAGCTCATACTGAGGCTGGCAGTTAGGTTTCTAATTCAAACATTAAAAACTTTAAAATAGCACCTTTTTAGGATTTCTAATTAAAGGTTAACAGGTTTTTGATAAAAGTTTACAATCTTTTAATTATTTTTCTACTTAGTTGCTAGAAAGAAGAATCTGAAATTTCCTGTTAAATTTACTTCTCCTGTTTACACATTCCTCAAAATATGCAGTTTATCTTCCATAGAAAAGAAAACATTTTGGTACTGGTGTATTCATGCAGAACACAATGTATCTGAGAATCATTATAAATAAAATGAAATCTGTCCTTAGGCCTATTATATATACAAGTCTATATTCCCAGTAGGATTCTGATGGCAATTACTGTCTCATTAGTGAACAGTAAAAGCAAAATTGTTGTATTAACACAACCTACCACTGTGAAGAAGAAAAGAATGACTCCACAACCAAAAGATTCATATATATTAACATCATTAGCAATACTGTATGGATTTTGAAATACTGTTTTGCTGTTTTAAGTGAAATTACAAATAAAATGCATCAATTTATTGGAATCATTTTAGCATTAATCTACAGAAGTAAGCATAAATTTCAAGAGGTATTCAGCAGTCCCTTTGAAAGTTTTAGCCATACTTAGACCATTAGACCAAGTGCTGACTAATTCCTTCCTTATTTCTTCTCTACAATTCTGGGCATCATGATTCTGCTAATTGGAGCTGTATATGCTTCTGTGCTTTGCTTATTGAGGAAAATGTAGATCTGAAGAGGATTTGAGTTGGCTAGACTGTGTGGTATTTAAAGGAGAATTTTGAATTCTTAATGTTTAATTTTAAAGTTTGAATGATTAAAGTACTTGAAAATTTAATCTTCAGGTCTTTTCATTAAAATTATTATTTAAAGAATTATTTTGTGCATATATTTTGTGACTATGTAGAAATGGAAAAATATGTACAAATGTAAGAAGTATTGGGCCCAAAGTTGAATTAAATGAATGTTAAATTTTTGGTAAATTGAATTTTATTTTAAATATGTTATGATTCCTGATACTACCTTTTAGTATCAGTTAAATAATAATAATATTTCACTAAAAACAAAAAAGTCACCTTCTCAACCCCAGTCCTTGTCAGTCATTAGAGCTGTTTCCTGTACCTATAATTTCGCCTTTTCTAGAACTTTGTGTAAATGCAATCATTATGTTATGTAGCTTTTGAGTGTGGTTTCTTTCACTCGGCTTATGTTTCTGAGAGTCACCCATGTTGTTTTGTATATTCATAGTTCATTCTTTTTATTGCTGAGTAATATCCCACTGTATAGATATACCACCGATAGTTTATCCATTCACCATTTGAAGGACATATGGGTTGTTTACTTGTTTCTGGTGATTATGTGTAAAGCCACTACAAACATTAACATGCATGTTTTTGCAGAAACATGTTTTCATTGCTTTTGGATTAAATATCTAGAGCAGGCTTTGTGAGTCATATGTTGAGTGTCTCTTTAATTTATAAGATACTATTAGATACTACTAGATTTTCAAGTGATGATTTCATTCTAGCAATTGCATATTACCACACTTCATAGTAATACAGTCAAATTTACCTGCTGCTTTTGACATCATTGAGCATGAGTTGATTGTGGCCTCTTTGAAATAGTGAGAAGGAGATTAAGTTAAGAGTGATTATTTTTGTCATAGTGTTTTTATTATATGTGTAGTAGTGTAGGTAGTGTAGGTTCAGTGCTTGGCTTTCTTACTATACATATCTTTCCCTCAACCTCTGGGGATAGCATGGAAAATTCTGCCTTGGCATCATCTTAAGTTGCCCAGAGACATACTTAACCTAATCACTGCTGCTTTGGTTCTTTTTGCATTTCTTATATATTGCCAGACACCAGTGTTTATGAAATAGTTCCTGGAGCTACTTCTTTCTGATTTTAGATTATAGCAATTATTAATCTTCAAACTGAAGGAGAAGGAGGGCTTACAGGGCTGAGGGACTCTTCCTCAATTCAGTTCGCTGAAATTATTAAGAAATCATCTAGTGAAGCAGCAATCTCATTGCTTGGGCTTGGTCTGCATCATCTCATTATCAGTAATATATATAAAGCAGCTTTGGTAAGACTGACATGAAGTGTTTCCCAATGATAAATGGGAATAAATGATAAATGATAAATGATAAATGGGATAAATGATAAATACTTACAGCTAATTGTGCTAATTGACTGATGCTGTGTATAGGGGATTGTGTAGCAAAGGAAAGGACTTCGACGCAGATAAGGGCTGAAATATCTGGTTATAGGGAAGATTAGTAGGTTAATAGCTTATAGATTTATTTGATCAGAATTGCTGATCATAGCTATTATAGCACAATAGCTTGTGTTTTCACTTAATTTATAGGGTAGATGCCACTAGTCTTTGAATGGTTAAGGAGTTGATATTTTCATTCTTGAAAAGTTTTATGAACCTTCAAAGCTGTTCTTTGTTTTTTATTTCATGCACACACACACACACATATACGCAAAAAGGAATGAAGGAAGACCTTAAGTTCTTTGAGATGTGACGTGATTGAGAATTATTTTAAACTGGGATGTAGATACTCTTCATACACAAGGTAAAAGCTCTGAAACAGCTCTGAGGCATTGTAGTGTAAATAGTAATGTCTAGTCTGTTCAGGCTGCTATGACAAAATACCTAAGATGGCATAGCTTGTAAACAACAGAAACATTTCTCACAGTTATGGAGCCAGGAAAGTCCAAGATCAAGTCCAGATTTGGTGTCTGGTGAGAACCCACTTTCTTTATCATGGACAGCGCCTTCTCACTGTGTCCTTACACGGTAGAAGGGGCTAGGGAGTTCTGTGGGGTCTTTTATAAGAGCACTAATCCCATTCATAAGCGTTCTACCCTCATGACCTAAGCATCTCCCAAAGATCCAACTTTGTGGCATAGTCCATATTTGTGAATAAAGTTTTATTAGAAAATAGGCACATGCATTCATTTACTTATTGTCTATGGCAGCTTTCCTGCGACAGCAGCAAAAGAGGCCCACAGATCCTGAAACATTTACTCTC
This sequence comes from Mustela erminea, assembly GCF_009829155.1. Taxonomy (NCBI): domain Eukaryota; kingdom Metazoa; phylum Chordata; class Mammalia; order Carnivora; family Mustelidae; genus Mustela; species Mustela erminea. The sequence continues at coordinate 112,512,832 of NC_045618.1, forward strand.
TGGCCCTTTATGGAAAAATGTTTGCTGAACTTTGCTTTGGGCCATTGTTTAACAGTTACGTCAGAATTTTCCTCTCATCTTTTATTCCAACATAGTGTTTATGTATGAAGAGATAATTTAGGAGGGGCAAAGAAATGACAGAACAAAAATGTAGTATCCAAGTACTGGCACCAACTTATTTCTCTCCCTTATGGTACTTTACCTGTTTCTTTGCTATGAGTTTCTACTTCCCCTGAAGTCTATAGTGCTCTTTGTTGGAAAATAAGTACAGCTGACTGGCCTGGGGGAAAACAATATGTTTCTGTCAACAGTGAAAATTTACTGTAGGAATGAGTCTTGAATATTACAGACTAATTGTTGAATTTCAAAAAAAAGAAAATAAAAGCAAAGAAAAAGAAAAGAGAAAAATCTGCGAGATAGATATAAAATGTAACAATGACGTCAAATTTGCCTTTATAAATATGTTTTAAGAACAAAAGCCAAACATACTTTAAGATGTAAAGGAAGCTATGATGAAAATGTTTCATCAAACTGAGAACATGGATAGAAATTATTTAAAAAATTAAAAGAACCAAAAAAAAAGAAGGAAAATGAAGGATGAGAACCAGTATCAGTGTGAACATCAATCTTCATGAAGAATTTGATTCTCGTCTTATAATTTTGTGTAATCCTATAATGAAGTACAAATAAGTTAGATTTCCAAATGTTTGTTTTATAGGTCTATAATGACGGATCTATACTACCTCAGTCAAACAGATGGAGCTGGTGATTGGCGGGAAAAAGAGGCCAAAGATCTGACAGAGCTGGTCCAGCGGAGAATAACATATCTTCAGGTGAGAAAATTAGGTAAAGAAATAAAATCATAATAAGACTAAGAGTTGCTGTTGGTTTTCGTCTTTCTGGCCATTTTTATTTTCCTTAAGTATTTACTCATTTTACGTATTTATTCAGAAAGATCCTATGTTATGTCTTCAGTGCAATACAAAGATGGCTAAAACAAAGCCACTGCCTTAAAGGAGCTACATCTCACACACACACACACACACACACACACACACACACACACACCCCACAATGCAAAGTAGGTAGTGGTACATTTTATGTGAGACATACAGATGAAATGGAAGATGTCAGAGATAGCTTTGTGGAAAAGGTATTTGAATTGAGCTGAAAAGGACAATTGGGTAGGATTTAGACACATAGAAATTGAAAGGAGTGTACTAACTGGAGCATGTGGTATTGGTGAAGTTCTAGAACCTAGGTGAGGTTCGGTGGGCTTAGGTCCGGAGCCGATGACCAAGAAAGAATTCTTGAGACATCTTTGGTGCAAAATGGTGGTTTATTAAAGCACGGGGACAGGACTGGTGGGGAGGAAGAGCTGCTGCCCAGGGTTGTGAGAGATGGCAGGTTATGTACCTTGCCTTTGGGGGAAGGTGAGGGGAAGGGAGGTTTCAATGGAGTTTTCATATGTTAAGAGGGCCTACAAGGCGCCTGCCTGCCTGGTTACTAGAGCCCTTGCAGCTTGATCAATGTTGTCTTTAGGCCAGCCATTAACATCAAGATAGTTGGGAGACTTTTTGGTGGGATGTCACAGTCCTGATATCAATCGTCTTTGTTAGTAAGATTTAGGATATTTGTAAGCCAAGGGACACTCCTGTCTTGCAGGATTGTGATCTCCGCAGGTTAACTATTGGTTTATGGCAGTTAGGGGTGCCTGAGGAATGCTACACATATTACTGAGGGGGAGCGGATGGAGAGGGGGTGCAAGGTGCCAGCTTTTGCTTTGTCCTCAGCCAGCCTTCTGCTCCCTCATTAGTATGAATAATGGTCCATAGTTGGGAAAGAACAGGACAGAAACCCATTGAATAATGGGGTATTTTAACTTGTCTGGAGTTTTGGTTTGCGTAGTATAACAGGTAGTATAAAATAAGCTAGAAAAGGTAGTTTTGGGAGCCAGGTTGCAGAGGTCCTTGGGTGCAGGTTAAGGTTTTTGGTGCATAAGCAGCAAGTGGTTGCTAAAAGATTTTGTTTCATAAGCATCATTATAACAAAATACAGCCACAAGTCCCAGGCCCTTTTAAATCTATTCTCTTCACTTTTTGGGTTTTCTTCTAGCTCTTTTTAATATGCATACCCAATCTTACATATTTGTTAAAATTAATTTACTTTTTAAATTTTGTTTTTTTGCTTAATATGCCCTAAGCTTTTTTCCATTTTGGAGTCACAACCTGCTTTTGAAAGATTTTTACATCTAAGAGCGGCATGATGAGGATGCTGCTGTTAATCTGTAAGTATTATTTTGGCTGCACTGGATTAGTATTGGAAGAGAGTAGAAACAAAGAGACCATTTAGGAGGTGTAGAACTGATAGGCCTTTCCAAGTGAGTGCAAGAGCTGAAGTGACAGGATTATAGGTGCATTGTTATCTGACAGGGAACTTAAAGAAAGAATAGCCTTGGGATAAGCAATGAATTAGTGCAAGTAACTTCAAAATGCTGGAAGTTGAAAACCATGCCCATCCTTTTCTAATACTATTGCTGGTATACTTTCTGTGTACAGTCACTCTGCTTTCCTTCTAAGGTTTAAGTGTCTTGTAACAAAAGCAAAATAATAGCCAGTGACCTACTTCTCTATATTTCAAGGTGCACATTTTCCTACACTTAAATAGGAAAAAATAGAAAATCAAGTGTTTAAAGAGATCATTAAAAACCAAACTGATTTTGGCATGCTATCTTGGTCTCATACTCCCATGACCATTCATCAGAGGTGTCTGCAGAATGAGAAACACTTGCCTCCTGTGGGGAAGAGGTAATTATCTCCTATCAACTAGAACCTCATTCAGTGAACTATAAACAGCTGGTGGTGCAGAACTATCAACCTCATTTAAAATGGAAATAACTACGGTTCCTGAGTTTCTTCCATTTCCACATATTCATTAGATTTTTACTCAACAAATGTTATATTTAAACTATGATTTGGTCATAGTTCAGCTCCACATACTATAACAAGTACCTGCCACCTGCTTTAGTTTAATTTTTTCCTCTTGGCCAAGTGCTTTTACTTATACTGCAGATTTGATCCTCTGTGTGCTAGTTCTGTGGTTCTGTGTTAAGAATTTCACTTGTAAATCATGCTAATAATTTAAAACCATGTTGACTTTTTCAGTCTTTTAAACTATAGCACAACAGTATTTCAGTTGGACCTTACTTTCAGTTTCAAATATTGCTGTTTAACAGATGCTTACTTCCCTCCTTTTCTTTTTTTTTTTTCCACTGAAAAAGAAGTGGTTTTGAAAATTCAAGGGATGAGGAAAATCTCAGTAGGAAAAACATATTTCAGAAAAATAGTTTTCTTTAATTATTTAATGTATTCATGTTTTTTGCCATTTAGTCCAAAAGTTCTTTGAAGTCAGGAACTATATTTTTAACATATTATTTGTTAGAGATAAATAATGCTGGTCATTCACTCTTTACCTTCTTTGGATGGAGGTAACTAAGAGTCTTTACTCCCATTCCAACAAAATTAAACGCATATTTTTGTAAGGAATGCTTTCTCCAACTGGAACTTCTATTCTCAGCTTAGAAAATCACAAGCTACTTTAAAAAGAATGATTTGTTACTGGTCTAACTAAATGGATTAGAGAGTGTAATCAAATAAGGTGAGCTATTTATACTCATTTTTATAAAAGTGATTACATTTCTTTCCTGTTACAACTTTTCTTGGTATGCAAATGTATTGCTGTTCCCAAACCATTACTTTAAGTGAAATATTGTAAAAAGGCTATTTAAGTAACTTAAATTCTGAAAGACTTCAGCAGGCTTAGAGTAGTATACTAGAAAATAAATCTGTAAAGGGAGATAAAGGAAAAAAATCTTTGACCTTTGATACCTATAGTCTACATAAAAATAAGCAGTTCATATAACTTAATGGAGATTTTAGAAGACACTCCTACTTTGGCCTATCAGGCAGCAGTTGTATAAAGAATGATAATAATGTGTAGCTAACTAGGAGGGGAAAGATAAAATAAAGAAAATGTTTTTAATAGTTTAAATCTATTCAGGAGATTTTAGTCACTTAAATATCTTACTGTATTCCCAATAAATAAATCAGATGATTTTATAATTTCAGTGATTGCTTTGGACAGTTGAAAACATTTTCAACTTTGCTAGATTTTTACTCATTCTGATGAAATTTATTATCACTTCTCATTATCACCAACAAGCAGTTTTCTAAACTCTGATTTATTTAAGGTATAATGCAAGACCTGGTCAAAGAAAACAACCTGGATTAAACCCTTGTCTTAATGTACAGTAAATTTCATTTTAAGTCTAAACCTTTTTGCAACTCTTCAAACCTTTGAGTTGAGCAAATATTATTATGTCTCCTGAAAATCATGCTTGACTTAGTCATGTAGCCTAGTCAAATTTAGTCTCAATTTTAGATTTTCATTCATTTATTCTATACCTTGGTTTTACTTGGGAGAAGCAATTTCATGAAAGCTACTAGAAAGTAAAAATACACATACATCAACTAGACATCAATGGGACAAAGTTCCATGGTTGTCTTAGTTAAAATTATTTTCTCTTTCGAGTTGAAGGGCTTATGGTGTAGTATAAAAAAGCTCTAGTTAGTTAACATAGGTGTCATATTAATTTGAGAAAGATTTTTTTAAAACATCACTCCTTAGTTGAGGTATGTAAGAGAATGCATGTGAGGTTCTTACCATCTATTACCTAGAAAAAAATAAGCAACTGATGACATTCTAGATGCTGCTGCCCCAAACCATTTGATCTTTGAGGATAGAAACACCTAATAAAGATTTTATCCTCCTTACTTTTTTTAATATAAGTTGGACTTAAATTAGATTTTGTTTGATTTAGGTATATCAGTCTAGCACCTACTTTTTTTGAACATTATTCCATTTCCTCAGTGGTTTTCTACTTCTGGAAATATGCCTCTGTTTTTCCTAAGAAATGGCAAATTTCACTATAGTTTGACTCTGCTATAGGTTATAACATACACAGTGCTGTTATAGAAACAATTTTCTAAATCTTAAAACAGGTATGGTTTCCACATAGGTATAGTGTTATAATTGGGGATTTTGACCCCAACTACCAACTCCCAGGCCAGAGGTTCATTTTCCATAGTCTTGGTCTCAATTCCAGCAAGGCAAGAACTGGGGAGTAGCAACGTTCCCATGAAAGGAAGAAGGAGACTACTGACCAGAACTGGATTCAGATTTGGGGGCTGGACTTGAAACCTCTACAGTTTTTGACACTTTTTATAAAAAGGAATACAAATACACTTAAATATGAAAGTAAATAGTGACAGTTGAGATTCTCATTATTTGCATCAATTATGTTCTATAAAGTCACCCAAAACACTAAATTAGTGAACATCTGCTCCTGGGTGCCTGTGAATCTCTCTGGTCAGAACTTTTTGTCAACCAATTAATATATGATCTTGTGTTATATATGTTTCTGTTTAAAAATATTTTGTATAATACATGTTGTTGATTCATTAACATTTAACTCATGACTTAAAGCACTGCGAGTCAGACTTGAATGAAGCTTATGTAACACACATATTTTTTCAGTGAGGGATATCACAGCTTTCCTGTGCTTAAGAATGCAGACAGCACTTCAGCACTATGCTTAGGGGAGATTTTAAACAGCCAAGTTGTGCACAAATGCACAAAAATGCAAAAAACATGGCATTGTATAGACTGCAAAAAGGATGCTTTTTCATAGTATGACAGCTAAAACAAGAAGACAAAATGCTACCTTGTTTGACCTCAGCTGAGAACTGTGTGCTTTGGGCAGCTCATATTTTCACTGCATTGCATGTGCCCACAAGTGACCCTGAGAGCACCTCAAGTATTGATTTTGAGATTGCAAGCAAATTTTAGCTAGTAGGCAAATTTGCAAATATGGAACCTATGACTAGTGAGGATCACTTATTTATAACGAAGAAAAGAAATAACAACAAATTACATATTTTGTAAGGTTAACGTATACTATGACAACATTACTCCAGAAATATTGGAAGTCTTATTAATTGCCTGGCACTCTTTATAATACTGTTTCCCCATGTGTCTTAGCTTCATACTCTTTATGATTTATAAGATTTTCTATAAAGTGAATTTACAATGATTTTGTAATATTTTCCGTAAAGGGAATGGAAAGATTGAATCTATCTTTCTCTAACATGGTCGATGCAAAAAGTTGCTTTTTATTTTGGAGGTATTTTTAAAAAATATATTTTATTTATTTATTTATTTGAGAGAGAGAGAGAGAGAGACAGATAGCGGAAGCGAGCACCACTGGGGAGGAGAGGGAGAAGCAAGCTCCCCACTAAGCAGGGAGCCTGATGTGAGACTTCATCCCAGGACCCCAGGAGCATGACCTGAGCCAGAGATGCTTAACCGACTGAGCCACCCAGGGATCTAAAAAAAGTTGTTTTTTATTTGTTGTTATTTGTGACTTAAAGTTTAAAACTTTACATATCTCATATCTGTGGTACTATTATAAGCTTGTGCCATACAAACAAAGGAGTTCATATAAATTCTATTTCATGTGATACCATAAAAGGAAAAAAAGAATAATACATATAATTGTTTAGCTATATTTTGAATTGCATACACTACATTTTTGAGGATATTAATGACAGAAGAGAACTTCTGTGTTGACTAGGCATTATTGAGAACTGACTCCCAATTCTCTGATTCCCTGACACTTCCTATGCTGGGTGCAATAGGACCTATGGAATTGTAGTATATACCCTTGCCCTGTATCTACTATGTTACAAAAATAACTGCACCAAAGTAATCCTGAACCACATAAATATATCCCTGTAGATCTAGACTAAATGAATCCCCAGCTTAATTTTCCCAAACAGGATCCCAGAAATGCTGAAAGTTACCTCATTGCCACTTAATACTGACACCAACACCAGGAAAATGAGATGGAAGGGAATTCCAAGTGGGACAAGACAACCGTCTTAACTCATTGTGGTCAAAGTTTATAATTTTTACAAAAATTTATGGCCAGGTGAACGCATTACATAAACCCTCCTCCTCTCAGGGCCTTTGAAGAGACCTGTTCAAATGAGGGTCCCTTCAGCTTACATTTCAGTAAACCCACTCTGCCCCTAAGGAAGCCCTTTTCACTGAACTAGAAGGGAATTTTATTTCCTTTAGACATAAGATTACCTAAGAACCACTGTAATTAGGAAGCTTGAAATAGAGAAAGACATATGGCAAAATTAGATGAAAAGTATAGATGCTGAGAATTTAAGATTGAGTGGGTTCTGTCTCAAGGACATAGATAACAAAGAAAAACTAGGTTGCCTCCAGTTAAAATTTCACCCTATTTATAAAGCAGCTTTCTGACTAGGACCTTCCCTGTCCTTCAATCCCTCAAGTATGCAGCACTTTCTCAAACTGACCAGACTACAGTTGATTATCAGCTGCTGTTCACTGCCAACAGCCTTTGTGTAAGACTGCCATGCTCTAGGCATTAAGTCCTGGTTACTATAGACAATAACGGTATCTGTTCAGTAAGCCTCACTACCCACTCTTCTTGTGCTCCCACCGCCACCCCTCCTCGCCCATTGCTTAACTCAGGGCAGAATACTGACTAAGAATCTAAGACCAGATAAGTCTTAGATGTGAGTCAGTAAAAAGTCATAAAAGCATACAACTATGTCTCTGCAATCAATTAAAATATATAGATATGCTCTGACACTAGAAAATGGTGTGTTCTCATATTGCTTACAGTACTGTAGTAGCTGTCTTAAACACTGCTTGAATGGTCTGTATGGAATGCCATCATATATGGGACCTACCTAAGCCAAAAATGCCAGTTGTGATAAATATTTATCAGGGGGATAAATACTGTGTGATTTGCGCAGCTCATAGCACTTTAAAAACCCATCTGAGAAAGGTTAGTACTGATTTTATTTTCTCTATGGAGAATTGAGACATTTAGGTCATTACATTGGTGTTATACTGGGTTCAAGGTCTGGATCAGTCATTTGAAAATAGATAATAAAACATCCAAATAGCTCGAGGTCTCATCCAAGTCATTTAATTGGAAGGTGAAAGGGAAGAGATATTTCTTCTTAATCTTATGCTACATTAAAGGAAGTTGTGAGGATGAATAATGTCTGTAAGCTGCCCCTTCTATACACTTTCTGTACTGCTAGGTTGTAAGCAAAACTCTTATGAGGCAGGTGTTGTTATATTCAATATGTAGGAGAATAAATTGAGGCCTAGAGAAGTTTGTGTAACTTGCCTAGTAAATGGTAAGGGGAAGAGGCAGAGTCTTAACTGCAAGTCGTTAGAGTCACCATTAACAAGTGCTTTGAGGAGCCAATATTTTGTTTATTTTTGTTTTGTTTTATTTTCCCAGTGCTTTGTTGAAGGTGACTAACTGAATATAAGCTTTAGGGCTGCTTTTAATATTGGCTGGGCTGGGGAAGCCACATCCTCTTTCGCATCTGCCCATCATTAGCAACATAAGACCTTGCTGCAGAAATCTTTTATTTTTTTTTTTAAAGATTTTATTTATTCATTTGACAGAGATCACAAGTAGGCAGAGAGGCAGGCAGAGAGAGAGGAGGAAGCAGGCTTCCCGCCGAGCAGAGAGCCCGATGCGGGGCTCGATCCCAGGACCCTGGGATCATGACCCGAGCCGAAGGCAGAGGCTTAACCCACTGAGCCACTCAGGTGCCCCCAGAAATCTTAAACAATTAGATTTCTCATGTACCTAGTTAACAGAGGAAATTGAATATAACTTTTAAATAACTGAATGAATAGAACCATAAATATGAAGTTTCTAGAAGTGGCTTTACCTATATATATTGTTTCTACCTCTTAAGATGACTTCTTTGTCATTATAAGAGATTTTCAGTTGTGAAAACACTTAGAAATTTGCAAAAGTCAGTAGAGAATGTAGACTTTTTTCAGTAATGAACAAGTCGGAAGAGAAAAAAGAGAGACATAATATTATAATATGGAAATCCTATGGAAAGTATGTTCAAAAAGTCATTATCTTTGTCTTTAATCGTAACAGAAGTCATGAGAAGTGATTTTCTTTCTTTGGACTATAGGAAGTTTAACTTAATGCTGTTAGAATGTAGAATGATATGCTAAGTAGATTAAAATTCAGATAGATGTGTAAATAGAAAGCCTGATTTTTCACAGAAGAAATGTTAAACATATCCTGACTTCCCCATTGTATCTATCAAACATCTTTCTTTATAGGTGGTAAGAAATGAATATTACGGGGCACCTGGATGGCTCAGTGGGTTAAAGCCTCTGCCTTTGGCTCGGGTCATAGTCTCAGGGTCCTGGGATTGAGCCCCTCATCGGGCTCTCTGCTCAGCAGGGAGGCTGCTTCCTCCTCTCTCTCTGCCTGCCTCTCTGCCTACATGTGATCTCTGTCTGTCAAATAAATAAATAAAATCTTAAAAAAAAAAAAAAAGAAATGAATATTACTTGTTCCTGTCTAGTTGTTCCATACACAGTAGGGTATCCTTCAAGTTTATCTATGGATGAGGTAAATGTTCTCTTCAGAAAGAGGAGTCAAGATTTTAGCAGCTGAGACATTAGGAAAATACCACTAGTAGTGTAAGTAGAAAGTAATGTGGACATTGGATCCTAGGTTTATTGAAGAACTAAATCTGTGTATCCCATTAATGGTAAAAGATGTCAGAATTTGCAGCAAATCAGAATACAAAACAGAATAAGACATAGGTTCCAATATTCTTAAGGAACATGTATTCCTACCCATCTGGTCTAATGTCTTTCCTTTTGCCAGCCTGTTTTTACAGATTTTACTGGCCTAGACCAGAAGTCAACAAACTACCACCTCAGGCCAAATCCAGCTCAGCTGTTTTTGTAAAATTTTATTGGAAAAAAGCCATGCATATTTTTTTTAAATATTGTCTATGGTTATTTTCAGGCTGTGTGACAAAGTTAAATAATTGTGGCAGATTATCTGGCCTGCAAAGCTAAACCTATTTACTGTATGGTCCTTTATAGGAAAAGTTTGTTAATTGTGGCCTAGATTGTAATAGAAATAATTCTTAAATGTTTTGCTTCTATTTTCCTTTGCTTCCTTCTCCTGTTCCGTCAGCTGTGTATGAGCTCCTAATCTGTATTTGAGATACCAGCTTTCTGGGCATGTGCCTTTGTCTTCCCCATACTGAAGTTCCTACTCCAATTGGTTATTTTTTCCATTTATGAATGAGTTGAAGGGTTTTTACTGGTTAGATCATGGAACTAGATATGAAGTATACATAGGTTCTCAAGAATATACTCTACTCTGTTAAAGACTTTGGCCATGTTCACTTTCGATCATTATTAGCCAAAAGGCTGAGAAGCAGTCACTTTAGATCATTAAGAGCACAGTGATCTCCTTAAGATATAGTAAGGAACACTGTTAATGATTGTGAAGCTTTCAGATGCAAAATGATGTCTGCTTAAATATTGGGGCCACATCTTGATTTATTCTGAATGATCTCAGGTTACTAAAGAGCCATTGAAGTAGCTAAGCTTTTTATTTTACTTTATCTTTGATTTCTTATATGTTCGAGGTAGGAAGGAATGAGAGTTAGTAGCATTTTTTTTTTTTCTAAGTTCATAATTTTCTTCTGTCTTCCCTCTATAGCAAAGTTCTTCTGGTATATTTCGGATTTTGTTGTCATGCTATCACAAGAGGCTGTAATAGCCAGAAAGACTAAGAGGCAGATAGGGGCGCCTGGGTGGTTCAGTGGGTTAAGCCTCTGACTCTTGATTTTGGTTTAGGTCATGATCTCAGGGTCATGAGTGCGAGCCCTGCATGGAGCTCCCCAGAGCTCTGCACTGGGCATGGAGCCCTGCAGAGCTTCGCATTGGGCATGGAGCCTGCCCCCTCTGCCACTTCTCCCTTCCCCTCCTTGTGTGCACTCTCCCTCTTTAAAAAAAAGTGATGCAGGTAGAAAAAGAAGCACTTAGAGATTTCAATGTGGGAAAGTAGGGAGTCACTGACTGCATCTGAATGGATAAAGACAGGTCTTAATTTTTACCATTGCTTGTTACTGTTTTCTCTGAACTGTTTCATATCTTCCCCAGAGCTATGGCACCTTCTTTTTAATTCCTCTCTCTTTTCATTGGTATAACCATTGTTTATTATTAGACAAGATGTATAAAAACCAACCATCTATAAAAACCAACACTTTTATATGCGTACACCTCATCATTTCTTTTATCAAATTGAAGCATATCAGAGATTATCTGGGATTGTTGGAAGAATTCTGGTTACTATTCCACTAGTAAAATAGCCCTGTAGCTCTTTGGACATTTCCTTTGCTCAGAGGTTGGGGGTTTTTTGTTTGTTTGCTTGTGTGGACGGGTTTTTCAATTATTTGTTTTATTTTGAATTTTGGTATAAATCCTCTTCCCCTGGAGTGATTAAAGTGGCTGTACTTGCTGGGTTTGGAAAGTGTCAGGTCTAGTAGAGGAGACCATACCTTGAAGCTGCAGGTATTGTCAGAAATCAAGAGAGTTGATTATCAGAAACCCAATGAGAGAGCTGCTTTTGATTAAAGGGTTAGGGGGAGGATATATATACTATGTTTGACTTTCAACCAAAAGACCTAGTGCCCTGCCCTTTTTACGTGTAGAATGGGTGAAAAAGGAAATAAAGCTGTGCTCTAAGAAAAAGCTTTTAAATATAAGGAGTTTTGCCTGTGTTCAAAGCCTGCATCCCATAAAGGCTTTGAATAATCTTTTAAATGTTTACTATTAGAGGTCTTTTCTTCAAACAGTTGTTATATTTTCCTTTTACATAAGAAGATACAGTACCACAGTGTTCTCAAGATTCAAATTATATTGAAAAAAAGGTTGGTTTGTCATTTTTAAAAGAAACTTAAATGAGCAAATGCCTCTGGAACCACCAAGTCATTAGTTTTCCAATAAATAAGTAGCATTATAGAAGTAAGTTAAATGTGCATTAAATGAGACTATGTTGGGCTAAAATATAGGCTTCTGTTTCTGGATAAGATAGAGTAAACACATTATACCCTATTCCTCCTGCTAAGTACCAAGAAAAAGAATCCTGTACAATGTGAATCTTCTATATTTGTTTATTTGCTTGTTTTATTCCTATATATCCCAGTTGGACGTGCTAGAGACTCCTCCAACCTAAAAATACTAATGGATAAAGCATAAAAAAGGTCTCATTTTTTATTGCATCTATCCTGTTCCAGGCAAACGTCATGAAAGCAGTTGCCCCCTGCCCTTTGCAGTCCCATTGCTGTGGAGCTTGAGTATCTAGCCCTGTCCATCATACCTGCCTTTCAGTAATGAGGGCACCCCTGCCTCTCCCAGCTGGTGTTACAACCTCAGAGCCATTGGACAAAACCCGTCTGCCATCATCATACTGCAATAATGAGGCAGTTCCCATTCTCACCACCACTAGAGTGGATGGAGGGTTATAGAGAAGAGGGAGTTAGAGAACAGGATTTTTCAAATCTGTGTTTGAAATCCTATGCAGACCTCTGAACATCACATGCATTTAACTAATGAGAATTGATGCACAAAAAGATTTGAGAATTGAATTGTGGTATGATATACTACCTAGGCTTCACACTGGCTCTTGGTTACCCCACAAGTGGGTAGAACAAAATAACACTGAAAAAGTTTTAACTATTAAATTGACATTTGAGCTACGCCAGTACAAGTGAGCTAGGAATCTGTGTAGTTTGCTTCCTACCAAAATAGATAATAGAAAGCAGAATCTCATAACATAATATTCACCATATACTAAGAACCAGGTAAATCTTAATTCAAATGACAAAAGGTAATCAGTTATAGATAGTACACTGAAATGACACAGATGTTGGAATTACTTGATAAGTATTTTAAAGAAGATATAATAATAAAAGTCCTCCAGTAGTAATTACAGCCTGAAAACAAATGAAAAAATAGAAAGCCTGGGTGAAGAAATAGATTATATAATGAAAAAACAAATGTAAAATTTTAGAACTGAAAAATGCAGTAACCTAAGTAAAAAACTGGTTCTTGGTAGGATAGCTGTAACAGAGGAAGGAATCAGTGCACTTGAAGTTAGAACAATGGAAATTATCCAGTCCGACAACAGAGAGAATAAAGATTGAAAAAAAAAAGTAAACAGAGCCTCAGGGACCTATGAGACAATAACAACAGCAACAAAAATTTATGTTTGTTATCTTTGGAGTCCAAGGAGAGAAGTTTAAGTAAGAGTGAGGGATTGAAGAAATGACTGAAAACTTCCCAAATTTGGCAAGCCAACAAGTTCAAGAAGTCGAGCAAACTCCCAACAGGAAAAACCCAAAGTAATCCATTTCCAGCCACTTTATATGTAACTTGCTGAAAACCAAAGGCAAAAATTCTTGAAAGCAGCTAGAGAGAAGCAATGCATTACATAGAGGGGAACCATTGGAATGACAGTCAAAATTTCTCATTAGAAAATATGGAGGCCAGGAGGAGTCAAGATGGCGGAGAAGTAGCAGGCTGAGACTACTTCAGCTAGCCGGAGATCAGCTAGGTAGCTTATCTAAAGATTGCAAACACCTGAAAATCCATCGGCAGATCGAAGAGAAGAAGAACAGCAATTCTGGAAACAGAAAAACAACCACTCTCTGAAAGGTAGGACCGGGGGAGAAGTGAATCCAAAGCGACGGGAAGATAGACCCCGGGGGGAGGGGCCGGCTCCCGGCAAGCGGCGGAGCAACGGCGCACAAAATCAGGACTTTTAAAAGTCTGTTCCGCTGAGGGACATCGCTCCAGAGGCTAAACCGGGGCGAAGCCCACGTGGGGTCAGCGTGGCCTCAGGTCCCGCAGGGTCACAGAAGGATCGGGGGTGTCTGAGTGTCGCAGAGCTTGCGGGTATTGGAACGGGAAAGCCGGCTACAGAGACAGAGCCGACAGTAAGCTCACAGCTCGGTGTTACCTTGAACTGGTCGCAGGCTCGGTGAGCTCGAAGCACGGCCGGAGGTCAGGCAGACGGGAGTAACTGGGCACTGTTCTCTGAGGGCGCACTGAGGAGTGGGGCCCTGGGCTCTTGGCTCCTCCGGGCCGGAGACCAGGAGGCTGCCATTTGTATTCCCCGTCCTCCGGAACTCTACCGAAAGTGCTCAGGGAACAAAAGCTCCTGAAAGCAAACCCGAGCGGATTACTCACCCCGGCCCCTGATAAGGGCGGTGCAATTACGCCTGGGGCAAAGACACTTGAGAATCACTACAACAGGCCCCTCCCCCAGAAGATCAACAAGAAATCCAGCCGAGACCAAGTTCACCTACCAAGGAGTGCGGTTTCAATACCAAGGAGAGCAGCAGAATTCCAGAGGAAGAGAAAGCAAAGCACGGAACTCATGGCTTTTTCCCTGTGATTTTTTTTTAGTCTTGCAGTTAATTTAATTTTTTTATTTTTCATTTTTTGTTTTTTTTCTCGCCTTCTGGTTAAATTTTTTTTTAACTTTTACCTTTTTCTTTTTTAACGTTTTTTAACTAGTTTATCTAATATATATATTTTTTCTTTTTTATATTTTTCTTGTTTTCTTTTTTAATTCTTTTCTTTTCTTTTTTTTTCTTTTTTCTTTTTTTTTTTCTTTCTTCCTTTTTGAACCTCGTTTTATCCCCTTTCTCCCCCCTCACGATTTGGGATCTCTTCTAATTTGGTTAAAGCATATTTTCCTGGGGTTGTTGCCACCCTTTTAGTATTTTATTTGCTCCTTCATATACTCTTATCTGGACAAAATGACAAGACGGAAAAATTCAACACAAAAAACAAGAGGCAGTACCGAAGGCTAGGGACCTAATCAATATAGACATTGGTAATATGTCAAATCTAGAGTTCAGAATGACAATTCTCAAGGTTCTAGCCGGGCTCGAAAAAGGCATGGAAGATATTAGAGAAACCCTCTCGAGAGATATAAAAGGCCTTTCTGGAGAAATAAAAGAACTAAAATCTAACCAAGTTGAAATCAAAAAAGCTATTAATGAGGTGCAATCAAAAATGGAGGCTCTCACTGCTAGGATAAATGAGGCAGAAGAAAGAATTAGTGATATAGAAGACCAAATGACAGAGAATAAAGAAGCTGAGCAAAAGAGTGACAAACAGCTACTGGACCACGAGGGGAGAATTCGAGAGATAAGTGACACCATAAGACGAAACAACATTCGAATAATTGGGATTCCAGAAGAAGAAGAAAGAAAGAGGGGAGCAGAAGGTATACTGGAGAGAATTATTGGGGAGAATTTCCCCAATATGGCAAAGGGAATGAGCATCAAAATTCAGGAGGTTCAGAGAACGCCCCTCAAAATCAATAAGAATAGGCCCACACCCCTTCACCTAAGAGTAAAATTTACAAGTCTCAGTGACAAAGAGAAAATCCTGAAAGCAGCCCGGGAAAAGAAGTCTGTAACATACAATGGTAAAAATATTAGATTGGCAGCTGACTTATCCACAGAGACCTGGCAGGCCAGAAAGAGCTGGCATGATATTTTCAGAGCACTAAACAAGAAAAACATGCAGCCAAGAATACTATATCCAGCTAGGCTATCATTGAAAATAGAAGGAGAGATTAAAAGCTTCCAGGACAAACAAAAACTGAAAGAATTTGCAAACACCAAACCAGCTCTACAGGAAATATTGAAAGGGGTCCTCTAAGCAAAGAGAGAGCCTACAAGTGGTAGATCAGAAAGGAACAGAGACCATATACAGTAACAGTCACCTTACAGGCAATACAATGGCACTAAATTCATATCTCTCAATAGTTACCCTGAATGTTAATGGGCTAAATGCCCCTGTCAAAAGACACAGGGTATCAGAATGGATAAAAAAACAAAACCCATCTATATGTTGCCTCCAAGAAACTCATTTTAAGCCCGAAGACACCTCCAGATTTAAAGTGAGGGGGTGGAAAAGAATTTACCATGCTAATGGACATCAGAAGAAAGCAGGAGTGGCAATCCTTATATCAGATCAATTAGATTTTAAGCCAAAGACTATAATAAGAGATGAGGAAGGACACTATATCATACTCAAAGGGTCTGTCCAACAAGAAGATTTAACAATTATAAATATCTATGCCCCCAACGTGGGAGCAGTCAACTATATAAACCAATTAATAACAAAATCAAAGAAACACATAAACAATAATACAATAATAGTAGGGGACTTTAACACTCCCCTCACTGAAATGGACAGATCATCCAAGCAAAAGATCAGCAAGGAAATAAAGGCCTTAAACGACACACTGGACCAGATGGACATCACAGATATATTCAGAACATTTCATCCCAAAGCAACAAAATGCACATTCTTCTCTAGTGCACATGGAACATTCTCCAGAATAGATCACATCCTCGGTCCTAAATCAGGACTCAACCGGTATCAAAAGATTGGGATCATTCCCTGCATATTTTCAGACCACAATGCTCTAAAGCTAGAACTCAAGCACAAAAGGAAGTTTGGAAAGAACCCAAATACATGGAGACTAAACAGCATCCTTCTAAAGAATGAATGGGTCAACCGGGAAATTAAAGAAGAATTGAAAAAAATCATGGAAACAAATGATAATGAAAATACAACGGTTCAAAATCTGTGGGACACAACAAAGGCAGTCCTGAGAAGAAAATTTATAGCGGTACAAGCCTTTCTCAAGAAACAAGAAAGGTCTCAGGTACACAACCTAACCCTACACCTAAAGGAGCTGGAGAAAGAACAAGAAAGAAACCCTAAGCCCAGCAGGAGAAGAGAAATCATAAAGATCAGAGCAGAAATCAATGAAATAGAAACCAAAAAAACAATAGAACAAATCAACGAAACTAGGAGCTGGTTCTTTGAAAGAATTAATAAAATTGATAAACCCCTGGCCCGACTTATCAAAAAGAAAAGAGGAAGGACCCAAATAAATAAAATCATGAATGAAAGAGGAGAGATCACAACTAACACCAAAGAAATACAAACTATTATAAGAACATACTATGAGCAACTCTACGCCAACAAATTTGACAATCTGGAAGAAATGGATGCATTCCTAGAAACATATAAACTACCACAACTGAACCAGGAAGAAATAGAAAGCCTGAACAAACCCATAACCAGTAAGGAGATTGAAACAGTCATTAAAAATCTCCAAACAAACAAAAGCCCAGGGCCAGACGGCTTCCCGGGGGAATTCTACCAAACATTTAAAGAAGAACTAATTCCTATTCTCCTGAAACTGTTCCAAAAAATAGAAATGGAAGGAAAACTTCCAAACTCATTTTATGAGGCCAGCATCACCTTGATCCCAAAACCAGACAAGGATCCCATCAAAAAAGAAAGCTATAGACCAATATCCTTGATGAACACAGATGCGAAAATTCTCACCAAAATACTAGCCAATAGGATTCAACAGTACATTAAAAGGATTATTCACCACGACCAAGTGGGATTTATTCCAGGGCTGCAAGGTTGGTTCAACATCCGCAAATCAGTCAATGTGATACAACACATCAATAAAAGAAAGAACAAGAACCATATGATACTCTCAATAGATGCTGAAAAAGCATATGACAAAGTACAGCATCCCTTCCTGATCAAAACTCTTCAACGTGTAGGGATAGAGGGCACATACCTCAATATCATCAAAGCCATCTATGAAAAACCCACCGCAAATATCATTCTCAATGGAGAAAAACTGAAAGCTTTTCCGCTAAGGTCAGGAACACGGCAGGGATGTCCATTATCACCACTGCTATTCAACATAATACTAGAGGTCCTAGCCTCAGCAATCAGACAAGAAAAGGAAATTAGAGGCATCCAAATCGGCAAAGAAGAAGTCAAATTATCACTCTTCGCAGATGATATGATACTATATGTGGAAAACCCAAAAGACTCCACTCCAAAACTGGTAGAACTTTTACAGGAATTCAGTAAAGTGTCAGGATATAAAATCAATGCACAGAAATCAGTTGCATTTCTCTACACCAACACCAAGACAGAAGAAAGAGAAATTAAGGAGTCAATCCCATTTACAATTGCACCTAAAACCATTAGATACCTAGGAATTAACCTAACCAAAGAGGCACAGAATCTATACTCAAAAAACCATAAAGTACTCATGAAAGAAATTGAGGAAGACACAAAGAAATGGAAAAATGTTCCATGCTCCTGGATTAGAAGAATAAATATTGTGAAAATGTCTATGCTACCTAAAGCAATCTACACATTTAATGCAATTCCTATCAAAGTACCATCCATCTTTTTCAAAGAAATGGAACAAATAATTCTAAAATTTATATGGAACCAGAAAAGACCTCGAATAGCCAAAGGGATATTGAAAAAGAAAGCCAACGTTGGTGGCATCACAATTCCGGACTTCAAGCTCTATTACAAAGCTGTCATCATCAAGACAGCATGGTACTGGCACAAAAACAGACACATAGATCAATGGAACAGAATAGAGAGCCCAGAAATAGACCCTCAACTCTACAGTCAACTAATCTTCGACAAAGCAGGAAAGAATGTCCAATGGAAAAAAGACAGCCTCTTCAATAAATGGTGCTGGGAAAATTGGACAGCCACATGCAGAAAAATGAAATTGGACCATTTCCTTACACCACACACAAAAATAGACTCAAAATGGATGAAGGACCTCAATGTGCGAAAGGAATCCATCAAAATCCTTGAGGAGAACACAGGCAGCAACCTCTTCGACCTCAGCCGCAGCAACATCTTCCTAGGAACAACGCCAAAGGCAAGGGAAGCAAGGGCAAAAATGAACTATTGGGATTTCATCAAGATCAAAAGCTTTTGCACAGCAAAGGAAACTGTTAACAAAATCAAAAGACAACTGACAGAATGGGAGAAGATATTTGCAAATGAAATATCAGATAAAGGACTAGTGTCCAGAATCTATAAAGAACTTAGCAAACTCAACACCCAAAGAACAAATAATCCAATCAAGAAATGGGCAGAGGACATGAACAGACATTTCTGCAAAGACGACATCCAGATGGCCAACAGACGCATGAAAAAGTGCTCCATATCACTCGGCATCAGGGAAATACAAATCAAAACCAAAATGAGATATCACCTCACACCAGTCAGAATGGCTAAAATCAACAAGTCAGGAAATGACAGATGCTGGCGAGGATGCGGAGAAAGGGGAACCCTCCTACACTGTTGGTGGGAATGCAAGCTGGTGCAACCACTCTGGAAAACAGCATGGAGGTTCCTCAGAATGTTGAAAATTGAACTGCCCTATGACCCAGCAATTGCACTATTGGGTATTTACCCTAAAGATACAAACGTAGTGATCCAAAGGGGCACGTGCACCCGAATGTTTATAGCAGCAATGTCCACAATAGCCAAACTATGGAAAGAACCTAGATGTCCATCAACAGATGAATGGATCAAGAAGATGTGGTATATATACACAATGGAATACTATGCAGCCATCAAAAGAAATGAAATCTTGCCATTTGTGACAACATGGATGGAACTAGAGCGTATCATGCTTAGTGAAATAAGTCAAGCAGAGAAAGACAACTATCATATGATCTCCCTGATATGAGGAAGTGGTGATGCAACATGGGGGCTTAAGGGGGTAGGAGAAGAATAAATGAAACAAGATGGGATTGGGAGGGAGACAAACCATAAGTGACTCTTAATCTCACAAAACAAACTGAGGGTTGCTGGGGGGAGGGGGTTTGGGAGAAGGGGGTGGGATTATGGACATTGGGGAGGGTATGTGCTTTGGTGAGTGCTGTGAAGTGTGTAAACCTGGTGATTCACAGACCTGTACCCCTGGGGATAAAAATATATGTTTATAAAAGATAAAAAATTATAAAATATAAAAAAAAAGAAAAGAAAATATGGAGGCCAGAGAGAAGTAGTAAGATATTTTTTAAGTGCCAGAAGAAAAGAACTGGCAACCTAGAATTCTTCATCCAGAGAAAATATAATGAGGTGAAATAAAAACATTTTCAGATGAAGGAAAGCTGGAAGAATTCATTGCCAGTGGACTTGGTTTAAAAAAAAGAAATTCTTCAGATGGGAAGAAAATAATGACGGAAACTTGCAATGTCAGGAATGAAGAAAATGCAAATGAAAGAGTAGACCTGGGGTAATTGGTTAGTCTTCTCCACTTAAGTTTTTAAAAATGTTTGGTGATGGAAAGCAAAATTTATAACATTTTCTGATGTAGTTTTCAATGTATGTAAGGTAATCTTAAAGACAATTATATCGTAAAAGGGGAGAGAGTAAAGGTAGTGAGGTTTCTGCATTCCACTTGAAATGCTGAAATGTTGATATGAGGAGACTAATAAATTATATGTGTGTGTATATATAGATGAATCAAAATTGAATACTGAGAGTTCAGATTATGCACAGGAAAGCAGGAATGGATGTTGGATTTGAAAATGCTTTTGCTTTATGAATTGGTATAATCATGGAGATTTTCTTCTTTAAACTGTTAATGTGATAGATTACATCAAATGTATTTTGAATACTTAACCAACTTTGCATTCCTTGAACAAACCCCATTTGGTCATGATATATGTATATATGTATGTATGTGTATATATATGCATATATATGTGTATATATATATGCATATAGGTTTGTATGTGTATATATGTGCATATATATGCATATGTATACATATATATGCACATATATACACATATATACCTATATACACACATATATACATCCATGATGTATATATGATATATACATATATACACAAATATACATATCATAAAATAGGTTGAAAATAATAATAAAATATGTTGATAAGATGATAAAAAATGTCAACATGATAAAACAAAATTGACAAAATCCAACACCCATTCATGACATGAAACACTAGGAAGACTAGGAAGAAATAGGACAAATAACCTTCGGGTATCATCACACTTAATGGTGAAAGACTAAATGAAATACTTTATCCCTAAAATTGGGAATGAGGCAGTGATATCCTCTTTCACCTATTCTCTCACTCCTATTCATAGTAATGGAAGCTCTGTGCAGTTCAGTAAAGAAAGACAAAGAAATAAGTAGCATACTTACTAGAAAGGAAGAAGATTGTCCCTATTTGCAGGTGACATGATTGTCTACACAGTAAAATTGCAAGTAACCTACCAAACAATAACAATAACCACACAGCAGTAAAACTCCTAAAATAAATGAGTATAGCAAAGTTATGAGATAGGTAATCATCATTAATTATATTTCTGTATCCTAGCAATTCTGGAAACCAGAATTTTAAGACATACTGCCATTTGTAGTTGCTCCGAAAATTGAAAATGAAATACTTAGGTAAAAGTGCAATATAAAATGCTGATGAAAGAAATTAAAAGTCTAATGAGTAAATTAATATATTATGTTGGAAGACAATGTAGAAAAGATGTCAGTTCTTCCCAGACTGATCCATAAGTTTAACATAATTCCTATTAAAATCCCAGCAAGTCCTTTTTTCTATTGTTTATATAGACAAATTGATTCCAAAATTTATATGAAAATGCAAAGGAACTAAAACAGCTAAAGCAATTTTGAAAAAGAAGAAAAAAGTTGGACCAATTATACTTTATGGTTTTAAGACTTGACAGCTATAGCAATGGTAATCAAAATAATGTATGGTATTAGAGGAGGGATAGACCTACATATCAATGAAACAGAACGGAGTCCCAAATAGACCCATATGGGTATGTTAACTTTTTTTCATTGAGTTGAAATTTATAAAACCATCTAAAATGAATAGTTCGATGCTATCTAGTGCATTCACAAGATCATGTGACCACTACCTTTAATCTAGTTGCATAGCATTTCATCAGCTTAAGGGAAAACCTCCTTCCCATTAAGCATTTGCTCTCAGTCCCCCATTCCCTCTTCCCATAGCCTCTGGAAACGACAAATCTGCATTCTCTATGGATTTACCTATTCTGAATATTTCGTATGAATCGAATCATACAATATGTGATCTTTACTCTCTGACTTCTTTGATTTAGAATAATGTTTTCAGATTCCATCCATGTTGTAGCATATATGAGCACTCCATTCCTTTCTATGGCTGAGTACTACTCCATTATGTGAGTATCACTAAAATGTGTTCATCTATTCATTTGTGGGTGGACATTTGGATTGTTTACACCTTTTGCTATTTTAAAATAGCATTGCAGTTAACGTGTCTCTACATGCATTAGAGTAATAGTTTTCAGTTCTTTGAATATATACTTATGAGTAGGCAATTGATTTTTGGGAAAGGTGCAAAAGCAGTTCAGTGGAGGAAGGACATTTCATAGGGGAAAAAATGAACTTGACCTAACCCTCACATTTTGCATAAAATAACTCAAAACAGGTAGTAAATCTAACAGATAAATGTAACATATAAAACTATAAAACTTTTAGAAGAAAGGGCTGGAATAAATCTTGGTCACCTAGGCTAAAAGTTCTTAAACATGACACCAAAAAAATGGCTTATAAAAGGAAAAAAAAATCAGTAAGTTGAACTTTGTCAAATTAAAAGCTTTTGTCCTGTGAATGACCCTGTTGAAGAGGATGTAGAAACAAGCCATAGTTGGGGAGAAAATCTTCGCAAATCACATACCTAACAATGGTCTTTGTATCCAGAATATATTAAGAATTCTCTAATGTCAACAGTAAGAAACAATTGAATTGGAAAATGGACAAAAGTTTTGAGCAGACAATTCCACCATGGAAGGTATATGGGTGACAAATATGCACATGAAAAGATGTACAAAATCTTAACTATTAGGGAAATGTAACCTAAAAACATGGTGAGATCCCAGCACACACCCGTCAGAATGGCTAACATAAAAAATACCAAGAATTTAGAGCCACCAGCTCTCTCATATGTTCCTCAAGGAAATGTAAAATGGTATAGTCATTCTGGGAAACAATTTGGCACTTTGATTCACAATTGTGTTTGTATATTTATCCTAGAGAAATAAAAATTCATATGCACACAATAATCTGTACATTTGCATGCATAGCAACTTAATTTGTAATACCCTAAACCTGAAAACAGCCCAAATGCCCTTCAGTGGGTGAACAGGTTGTGGCGTAACAGACTGGAAGTTGGTAATAAAAGGAGCTGAACTATTGATACACACAGTAGCTTGGATGGATCTTAACAGCATTATGCTAAGTGATTTTTTAAAAAGGCCAAACTGAAAGGGCTACATACTGTCTGATTTCATTGATAACACTCCCCAAATTACTAAATTATTTAGTCATGGAGAACGATCAGTAGTTGTCACAGATTCAGAGATTAACATTTGGGGAAGGGTGTGACTCTTAAAGGGAGTAGTATAAGAGAATTTCTTTGTTTTGATGTAACAGTTTATGTCCTGATTGTAGTACTAGTTACAAGAGTCTGTACATGTTATAAAATTGGATATACTATACACACACACCTCCAAAAAACAATGCATATAAAACCTGGTGAAATCCAAAGAAGGTCTATATATTAGTTAATTATGTTATATAATGTCAGTTTCCTGATAATGATAATGAGCTGTGGTTAAGTAAGATGTTCTCATTGGGAAAGCTCTGTGGATGGTATACATGGTAACTCTCTACTGTTTTTCTAATTTATTGTGGGCTTTAAATTAATTTATTTTTTAAATAAATTAATTAATAAAATCAATTTATTACTTAAAAATAAACAGCAAAAAACTCAGTGTTAAAGATTTCAAAAAGTAAATAACCTGATTCAGTTAGATGGCTGTTAACCTGAGGCATTGAGGAAAATTATCTTAAGAATGTTTTATTTTTAATTAAAAGTGATAATAATAACTAGGAATTTCCAAGAAATTTAAGCCAGCTAGCGGAGGATTCTTAGTGCGTGGATAGCTTCATGGAGAAATAGAACAGTGCCTCTGTCCAGAGAAGAGGCAGCAGGATTTGATCTCTGGTTTAGTTATTGTTGATGGTTTGATTTAAAAGCCAGTGAGTAGACAGACAAGTGCTGCAAGTACCAGTGTTCCTGGGATGAATGGCATTTTGCGGAATGGAAGAGCTGACAAACAGTTTAAGTTACTCATTTATTTACAACAAAACTAAACATTTGCAGCAGCCTTTGCACAGAACAGAGTTTCAACTAATGTTTCTCTTTTGTATCTGCCGTCTACTTTATCCTTTTTTTCTTTTTACATCATGTTTTGATCTGGACTAACCATTCCCAGCTTGCTTTTACTTTTCTCCCTCTCCCACCCCAGCCCCCTCTTTCCCTCCACACTTCTTCCCTCTTCCCCCTTTCTTCCCTTTCCCTCTGTCCTTTCCCTATTCTTTTCCCTTCCTCATCTTTTTAAGAGTACCTGCCATGTCCTCTCTGAATTTCAGTTTAAGGAAAGAAAGCTGAATGAGTTCTGTTAAGTAAAATAGTGGAGGGCATTTCTGAAATTCAACTTTAATTTTGAAAGTATGTTATTTTTTTAACTTTTTTAGAAAAAAGATTTTATTTATTTGATACACGGAGAGAGACATCACAAGTAGACAGAGATGCAGGTAGAGAGGGAGGGGGAAGCAGGCTTTCTGCTGAAGAGAGAGCCCAATGCGGTACTCCATCCTAGGACCTTGAGATCATGACCTGAGCCAAAGGCAGAGGCTTAACCCACTGAGCCACCCAGGTGCCCAAAAGTATGTTATTTTTAAACTGAGCAGTTAGTTGGTTCTGACATCTAGAAATCAGACTCTAAACCTCTGGAGAAAAATTGAAGGTGCTTGAGGTTATACATCTTCTGTATATTTGTGTAGGATTAGCAGAATCTGGCCTCTCAAGTTACTTAGATTTTCTTCACCAGCCTTATTTACATTGGATTCCTGAATGAGAAAAGTTGGATTTGGATGCATTTCATTCTTTCTCTGCCTTTCCTTTGTGGCTTTTATAGTAGCAGAAAATGTTACCGAGGTTGCTCTAATGTACTCATCTCTTGAGCCTGAAGTAGAGATTTTGTGGAGACCACCTGGGATATCCAGAGATGAAGGACTGCTGTCTCAAAGACCCTCCGTAGAAGAAATGCCCCATCATGTTTGTTGCTTTCCACTGGATTTGTAGAATTTCCATCTTTTTAAAAAATGGCTTTAGAATAGTCAATAGAGCCTTCTAGGCAGAGCAAAAATATTTCAAATGTGTTTAAAGTAAGTCAGTTGTTTGTTGCTTTACTTACCAAGATCTTTCCTCTCCTGTAGCTGTATAGTGACCATATGCCTTTGTTCACAGGGTGTATGTATCTTGATATCTTGTTATCAAGTTTCCACACTTAAAAGTTTATAAAATACCTAAAGGGAAATTGATTTCCTGCAGTATTGGGTAGCCTACTTGTGCCTAAGCTATTGAGTTGTTCGTACTACTTGTAACAAATTGTTCTTTGTTGGAGGGGTAGAAAGAACACCTCTGTACTATCTTAACTTTGCTGTGAAAATATTCATGTTTAATGGGTTAAAAGACAATAATTTCCAGGCCTGGTTTTTAAAAATGAGAATGCTTTTTAACTTTCTCTTTCATGGTTATTAACTATGCCCAGAGTTTTCATTTTAATTACCACAATGCAGTACTCCAGTTCTCTTATTTGCTTCATTACCTTCTCTGCTTTGGCTCTGAAAATAATTTTAGAGAAATAAAATCAGACTGTTTCCAATACAATGAAATGCTTTCACCACACTATTAATGAATCTTTTCTTCATTACCAACAGAAAGCTAGATGTTGCAGATCTTCTTAAACAAACAAATTAAAGACTATTCAGTCTTGTGATTAGAGGAGACAAAGAGTACAATAAAATTTGACTTACCTGGCTCATTCCTTTGGTTTTTCTGACCTCTCTTCTTTGGAAATAGAAGCTATCTATGGCTTAACTCCTCCTTAGAGAAGAAATGCTGTTAGAGAGTTACTGGAAGAATCCTCAGGGTTCTGAGTTTTGGTCCTTAAATGTAAGACCTGAAACCATAGAAGTACTAGAAGAAAACTTAGAGGGAAAGCTCCTTGGACATTGCTCTTGACAAAGAGTTTTTGGATATGACAACAAAAGCACAATCACCAAAAGTAAAAATCAGCAAGTGACTGCAGCAAATTAAAAGGCTTCTGCACAGGAAATGAAATGATAAAATGAAAAGACAACCTGCAGAATGGGAGAAAATATTTGTAAATCATTTATCTCATAAAGAGTTAACATCCAGATGTATAGGGAATTCAACTCAATAGCAAAAAACAAATAACATAATTAAAATATAGACTGAGGATCTGAACTGACATTTCTCAGAAGAAAACCTGTGAATGGTCAAGAGATCACTAATCAGGGAAACAATGAGATTATCACCTCTTACCTGTTAGACTGGCTATTATCATAAAGATGAAAAATAACAAGTTTCGTTAAGGATGTGGAGAATAGGGAACCCTTGGACACCATTGGTGGGAATGTAAGTTGGAATAGCCATTATGGAAAACAGTATATAGATTCCTCAAAAAGTTAAAAATAGAACTACTAATGATACAGCAGTCCCACTTCTTGGTAGTACATATCTTAAAGGAAATAAAAAAAATCTATCTCAGAGATACTGTACCCCTTGTTCACTGCAGCATTATTCACAAGAGTTAAAATATGGAAACAACCTATATGTGTATCAGTGGATAAATGGATGTGTGTGTGTGTGTGTGTGTGTGTGTAAAATGGAATGTTATTCAGCCACAAAAATAAGAAAATCTGCTTTTGCAAGATGGATAAGACACAGGAAGATAAATATTGCATGATCTCATATGTGTAATCTAAAAATGTCAAATTCATAAAAGCAGAGAGTAGTACAGTAGTAACCAGGAACAAGGAGATGGGGGAAATGGAGAGATGTTGATCGAAGGTACAGACGTTCACTTATGTGGGATGTGTAAGTTCTAGAGATCTAATGTACAGCATAATGACTATAATTAATAATACTGGCATTATATACTTGAAATTTGCTATGAGAGTTGATTTCAAGTGTTCTCACTACCAAAAGTAAATTGTAATGATATGAAGTGATGGATATGTTAATTAGCTTGATTGTGGTAATCATTTCATAGTGTATGTATGTAGGTATGTATATATGTATATATATCAACATGTTGTACACTTTAAATATATGAAATTCTTATTGTCAAATGTGTATTTATCTATAAAGCTAGGAGAGTGACCAGATAAGTCCTCTGAGCCTGTACTTCTTGTTGAATCATAGATTAAAGACCTCACAGGAGGATACATAAGAGCATTGAACAGTAGATTGAGAGAGCTGAATTCTAAAATCTGGCTTGTCACCAGTTAATTTATTTTTGTCACTGTCAGCTTGACATCACCTTTCTCTCCCTATGTGGAATTCAATTGAACTAATGGTTATTGAGCATTTACTCTTTACAGGAGTTGCCTGGAGATACTACGTCCAGTTTATATTGACTAAGTTTTTTTTGTTTCTTGTTAATTTAGCCCTTTAACACAATATTTTTGGTCTGTAGTAAATCTAGGCAGATAAGTGAGGAAAATTACATGGTGGCTGGAAAATTTTCCTCTGAAGAGGCTTTTACTTGTGTGTATTGGAAATCTAAATAGTCATGGCAAAACACTTTGTCTCTGATTTAATTTAAAAGTCATGGAATCATTATTGTTTTATAATGTTACATCATTAATTCACAATTACTACTAACTTACCATGCGAACTTCTAAATCTTAGCAGAGCCTACATAATATAAGAATATTCTGGTTTACTAGTTGATTCAGAATTACTTGTTTTTAGCAAAGTAGAAATTAAACCGGCTTCCTAATTTGAAATATGTTTGATAGTAACTATATTCATATTTTAACCAAAGTAAAAAGGTCTAAAATATTTCAGCATTATGATGGTGCCTTTAATGAATTAGTAATCATTTAGGTTTAAGAGATGCTGCCTCTCTTAATGTACCATCCTAGAGGCATATTGATTTTAACATATGCCTCAATTTTTATTTATAGGATAATGAGAACAAATACAGCTTTTGGTTCTAGTGATTGAGGGTCATTCTTGGAAACTAGTAGTGTCAGAACAAATGCCTCAGATAGTGTTTTTTTTTAAAAAAAGGAAGAAAAGGAAACTAAATACAGAAGAATGCTGTTTTACCTTAAGTCCTTTTTTTGTGGTTTGTCTGTACTATAGCAATAGCATTGCTGGAGAATTATAACTATAATGTTGAATTATAACTATATATTATTATATTATAGTTATATTATATATATTATAATATATTATATTAACTATTATAACTATAATGTTACATAATATTGTTAGCTTATAAAGGTCCATAATTGGGCTACCTTGTGCACTAAATGCAAGAAATACTGCATTTATCCAGTGTGAAATAGTATCTCTTGAGATTATGAGGATAAATGAGAGAGTATGTTTGAATTAGCTTTGAACATATCCCATGTCATTTAGCTTCATAGTATTTCTGAGAAGGAAGGATGGATAAGCAGAAAGAGATTTTTGTCACAATTTTAAATTAAGAAAATGAATCAAAATCATACAACTTAATTCATAACAGAGCCTGAATTAGAACAAAATTGTATCTTAAGGCTCTCTATGCAAAGTTCTCTAACTAGAGCATGTGTCTCAAGTAATTTTGACAAAATTACCTCCTGTTTCTGAAACTTGAATAATCCTCGTCATTGCAAGGAAGAAGAATGTATGTGTCTATTAATGCCTTTGACTTCCAAGAAGACCCTATATGTAAAAAATCCCACATTATAAGTATAATTTAGAGAGTTTATAATTTTACTTTGCTCTTAACTATCATTCTTTACAATACGGACACTCATTTACTAATGAAAAAAGTACTTTTACTTACCATTTCATAAAGACAATAAATTTTATCTTTTAAGGTTTAGTTTAAATACAATTTTTATTTATAATGCTTTCCAGTTCAGCTGAAAGTGATTTTTCCCTCTTCTAGTCCTTAATTTCTTGTTCGTCACAGTCTTATTACATATAAGTTGTCTGTTATTATTCATGTATAATTTCTTATTCTATTGGATTGTTCATCTCCTGAGTTTTTTTATATATATTAAGGGCTTAATAAATACTTACTTAATGAACAAAAGTTCACCTCTACTTGGTTGGTGAGTGATACTCAAGGCAGAGAGAAGTGAGACCCACTCCCAGAGGACCAAAGAGGTGCATTTTCAATCTGTATTTCCCCATCTTCCATTCTCAGATGAGAAGTACTTCCTGGTAGGACTGAGAGTCCTGAGAGTGTATCATATTCCACGCACACACGTCAGGTGTGTGTATGTGTGATGAGTGGGAGTGTCATAAAAGGGGAGAGAGGAGAAGAATCAAAAGAATCACAATATAGAACAAAACAATATGCCTGCATTCTTGCATAACTGATAGATATAGAAGGAAATACATTAGGCACATATAGAAGTTATTGAAAAACAGATGTTTTTTTTAAGATTTTATTTATTTATTTGACAGACAGAGATCACAAGTAGGCAGAGAGGTAGGAAGAGACAGAGAGAGAGGAGGAGGATGCAGGCTCCCCGCAGAGCAGAGAGCCCGATGTGGGGCTCGATCCCAGGACCCTGGGATCATGACCTGAGCCGAAGGCAGAGGCTTTAACCCACTGAGCCACCCAGGCGCCCCAGAAAAACAGATTTTATCATCAGATATAGCTACCCTGTTAAAGCATTAGCATAATTAAAGCTTTTAGTAATGAGACCCTTCTATATATGCTTGCTTATGGATGAGACATACCAGCAAGCTTTTTGAAGACAGAAAGTGTAAAACCAGGATCAACGGCAATTGACAAAGGCTATTTGGTAAGAAATTTGAAGATTATGCATGCATATATATGCACACATGCGTGTGTGTGTGTGTGTGTGTGTGTGTGTGTTTAACAACAATTTATAGATTCCTGTAAATCTGTTGCTTGTTTTTTTCTAGATATTTATTCTGGTGAGCCTAATCTTATGTTAGAAACACACATTTTTTTTTTTTTCCTATCTCTCACTCTCTCTGGCTTTTTATGAGCAAGATATTTTGAATTTTTCAGACTTTTAAATATTTTTATGAAAAAATTGGGCTGTGGCTCTGAGCTTCTTCAGTACTTTATTGACTGTTCTCATTCTAGTCATTCATTTTCTCTTCTCTTACTGCTAGCCTCTGCCCTTGAATCTTCTGTTGGTTACTCTGTATATATGTAGACCTTTATCATTCCAGAACCAAATTTTCCTTTCTCTATGTTGTCTATGGCTTAACAGAAAGATTTAATATATTCTTGATTTAGCTTGGTTTGAGGAGTGCTAAAAATCTTGATTTAAGCTTCGTTTCAAAAACTGTCCATTTCTTTCTCTTAGGACTCAATTCTTGTGCTCAAAGCATTGCATTCTAATTAAACTCAGGAAACACAATAGATGTGCTTGTCTTAATGCAGATGTGTCTTCTTTTTATTAAAAAAAAAACAGCTTGTGGTTTCATATGTTTAATTATTATGTTCCCTCACTCTTTTTTTTTCATTAAAAAAATGAAGATTAATGTTAGACATAATAGGGGAAACTGGATGTGAGGTATATGAGATCTCTGTACTATCGTTGCAATAATTCTGTGTATCTAAAATCTGTTCTAAAAGAAAAAGTCTTTTGAAAAATATATAAGGGACATTTGCTTTTTCATTCATATGAATTTTAGAGATACTCAAATGCTATATTTCTTACAAATCATGAAAAATCTGACAAATTTCAGTGTTCTTTATTTACCCTTTAGATAAACTGTTGAGTTAATAATAAAGCTTTGGATCAGATTGAGAATGTTATTTATTCCCAAGATTCTTACATTATAGCGGATAGAAAATAAATGATACTGGTCTTCCAATAACACATCACATACCCTTCTGTTCCTCTCAAATCTTTTATGGCTAAACCAACTAGATTTCAAAGTCTCAAAATGAAAAGAATCAGCAATTCTAGTACTTGATTAGGGAAACAGTATTAACCAAATCTTGCTGAGTTTTATCTGGATTCTCTCAGATTCATAAGGACTCTTAACTTTTCAGAAGGTTCTTGATAGGGGCACCTGCATGGCTCAGTGGTTTAAGCATCTGCCTTCAGCTTGGGTCATGATCCCAGTGTCCTTGGATAGAGCCCCACTTAGGGCTCCCTGCTCAACAGGGCAGGGTGTCTGCTTCTTTTAACCCCCTTCTCTTGTGCTCTTGCTTGCTCTCTCTCCCTCTCAAATAAATAATTTTTTTTTTTTTTTAAAGAAGGCTCTTGGTATTGGGTTCAGTTTTATCTAAGAAGACCAGTCTGCTGTGGCACAGCTGTGTTGCATCTTCCCTTCTCAACTTTTCCTTCAGAATCATTTTATACCTTCACCTTCCTAGCTTTTGTTTCTAAGGCTCTGCTTGACCAAGTAGATGATACCCTGGGAAATAGTTGTAGATTTGTGGTTTGGCAGTTGCTTTTTCTCAGGGCTCATATAAATTGAGAACTGGTTACTTTGCTTCTCACTTTGTGGGAGAAAAGATTCTGTTCCTGAAGGCACCCATCCTTTCTTTAAACCTTGCAGACAAAGCAGCTTAAAACTTCCTAGGCTAAGGAGTCCCTGTCAAAACAAATTTTTATTTGAAGACTAAGATGCCTAAGGATATTTAACAATAGCCCATATGAATTATAGCAGAGTCAAAGCTTTAGAATAAAAAGGACATCTCTCATTAACTAACCCTGTTGCACCCACTGTTAGATAATATTGTTTTAACCACTTGCTATTCATCTTATAGCAGGGAATACAAATAGAAAAATGGACCTTCTGATTAAAAATTGGCATAACAGTAGGTGGGCAGTTAGGTATGAAATAGATAAAAGAGATTAAGAGGTACAAACTTCCAGTTATAAAATAGTCAAGGAGATGAAAATACAGCATAGGGAATATAGTCAATAATATTGTAATAATGTTTGGTGACAGATGGTGACTACACTTACGATGAGCATGAGGACTATATAGGATTGTTGAATCATGTTGTACAACTAAAACTAACATAACACTTGCGTTAATTATACTTCAATGACTAAAAAATTGGCATGATATAGAACATATTCTACTTTTTATTATGAAATAACTAGTAGCTATCACCAAGATTCGTTTCTTTTAAGTCCTGAACTCATTTTTTTTTATTCAGTGGTTTTACTTCCATAATGAAAAAATACATTTTGTTTGTGACATCTAGAACTCTGAAGATAGATGGAATTAAGTTATAAATTAAATTATAGTTTTGCATTTAAGACTATTTGAGTTTCAGCTGAAAAGGTAGGTACAACATGCTGAAATAGAGCTGGAATAAGTAAACTATTTTACTTCTTTTATAAAAATCTTAGTCTATGCAACTCTGAGTTCAGAGATGATCGTACTTGCATATTCTGAGTGATAGAGAAGTGAAAGAGTATTTTTTTCAATGTAATGCTTTGTTTTATATTAGTTCAGTGATGTTTCCAAAGCAGTTGTTCCTTCTCCTTGCTATCTCTTTAAAATAAACTTTCACTGGATTCTTTGAAATTCAATCCTTAAAGCTGGTTTCTTTGTTTAGTAAGATACACTGGATCAAGGCACCTGGGTGGCTCAGTTGGTTAAGCATCTGCCTTCAGCTCAGGTCGTGATCCCAGAATCCCAGGACTATGTCCAGCATCAGGCTCCCGGCTCCACAGGGAGTTTGTTTCTCTCTCTGACCTTCTCCCCTCTCCTGCTCTCTCTCAATCTCTCTCTCTCTCAAATGGATAAATAAAATCTTCAAAAAAAAAAAAAAAAGATATGCTAGATCAGTCCTGGCTAATTATATGATTTTTGACACTTGTCACTTATAAAGAGAAGATGACCTCTCTTTACCTTTGTTTGTCTTTCTCCCTGACAGAATCCCAAGGATTGCAGCAAAGCCAAGAAGCTGGTATGTAATATCAACAAAGGCTGTGGCTATGGCTGTCAACTCCATCACGTGGTCTACTGCTTCATGATTGCATATGGTACTCAGCGAACACTCATCTTGGAATCTCAGAATTGGCGCTATGCTACTGGAGGTTGGGAAACTGTGTTTAGACCTGTAAGTGAGACATGTACAGACAGATCTGGCACCTCCACTGGACACTGGTCAGGTAAGAAGGCTGTACAGTATTTCACATTTCTGGGTTGAACTGCCACATTCCACATTATCAGATTTTCTAGGCTCAGTTTTATGGCTCGTGGTCATCTTTTTCTCTGGATCCATGACTCTTCTACATTACCAAGGTAAAATTTAGAATGATTCTTTGTTTTAAAAGTGCTTTATGACCTATTTCATATCTAATGTTCATTTTTATCTGGCTTTAGCAAAACAACTAAGTTTTTTTAAGGAATGTAATTTACTCTTTTAATGATAATACACGATTCACTTTTTAGGGTACTTTCACATTATTGAACTCATTTGATATTCATAATTATTTCATAAAATAGACTGATAAATGAGAATCTTCACCATGTGTTAGAATCACTTGGAAGGCTTGTAAAAACACTGGCTTCTGATTCAGTAGGTTTGGGAGGGGTGCTGAGAATTTGCATGTCTAACAAATTTTCCAGATCCAGGGAGACACTTTGAGAATCACTGAGGCAAACCATGCAGGCATCTTTACCTCCATTTTAAAGTTCAGGACAGTGAAACCTAATTTGCTTGTTCAATTTTAATTTTATTCAGGAAACATTTGATGAGGAAAAATATGAATAAGGTACTGTGTTAGACATTATTTCCAAGAATTTAGTGATAAAGAAAATAAAATAAGAGTTTCTTACTGCTTATCTATTGTTCTTTCTACACCATCGTGATCTTTAAACAAGGTCTAAAGTTGGGCTACCCCTGTGAAAATCCTGGCTTTATCAGTTTGTAATCTTGGGCAAGTTATGTAACCTAGGCCTTAGTTCTCTCATCAGTAAAATGGGGAGTAATAATTTACTTACCTCTTTGAATTGCTGGTAGGATTAAGTGAAACAATATATGTAATGCACTTAGCATAGTACTTGATACATGAATTCTAGTAATTATTAACTACTGTTAATAGCTTTATTCATTGGGTAGATATACAGTGAGTACCTACAGTGTGGCAGATACTGAACTAAGTGATTAGGTAAAATGCTAAACAAGACAATACACCATCTCTGCACTTAGATCTTGTGGGAAGTCAGAAATTTTTCAACAGGCTGAGGCATTTATGTTAATATAATTTCTCATGGAGCGGAGCATCTTTTTTCACAAATTTAACAGTAGATGTGGAATTAAGTAGCTCTTTCATTGCCAAAGTGAGTAACTTTAGTTCCTTTGTCTCTTTTTACTTCCTTTGGAAAATATCAGATACTACCTGACTCTTCACAGAAGCGACAGAAAGTTAATTGGGTAATTTTTATAAAATGCTTTAAGTTGTGCTATAAAATTTTCTAGATGATTTACTTTTTATTTTTTAAAGATTTTATTTATTTAGTTGAGAGAGAGAAAGAGAGCAAGCACACAAGCAGGGGGAGGAGGAGTGGAAGCGGGAGGAGGAGGCTTCCTGCTGAGCAAGGAGCACAACGCTGGGCTCAATCCCAGGACCTGAGCCAAAGGCAGACACTTTAACTGACTGAGCCACTCAGGTGCCCCAGTTCTATGTGGATTTAAAGTATTATTTTGTGATGTGAGTTTTGCCTTCCTTAGGATGATTTAGGAGCCCTATTGTATATATCAACATATTTTTTCTTTGTAACTCCACGTTTTAAAAGAACCTCTTAATCTAGAACCTTAGCTAAGCTTTGATTTGAGGTTACATCTCCCATTGATCTGCTCT
This sequence comes from Mustela erminea, assembly GCF_009829155.1. Taxonomy (NCBI): domain Eukaryota; kingdom Metazoa; phylum Chordata; class Mammalia; order Carnivora; family Mustelidae; genus Mustela; species Mustela erminea. Next base: position 112,547,698 of record NC_045618.1, read on the forward strand.
GTAGTTTACAGCTGGGGCAAACAGATTAGGTGTCAAGGTTAGGAAGATACAGGAAAAGCAGTTCTGTCAGATTCATGATAGCTAGCCGTTTCATTTTGTGAACTTAGTTTAGTTTCAAGCCTCTTTGCTTGTGAAGTATGAAGCCAGAGTAGGGCAAGGTTCTTATGTTAATAGAAAAGTAAAAAGTTAGCCTCACTAGACTTACCAAATTTAGTATATAGTTTTGCCTTGCCTAAAAGCTACAACTAATTGTTTGGTTTGATTTTTAGTCCTTGCTCATACATTTTATAGTCTGTATTGGCAACTATAGCATTTGAAGGCTAAACAGGCTTGAATTTGAAACATGCAGAATTTCTGAATTTCTTAATGTTATAGTTAAATAGGTTCTAGAAACCATCCTTCTTTTACGTGGATTCTAAGACCTAGTAGACACCAGCTGATTTATCCAGAATTATGCATCTTATAAATAACAGAACTCTGGTTGGCACATTGACTTCCACCTCCCTTCCGTCTACATCCTTCCCAGTTCATTCATGCCCAACACCTTACCCATTACAACCGTGGTAGGCATAGAGACTGTCCTGAATATCTAGGACCTAAATAAAATTACTAATTTATTTCCTCCCCCTGCCCTGTAACTTTTTTCAAACCTTCCATATAATTTCCACTGAAGAGTTATCTGTGGTATTTTCTTCTCAGTCATTTGCAGTCCCTAATTAAAGAAGTCATTTTATCATGGTAGAACAGAATTACGATTTTAATTTATAGATCTTTCCCTTATCACTACAGGTATTGTATAAAATCATATACTTTTCTTTGTGCTAATGAATTAAACTGTGCCTGTTGGACACCTTTAATTAATTAAATCGGTGATTATTTTCAGTATGCTTACAGAACTCATTGTAACTAAAATAATTTAGATGCTAATCATTTATCTAAAAGAAGGAAGAGATTTATGTTTTGAGCTTAGAATATTTTATTTTTATAAAAGCTGTGGTACCTCTCCACTTCTGTTTCTGTTTATATTCATTATCTGAATATATACCTTTTGGAGAAACTAACCCATTTCTAGAATAAGAGGAAACAGAATGAATTTTAATAAGCTCTTTAACATTAATTCTTCAGTTAGCCATAAATCAACTACTACATCTGTTATTGTACTGACTTGTATAAAGAATCTTGGGATATTTCCCCTGGCACCACTGCCATAAAATTATTATTGTTTATACACACTTGACATGATGTGCCTGCTGGTGGAATTTAGTGATTTCTATTGAAATCTGTCACCAGCACAGGAATTAGTATGCACATCTGATCATTTCAGTAGCTAAAGCATACCTTGTTGTGTTCTGTTTTTCTCCTTCGTTATTTATGAAATCATATCCTTTGTACTAAATAATTTCATTAAGTGAAGCAAAATATTCAAAATTATGCTTCCAGTTAAAATAATAATAATACTTTCCCATCACCAATAGATGTCATGTCTATTCTAAAGTTGATGATAAAATGGACAATTTATTTTTCTGTATATACAATTTATTTTTCTATATATACAAACTGTTTCCTAAACCTGAACTAACTACATGTAATAAGACTCATTCTTCCAAATATATTCCTTATGATAATTCAGAATGGAATCTTGGTGTTTAATGGTTTGAAGTATCAACAGTTAATTGATTTGATTTTTAATATATATTAACTGTTTGGAGCTATTATGATGGCCAGCTTCCAAAATGCTTATCTAGTTGATATAAATAGTCTTGAATAGATGATTTATCAACAAAGAACCTCAACGATTTAAACTCAATTCTCCACTCTTCTTTCTGTCCTAAAAATTGAACATTTATTCAGATTAGCAGTTAAACCACTTTGACTATTTTGTATTCCCTTCTCTTGTCTTTTCCCACTATCTTAATATGTAATAAATTAAACCGACTTAATTTGATAGGTCTAATTGGAAAACTTTCTTTTAAATGAAGATAATGACTAGTAACAAAAAGTGTTTCTAAATATGATAAAAATTTAATGCCCTAGAGGTGCCTGATTTAAATACATCTTTAGGTAGATTGACATTTGCTATATTTAGTTACCTAAACTGGATGGTTACCTTCTCTCCATACCTCATTTCAAAAAGATTTTGGTCAGAGTTTTATTTGTCATCCTTATATGGAGGCAATCTTAAAATAAAAGTAATTTAACAAAAGCCCCTGCTCCATGCCAGGCACCATGCTGGACTACACGAAGAAAACAAACACGGTCTCTATCCTGTCAGGGGCAGCCTAGGGGGAAAGGCAGACAACTGAATGGACATGAAAATATATTGTGATATGGGTAAGTTGATAGGACTCTGAAACACGTATCTAACACATGTTTGGGATTCTTCTGGAAGAAGTGATTTTTAAAATGAGGCCCAAAGTATGAGTAGGAGTCAGCCAGATAGAGATATGGTAGAAGAATTTTCTGTCATTGGGCACAACATGTGAAAAGAGAGGCAAGAGAGCATGGAATCATTGGGGATACTAGACGTTGTTCCTTATAAAGTTTGGTTATTGAGAGACTGAAGTTTTGTTCCAAACACATGTGTCATTTATTGGGTTTCTGTTTGGGTGGTTGTACGATTTTGTTCCTCCCTGAAACCAACAGGTTTTAGTTCAAGATTCAGAGCCCTTTGTTTTATTTTTCTTCAGAGATGGGCAATGTTAGAAATTAATTGGCTTTCAGCTGGCTCTTGGTGTTATCCAAGTACCACTGAACTTTTTTTTAATTAAAAATTTTTTGTTTCATTTTTAATACCCTTTAGAATTTATTCTTGGTAAATTTTTTAAAAAGCTGACAAATAACACTAAATTCAGAAAAAAAAATATTGTTGTTAATTGTCTAAAACAGTTACATAGTGCTATTTTCCCTGCATTTTGAAATTGAATAATTTTTGTATGATAACAATTTGCACTATCATTTTGTATAGAAGGAATAGAAAGGTAATTCAGCCTTCTAGCTTGATTGATCAAATTATTTTTCCAGTTTTATTGAGATATAATTATCATATAACATTGAATTAGTTTAAAGTGTACAACATCCATCACTTCGTATACTTACAAGGACTTTTAAGATTTATTCTTTTAGCAACTCTCAAATACACAGTATAGCCTTGTTAATTATAGCTGTTATGGTACATTATATCCCCAGCCTAATTTATGTCTTAACTGGAAGTTGGTACCATTTGACCACCTTCACCCTTTTCCTCTACCTCTGCCCTTCTCCAGCCAATCTGTTTCTGTGTCTTGGCTATTGTGAATAAGGTGAAAATCAGTGAAACTCAGTGAAAATGAGGGTACAGATACCTCTCTGAAGCAGTGATTTCATTTCTTTTGGATATACACCCAGAAGTGGGATTGCTCAATCATATGGTAGTTCTACCACTAAACTCCTTAAGCAAATTATCTGTCACTTAGGTCAAAAGGAAAATCTTTCTTTTTTTAAAATATTTTATTTATTTGACAGAGAAAGAGAAAGTGAACGCAAGCAGAGGGAGTGGGAGAGGGAGAAGCAGGCCCCTAGCCTAGCAGGGAGCCCAATGTGGGGCTCCATCCCAGGACCTTGGGACCATGACCTGAGCCAAAGGCAGACAGTTAACCGACTGAGCCACCCAGATACCACAAAAGGAAAATCTTTAGCAAACAAAGCACAAATTAAATTATACTTCAAGTTTTCCTGTGAAACTGATATTTTTAACATTTAAAGAACTACTAAGATGTCGAATCATCTAAATGATCCAGCTAGTTTGTATCCTAAATAATGGCTAAACTCGCATAAACTGATTGATAAACCAATGAAGTGATTAAGAGTCTATAGGCATACTAGACCTATTAGGATAGGCTATGGATATGCTATGTGACATTTTTACAGTAATATTTTCAACCTTTGGTGATTGATTAATAGAAACTTGAAATAAATGTATATATTTTAGATCCCTCATGCTGCAAAGACATCTTGATTTTTCTGTTTAGGTAATGGGAGGAAGAGGAGAAAATATGGGCCCTGAGTTTGACCACATCTGATCTCACTTCTGTTGTTTTTATCCTTCTGGATTTCAGCAATTAATTATAGCTTCTGAACCTCTGTTTGGCTGTACAAAAAGCTCGTGATACTCAAGACCTTCCTCTCTGTCCACTTTAGTAGGGCTGTAATCTCAAGGAAAAATGATTAAGAACTATAACAGGTATAAGGTCATTTTCATGTACAGTTTATTTTCATCATGTATGTTTGGTCCCAGATTTTAAAATACAAACATGATAATGGAATATATTATTAGATTATAACCTGCAACAACAGAAAAGTTATCTTTTTATTCTTAGATGAAGATTGAGCTTTTAAAAGAGTGTCATATAATTTTTCCTTTTTAAAATTGTAGCATTTATGTATATGATTTTATATAATACCTGTAGTGATAAGGGAAAGATCTATAAATTAAAATCGTAATTCTGTTCTACCATGATAAAATGACTTCTTTAATTAGGGACTGCAAATGACTGAGAAGAAAATACCACAGGTAACTCTTCAGTGGAAATTATATGGAAGGTTTGAAAAAAGTTACAGGGCAGGGGAAGGAAATAAATTAGTAATTTTATTTAGGTCCTAGATATTCAGGACAGTCTCTATGCCTACCACGGTTGTAATGGGTAAGGTGTTGGGCATGAATGAACTGGGAAGGATGTAGACGGAAGGGAGGTGGAAGTCAATGTGCCAACCAGAGTTCTGTTATTTATAAGATGCATAATTCTGGATAAATCAGCTGGTGTCTACTAGGTCTTAGAATCCACGTAAAAGAAGGATGGTTTCTAGAACCTGTTGAACTATAAGATTAAAAAATTGAAAGAGATGCAGAGAGAAAAGATAACTTCTGAGAATAACCTCTAGCCATTAAAATATCTTTTGTTTAATAAACCCTCTGTTGAATCATAATAAAATTCTAGACCAAAGAGTCTCCCCTGCAGCTACCTTAAGCCTCCATCTCAGTATTTTTCCTGTACCAACACATCTGAGGTACAAGATTTATTCCCACCCCTAACAGTGGCTCACTGTAGTTAGTGATTTTTAAAGTGGCTGAGTTTGGGGGGGGGGGTAAGTGGTGGTGGTACTGGGCTTGGAGATTGAGTTGGTGCCATAAATCGATGAAAAGCAGGCTGTCTGTGCTTCAAGATTCCAATGACTCTCTCTGTCCTATACCCCACTCCTCTAAGAATCACTGACCTAAGCAACTATCATTGCCGATACATAAGGACTTTTGTTCAACCTGTATGACTTTTGTTTTGCTATTCATGTTCCATAAAAGAAAGATCTTTGTTTCAAGAATATAAAATACCAGATTATAAGTATGTCTCAGAAGAACTCAAACTACTTTTCACTATGACATTTCCTTTATCTTCAGCTTCCCACTGAAAGACATAAAAAGAAGCCTTTGATATCTCATTTATAGTTATGAAATAAAAGATTAGGGAGCTGAAGCTTTGTCTACACAACAGCCTTGCCCGGAGTGAGCCCACATAGAAGCTTATTTCCAAATTTATTCCTACAAGTGCTTTTCAAGTTGAATTATAAGTAAACCTGGGGAAAGTGAGTCAGAGGCTTTACAAACTGCCAGGATAAACATGGTACATTTTCCTAGATTATTAATTTTAGTTGCTGGTACATAAGTTCAGTCATTTTCAAATAATAAAACAAACAGGATATTATAATGGTGTAAAATGAAAAATTTGATGAAACATCAAACTTCAGCCCCTTGGTTTATACTAAGATTCACAAGTAGTTTAAGTTTACCCTCCTTTGCTATTGGGAGCATTTTGCTGGAAAACTTTAAGAAGCATCATTCTATATTTGGAATTTTAGTTTATCTTCAAGAGGAAACTCTACAGGGCAATAGGGCCTAGTTCTTTTTGGTTATTTACACAGGGCCAAGCACTTGATTGGAACATAATAAATGCAACAAAAGAAACATACAAACCTACCTCTCCTGCATCGTGGTCCAAATTTCAAACTATTACCCTGCAAAGCTGTATGAAACACTTTTACCAAATTGTAAATTATGTTTTTTTTTTTAAAAGATAGCTTATCTCCAAGAATGAATCTTTTTAGAAATATATTCTGGGCTTTTTAGACAAGGTTCTGGCAGAATGAGTTCAGAGATAAAAAAGAGGTATGTTTTAGGAAGTAGCAATACATAATAAGCATTAAAGTGGAGTAGAAACAATTTCATTGGGAAAGTTTTTGAAAAGTCCTCTTACATCTAGTTAGAACCTATCCTATCCTATCCAAGGTTGCTGGAGCTAGAAATAGAATCCAGGTACTCTTATTCCCTGTGCAGTGTCTGGGCCACATAGATAGCCATGATACCAGTCTCAGAAATCATCAGTGGTTTTATATTTTTATGTTACAAGTGTGTTTCTTAAAGATTTGGTTAGGGGCACCTGGGTGGCTCAGTCAATTGGGCATCTGCCTTCCACTCAGATCATGATCCTGGGGTCTGGAGATTGAGTCCCATGGAGGTCTCCCTGCTCAGTGGGGAGCCTGCTTCTCCCTCTCCAACTCCCCCTGCTTGTGCTCGCTCTCTCTCAAGTAAATAAAATCTTTTTAAAACAGAAAGATTTGCTATAAATTGAATTATTATAAATCCAAGTCATGTTTTAAGTATTTTAGCAGAGCTATATAAAGGATTCCCAAAGGAACTCCTTTCCTAAAGTAAAGAACCTTTCTTCTAATATGATCTAGTAGCCCTCAGATTCATCAATTGTTTTTCCTTCCTTCCTTCCTTCCTTCCTTCCTTCCTTCCTTCCTTCCTTCCTTCCTTCTTCAAATGTTTGGCTTCATCTATGTAAGTCTTTGAGGCTCAGTCATATTTAGCTTTTGATTCAAACATCAAAGTATATAAAAGGACGAATGCAGTCCTTCAGTAGCATTTTGATAAGAGTTCTGTTTGTTTAAAACATGTAGATCACATTCAAGTTTAGAAATGATTCTACAAATAAGATAACTGTTGAAATTATAAAGAAAGTTAAGAATGCCTCCTAGCTCTTTTGGCTAGTTTTATATGCAAGATTTCTGAGTATGATATAAATCTAGAATTTCCTTATCGTTTTTCCTCAAGGTTATATAAATTATAAGTTAATTCCAAGGAATACGAAAAGATAATAGTCCATGATCTTTAGTGGAATTATACATATCCTTTTTATCCTTCCAAAAGGATGTTGCTGAGTAAGAAGACTCGGTAGAGATTTATACATTAGATAACAATATAAAATTTATTATATATATATATATATATGTAATTTAGATAATAGACTTTCCTTCTCACACATTTTCTTTGCCTTTGGCAGAAGGTCAAAAGCAGATTGCAGAATTATAAACAGCCCTAGCTGGTACTTTAGGGTTCAGTATTCTTTCTCCTGTTTTGTTTCCGAGAAAGCTAGGAATAAAAATATTACTGACAGTATTGGAAAGGATTAGACCTGAGTTCCCTACCTTTTCAAAAAGAGGTATTCCTTTTCATTCAATTAAAGTTTAATCTACTAATATAAGTAGCCTTTATACAATGCAGATTGTATTTCCTAGAAGCAAGAAATTGCAGATAATAATGCTATAAGTCAAATGGATTTTGCCAAAAGGTATAATACTATAATTAGGATTATTATAATTCTTACTCAAAAATTGTGTGTCTGGAGCACCTGGGCTGACTCAGTCTGTAGAGCTTGTGACTCTTGATCTCGGGATTGTAAATTCAAGCCCCACATTGGATGTAGAGATTACTTAAAAAAATAAAAAAAACTAAACTAAAGGGACACTCGGGTTGAGTATCCGACTCCTGATTTCAACTCCAGTCATGATCTCAGGGTTGAGAGATCAAACCCAGTGTTGGGATCTGCACTGGGCATGGATATGGTCATTAATACCTGTCCTATGTACCTTACAGAGTTATGAGGATTCAAAGCAATAACGTATTTGACAAGGCTTTATATATTTTAAACCACCCTGTTTGTTTGTTTGTTTTAAAGATTTTATTTATTTATTTGACAGAGATCACAAGTAGGCAGAGAGGCAGGCAGAGAGAGGAAGGGAAGCAGGCTCCCCGCTGAGCAGAGAGCCCGACTCGGGACTTGATCCCAGGACCCTGGGATCATGACCTGAGCCGAAGGCAGAGGCCCTAACCCACTGAGCCACCCAGGCACCCCTCACCTTGTTTGTTTTTATTAGCACTTTAGCTTTATGAAAACAACAATAACCTTTGAAGAATATGATACCTATATTTTAAAAGTAATGTGTTATTTCTATTTCAGAGGAAAGATTATCTTATGGTAGAAACAAATGTTAGTGAGGATGTGGGGAGAAAAGAATCCTTTTGCACTGTTGGTGGGAATGCAGGCTGGTGCAGCCACTCTGGAAAACAGCATGGAGGTTCCTCAAAATGTTGAAAATAGAACTGCCCTATGACCCAGCAATTGCACTATTGGGTATTTACCCTAAAGATACAAACGTAGTGATCCAAAGGGGCACATGCACCCGAATGTTTATAGCAGCAATGTCCACAATAGCCAAACTATGGAAAGAACCTAGATGTCCATCAACAGATGAATGGATCAAGAAGATGTGGTATATATACACAATGGAATACTATGCAGCCATCAAAAGAAATGAAATCTTGCCATTTGCGACAACATGGATGGAACTAGAGCGTATCATGCTTAGCGAAATAAGTCAAGCAGAGAAAGACAACTATCATATGATCTCCCTGATATGAGGAAGTGGTGATGCAACATGGGGGCTTAAGTGGGTAGGAGAAGAATCAATGAAACAAGATGGGATTGGGAGGGAGACAAACCATAAGTGACTTTTAATCTCACAAAACAAACTGAGGGTTGCTGGGGGGAGGGGGTTTGGGAGAAGGGGGTGGGATTATGGACATTGGGGAGGGTATGTGCTTTGGTGAGTGCTGTGAAGTGTGTAAACCTGGTGATTCACAGACCTGTACCCCTGGGGATAGAGTATTATGCCTCCATCAGAAAGGATGAATACCCAACTTTTGTAGCAACATGGACGGGACTGGAAGAGATTATGCTGAGTGAAATAAGTCAAGCAGAGAGAGTCAACTATCATATGGTTTCACTTATTTGTGGAGCATAACAAATAGCATGGAGGACATGGGGACTTAGAGTGGAGAAGGGAGTTGGGGGAAATTGGAAGGGGAGGTGAACCATGAGAGACTATGGACTCTGAAAAACAATCTGAGGGTTTTGAAGGGACGGGGGGTGGGAGGTTGGGGTACCAGGTGGTGGGTATTATAGAGGGCACGGATTGCATGGAGCACGGGGTGTGGTGCAAAAATAATGAATACTGTTATGCTGGAAATAAAAAAATAAATAAATAAATAAATAAATTTAAAAAAAAAAAAAAAAAGAAACCCCCAATCTAAATAGTAGATTAACACAATCATTTAAAAAATTGATCTCATGAGACAAAATATAGTTAGTGATGTTATAAAGATATAAACAAGGCCCTAAGGGATTGGGAAATATTGTCATTCTAGCCAGAAAAATGAGAAGGAAATGGCTTTTGTACTGTCTTTTTTTTTTTTCAAGATTTTATTTATTTATTTGTCAAGAGAAAGAGATAGAGAGGGAAAGTGCACAAGCAGGGGAGCTGCAGGCAGAGGGAGAAATGGGCTCCCTGCTGAGCAAGGAGCTCAATGTGGGGCCTGATCCCAGGACCTTGGGATCCACTACGACTGAGCCACCCAAACATCCCTGAACTGGTCTTTAATAAATTGTAAAATGACCGGAAATCTTAGATACAGAATTCTGCAGACTGGATTGCTTTTCAGATGATGATAAAAATGCCAGTTGTGCCTGTTATATCTTTTTTTTTTTATTAACATATAATATATTATTTGCCCCAGAGGTACAGGTCTCTGAATCACCAGGTTTACACACTTCACAGCACTCACCATAACACATACCCTCCCCAATGTCCATAACCCCACCACCTTCTCCCTACCACCCGCCCCCTGACAACCCTCAGTTTGTTTTGTGAGATTAAGAATCTCTTATGGTTATATCTTACTTAGAATAATGCCAAAGTATCAGAACTCCTGGGCATTATTTTTCCTTTTGCCTCTCCTTTGCTCAGGTATGTGGAAGCGAGCATTAAACCATCTGCTTCTCAGTTTATCCTTTAGGAGAATGTGACTAAAAAATTGACCCGATAGCACTTACACTGCATTTCTCAAGGGACACCAAAACAAATCTGATAGAGGGTACTTAGATACAAGTATTTACTCAGCTGTAAAAGTATAAAAATGATAGTGCTTTAGTTAAATAAACCTTGCATTTTGTATTCATTCTTAACAGTCATTGAAGAGGTGAAACTGAAAGCCAGTGTTTACATTCACAGTAATTGCAGTTTTTATGATAGGTTTCTTATGTATGGGAATTCAACATGTAATTTTATAACATTAACAATCATTTTGAAAAGCAATAAATTAATGCAGCTATGCTTTTGAAGAATATCAGCAAAAGCAGTCAAGTTAATAGAGAATTGCTTGTTAGGAAATTTTTTAATTAAATTGAGGAAATGACAGGATTGGCTCTATTCTTATTACTCAGACCTTTGTTGTAAAGCATGGCAAGGACATAAACAATGAATGTCACTTTGGAAGATTTGTGTGCTTTCTAAATTAAGCACACAAGAAAGTATTAAGCTATATCAGGAGATGCATTTTCTGCTAGCATAATTTATAATATGAAAGTTAAATAATTAATCAAATGGTTAGATACAGAGGGATTTTTCTCAAAAAGAGAGATAAAGATAAATTACCCCATGCCAATTGAACAATATTCCAAACACAAAAAAATAAAGTCAGGGGGAGGCATAAAGCTTCTTTAATTTTGTAGGTTGTGTAGACTGCCATCCATTGTGTGAGTGATATATGTGATGTCCATATTCATGACATGTAAAAACATCTGACACTAGCTTCAAGCTACTTTTTCTGAATATCATTAATATTAATATGTAATTATTGAACTAATTAATGTATATATGGACAAGTCACTGTTCCCTAGTCTGTTGTGGATATGTAATTTAAATGTTTCTCATTTGATTAAATGAAATCTCTTTTCTGAACACTTTTCTTAGCCTGAAAAGAAATATGTATTAGTGATAAGAGGCAGTTTTGGTTTCTGTGTTCTATTGTTGGGGCAGGTATTTTGTTTGGCATTAATTTTATATAAAAATGTACATTTCATGGCATTTTTAGTTGTTCAAGAAAAGACTGATACATGTTTTACTATAACAACTATTAGCATGCCCCTAAGTACTTATTTATATGTATTCCTCTCTATTCTACTAGTGAAATTATCTATATAATTGACTAAAAACAGGAGTGGCCACAGATGCATAAGAAAACACTTCTGCAAATTATTGCATTTGTCATCCACTTCTTAAAGATCATTTTGCAATTCTGTCCCATTGAAATGAATTTCCTGGGTCTTTAGAGTATGCTGAGAAGATTAAAGTAAAAGAGAGGGAAAAGAATCATTTGGAGAAGTTTTGAATGAAGTCTTTGCATTGTCACTAAAAAATAGTCTGAACCCTCTGTCTAGCTGTGTCATTATTTAGAAAGAGCAGGGAAAGAAATGTTTCCACAGCAGTATGTTGATGGATTGAATTGTTTGTTGTCAGGGGCAAGCTAGCATTTTAAAGCTATTGCTTTTTTAGTAAAACATAATATGTTGTTATCCAGTTTTATGTTTAATCAGTTTAGTTTAATCAAATGCTATTTTGTATCAGGAACCACAGATAAGAAATACTTACAGGAAAAGACTGTTCGATCTGTGGATTTTTAAAAAGGCACATTGTTCTTTCTCCTGTCCTGGTAGGTTAGTGACTACCAGAAATAAGGAAAAGGTAAAAGCTCAGACTTTTTTTTCCCCCTTGCTTGACATTTTACAATCTCTTTTGTCATTGGAATGTGAGACAACACATTTTTTTGCAGACTTCCACTCAGTTTCCCAATTCAAAAAAGAGATTCGGACACATTTTTTCCCTAGCAGTACTGCGTGGAAGAATTCACTTTCTCTCAGTGACTGTTAAAGAAAACAGTAAGAATGATGCAATCAACTCTCTCCTGAATTAACTAAACACGATGTAACTGTACATCATTTAAAATAGTATAGTCAGAAAGTCATTTTTCCTTCATTTTGAATAGTTTTGTGCCATGCTGGGGTAACTTAACACCAGGGTACAGAAATGATATGTAGAAGCCATAGTCCACCATGTGGGTAAGACATACCTCAAGAAATAGAAAGCTTTTGTGTTTTTGTTGCATGATGGTGAACAGCTGTAACCATCAGCTAGCTTGCCCTTTTTGGCAGCTGGCTGATTTTAGCATTAAAATAAAATTGCATGCTATTTGCCTCTGGTGCATGGCCTTCAATTAAAATTTTAAATGTATTCTTATCATCCCCCAACACAAAGCTCACTTATGCAGTCCCAAATCTAGCCTGACACCTGTTCTTGAATCCTTTCTTTTTTTTTTTTTTTTAATTCAGAAAATTTCAGTGTGAAATAAATCTCTGTGCTGCATCATGCTAGAATAAAAAAAAGCATAAATTATTATAATGGAACCAGATCAAGCTACTTAGATGGGCTTAAGTGAGTGGTTGAGACCTGTTAATGGATATGAGATATTATTATACCAAAGCCATTTCAGTAAAGGATTAATGTTGTTAATTTTAAGAGTTGTTTTGTTTTTGTTTTGTTAACAGTCTGAAGACAATAAATAGGGAAAGGGGTTTGATTATATATCGCTTTGATTTCTTGTAAGCCTTAAAATTCCGTCATTTAAGAAAGAGTAAGAAACAATTATATGTATGGACAAATTTTAGGTAGCTGTTTGCCATAAAAGAAAGAGGACTTAGGAAGCACTGTATTTTCATTTATCTCAAATTATAGCCTTCAGATCACTATTGACCAGAAAATTCCTACAGTTGTGAACTGAAAACATCTACACTGAGGTAGAAATTAAATACATTCAGATAGGACAAGTTTCTTTCCAGGGCAGAGGTTTCAGTTAAACCGTACCTCATACTGAATTTAAGCTATTCCTCCATGTAGTCTTATAGTTGGACTGAGAAAGCCGTTGGTTTAATAGAATGCTCTCTTTATATTTCTAATTTATGATAAATTTAGCCTTTGTTAGTTGGGTAGAGGTTTCACTGAACTCTTTCCAGACCTATCTCCCACTTCAATCAAAGGAAACACCTTATCTTTTCCTATAATTAATCATTTTTAGCACTTTCTTTGATACCCTTTTTTAAAAATTATTTTTAAAGAGCTTTCCTCATTTTGTCTTCTCCAGAAAACAACTCTAAGGGGAGGTAACGTGATTTTTAATTAATACATGAAAAGACAAAGAAGGATCAGAGATTATGTGAACTGCACAACAGTATCAGAAATCAGAACTTTCTGGATTTAATTTTATCTGGATCAGATTGTTGTTCTGTTTTAATGCCAAATTTATTCATTCCATTTGGCACATTTTAAAATAAATGTTTAAAATATATAGCAATGAGCACCCATTGTTGAAAAACCCAGAAAGTATAGAAAATGTAACAAATGTAACAAAGAAAATAAAAATACATAAATATGTGTGTGTGTATTCTTCTTTTTTTTTTTAAGATTTTATTTATTTATTTGCCAGAGATTTCAAGTAGGCAGAGAGGCAGGCAGATCTTTTAGTCTTTTTTGAATGCATTTTTTTTTAATTAATAGATATTTTTTCTTAGAGCAATTATATGTTTATAGAAAAATTCGTTAGAAAGCACCTTGGTGTGGTACACTTGTTACAGTCCTTGAACCAGTATTGCTATATTATTTTTGAAGTCCATGATTTACTTTAGGGTTCAGTCTTTGTGTTGTATAGTTCTATGGGTTTTGCCAAATGCATAATGTTATGTATCCACCATTACATAAACCTATGTAGTACTTTCACTGGCCTAAAAAACTCCAGTTCATCCCCACTCCCTTCCTCCAACCTCTGGCAAGCACTGATTTTCTTTTTCTGTCTGTAATTTCGCCTTTTCTAGACTTTCATATAGCTGGAATCATACATTAGGAAGGCTTTTCTGACTGCCTGCTTTTTCAAAAAGTTCCTCTGTGTCTTTTTGTAGCTTGACCGTTCATTTCTTTTTGCTGAATGATATTGAATGGTATGGATGCACTACAGTTGGGGTATTCACTTATTGAGGGAGATTTTGGTTGCTTCCAGTTCGGGGTAATTAATGAATAAAGCTAGTATAAACATTCCGTAAGCTTTCAAAGTATTTGGGTAAATACTTAACGGAGTGCTTGCTTGGTTGAATGGTTAAGACTACGTAGCTTTATAAGAAATGGCAAAAACTATCTTCCAAAACGGCTGTCTTAGTCTGCTTGGGCTGCTGTAACAAAATACCACAGACTGGGTGGTTTAAACAACAGACATTATTTTTCGTAGTTCTAGAGGCTGAGAAATCCAAAATCAGAGCGCCAGCAAACTGGTTCTTGGCGAAAGCCCTCCTGGCTTGCAGGGAGCTACTCTCCTGCTGTAATCTCATAGGATAAAGAGTGAAGATAAAGTGACTTAAGTGACTTTTCCTCTTTTTATAAGGGCATTAATCCCAACTGAAAGGACCTACCTTCACCGCCACATCTAAGCCTAATTACCTCCCAAAGACAATCCCCCTCCACCTCTTTAACTTACCTCATCACATTGGGATAAGACTTCAACACATGAATTTGGGGAGGACACAAACATCTGGTCCTTAGCAGCAGCAATTAGCATTTTGCATTCTCAGCAGCAGTGAATCAAAGTTTGTGTTACCAGGCACCTGGGTGGGTAAAAGCCCCTGCCTTTAGCTCAGGTCATGATCCCAGGGTCCTGGGATCCAGCCCCTATCTGGCTCTCTGCTCAGCAGGGAGCCTACTTCCACATCTCTCTCTGCCTACTTGTGATCTCCATCTGTCAAATAAATAAATAAAAATCTTTAAAAAAAGAGATAAACTTAAAAAAAAAAAAAAAGAAAAGAAAAGAAAGAAAGAAAGAAAGTTTGTGTTGCTCCCCGTCCTTACCTGCACTTGGTGTTGTCACTGTTAAATTTTAGCCATTCTAATAGGCATGTAGTGGAATCCTGTTTTAATTTACAGTGCACTAATGATCGGTAATGTTGTGCATCATTTCATGAGTTTATTCTTCATCTGTATGTCTTCTTTAATGAGGTGTCTGTTCTGATCTTTTGCCCATTTTTTTGTTAGAGTAGTTTGTCTTCTTGTTGAGTTTGAGGAGCTCTTTTTTGAATGTAAGTCTGTTAACAGATATTTCCTCCCTTCTGTGGCTTTTCGTTTACTTCTTTTAATGTCTTTCACGGAGCCAAATTTTTCAATTTTAATGGATTCTTCTTTTATGGATTGTGCTTTTGGTGCTGTATGTAAAAACTCAGGGCCAACCCAAGGTCACTTATATTTTCTCCTGTATTTGTTTTCTAAAGTTGTTACAGTTTTGAGTTTTACATTTGGTCTATGTTCCATGTTGAGTTAATTTTTGTGAGAGATACAAGGTCAGTGTCTAGATTCTTTTTTTCTTTTTTTTCTCTTTTATTTCTTTCTCTCTCTCTCTTTTGCCTTTGGACGTGCAGTTTTTCTAGCACCATTTGTTAAAAGACTCTTCTTCTTTCTTTATTGGATTGACTTTGTTTCTTTGTCAAAGATCAGTTGACTACATTTGTGTGTGTGTATTTCTGGGCTCTCTGTCTTATTCCATTAATCTATTTGTCTATTCTTTCATCAATATCACATTCTTTTTTTTTTTTTTAAAGATTTTATTTATTTATCAGAGAGAGGGGGGAGAGAGCGAGCACAGGCAGACAGAATGGCAGGCAGAGGCAGAGGGAGAAGCAGGCTCCCTGCTGAGCAAGGAGCCCGATGTGGGACTCGATCCCAGGATGCTGGGATCATGACCTGAGACAAAGGCAGCTGCTTAACGAACTGAGCCACCCAGGCGTCCCCCAATATCACATTCTTGATTGCTGCTGCTTTTCAGTGAGTTCATATTCATTTTCTAGAAGTCAAGTAGTGTCAGTCCTCTGAATATGTCCTTTTTCTTCAATATGGTAATGGCTATTCTTGGTCTTTTACCTCACCATATAAACTTTAGAATCATTTTATTGATATTCACTAAGTTATTTGCTGGGATTTTCATTGAGATTATATTGGATCTATAAATGAAGTTGTGGAAAATTGACACCTTAACAATGTTGTGTCTTCCTGTTTATGAATTTGGACTGTTTTCCTATCATCTTCTTTCAGTTATTCAGAGTTTTACAGTTTTTTTCTTATAGATATTATCTTACAGATATACATATTTTGATTTAAATGTCTTTCTCACTTTTGATACATTGGTTCTAATGTAATGTAATGTAAGTTGTTGTATATTTTTAATTTTAAATTCTAATTGCTCATTGGTGGTATATAGGAAATTCATTGACTTTTATATATTAGCCTTGTTTCCTGCAACTTCAGTATAATTGCTTATTAGTTCCAGCAGTTCTTATTTCAGTTCTGTGGGATTTTCTACACAGATGATCCTGTCATCTGGGAACAAAGATAATGATAGTTTTATGTCTTTTTTTTTCTAATCTGTGTAACTTTTATTTCCTTTTCTTGTCTTAATGAATTAGCCAGAACTTCAATACAATGTTGCATTGAAGTGGTGAGAGGGGACATCCTTGCCTTGTTCCTAATTTTAGGGAAAAGACATCAAGTGTCTTACAGTTATATATGCCCTGTTTTTCTAAGTTGGAATATGGGTGTCAGCTTTTTCTTTTTTCAGTATAGTTCTGTACTGTTCCCTCTACTACTCTCGCTATATCCCACAAATTTTTGTTTTTTTCATTTTCATTTAGTTCAAATTTTAATTTCTCAAGACTTCTTTAATTATTTTGTTATTTTAAAGTGTGTTGTTTAATCTCCATATATTTTTGGATTTTCTAGCTATCCTTCTGTTAATATTTTTTCATTTAATTTCATCGTGTTTGAAGAGCATACTTTATATGATGCCTATTCTTTTAAATTTGTTAAGGTATGTATTATGGCCCAGAATATGGTCTGTTTTGGTGAATATTCCCTGTGAGCTTGAGAATATACATTCTGCTATTGTTGGATGAAGTATTCCATGTCACTTAGATACAGTTGTTGATGATACTGCCCTGTTCAACTGTATTTTTACTGATTTTCTGACTGCTGGTTCTGACATAAAGAGATCTATAATCTCTGTACTTATGCTTGCAATTCTATCAGATGTTTACCCCATGTATTTTTATGTTCTGTTGTTATGTTCATGCATATTAAGGATAGTTACAGCTTCTTGACGAATTGACCTTCTAGCACAATGTAATTTCTCCCTTTATTGCTAATAATTTTCCTTGCTCTGAAATCTGCATTGTCTGAAATTCTTAAAGCTACACCAGCTCTCTTTTGATTAGTGTTAACATTGCTATATTTTTCTCTTCCCTTTATTTTTAATCTATCTGTGTTTTCATATTTAAAGTGGGTTTCTTATAAAGACCATGTAGTTGTCTTGCTTTTTTTTATACACTCTAACAGTCCCTGTCTTCTAATTAGTATATTTTAGACCACTTACTGTAAAGTGAGTATTGATATAGTTGATTAATGTAAACCATATTTGTGACTCTATTCGTTGACCTTGTTCTTACTTTAACTTCCTCGATTCATCTGCATTCTCGCATTTTAATTATCATTGTATATCCCGTTTTCTCTTCTGTCTTAGCATAGAAATTACAGCTTCTTTTTTTTTTTTTAGTGGTTGCCTGAGAGTTTGTACTACAAGTTTACAAGTAATGCAAGTCTACTTTCAAGGAATACTGTATCACTTCATGGGAACTGCAAACACCTTATTAAAAAATAATCCCAGGGGTGCCTGGGTGGCTCAGTGCGTTAAGCCTCTGCCTTCAGCTCAGGTCATGATCTCAGGTTCCTGGGATTGAGCCCCCCATCGGGCTCTCTGCTCAGCAGGAAGCCTGCTTTCTCCTGACTCTCTGCCTGCCTCTCTGCCTACTTGTGATCTCTCTCTCTGTCAAATAAATAAATAAAATCTTTAAAAAATAATCATAATAATTTCAAATCCTCCCTCTCATCCCTCATAGCATTGTTGTCATTTATTTCACTTATCCATAAGCTATGATCACCACATATTTTGTTGGCTATTATTACTGTTATCTGTTAGATTAATTAGGAATAAGAAAAAGGCAAGATTTTATTTTCCTTTTATTTATTCCTTTTCTAACACTCATATATAGTGTTTCTGACCTATATCATTTTTCATTCTCTCTGAAGCTAGCAACACATTCCCCCGATTTTTATTTGTCTGAGAAAATCTTTATTTCTTCTTCACTTTTGAAGGATAATTTCACTGAATACAGAATTCTAAGTAGATGGTTGTATTTTTTCAAAACTTCTGAACTGTACCTTTCAAAACTCTACCCTCTTCTTGTTTACGTGGTTTCTGAAGAGAAGGTTGATATGATTTTTTTTTTTTAATTTATGTATTTGACAGAGAGAGACACAGTGAGAGAGGGAACACAGGCAGGGGGAGCTACAGAGGGAGAAACAGGCTTCCCACTGAGCAGGGAGCCTGATGTAGAACTCTATCTGAGGATCCTGGGATCATGATCTGAGCAGAAGGTAGATACTTAACAACTGAGCCACCAATGCACTCCAATTGATGTGATTCTTATCCTACTTCCTCTAGTGATAAGATCCCTACCCCCATCTACCTGACTTCTTTTAAGACTTTGTCTTTGATTTTCTGCAGTTTGATTATAATATTCCTAAATATAGATTTTTTTAAAGCATTTATCCTATTGTTTTAACTTCATTTATCTGTGGTTTGGTAACTGTCATTAATTTTGTTAAATTTTCAGCCATTATTACTTCAAATATTTCTTCTCTTCCTCTGTTTTTCCTGTGGTATTCCCAATACATGTATATTCACATTTTGTAATTGTCTTACAGTTTTTGGATATTCTGTTTCATGCTTTTCATTCTTTTTTCTCTTTCCAGTCAGTTTTGTAAGTTGATATTGCCATGTTTTCATAGTCACTGATTCTTTCCTTGCTCATGTCCAGTCTACTGATGGGCCCATCAAAGGCATTCTTTATTTCTGTTACAGTGTTTTTGATTTCTAACATTTCCTTCTGATTCTTTATCATAGAGTTTCCATCTCTTTGCTCAGATACTTGTCTTGCATATTGTCCACTTTTACCATTAGAGTCCCTAGCATATTAATCATACTCATTTTAAATTCCTGGTCTGATAATTCCAAAATCTCTGCCATGTATGAGTCTGGAACTGATGGTTGCTTTGTCCCTTCAGTCTGTACTTTTTGCCTTTTAGCATGTCTTGTAATTTTTTGTTGAAAGCAGACATGATGTGTCAGGTAAAAAGGAACTGAAGTAAATAGGCCTTTAGTGTGAGGTTTTGTGTTTATCCAACTAGGAGTGAGGACATGTTTACTCTTAGCTGTAGCTATGTATCAGATGCTGAATTTCCTTTACTACTTTTGTTTTTTGTCTCCCCTGCTGTTATTAGATGTTCTTAGAGACTCCTTAAATAGGCAGGTCTTTTACCTCTACTCCTTTGTTATTATTCAGTAGCCCTATTGATGTGGTAGTGTTGTATGGGGAAGGCACATTCTGTAGTTTTAGGATTAGGTCTGTTTTTTAATGTACCTGAGATAGCTATTTCCTGTCCCCCAGGTTGGTTCGTCTTTGGTAAAACCTCAATAGGTTAAGTTCTGGTATAATAGTTTCCCTTGAAGGCAGGCCTCAGGGAGAACAGAAAGCTTGCTGCAAGTAAATTAATATGTGAAAATTCTCTGAAAGTGAAAAAAGTACAGCTATGTCTTATTAGAATGATAGTAATGATCACAAATAGCATTAACAAGAGATATGACAATGTTAGCTTTAAATGTAATATTTAATTTGTATATTTTCTGCTGTGATATAAATATTTTAAGTGAGATTTTTATAAATTAATTTCATTATCTAATTCAAGTTAATTACACAATGTGAAGCCCACACAGTTCTGAATGAAGGAACAGACTTTGTTCAAACAATAAAACATACCTAAAATGTACCTGAGCACAATTACCAGCTCCATCAGGCTCTTCTCATCATGTCAAAATTAACTACAAATGCTAATATTACTTAATAACTAAATAATAACTGTAGTATATGTCACTCTCAAAGATAATACTTTAGGTCCAAGGAATTAGATTCAACTTCCTGAAAGAGTATACATGTAATCATAACAGAATAACAAAAGCAAGAATATTCTTCTTACCATGTCCTTTTTAAGTAGGGTTACTTAAGATATGGGCAGTGGATCTACAGCAGAATGTCTATATATTTCTCAAGTACTTTACAAGCAACAAGAATAGATGTGTTATATATACAGTATTTATATACAGTTTTAGCTTAGCGAGGATTTATATACAGTTCTCCACCTATTTGTTATTTAAAAGACTGGTAAAGTTCTTAAATAAAGGCAGCACGTGAGTAATATTGACTATTTTGCATTGTAAAGCAAGAAAACTGATGATATTCTCAAATCTCAAAAATTTCCCCTTAACATTGAGATTATGGTGCTAAATGGTGGGATGATCTCTTAACTAGCTAAGTGATTATTTCCTCCAGCCGACTATAGACTCTATATTAATTACAGTACTTTATATATTAAATTCAATTCCATTGTTCAATTAAGCACTTATTTTGTGTTTTTTATGTACCTGGGATAGTGGTAGTTGCTGTAGCAACAGTGTATATAGGTTAAGGTTTATGTCCTTATTCCAGATTTGTGGGGGAGATAGATACACATAAAAACAATTATAAACAGGTTGGTAAATGCAGTAAATGGATGATTCTTAAGATTACCCTGTGTTGTAAGAGTTAAACTTCTAAAATTTTAAATTCCTGAAAGCTGAAGTTTCACTGCATAGCAGTTATTAACTCCCCATGTCCTATCTAACATTACCTATTTAAGGAATATAGCCTTTTCTGTCTTGTATATTATCATGTAATCACTCCTCATCTCCTGTACATGTGCACGCACACACACAGACTCACACTCACAGCTGTACAGGCCAACGTGGTGACCTCACCCTGGGAAACGAATCCTTTAGGTTGGGATGTGCTAAGGGTATGTGTAAGATTCCCTGTGGAGAGATGATCTAATCTTACAGCTGAGCACTCTGGAGTCTGAAGAATCTGGATTCTGATTCTGATTCTGATACCTATATTATATTATATTATTTTATTCCTATAATATTCCTATATTCCACCAATCATCTATAAGTATACTTGCCCTATGGTATCATTTTGTTAATTAAAAGATAAAATGTTTGTAAGCATTATGTACAGTACCCAATACATGGTCTCAGTAAATGTTAGTATTTTACAAGACAGAGACTCTATTTTATCTAAGGGTGAGACTAAGTTGTTAAATTCTGTAGACTGAAGCTGATGTCTACAAGACGGGCCCTGAGCAAGAGTGGAATCAGACAGCAGAAAGGAGGGTATGGCTGACTCAGACCACATGACCACAAAGACATGGTATGAATTGCAGGTTTCCTACCTCCTGAGATACAGTTGTACTTTCTGCTTTTTTTTCTTGGCAAAATCCCTTGTATTCTTTTGGCAATTTTATTTTTACTTGAGCTAATTTGACTGGGTTTCTATTCTTTGCAATCAGTGATCTTTGGCTAAAATATTTCTCAGTAAGAATTTTTTCGTTGTTTGATTTTGGTAAGAGGAAATGGTCTTGTAGGAGATTTGTTCTAACAAAACAACTATGTAGTACAAGCTTCAGAACTCCAATATCCTTTATATTATGAATTTTATATTCTACACTAACCAAACAATCATTATCACTAGGCATAAGTAATATTCTATTCTTCTTCCTCTCATCCTTTTCTGTTTCTGTGGTATATCTACCTCTTATCTCCATACTACAAGGAAAAGAAATAATGGTTTTTTGGTATACAAAGAAAAAGCATGCTTTAGAGCCAAAATGTAACATAGTCTTCTTATCTGATATATGTAATTTCCTCTGCACTGAAGCCTAAGAAGGGCATTTGTTGGGAGGCGCCTGGGTGGCTCAGTTTTTATCATGATCCCAGGATCCTAGGATTGAGCCCCGCATCTGGCTCCCTGCTCAGCAGAAAGCCTGCTTCTCCCTCTTCCGCTCCCCTGCTTGTGTTCCCTCTCCTGCTGTTCCTCTCTCTGTGTTAAAAATACATAAATAAAATCTTGAAAAAACAAAAAAATTTAAAAAGAAGGGCATCTAGTGTCATAGCACTGATTAATCCAGTTAAGTACTCTGATTTAACAGCAGTCCTCAATGACATTTTATAGGAAATATCGTTGTCACCCATGGTGTCATGGTATGAACATTCATATTTTACCTCAAACATCATTTCTGGTTTAAGTTACCTTCTCTTGGGGTAGAGAGTTCTGTAAGAATTCTACCTATTGTCTGAAATTAGACTTTATTTTATTTATTCTTAAACTACTTTTTTCAGATACCAATGAAAGATCCGTAATTCTAAGATTTGGTGAACACGTTCTTGAACACCTTGTTCAACATCTAACTTTGAACAGAGAGCGCTCAGTTCTCTTTTCAGATAGATAAGAATCATCCTGTTGTTACTTGGAAGAACTCTATCCCTCTAAATATTATTTCTCTTTGTTCTTGAGATCTAGTAGTTTAACTGCGCGGGTTTATTAGTACATAAACACGGTTGTGATTGTCCCCATTCATTTATGTTCAACCAAATGATCTATTGAATTAATTCAAAAATTACCTTGTATCACCTCTAAAAGTCCTTTCTCTGGTCTTTTTTAATCTTTTAGAAATTCCACTGATATGAATAAAGTTAATTATTTTAATAATCAAGGCTGAAATTTGTTTCTGAAAATAAAAAAATATTTGTACTTACTTTGTGACTCATTTTGGATAGCATCTGTTATATCCTGAATTTTGGGTGATATCCTCAGATGTAGGTACTTCAATTTATAAGGTCTTCAGGAGCAAATTGAAATTTGCTCATTTTTATTTATCTATCAATATACCATTTAAGAAATTAAAGGAGGAATTTTTTTACATTTTATTTATTTTATTTTTCTTCAGTGTTCCAGCACTCATTGTTATGCACCATACCCAGTGGGCCATGCAATACATGCCCTCCATAATACCCACCTAACCCTCAGGCTCACCTAACCCCCCACACTTCTCCCCTCCAAAACCCTCAGTTTGTTTCTCAGAGTCCACAGTCTTCCGTGGTTTGTCTCCCACTCCAATTTCCCCCAACTCACTTCTCTTCTCCATCTCCCTATGTCCCCTTTGTTATTCTTTATGCTCCACAAGTAAGTGAAACCATATGATAATTGATTCTCTGCTTGACTTATTTCACTCAGCATAATCTCTTCCAGTCCCGTCCATGTTGCTACAAGAGTTGGGTTTTCATCCTTTCTGATGGAGGCATAACATTCCACTGTATATATGGACCATATCTTCTTTATCCACTCAACTGTTGAAGGGCATCTTGGCTCTTTCCACAGTTTGGATATTGTGGCCATTGCTGCTATGAACATTGGGGTTCAGATGACCCTTCTTTTCACTACATCTGTATCTTTGGGGTAAATGCCCAGTAGTGCAATTGCAGCGTCATAGGGAAGCTCTATTTTTAATTTCTTAAGGAATCTCCACACTGTTTTCGAAAGTGGCTGTGCCAACTTGTATTCCCACCAACAGTGCAAGAGGATTCCTCTTTTCCCGAAATATTTTTTAAAAACAGACATATTTTAGACTGCAAAATATCTTTGCTTTAATGTTTAATAGTTGAAAATAAGTATGTAAATAGATGTTAAGAGTGTTTTACCTATTTAATAAATCTCTTTATGATAACTGCTTTTTTAGATTCTTTGTTCTGAAGTAGGCTGTTTCTCTTTCATGAAAGGGCTATTGTATAATTATTAGGAAATAAGACTGTCAAAGATTGACTAATTCATATTCTCTTTACAATCAAATTGTAAAGTATTAATAATCCTTAACAATGAGCTTTAAGTTGACTTAAAAACACCCTAATTATTTCATAAAAATAATTTAAATTTGAGATAATGTGTCTTTAGGTATTTTTGTTTCTTCAGGGATCTCATTATGAACCCAAAATGACAATGAATTGAGTTGTTTTGTTTAGCCATGATCTAGCTGCTTCATATGTGTACATGTGATCGGTGTTTGAAGCTTGTCCTTAATATTAAATTCCTTGATCTAGTGCCTGCTGTAGAAAGAGATCTGGACCTTACCTATTGGTTGTTACCTTACTCATACCTGGAGCCCCACCCCTCCCTCCTTTTTAAAAAAATTCCATGTAGAGTCACTTTTGCTTTCTGTGGAACTTTAAGGTAATGGAGTAAGGTGGTATAAAACTTCAAATTGTGGAATCAGAATGTCTGACTGCTACCTGGGTGACCTTGAGCAAGTTACTTAAATTCATCTATAAATTGAGGATAACAGAGTACTCACTTCATAAGACTTTGTGGATTATTTGGGATAATATATGGAAAAGATTTAGTGTATTACCTGGCATGTAGTTGGTGCTCAATAAATGTTAGCCTTTAATTAAAGTTGCTGACAGGGGCTATTTTAGAAATGGTTTAGTAGACAAGATGTTTGTTTGATTAGCAATTTGTAGAGTGCTTTAGCATGGTAATACTACACTCAATTTTGTTGTCTTTCTCCTAATATCTCACAAGAATCTTAACTGTTTTGTTAGGATTTTCTTCTTCCAACATGACTATATTTTCATTTTCTTCCCTCAGGGAATAGCCAGAATTTCTAGTTGTAATTCTTACGTTTTAGGGGATTAGGATTGACCTATACCCTATTATCAGGAAACTCAAATTAGGCCTTCCTGATTTTACATTTGAATGCTAATTTAGCAGAAAAAATCACAAGGAACTGTAAATCCAGCATGAAACTTTGCATTCTTAACTCCAACTAAGTGTTAATTACAAAGGCTGCTATAGAATTCCCCCAAAGCAAAAGGGAACACAGCATGCCAACTGACAGCTATCCTGTGAGATCCCGTGGGCCAACAATAGACTCTACTCAGTCATCTCTTTGAGGAATCCTCAAGGGATAAAATACTATTATTATGAAGGTCGTTCCTCCTGCCTTTATCTTTCAAGGAGAGTGACTTGGAGTGAAGGTGTAAGAGGAATATGAAAGTGGAATTGTGATTTTTTTTTTTTTTTTTTTTAATGAGAATGGGGGAAAGAGAGTTTGGGATTTGGCTCTTTAATAATTTGATGAAATTAACCCTTATCTTTATTTCTGTTTTCCGTTCCTTTGTTTTCTTGTTTTCTTCCCCAAGAGAAAAGCTGTTCTAAAATTCTTTGGGATCCCTTGGATTAGAAGGAGTTTCTAAGTTAAAAAAAAGTACTAAATTATTTAAATAAAAAACAAAAAACCAGAACACTCTTCCAAATCTCTACATGGAGTTATAGGGCCAATGCAGTGTGACTCATCAGAGAAACTATTGGCACTGTCCCATTTATGAGCAAGCTGTCTGTGGACTGTCTGGAATCTTGGCAAAGTAACATATATGTATATAAAAGTTAAATGACTAAATTTGTTTCAGAAACATGCGGAATGACTGCAGGGAGCCTTCTGTTCAATGGCATGAAGCAAAAAATCTCTTTGGTCTTTTTTCTTTTGACACTATCCTGCCTGCCTTATCCTGAACTGCATAACTCACTAAGATATTACATATTTTCCATTAGCCATTCTTTTAGTCCCATATCCAGTCTGTCAGAATAACATTGAGGTCGGTGAACCATGAGCCTCGTTGCCTTTGCAAGGCATTTCTGTACTAGTAAAAGCAGAAAATACCTCATAAGAATGCTGTACAGTCATTCCCATAGTGTGATATGCTAATTCTTAAGAATGTTGCTAACACTGCACTTTGTTTCATATGATTGAATTTAGAACTTTTACTCAATTGGTTGAAGGCTTCAAACTGGCAGTAATAACAGTCTTTTGAGTTGTTGCATAAGTAGAGCAGTGATGGAATTCATATGGCAGGCGACAGTTGCTCATTCAAGTTCAAGAAGAAATCTCTATCAGCCGCAGTGGTTGAAACAACAAAAAGAAAGTAGCCCAGCTGTTCACTTTTTAATAGTGTATCTTTCCTCCATATTATAAATGAGAACAGAGCTCAGTCATTAAATGAAGATATAACTATTAAGGTCATCATTGTTAAAAATCCCGAAGAATATACCTCATATTTATGTGATTTTTTTTTTTTTTTTAATGTCCATCTTACTCTGTCCCAAGTAAAATCAAGAAAATTCCCCCGTGCCTCTAGAGGTCTCACCACAGCTAGTTAGCTTTCAGCCTTGATCTCCTTTTACTCGTACCTCCCATAACAAGTCTCAGAGAGTTAAGTAAGAATTTAAGCAGTCATATTTGGCCACAAAGTGTTGAAGAATATAAATCCAAGAAGTCCAGAAAGTCTTTGTAGATATAATTTAAGCATACAAATTCTCTGCTGTGATACATATTACTAGTTTAGACAATTTACTGTCATTCTGTGCTTTCAGTGTAGGACAGAATTTTGGTCAAGTCAGTTTAGTGATAATAAGATATCAGAACTTCCAGAGAGCCAGAGTCCCTACTCTTCAGTTTGAACATTTGTTGAATATTTTGAAAAGATAAAAGCTGCTCATTGCTCTATTGCCTATGATAAACAGTGTGATAAGATTTACTTTGGGTGTACATCTTCTATCTCCTTATACCTAGTATATTTGGGAGTATATCTTTGGCTCACTGAAATTGGGAACTTTGATTACTTTTCAAAGAATATGATATTTTGGCACATAATCTCTTCCTTGACCAAACTCTAGCTAGGTTCTTGAGAATTGTTCAGCAGAATTGATCCCAGGGTAAAGAAGTAACATTTTCTGAGAATTACTATGTGTCAGGCATTGTGGTCAGCTTTCTCCATGTAATAGCTCATCCTTAAAATAACTCGATGAATAAGATACTATAATTAATCCCATTTTACAGATGAATAAGGTACTATTATCAATGCCGTTTTCCAGAGGAAGAAATAGGGGTGAAGTTAAATGTAGCTTACCCAAAGTCACACAATTGTTAAGTGAGAATTTGAACATGAATTTTTGTCATTCCAAAGCCCATACTCATAATCACTATGCACTGTAGTGAAGGTACTGTACGAATAGGCATTTGCTTTACAGTACTTGTTTGATGTCTCTCCCCTGGCCCAGCCTCAGCAGTGGACACAGTCTTTGGAAAGGCTCTTGGGTATGATGGCATTTACCAGCTATAGCCATTCAAGGCAACCCCTAGAAAGGGAATTAAAACCTCATTCTACCCATCTGTACCTATTTGAGGAAAGTCTGGACATATGTGGGCATTGAAGGAAATTGCCTTAGGAGTCTTGAGACCAGAAAGCAGATTGCTTTTTGGTTCAGAATTGCCAAAGTGTTGCTTATAATCCCCTCCTCCTCCCAAGTGAAATTTAAGTTCGAGGTAGTGATGTCTTATTGGAGATTTTTCCCATCTGGCAACCCTATTCCAAACCTCTTTATTTTGACCAGCCTGGCTGTATGAATTCTGTCTTCAGAGGATTTTCTCCTCTAAGTTCTGTTTCTCTCACAAGTCAGAGTGATACAGTCACTGAGTAGCAACTGAGAAAAGAAAACAGTAAATGGAGAAGAAATCTCATGGACTAGAACCCCAAATCTTTGAAACATTTTTCACCATAGCAGAATCTGTTCGTTCATGGTAGATGTTAAGATCGTTCTATTAAATCTACTAATGATTTATAATTCTAATTGGCTAATTCCAGGGCTAGTGTCTCTGTCTTATGGTACATGGAATGATAACAGAGTAATGCTTTTAAAAATAGGGTTGCTATGAATTGAGCAGCAGGGAAGAGGGCTTCTCTGGAGATACTTGCCTGCAGCTGTGGAGATGTTCCCTGTCAAAGAGCAATCTACTACTGGCAGAGGGCTCTAAGTATACTAACAAGCCTATGGAGTCTTCCCTGCCTTTAGCAAAGAGAATGACCTTATAAAACAGAATTAGCAACAAGAAGAGGTAGTCTTGAAAATGAGTCTCTGAAATAATGAAT
Organism: Mustela erminea; assembly: GCF_009829155.1. NCBI lineage: Eukaryota > Metazoa > Chordata > Mammalia > Carnivora > Mustelidae > Mustela > Mustela erminea. Next base: position 112,576,010 of record NC_045618.1, read on the forward strand.
AATGACCATATCAGTTCAAGTTGAACTAGGCAGTCAATTATCTAATACCTAGGCTAGTTTGCTGTGATTCTTTCCAAATGCATAGTGCTGACTTTTGTATGTCAGGAGGTTAATGCAGTGCTGCTTTTTTTTCCCCCCAACACTAAATAAAGTCTTATTTGATTGATCAAAAGGGGACATACTTAAGTGCTTTGAAATATATATATAGGTTCCAGAAAGCAGAATGTAATGTAAGTAATGTAGTAAACACTAGAGGTTAATCCTGGCCTTTTTGTTAGCTTTATTACCTTTGAGAAATTCACTTATCCTCTCTAGCTTATTTCCTCTGTAAAATGAAGGAGTTTAAGTAAAAATGTATTTCCCAAACTATGAACCTACCACAGATTACTGGAGGTTAAAAGGCATTTCAGATAATTTCCTGATAAAAGATTAAAATAAACATTGAATCACATAGTTGAGAAAGTTGCTTTTTCAGTCTTTCTAATTATGTCAGAAAAATTCTCAATTTGGTATCAAGATATCTTTAATAGTTCTTTAACACTGGATAATTGTTTAGGGGTAGAGATGGGTAGGAACAAGTACTGGGAATCTTCCATTCCTCAAGAGTTTCGATAGAAGAAAAAAGAATTCTGTTACTTCAAGGGGAAAGTACTGAAGTTGCTTCTTTTGTTTACTTCATTTCCCTTCCACTTGGAAGGAAAGTAGTGTACAACTAGTAAGTTTAGGAAAAGGAACCAAACATGTGAGGCACAGCCATTTCTGGCTTCTCTCGTGGTACAGCCCCCTCTCAGAAGGCATGTTCCTCCTCCTCCCCTGGGTAAGAGGCTATGGTTGACAGACTCTACATAAGGCTGGGGGGAAACTATTAGGAAACCCAAAAGCCCAAAAATCCAAAACAAAGAACCACATTCTGTAGTTTATCCTTATTAGTAATCAAGCTGGTATTTTAATTGCTATTTTATTCTTCTCTGTCTTTCATTTGGTTTCAAACTCTTAGGCGATATAAGGGAAAAAGCAATTATACCCCTTTAATGTCGCTGATAATCTCCTTTTTAAACAGAAATCTGGCTTGGGCTCAGAGCCCTCCATAGGGAATAGTATCTATATAGAATTTAATACTATGGTTTTGTTTTCAGTGAAGTTGGCATCTATAAAATAAAACCATGGAGGTTTTAAAATGAATTTTTAAAACATTAAACAGTACAGACAATGCATAGATATGGTGAAAATTATAAAGTTCATATATAAATGACTGAAGTTTAGAAAACACTGAACAAAATTATCTCTAGGATCTGTTCCAGATTTAAGTTCTTTTGGATATGTATACCAGTAGAATAAAAAATGTTAGGTGGTAAACCAAGTTAAAAAAGGAAACTTCTAACATAACATGTACTGTGTTATTTTCATTTATTTTGAAATATATCATTATTGAGGGAGCTAAACTTTTATTTTTTATATGAATGAAAATGGTATTGATATGAAAATGATAAATCTGTAATATTGTACTAGGCAGTTGAGTATTGATATCGTTTTAATAGTGTGGGTTTTGGTGACAGTATTTTGTTTTGTTTATTTTTCTCTTACTGAAAGCAGTCAGTTCTGGGAGAGGATTTTGAACTAGAAATCTTGGAAAGTAAGAGCTGTGTTGTCATTGTATACTCTGCCTCATACAGTGTTTGGAATATAGCAGTGTTCAATAAATATTTGAACAACTGAATGAATGAATGAATGAATGAACAAAGAATCAACAAAAATAAACTGAATTCTCTGTCCTGAAGGTATAAGCATAGTTTTCATTTATATCTGAAAGCTATCGGTAGGACTAGCTGTAAGAAAGCTGAGGCCTTGGGGCAATCAGACAGGGTAATACTTCTATATAAGTGAAAGATGGAGCTAGTTACACAGCGCATTTAGAATAATCTTGTTAGGAAGAAATCACAAAAGGAAGGTAGCTCTATTAATTTTGCTCTTGTTTATGATCATATAGGAAAGGCTAGATTTTTCCATTCTTCCTTTTTTTTCCCCTCTCATTTATGTACTACATCTCTTATCATGTCCTGATATCAGAGAAAGCACCCCAATTTCCCTTGTCTTAGGGAAATTATTAGAGCTTAACTTAAAATGTAGTTCACTCTTTCCCCATACATTCTTTTTTTTTTTTTCCAAGATTTTATTTATTTATTTGACAGAGATCACAAGTAGGTAGAGAGGCAGACAGAGAGAATGGTGGGGGTTGGGGGGGAAAGAGGCTCCCTGCTGAGCAGAGAGCCCCATGCAGGGGCTGAGATCGTGGACCTGAGCTGAAGTCAATGGCTTAACCCACTGAACCACCCAGGTGCCCCTCCCCTTAATTACAGCTTCTTATCTGATAAGGTGCCCACCCCGACCCCCCCTTTTTTGTGTGTGTGCCCATTTCTTTCTTAACTGACACCCTAGATGAATTGCAATACTGGTGGTAAATTTCTTTTATTGCCATTTATTCGTGCAGCAAATGTCATGTTTCAAGGGCTTTGTTCTAAGAATCCTGAAATGAATCTTACATATCAGAGAGAGAATATTAACCAGACATTTTTAAATTTTTTAGTTAGACCAACTAGTTTTCTAATAATCATGCATTTGGTTTAAGTGATTACTTTCCTAGGCCATATAATTTACCTTTAAACATTTTGCATATGTGCAAAAAAAAAACCCAGAATCTGAGGACTGTGTTCTAGTGAATACATTTTAAACATATTCTAGGTTTATTCTCTATAAATGCATTCTTTTTTTAATGGTCCAGTGATTAACTGTGATTCTGAGGATAACATCTTAAGTGGAGTTATTTTATATGTTCAGGTTAATATTTTCTGTTATTGAAGTGTTAATTCAGTACATTTTATATTTGTGAAATTTCTCTGCCTGATGTCTTTGTGTCTTCTAGTTATTACTATGTGGTCTTCAATATGTGAACTCAACTCTAAAGTCACTGGCTTATCCCATTTTGGGATGTTCATCTCATTGCATTATAAAATTGATAGAATGGCAATAATAGTAGTGATATGTAGAAATTGGATTCTGAAACTACTCATCTTCAAAAATTAGCATCTAGTCTCTGTTCTAACTTTAAATTAATATCTAGGTAAACAATCAACATAGATTATATTGTTATCATAATTGAAAATATAAAGACAATTGGGCCAAAAAAAAAAGACCAGAATTACCTTTTTCTTTTCTTTAAAAGATATAAGTGCTTGATTTATAATTATAATCTTTAAGTATCTCTAGAATCTTTATCCTATATCATGAAAGTAATGCAAGAGCCATTTGCTGTAATGACAATCTGGAAGTTTTGAGAACACTTTATTGTCTAGTTCAAAAACAATTAAAAAAAAAAACAGAACTTTGCCTCGCTGGCTGTGTTCACCAGCTGTATGGCTATTCTCTGATTAGATAGTTTGAGTGCTGGATGCGTCCTTATCTGGGGTATAAGGTGTTCATATGGCAGCTATGTTATGACAGGGAAAAAAGAAAAAACACCATGGAGTTGAGAGGCAGACCAGCCTAAATGTGAAATTTAACTCTGTCACTTCTGTGCTAGTACCTTGGGCAAGTGAATAACTGCCTCTGGAAAGAGAGAATTTTAATACTGCTTTAGAGTGGCTGTGAGGTTGAAAGCATCCAGAGTGAGCTCTTTTTAAATGGTAGTTGTATGAGGAAAGCAGTATGGTGATGGTACGTTTTGATATTCTCACAGGTGAAGTCAAGGACAAAAATGTTCAGGTGGTTGAGCTCCCCATTGTGGACAGTCTCCATCCTCGTCCACCGTATTTACCCCTGGCCGTACCAGAAGACCTTGCAGATCGGCTCGTACGAGTCCATGGTGATCCTGCAGTGTGGTGGGTGTCCCAGTTCGTCAAATACTTGATCCGCCCACAACCTTGGCTAGAAAAGGAAATAGAAGAGGCTACCAAGAAGCTTGGCTTCAAACATCCAGTTATTGGGTAAGAATCTGACTTATTCCTCATAAAGTGATATGTGGTAGCAGAGATATGTATACTTTATACTATATTGTAAACTTTATGATATGTAGTTTAATTTTCAGAGCCCCACCCAAATACAGATGTTCCAGAGTTCCCCCTAGGTCATGAAGAGATCATTCTTCCTTTGTTCACTTAGACATCATACTTTGTTACCCTCGTTCACTTATTTATGTATTCATTCAACAAATATATTAAACCCATATTTCTGAAATTAGCTGTCTTTTCTAGGGAAGCTAGCAAAATTTTATTTTATTGAGAGTATTTTGAATGTTACACAAGTCTCATGTCTTATCCTAACAAGGCCATGAGATGAAGCTGTCACATTTATAGCTTTTCTGTTGTACTTTCTGTTAGGCTTCATTAATTACCACTAGTGATTATTTTGCATTTTTTTGATGTTCTGTTTTCTTTTCTGTCTTGGAAGCTATTTTTGAGAATAAGAGGACTATTTATAATGTAAGATAATGTTAAAATTATTACTTAAAATTATCTCTTGGCCCACTTGGGAGTTATCATGTACATATGCAATCAGTCTCATGCTTATGTTCAGGGACATGTATCTGGAAATCCTAGGACCAAGAAGAATCCAAAAAGAGCATCTTTGCTCATAAGAATGTGCTTCTGTACACAAAAATAAAAAAGTTATGGAAAGAGGAATTTTCCTGAGTCCTGGTGCCAGATTTCATACCTTGGCAAAATTTCCTTTGCCTAATGAGAAGAGTACTGGACTGAGACTTAAATGACCTGGGCAGTATGCCTGGCTTTTTCCTAATTCTGGACCAAGTAACTTATTAATGGTACTGGGCTATGATTTTTCCATCTGTAAATAGAGAAGGTAATACCTGCCTTAAAAGTGATGATATGATAAGGAGGATAAAAAGATTTTAGTTCAGTAGAAAAAATGTACTGTAAAATATTATTACCTTTCAGAGAGATTGATGCTAAAGTAATTCCTGGAAATAGACTTGTCAGCTAGGCTGTGACATTCTGTAGCTTATATTGCTTTTAATACAGTCAGCTATTGATTAATATTAATACATGTATTGATTCATTCACTTATTTGCAGAACATTTACTGAGATTAATTTTCTAAGTGGCTTCTTCTAGCTTATTACAGTCAGTCGGAAAAAAGACATACAGAGATAACATTATATGGGTAGAATGTGATATATAACCTGAGAGAAGTATAAAAAGTATCATGAGTGCTTAGGGAAGAAGAAATGTATTTCCATCTGGATCAGGAAAGTCTTCATAGATTCAATGTTTGAACAGGATCTTGAAAGATAGCAGTATAGTAATTAAATTATCAAAATACTTTCAAGTGCACTATCTCATTGATCCTATAACACAGTCCTGTGAAGTGGGCAGAGGTAACCGTTTTACAGGTAAGGAAGCTAAAGGAAAGCGTATCTCTGCCCAAAGTTCCAGAGTTCATAAAGGCAAAACCAGGACATAGACCATCTTAATTTTTCTAGAAGCTTTCTGCCATACCAGAAAGCTACCCTAATTGTCCATGCACCATTCATCATATTAAGAGTTAGCCAAATATAGAAAATTGAAGTACCACAGATAATTATTTGTACATTGAGGTAGGGTGCTGTAATGAAAGAGAAGGACACTAGAATTCAAGAATCTGGGGGTACCATCTAACTTCTACCACTAAAAATTTCTGTGACTTTGGCCAATATACTTGATCATTCTGGGTCTTCCTTGAGTGCCACTCTTTCCTCATTTAAAACTGAAAAAAAACTAAGTTAGATGGTATCTAAGGTTTCTATTCATGTAGTACTAAACAATTAGATTTTTGTGTCAAGCCAACATTCATTAATTTATTCATTGTATTTGGTGCTATTGGAAGTAAATAAAATCAGATTCCCTGCCATGAAAGAGCTTCATATGTAATACAGATGACTGTTGAACAATGCGGGGTTAGGGAGCTGACCCCTCCACCCCCTGCAGTTGAAAATCCATGTATAATTTTTGACGCCTCCAAAACTTAACTACTAATAAATAGCCTGCTGTTGGCTGGAAGCCTTACCCATAACATAAAAAGTCAATTAGCACATTTTTATGCTATGTTTATTAATATACTATACTCTTATAATAAAGTAAGCTAGAGAAAAGAAAGTGTTATTAGAAAATCATAAGAGAAAATACATTTATAGTACTGTACTATAAAAAGTCTGTGTGTAAGTGAGCCCACACAGTTCACACCCATGTTATTGAAGGGGCAACTGTAGTGAAAGGCAGGTACACAAAGAACTTCTACTTTCGTGACAATTAGGTTGAAATGTATGTTACAGAAACCAGCTTCACTTTGCCTTATGTTGTCTTTTTGTTCACTTATGTCTTCAGAACCATCAGTTTCCTTAACTGTCTGATGAAAGACTTATATTAAACTAAAATGACCTAATATCTTTCACAGGCCTAACATTCTGATTCTTCCATAAAGACCATCCATTATGCTCCTCTCTGAAATTCTTCGTTCGGGCCTAATTTCAGGAGTATTTGGAGAATTGAGTACTCTGCCACGACCTCAAATGCTCCTCTTCCTTTGATTCGTCCTCTGTTATTACAGCTCTTCTTTGTTTTCATTTTCATTCTCGTATCTCCTACCCCACATCTTCCCTTTTGTCTTAGTCTTCATATGGATAGAAGTTACTGATACCCGTTTTATTTACTTTTAAAGACGTCATTTATTCACTCACTTGAGAGAGAGTGTGCACTAGACGGGGCAGAAGGACAGGGAGGGGAGGGAGCCCGACTCAAGCTGGGGCTCTCTCTCAGGACCTTGGGATCAGGACCTGAGCCACTCAGGCACCCCTGACCCCTATTTTAAATGTTAGAGCTGAAGAAATTACATGGTGAAATCATGAGTAACAAATAGTGCTTCTTCTCATGAAGCTTCTCATTGAAATTCAGCGGAATTGTTCTTTCTATCCCACTTCATCTCTATGGATCACAGTGAGCAATTCCAGTTTCACAAGAGAAGCAGTGATTAAGCAGGATGTGGGAAGAAAAAGATGATAGGATAGCTGTTCATACAATGGTATTTACATCTGAACTATCGTCTGGAATGCAAAGGAAAGAATACCTGCAGAGACACCAGGTTAACTGCAGTGAAAATAGACCCTCGCTCCAGACTCATAATCAAAAGCTGTCCCTCGGCTTGACCTAAGGCTTGCTCCTATACTGTGACCTAAGGGGAAACAAATCTACCTTTTTCTTTTTCCCACGTATGAATAGTGGTTTAGTAATTTGCTAGGGAGGATGCAGGAAAGGCAAATTAAAGGAGAGTTTTAATTTATGAAAATAACCTCTGACCATTATTATTTTCATTACAATTACTTTGAAAGCAGTAAGATGGGAGGAAGTACTGTGGAAGTCAGCACATATTCAATGTAAATCTTTGTCCCCAATTTTACAGTTTTAGAGCTTTTTTTTTTTTTAATAGGACAGATGAGATCAGTATCTGCTTGTGTTTGATAGAGTGAAAAACAGCAAAAGGAAATTCATAATGCATCCAACGAAAGCTAGAACATTTCCATGAACTTAAAATAGTAAGAATTTTTAAAAGGTTTGCCTGCCTTGATCATGCTATAGGAAAAAGCCGTGCAGGTCTGTGTTTTCCTCAAACAACTTTCAAACCTACAAGCTGGCAATTACAGTAACTATACAGGGTATCATGAAGGAAAAGAAAAGTTGGCATCAAAATGTTATAAAAATATATTTAATATTCTGTAATAACAACTGTGAATTTTTGTATCATTTGTTGTCAAAAATCTTTTTCTTTTAAGATTTTATTTATTTATTTAAGATTTATTTTATTTATTTACAGACAGAGATCACAAGTAGGCAGAGAGACAGGCAGAGAGAGAGGGGGAAGCAGGCTCCCTGCTGAGCAGAGAGCCTGATGCGGGGCTCGATCCCAGAACCCTGGGATCATGACCTGAGCTGAAGGCAGAGGCTTAACCCACTGAGCCACCCAGGCGCCCCTGTTGTCAAAAATCTTAAAAAGTTACATCAACTTTTTTCTGGAAGGCTGGTTGGTATTTTGCTCCCTATATGGAGTGTAGCTCTGGAATCTCCCATTTATTTTACCATTATTTGTGGATACTCCAATTACTTTACAAGAAAGCATTCTTCAAAAGCTTATTTTCTAATTCTCCTTGTCTTGTGTTAACATGCCTATATATTTAGAATGTATTTGTTTGAATTTTTTAGTATTTTATTTTTTCTAATGGCAAAATAAAAGAAAAATTAATTTAAAATGTCTATGATGTCACCATAAATAAAGGTATAAAGTAGAATACCTAAAAGCATCCAGTGGATCAGAACATTATCAGCAGAATCTGACTTTTCCTTTACCCCCCAGAGTCCATGTCAGACGCACAGACAAAGTGGGAACAGAAGCAGCCTTCCATCCCATTGAGGAATACATGGTACACGTTGAAGAGCATTTTCAGCTTCTTGCTCGAAGGATGCAAGTGGATAAAAGAAGAGTATATTTGGCCACGGATGACCCGTCTTTATTAAAGGAGGCAAAAACAAAGTGAGTTAGATGAGCTAGTGATTCTAGACTGGGATTCTTTTCGGTTGGAAGGTATCCTTAATTCCCATAACTTGTGATTCTTGTTATAATATTACTACTGATTATTGGCAGTTTTTTATTCAAGCAACTGTGTACTTGTGTGACTGTTAATATAATTGAAGCATATTTGAGGAGCCGGCAAGGTATCTGAAGTCTGTTGGTGTGAAGGCAGCTGCCATCATGCTGTGACCTCTTTGTGTGTTTGGAAGAGAGAGAGCAAGCTTTCTGGTGTCTCTTCCTGTAAAGGAATAGTTCCATGAGGAGGGCCCCATTCTCATACTCATGCTTATTTAATCCTAATCATCTCCCAAAGGCCCCATTTCCAATTACTGTCACATTGGGAGTTACAGCTCAAACACAGGAATTCTAGGAGGACGAAAACATTCATCCACACGCAAACCAGCTATCTAGGACTGCTAGAAATAAAACACACCAGGTGCTTACCTTTTTGCTCTCACTATCTTCATCAGCAATTATGGGCAACTGAAACATATGTAAAATACAAGTCTGCATCTCATAAATAATTCTGGAACTTGGAAATTATATTAAAGGAAAGTAAAGAATCAGAAGATAAGTCTTACAAGTGGAGGAATAAGCACTGCTAGTATGTACTGAACAGTAACCAGCATTTATGGAGCATGCCTGCATTTCAGGCACTGTGTCAGGTACTAGGGATTCCATGAAATGCAAGATACTCCACTCTCAAGGAATTCCTGATCTCGTGGGAGAACAGATAATTTCTCTGCAGTCTAAGTAGTGCTGCTGTAGAGTTAAAGTAGGGTGTTCGGAAAATACATAAAGTACACTGATCCTAATTGGGAATCTATCACGGGCTCTGGGTGAACCTAGAATTGGCCTTTATTTACTATTAGTAAATAAAGGATGTATGTATTAAATGTGTGAAAAGTAGGGAATGAAAGAGAAGAATCTATAGTCTCATTTGGGCTCAGACACCATTTACTACAGAAATTGTCCCTGAATCCCTAAGCATCCCTCCTCTGTGCATTCCCCTGACTTAGTGTTTAGCCCTTGCTTACCTCTGTCTCCCTCGCTGGATTATAAGCACTTTAGACACAGTACCTAGCTCTAGTAACTGCCCGGTAATTATTGAATTATGTTTATTTCAATCCCATCAGTTTGAAAACATTTTATTAGCTGTTAATCACTTAAGCTATTTGACTAATTAATTTATTTCTTGGTCCACTTTTTATGTCACAAATAGGAATTGGGAAGAAAAACAAATTTAAAGTGAGGACTATAATGCGGGTATTTATCCTAATCACTGGATAGTAATCTAAATCCTGTTTCTCCCTCCTAAAAATCCAAATTAACCTGATATAAATTGCACGTTGTTGTTGTTTTTAAGGCTCCCTCTATCAGGTAGTCTTTCTCACATTCTCACTCTCTCGCACACACATATACACAAAGGACCATGGAATTCATCGGCCAACTATAAGCCAAGTTATATGCTTATAGTTAAGGGTTATATGAGCATTTGGTCACAAAGCACAATACAAAATCTCACAGATACTTTTCCAGTTTCATATCCAGACCAATTAGGAACAAAGTAGAAATAGTTCACCAAGCTCCTTCACTTTAAAACACAAGACTGAATTTGTAGTTTGGTTCAAAAAATGTTAAAATATTAATTTTATCTCTTCTTTTACTTGTTCTTGAAGCATCACAACCTTTTTCTGTTTTTCTTATTTCTCTGATTAACAAAGTAATTCATGCTCATTAAAAGATATGGAAGTTGGTGAGTATACCGGCAAGGAAAAAATGTCATCCACGATCCTATTACTCAGTGGCAACAATTACTTAAATGTTGACATATTTCCTTTAGTCATTTATATAGTTACCCCTTTTAGTAGTTGATCATATTGTATATAATAACTTGAATTCTTTTTTACTTATTAATACAATAATGGATCCATTTTCTCAGGTCCCTAAAAAAATAATCATCATAAATATCCCTTTTAATGACTGTTTATCTCCTGGATGCATATGCAGTTGCTTGCTTGCTCTTTCCCCTAAGATTGTACAGTTTGGTTATTTCCAGTTTTTTACTCTTACAAATAATGCTACGATGTATTCCTAAAGTTGTCCACATTATTTCCTTAAGCTAGGCTTCTGGACTTGGAAATATTTAGATAAAGGGATATGCACACCTTACAACTTTGATCCATAGTGCAGCGTATTTCCCAGCAAGCAACCCTTGTAGTACAGTTGGCAGCAGGGAATAGTACAACTTGAATTTCCTTTTTGTGGTCAGCTGCTAGTGACTCCTCTCCCCGTGATAGTCCAGGAGGCAGTTTTTTTTTCCTATTCTGTTATAAATGTAGCAGCAGCATTTTATGCATCTTCTCTCCCCCCACCACTTTGGAAATCCTTTCATTTTAATTTTCTGAGTCATTTTTTTTAAATATTTATCTATTTATTTTAGAGAGAGAAAGAATGAACATGAGCAGGAGGGGCAGAGGGAGAGGAAGAGAGAATCTCAAGCAGACTCTGGACTCACAACACTGAGATCATGACCTGAGCCAACCGAAATCAAGAGTTGGATGCCTAACTGACTACACCAGCCAGGCGCCCCAATTTTCTGAGTCATTTTGAGAACTTTCTCAGGAACTTAAATGCTGTTTCTCTCCTTCATTATTTCACTTAGCTGTTTTTCTACTCTAAATCAACTCTGCTTTATACCTGTCAGGATTAGTTTTGATATCTAAGCAAACCCTGAAACCTCTGCCATTGTTTTAGGAGACCAAAAACATGAATTAATCTCTCATTAAGATATGTAGTGTCCAGGGTGATTATGAGACTTTTGTGCTCCAAAAGGGTGAAGAGCTGAATAATTAAATGATGCATAGGGTCCACACAGGGGAGAATCCACTTTCTGTGTAGCTTATCTTTTGTAAAAGCGGTCAAGATTAGCTTAAAATATGTGGCCTCTAAGCTTTGGTGCTTGGTATTACTCCTTAGGTTTCTCTACGTTAAGCCCGAGTTCATCCGTAAGATTTTGGCACCTGTACGTCACTGACTATGGCAGCCAATGCTATTGTGGAGCAATCTCTTAGGTAATTCACTGTTAGAGTGCTTAATCACAGAATCATTGGCAAAGAAGTAAGCACTGTTAAAGTTGTCAATCCAGTATCATTGTCTAGGACATGAAGATTGGAAACAGGGGTGAAACCGGAGAAGAAACAGGTCTTTAAAAATATCCCAGAATACTTACATAGTCAGTGTGCTCTTCATCAAAAACGCTGGATGGGGGCGCCTGGGTGGCTCAGTAGGTTAAAAACCGCTGCCTTCAGCTCAGGTCATGACCCTAGGGTCCTGGAATCAAGCCCCGCATCAGGCTTTCTGCTCAGCGGGTTGCCTGCTTCCCTTCCTCCCTCTCTCTGCCTGCTTCTCTGCCTACTTGTGATCTCTATCTGTCAAATAAATAAATAAATAATCTTAAAAAAAAAAAAATGCTGGATGAGCTCTCCTAAAATTAGTTTCATTTAAATGAATAGAGGCAAGAAAAATATGTTTAAAAGTTTTTGTAAAGTGTTTGCCCAGTGAAATGACTCAGCAATAAAGAGTAGTGAATTTTTTCACTGTTTAATTGAACTATAATATGCTAGACACAGTTACAGGGCACTAGATATACAAAGAGAAATAAAATATAATATGTGGCTCCTTATTTCAAGGAGTATCCAACTGGTAGGCATATACATGTAACAAGTCATTGTAGTGTAGTTCATGAATGTCCTGTAGGAGCTGTACACCAGCTATAGTGAAATCATGAAGAGGAGTATCTCCTTTAGTCTAGAGAAAGATTTCAGAAAAGAAAATGTGTTCTTAGTTTATAAGTTTAATTAGTCCTTTGTGAGTGATATAAAAATAAATTTTTATAAGGTAGAAGAAGAAAAAAATTTTTTTATCATGGTTAATCTCTACAATTTCACAGTAAAAGGATTTCTGTGCTGACATACTTGTCTGCAAAAGACAAGAAAGAAGCATGTTTATGTAGAAATGTCCATGCTTATTATTGGAGATGCAAAATCTACCTTGTCTATTATTTACTTTGTTTCTGTATGTTTGTTTTTTTCCAAACTCAGTATCCTTCATCAAGCAGTCTCCGATAAGGCCTAAGAAATTTAGGTGTTCTTTTGGTTTGATTCCAGGGGAGGGGTCTTTAAGTTAGGAAGAACATTCATGTAAGTGTCACATCTCAGAAAAGGATCACTCTCTATTTTTTACTGGGCACCCAAACCATGCTGACAGTGTCAGTCTTGAAAACCTGTACTGGTGTGTTTTAATGATTCCCTCTGTCCTCTGGCCTCCAGCCTTCTCATATTTATTTGTTGCTGTTTCTGCCCCATGCCTGGGTATGCAGCTTCACAAGAATCATAGTAAAAGTCCTCTTGGTTGTTTTCTTTTTAGAGCAAATGTGACATTTCCTTCATCTCCCTGATTTGGGGCTGAGGAGGGCAAAATGTCAAAAATAATGAGGCCAAATGGATCGGAACACTGAATACGAGTCTGAAACAATGCTTAGAGACTTCGCTGTCACAGTCATTAGAGGCAACAAGAAAAAGCTCCTTGGTGGCTGTGAAATGAAGAATCTTTGAAGCAGCTGTTAGGGAATTGGGAAAAAGTCCCAGACGTAGGTAGCACTCACTGGTTCATGTATTTACTCACACAGCATTGTGTGGGGTTTTACGTGCTGGGAAGTGAAGAAAAATAAAAGTCTAGTCCCAACCTTTGGGGAATATTGTGTGGGAGACAGACTTGTAAACGGACTCCTGATGGTTCAGGGTTTGCAAATAGGAACTATTGCCCTTCCAACATATGTTTATTGATCCTTTATTATATTCCAGATTCTCTTCTAGGTACTGAGAATAATACAGTGAACAAAGCCTGAAAGATGAAACAAAGATTAAATGCCTCTTTATAGAGCTTACATTCCAGTTAGGGGTGATGCAGGTGGGGAATGGATACAGATAGTGAATAGCAGTCAATATATATTATGATAATAAAAGTCATGAAGTTAAACAGGTAAAAAAGAAATCACTGAAGTCCTTAATAAGGCTATATTTCAGCAGAGATCCAAAGGAAGTAAGGAATGAAACCAAGTAGATATCTGCAGAAGAATGTTTAACAATCACAGCTAATATTTATTGAGCATTTACTACATGTCAGGTGTTCTAAGCACTTTACATTGCTTAATGTATTTAATTCCCACATAATTATATAAAGCAGGCACACTTATTATCCTATTTTCATGTAACTCCCTAAGTTTGCTACTTAACTCTGAAGATCTTCCTCATGCACTGAGAAAATGTATTCATTCTGTACTAGAGTATAATTAAACCTCTTAATTCACAGTAAAATCATTTGAACATATGGTAGACTTTTTAAAGATACCCTGTTTTAGTATTTTCAAACACATTCTATCTGAAGACTATCAAAATGTTACTTGGTGGACATCTATAAGGAATTTAATAAATAATAAATAAATTCAATAAATTTATTAAACTGATTTTTCATTATCGTTGTTGGATAAGACAGTGCTTCGAGAATGGGGGTTAGGGGAGACTGGTCTGAATTAGCACAAATTCTAAGTTAAAAATTTAAATGAAACTTAACCATGATGTTTATATTCTAAAGGAGACGTTCAGTGACCAAATGGGAAACTAGCTTACGAAACCTCTTAGAGGCCACTCATTACAAGGAAAATAAAGAACCTTCAACACTTATAATTAAGAAGGGACATTTTGATGCATGTATGTTTATATTATGTGACATGCCAAGAACATGTAACATACAAGGCATTATAGAATGTTTTCTACCCCATGATGAATTCAAAGATGCTTCGTCAACTATTAAATGCCATAAAGCTCCCCTTACTATTAGAAAGAGGAACTTCGGTCAACGGAGCAGGTTTCCTCCTGCTGGTAAGATGTTAACCTCCCGATGGAATACTGTGATTTCCATGACATGTACAAATTTATTTCTTTTTTACAGGTACCCCACTTATGAATTTATTAGTGATAACTCTATCTCTTGGTCAGCTGGGCTACACAATCGATACACAGAAAATTCACTTCGGGGTGTGATCCTGGATATACACTTTCTCTCCCAGGCAGACTTCCTAGTGTGTACTTTTTCATCCCAGGTAAGTGATAGCAGGACATGTTTAAATGGCCAATATTTTTTTGGTCATATTGAGTTCAGGAAGTTTTTGGGTTGTGTGTATGAGTGAGAGAGAGTGTGTGTGTGTGTGTGTGTGTGTGTGTGTGTGTGTGTGTGTGTGGTTAGTATTATCATGACTCAGGTGCAGTTTTTCTAATATTTGGGGATGATCTCTTCTGTGAAAGATTCCACACGCTCCCCCCAAAAAACAATAGATATTTAGGTATTTAGTTGCTTACAAGCAATCATTGAATATATCTCCAATAAAGCCAGCTATTGGAATTGTTTAAACTACATGGCTTGTTCACAGCATTTAACCAGAATAGCAAGTAAGTAAACTTACTTAATACTTTCTGATTTTGCAGGGGTGCCTGGGTGGCTCAGTCAGTTGAGCTTCCAACTCATGATGTCAGGGTCATGAGATCAATCCCCATGTAGGGTTCCATGCTCAGCACATGATCTACTCAAGATTCTCTCTCCCTCCCCCTCTGTCCTTCTGCCTGCTGGTGTGCTCTCTCTTTCTCTCTCAAATAAATAAATAAGATCTTTTTTTAAAAAATACTTTCTGATTTTGTATAGTCAGTATGCAACCAGAATCCTTCCACTTCTACACATTGATGTGCTGATACTGAGAGGCTTAAATGCTAAGCATTGTGTCTCACTCAATTGCTTTATAGAAAATAAAGTGTAAATGTAATTCTTTTTCAAGTTCTATTACATTTCTACCAAGCAAAAAACTGTACATTAAATTTAAGCAATACCATGTTATAATCATTCTTTGAGTTTAATTGTTGCAGATAATTATATGTTATGTGCTTTGTGTATTTGTTTTTATGAGTGGTCCAATCAGCCTTGTATACACAGTGGAATACCAGCATAGAAATATTTATTGTTGGTTTTATCCTGCTCTCATTTATGTGCATATTATTGGTTAGTTCGTTCAACAAGCTGTTAAATGACTATTTGTGCTCAGAATTATATTAGGTGTGGAGAGGATTTCCAGGGAGAGTGAAGATACAGATCTTACCCTGGTCCAGAATCTAGTGAGCAAAATACTCACATGAAATAACTGGAGAGTAATTACCAAAAAATACAGATCATGTATGATAAATATTTGCCTAAAAGCTTAGAAGAAACAGAGAAAAGAAAATGTGAAAAGGAAGGCCGCACCATCTTCATGGGAGTATACTTCAGAGAATATAAAGAAAAGAACATTATTTTTTATTTTGTGACAATGCACATTGTCTCAGTGGGATGGTGATATGATTATTGGAAAGATACCTACCCCCGCAAAGGCTATGAGTTTCTTCAATATGAAATAAAAACACAACTTTCTACCCGGAACAGAAGTCACACAGCAGTAGTCCTAGTTGAAACAGAAAACTTCTTGGCCTTCAAGTTCCCACGAAAGCATCCACTGCTGACATTTTTTTCCTAACAGGGATAAGGATCCGCTCCCTTTTCTATTCTCTTGGTGGGTAGACAGGAGGAGTTAGAAATACATGGTCACTCTCAGATGTTATTGAGAATCTGACTCTATGCCCACCTGATTGACAGAATGACCAGAACCACCTCTACACATTTTTGAATGCTTATTGTTTGAATGAGTGAAGCTAGAGTCATTTTCCCCAGATACACCACTTCCTCTGTAGGCCCAGATGTCAGGCCTGTCTGAAGTCCATTCCCATTGTCCAGGGTTTCTCAGCCTGGACACTTTTTGCATTACAGGCAGGTACTTTGTCGTGAGGTGCTGTCTTGGGCGTTGTAGGATGCTCAGCAGCATCCCTGGCCAGTAGCATGCCCCCTCAAGTTGTGACAACTGAAAATGTCTTCAGATATTGCCAAATACCCCGCAGCAGTGGGGAAGACAAAAACGCCTTTGTTGAGAATCACTGCTATAGTCCTAAAGGTTGGAAATTAAATAAATATATACACATCTGAACACTTAGCAGCCTTACATGTGGACAGACGCTGAGACTTACAGGCCTGTGCTCTGTTTTGCTTTCCTTCCAGCCCTCCTTAATAATACCATGAGGCTCATTCTAGAAAGAAAATACTTTTTTTTTTTTTTCCTTTTCAAGCATGTGCTATAGAATTTTTGATTCTTATAACCTCATGACTCTAATTTTGACCCAGACCCCAGGACCTCTGTTACTTTGTGATAGCAGAAATCTGTCCAAGCTTGAGGGGCATATTGTTCATACTGCTTTGTTCTATTTTGTGCATAATATCAACCTCAGTGTATTCTCCAGACCTCAGGTTCAGAGAAGTCATTCATATGAAGAAAGACTGGTGCTGAGAGGACTTTTTTCCTCCAAAGGAATGAGATTTGTGCTTATATATTATATAGTTACTAATAACTCTTGATAAGTCAGACAAAGTTCATCCAAAATAACTTCTGTTCATTTGAACCAAAGCAAAACTCAAACCAGTATCTTATATCTCAAAATAGACTTGAATACCTCAGAAAATTTTATGTGAGGGCTCAGAATAAAAGTTTGACAGTAAAAATACCTTTCATTTATGTATTGAATAGTGGTTTGGTGAATGTGATCACATCCATTATCCCATACCTTTCTTGATGATTATCAGCTGTGGCATTTGAAATGGTAGAATAATTCCACATTCACTGATAAATCTTTGGGCTTATCTGTATTCCAGCATTTTTTGCAATTATTTTTAGAAAAAAAAAATGGGTTTAGTATAGTTCAATATTTTTGCACTATGAATGAAATTGGTTGCTTGATTGTAGAGGTTCTCTTGCTGTAAACCAAAATTGGAATTGTTTGAAATTGCCCAGAAATGTCTCATCATCATCCAGTGGAGTGTGAGAGAAAGTCACAGATAGCATCAAAATGCCAAGCCACTGACTCCTAGCCAGAGAACAAGAATGAGACAACATGGAGTCTGGAATCAGACTGGGTTTAAATCTAACTTTGAGCACTTAGTATCTGGGTGACATTTGAACAAATTACTTAGCCTATCACTGACCTTTTTCCCCTGGCCAATAAAACAGTAACACATAGTACATAGAGTTTTTGTGATGATTAAAAGTTATATGTAGGGTACCTGGGTGGCTCATTCAGTTAAGCATCTGCCTTCAGCTCAGGTCATGATCCTAGGGTCCTAGGATCAAGTTCCGCATCAGGCTCCCTGCTTACTGGGGAGTCTGCTTTTCCCTCTGCCCCTCCCCACCACTTGTGCTCTCTCTCTCTGCCAAATAAATACAAAGATCTTTAAAAAAAAAAAAAAAAGTTATATGTAAAGCCCTGAGAATAGTACTTAGCAATATATTAAATACCATGAGGCTCATTCTAGAAAGAAAATCCTTTTATTTATTTTTTTTTTCCTTTTCAAGGATGTGCTATAGAATTTTTGATTCTTATAACCACATGACTCTAATTTTGACCCAGACCCCAGGACCTCTGTTACTTTGTGATAGCAGAAATCTGTCCAAGCTTGAGGGGCATATTTTTCATACTACTTTGTTAGCCGCTATTGTTATTTATATAGGGGAAAGTATAGCAATACCTTTGTGTGTTAGAGAGACTCCACAGTATTTATTTTATTTTCTCTTATTTATTTTTCTTTTATTATTATTTATTTATTTTAACAACCTTTTTTCAGCTCCGTTTCAGACCACACACTCTCCTGTTTTGGAATGTGAAACATGCTGTTCAAGGACTTCTTACTCCTGCTTGTGGTCATGGGTGATGATTAGGTTCCACTGAATAATCATGTACATTGTATGTGTATAACAATCCTTTGTGGGTTTTTTTTTTTTAATATTTTATTTATTTATTTGACAGACAGAGATCACAAGTAGGCAGAGAGGCAGGCAGAGAGAGAGAGAGCCAAGCAGAGATCCGATGTGGGGCTCGATCCCACGACGTGGGATCACTACCGGAGCCGAAGGCAGAGGCCTTAACCCACTGAGCCACCCAGGCGCCCCTAACAATCCTTTGTTAAGAAGAATAGCCAGAGGGCGCCTGGGTGGCTCAGTCAGTAAGCATCTGACTCTTGGTTTCTGCTCAGGTTATGATCTTAGGATCTTGAGATCAAGCCTTGCCTTGGGCTTGGAGCTCAGCAGGAAGTCTGCTTGAGATTCTCTCTCTACCTCTCCCTCTGCCCATTCCCGGCTCATGTACTCGCTCTCTCCCTCAACTCTAAAATAAATAAGTAACTCTTAAAAAAGAAAAAGAAGAAGAAGAAGAATAGCCAGTAACATTCAACATTTTGAATTTCTCTGTGCCAGTGTACCTCAACTCTTTTATTTAGCTTATTGAAAAAGAATATCACCATGTAATATAAATTTTCAGAAAACAAAGCTCTTCATTCCCAAAGGGTGAATGATAATTAATAATAGTATTTGCTTTAACAAATGCAAGTAAAATTGTGTATGTGTCAACTTTAGGGAAATTTATCTGCAGATGTTCTTATTTATGCCATAGGCATGCTGGGAAATGGGAGAAGACTAAACTGTTACATCCAGAAGGGTGACAAAAGAATAAAACATTGAGAAACAAATCTCAGCCCAGAATAAAACATGGACAGCCAGTTCAAACTTTCCTCAATGATAAAATCATATTCCAGGAGATTATTAGAAAGTGACAAAGAGTTTAATATCTTCTTCATAATGCTTTGACAACCCTGCAGTTTTGTCTCCTGGGTCCAATCCTTTGAGGACTATTTCTCTATAAGACAATAGTGAGAAAGAGTTTATCTGTTGACTGTGAGCTACAGTAGGCAATACTGGAAGAGTGAAATGCCATGCCAGAAGGAAAAATGCAAGACTTGATTGATGTTTGAGAAACTGCAGGCACAAATATCATGGCACTTAATCAGGATTCTTCATCACATTTTGGACGCATCTCCCTCAGTCTCAGGACTTCTAATCTTTCTTGGTTTTATATCCGTAAGTGAGATCTGGGAATTCTCTCTCCTTAAGTGAAGTTTTTTTAAGCCAATAATATGACTTTACTCTCTAATTTTGTCACTATTGTTGCTCTTAGTTTTCTGAATCCCTTCATCAGAGCTATTTCTCAAAGCCAGGTTTGTCCTAAAAGCCTCATAAATTGAAGAGAATAATCCTCAAGATTTAATTTGAAAATTAGAGGCAATATTAACATTTTCCAAGAACATCGCAAGTTTTGAAAGCTATGCAGTCACGTTCCAAACTATTCTACTTAGTACTCTAATCTTGTTCTCTGTTACTGGAAGTTGCTTATACCCAAAGCATCTATTTTTTCACTTATTTTCCAATTCACAATACCATCTTAAATATGAAATACAGTAATTATAGTTGGTGAAATAGCAGTTGTTATTCAGTTGTTCTCAGTTGTAGATGGGCTAAATATCAGAAAAAAAATTTTTTAATACTATTAATCAGGTTTTAGAATCAGTTTTTATTACTCTAGAATCTGATTTACAGAAATTGTTGTAGATTCTCACTTTAAAGGTTTTGGGCAATCAGCATTTTTTTAAGGAGCAATCAACATTGTTCAATAGTTCTAACCATTAAAATCACAATATGATAAAATTACTTTTTTTTCCTATAGACACTTTCCTTTTTCACGCTTAATACAAAATTCTCTTGGCACTTTCTCTTATCTAGTTCCAAATCCACATACAACACTCCTGGCCTCCTTACCCTTTGAGTCAGATTTTGGAAAGCCCAAAGGGAAAAATCATGTACTACATTCATTTTATTCTAGACAGATGACTCTGGATAGGAGTTTCCATTGAGGTAAGGCCCATGAAAGAACAGTGGATGCTGTTCTCTCGTTGAATAACAGAACAAAGTAGTTTACAGGAAAAGTGCATACATCTCTTAGAATCACCCAGGGAGGCAAGATACTTCCTGCTTCTCACACTAGGAGATCCTCCTGGTCCCATCTCTTTCGACAGAAAAACAAGGTCCCATCTGCTCTGAGAAGGCTTTGGAGGCTCATATAAACTCAGATGGTTGCTTCTCAGGGATAAAATTCAGGTTAATGAAACTTCCTCTCCTTTTTAATTTTTTTTTTTTAATACAGTTGCATCTTGTGTTTTATCCTTTGGCAGCATTTTTGCTCTTATCCACTAGTGTGTGCTTAGTGGTGTTCTAAATGATATAGTGATATGAAATAAATGAAGTAAAACTTACTACATACAGCCAGCCACTGCTTTCAAACCAAAGGGTTTGCCTCTCTCAGTCATACTAGTCCAGTATCAAACTGAGTATGATATCAGCTGAAAGCCTTCATTTACCTGTCACACAATTTGGATTGGTAAAGCCCACAGAGGAAACCGAAAGTAATTAAATGCAAACATTAACACCATAGTCACCTTCCTAGCCCTTCGCAGTAAACTGCTGCGTGGTAAATACAGAGAAATCGTTTTAGCTACTAAGAGTGTTATATGTGGATCTTAGGGGTTAAATATCACTCATGGACCTGCATTTCCACTGCTGGGCTAGTATTATGCATGAAGCAGTATTCATTCAACAGATACTTTCTGAGCACCTACTATGTGACAGTACTAGGTACTTATCCTAAGACAGTTTAGTGCATGTTGGAGACCTGGAAAGAATTTTAATTTAACTCTGCCATTTACTAGCTCATTCCCCCACCCACCCAACCTTTTTTTTTTTTTTTTTAATTTACTTAATCTTTCTGGGGCTTGTTTATTCAGCTAAAATACAGATATTAAGAGCAACCATCTCATAGGCTTACTATTATTGTGATAAAGGGTAAAAGGCCTTGTATCAACCCATCTCAGTGTCTGACATTTGTACCATTTGTTTTTCTTTGGCTTAAGAAAATACATATGTTGTCCATAGGCTAATACTTTATGGATACCAAAATATAAGCTGATTGTTAGGATTATCCTCCAAAAGAAAGTGGGTCCCTAAGGGTGTGGGACTGAAGGCCATGTTTTTATGAGGGTGAGGTAATAATAGTGAAGAGGAGGAAATGCATCAGGACTCATTAGTACAATGTGGTCATCCTAAGGGCAATGCAAGCTCCTGCATTCCTGGCTAGAGATAATTGAAGAGTGGGTGAAGGGGCCCTGAAAAAAACAAAAACAAAACAAAACAAAAAAACCTGACAAGTTTGCCCAAGGCTTGCCTTGGTCTTGTGTTTTATCTTTCTGGTGTTAGAATCCAAATATGGAGATCAGGATCTACAAGAGAAAATATGCTTAGGCGTTTACACACATATACAAACTGCCTGCGTTCAAAATGCGAATCAACCACGTAATAATAGTGTAACCTTGGGCAAATTCCTTAACTGACCTTTGAGGTTCCAAAAAGGTGTCAACAGGAAACTGGGAAGGACGGGCCTATATCCCTCCTACAAAGTCCAAGAGAAGATAGAAACAGTCAAGTACCCTACATATCCTGAGGCTGAGAAATAAAACTTCGATGGAAAAGAGGGACAACCGAACTCAGTTCAAATCATTTGAGCCAAACAGATGAAGAAAGTAGATGAAGTAAAATGAGCATGATAGAATTTTATGCAGCTACTTAGAGGGTTAAATTCAACAATACCTAAAAACAATGTCTGACAGCAAAAACTCTGAAAATACTGGCCTCTGTTATTGTCACTATATTTTGCTATTATTGGAGCTGCTTTGTTTTAATTATTTAGTTTCTTCCTTTCCAGAGTCTCCACTTGATTTTGCTTGTCCGCTGTGGGCCTTCGGCTGACTTTGGAATTCCCATTCCAAAATTTTTTGACCCTAATTTTGTTACATTCTCAGTATTCTACCAGTGATCTCAATTGTACCATGACATCCCCAAGTCCCCAATGTAAAATTAGTTTGTTGATGGCGTAGTAGGCTTGCAAGGCAAGTCATTGTCTTGGTTCTATGACTAGTTGAAATTGTAGCACTAGAGTTGGGGTCGATCACTTACTCTTCTTTTTATTTTAGTCCATATTTGCAAATTTTAAAATATTTTCTAAACTTAGTTTTATTTGCAAATTACATATGGCATATGAAAAGCTTTCCTGCAGTTCCTGAAATTCAGATTCTTTAAGAAGTTAAGGTGATGTTTAAACCAATCAGATTTCATTTGCTCATAGTAGTTAAGGATGAGCATCTCCATTTAGTTTTTGATCTCATAAATACAAGAGTTTTAAAGGACTGCAGGGTAATCCTAATTTTGTTCCAATGAGCAGGGTAACAATTACTGTTAGTAGTATCATTTTTAATAAATGCAAAAGTATTTCCATCGTGACAATAAAGCTTTATTAACTGAGACAATCACAACTGGAGATTTGGGAAAATTTGACTTGAGTTCTCTGTTCACAATAAGAATTTTCTTCTCCCCCTCCTCTTCTCCTCCATCTTCTTTTAAGATCTTATCCATTTATTTGAGAGAGAGAGACAGCAAGAGAGGGAACACAAGCAGGGGAAGCAGGAAACAGAGAAGCAGGCTTCCAGCCTGAGCAGGGAGCCCGATGCGGGACTCAGTCCCAGGACCCTGGGATCATGACCTGAGCCGAAGGCAGACACTTAAGGTTTTATAGGCGAGATAAACAGGACACTGGGCGAGGTAGGCACAAGGCAAGACTTAATAAAGTCACTCTCCAGCGAAGTTTCAGGGCTCAGGAAAAGAGGAACCAGGAAAGTCGTGCTGGGAGGAGGTGGGCACCCTCAGACAAGATTCCTCGACTCCGGAAAGGGGAGTAGGGGAAGTTGCATTGGGAGGGAGTCGACAGGGGTCTTTTATCGGGCCAAGGTAGGGCATGGGCTCACATCCATATATGGTAGGGTATTTGGTGATCGGAGGGTATGGGGTGGGGGGTCCTGATACTTCTGTTTCCTGCATAGGTATCAGGTTACCTATGGAGACGGGACCTGGGCATACATCCTTTTGGTGGGAGAGTCAAGGGTTAAGGAAAGGTGTGTGGGGGAGGCTGGAAGACAGCGGGATCCAGTCATTTTTACTGTTCCTCCTGCACTCCCGGAGCCCACTGACCCAACATTAACAACTGAGCCACCCAGGCACCCCTGGAAGAATTTTCTAAGCAAAATGATAGTATTCTCTCTCCTGTCTTCACCTATTCTTAGAAAACTAAAACCCACTTACTGTATTACGTATTTAGTAATTGCTTAAAATGTTACTCCCTATGAAAATCGTTATAAACTTTGTCACCATGCAGCAGGCTCAGTGTACAAAGTTCATATTGTGGAATTTCAGCAGCCATCCAGTGGGCATAGTAGGTACTCTTTGAACAGAAGAATTTTTTTTTTTAAGATTTTATTTATTTATTTATACAGAGAGAGTGATCACAAGTAGGCAGAGAGGGCAGGCAGAGAGAGGAGGGAAGCAGGCTCCCCAGTGAGCAGAGAACCCGATGTGGGGCTAGATCCCAGGACCCTGAGATCATGATCTGAGCTTAACCCACTGAGCCACCCAGGCGCCCCTGACAGAGGAATCTTTTAAGTAGACTTATATGCATCAGGGAGTTGCATCTTCACCAAAGCAAGTCTGTCTTACTTTAGTTCCAGAATGCTAATATCTACTCAGGGCTTTTAAAACTCTTTAGAACGGAAATGACAGATATGTTTTAGTTCACTTGCCAATGCTAGTTGATTGTCAATAATTACATGAATTTCTATTGAGAAGAGTTCTGAGATTAAGTCAAACCTAGCAAAAAAGAGTATGTGATTGACTGAGACTCGATGAGGGGAAGGGGGGTGTGTGTAGCAGCAGTAAAGTATTTATAATCCTAATGTTCAACCTTAAAATCCTTCAAGGGCACAAATGAGGTCTTACTCATTTTTCTATCACCAGGGCCCAACACGAGGTATACTGTTTGACTAAAAAAAAAAAAAAAAAAAATTAACTGATTCATATTTTTAAAGTACTTTGCATTATATATTTTTTTTCTCTGAGAGACTTTAGTTGTAGTAATCTTTTATGTTTTTTTTTAAGATTTTATTTATTTATTTGTCAGAGAGAGTGAGCACAGGCAGACAGAGTGGCAGGCAGAGGTAGAGGGAGAAGCAGGCTCCCTGCAGAGCAAGGAGCCCGATGCAGGACTCAATCCCAGGACCCTGGGATCATGACCTGAGCCAAAGGCAGCCGCTTAACCAACTGAGCCACCCAGTCATCCCAGTAAACTTTTATGTTTAAAAAAAAAAAAGAGAGAGAGAGAGAGAGAGACAATTATGCACAAAGATGAAGAATGACTTGTACCATACCTGAGAGCAAATGGACTAAAAACCTGTGACTAGTGAAAGGGTCCGTGGACAAAAGAATGAGACTGATACAAAGCGAAAGTTAAGTAGGGCTTTATTTCGCGCCAAACATCGAGAATCAAACTGACCGGCCAGGGCTGTCTCTTGCAAAAGTTAGCCTCACAGACTAACTTTTATAGAGCAAAGGCCATGTGGTTGAGCCTGGCCACACACAGGTGGCCAATTAAACTACAATTCACCCTATAGTAGTTATTTGAACTAGCCTATCACTCTGGTCAGAATTGACGCCCAAAAGGCAGGGCCCACATTCTTGGGTGGTTAGGGAGGTGCTTTCCTGATTGAATGTCTCCACCTGGCGTGGCTCATCCTTGGCAGGTAGGGAGGTAATAAGTGCGCTTTTACTGATTGGACGTTTCCACTTGGCCGGGCACGTCCTTGAATCTGGGCTCCATTATCTCTGCCCAGCCTGACATGTCCTGGTATCTGTGCTCCGTTATTGGGGGCTATTTGGCCGTATTTCACCAATTCTGTTTCTAAGCACTTTCCTCTTGAGGGGAAGAGGTGGGTTCAATCTAAGTTTACTGTATAAACAACAAAATGGCTCGCTCTGGCTAAGTAGGCCCTTACAACTAGAATCTACTACTTCTCATCTTCTCAGTCCTAGTCCTGGTCTAGTCCTAGTCTATTTGGCCAAGGGCCTTCAGATTGATATAAAGGAGATTTTATGTATACTAACATTTTTTTTTTCATTCTTTCCCAAGGTCTGTCGAGTTGCTTACGAAATCATGCAAACACTTCATCCTGATGCTTCTGCAAACTTCCATTCTTTGGATGACATCTACTATTTTGGGGGCCAAAATGCACACAACCAGATTGCCATTTACCCTCACCAACCTCGAACAGCAGATGAAATCCCCATGGAACCTGGAGATATCATTGGTGTGGCTGGAAATCATTGGGATGGCTATTCAAAAGGTGTCAACAGGAAACTGGGAAGGACGGGCCTATATCCCTCCTACAAAGTCCGAGAGAAGATAGAAACAGTCAAGTACCCTACATATCCTGAGGCTGAGAAATAAAACTTTGATGGAAAAGAGGGACAACTGAACTCAGTTCAAATCATTTGAGCCAAACAGTAGATGAAGACGACCCTGACCTTACAACACATGGTGAAATGAGTAAACAACTTCAAGCACCAGGAGCAACTGGAAATGACAGATGCTTCACTGGTGGAATTACTCTTTAACGAGGGCTATAGCGCCCTTAAACTCATGCACAGTCCAATAATGTACTCACATATAACATACAAACAGGCTGTTTTCTACTGTGCCCCTTCTTTCAAGATTATGTCCCCATGAGACAAACACTGCCACATTGTGTAATTTAAGTGACACAGACATTTTGTGTGAGACTTCAAACATGGTGCCTATATCTGAGAGACCTACGTGACCTAACAAGAAGACCCGAATAGCTCCCTACTGTGGGGAGGTTGATTCTTAGCCAGTGGTGCTATTGTAACCACTGAATTCACTCTAGTCAGCAGATTCAGAATGAGAATGGATGTTTTTGTCTGGATTTTTTTTTTTAAGTAATTGCATCAGTTCATCCACTTCATCATTAATAAATGAAGGGTACATCAGAAAATAAAATATTCACCCTCCATTAGAAACTTTTGTAAAACAATGCCATGAACGGATCTTTAGTACTCAATGTTTCTGGACATTCTCTTTGATAACAAAAAATAAATTTTAAAAAGAGGAATTTTGTAAAGTTTCTAGAATTTTCCATTGTTGGATGATGCAGTGTGGTCAGCTTTACAGTTTTCTAGTTTTTCTGCCTTTTTTTTTCTGTTTTCTGATTACCTACTCAATTCTTAGGTCAAACAGTCAGTCCATTTTAACACTGAAAACTGAATTTAGTTGATATGCATTACAGAGTTAAGAGGAATACACTCTGGGTACTTTTATTTTCTTATTTTGAGAATTGTTTATTTTTTTAATTGAACTAAATAATCACACTTCTTGTCGCAGAGGAACTGTCCCATCCATTTCCAAAACAAACAATTTCAGGCTCAATGGTAACATTTCTTATTGTGGCTATTGTCAACTTTTTGTGGGTTGAGTCCTGTTGTTTTATCGAGGAAATAATATGTGCCCTTTCTTATCATGTCCTGATTTTGAGAGCACCAGGAACCTTTGGGGTTGAGAAGCTGGCTCCGTTTCTCAAGTACATAGCTCATAGTATATAGAATTTGCTGGAGTGGAACCATTGTGAGACCCAAGATGGACTTGGGGTTAGCTCTTCCAAATACTTCTTTTAGTAATTCCATGAGAAAATCACTTCAAAAGATAAGACTTTGATGTCCTCCCTATGCTTTCTTTCTGAACATCACTCTTCTTGTAGAGACGTTTCCTATATTCAGTAGCCTGCCTCCTTTAGATGAATGGCAAAAACATTTTATAGCATATGGTCTACCTTCTGAAAGAAGAATTTGATCCATTGAGAACCAGTAGCAGGCCTGGTGTTGAATACCAGGAATGCCAAACAGAAAAGCTGTCTTTCACATCCTTACTAAATAAAAGTATCTATATGTAAAATCTCCCCTCCAAACTTCCTTAAATTATTTCTACCTCTCTTGTCAAGTCTCCTAAAGAGCAAAAACTATCTATAGTGTCAGCAAGCAAATTTGAATTTAGTCTTAGTACAAATAAAAGTCATTTGAAATAAAAATCTCCCGCTGAACGGAGGTACTTTTGAATATGAGTTAATTATTTTTTTTTTTTTTTTTTTTTAAGTAGGTTGTATGTCCAGTGTGGAGCTTAAAATCATGACCTTGAGATTGAAGATCACAGGCTTTACTGACTAAGCCAGCCAGGTGCCCCTGAATAAGAATTATTTCCTAATTCCCATCTCATTTGTCGTCACAATGTCGGTAGCCATGGGTTACTAATGATAGTATATATTCCTCTGCTTATAATTTCTTTGCTGAGATTTCCTGTTTTTACTCATTACAAGCATTTTACTTTATAGAACATAGCAGAACATAACTACCTTAGAATTCTTTTTTGCTAAATCCAACATCTGAATCATCTCAGAGTTGGTCTCCATTGTTTGTCTTTTCTCTAGAGAAAGAGTCTTATTTTTCAGGTTCTTCAAATGCTGAGTAATTTTAGATTGTTTACAGCTGAATGTTGTAAATGCTTGTGTTGTGGATTCTGTTATATTCCTCAACATAGTGCTGATTTTTTATTTTGTTATTATTTTTTTGTATTAGCAGATATTTTAACTTAATTGGACTCACACTGTAAATTGTGTTTTGGGCCACATCTCAAATCCCAATTCAGTTTTTTTATCTTTAGATGGAGTCTGCTGTGCATGAGTGTGGTTCAGAGACCCACCAGAGATTTGCATAGAGTTCATAGAATTTGAGTTTCTCTTTTCTTTGGTTCTTTTCTTCTGAGATTTTCCCCCCTCACTTTCTAGCAGCTATGGTTCCTCTGATTCTTCAACTGCAATTTTCAGTCAGCCTAAAAGCCATAAAAATGGGAATTCACCTTGTGCCATTTCCTTCTTCTAAGTTTCAACCTGTCTTGAGAGTTTGCCTGCTTGTTTCGTTTGTTCTCCAGTGCCTTTGGGTAGGTTTTTTTGGTTTTTTGTGCGGTTTTTTTTTGCTTGTTTTTTTGGTTTTGGGGTTTTTTTGCCTAGTTTATAGTTGTTCTCAGTACGTGTCCAGAAAGTGCTTAAACGCCCACCATACCAGAAGTGAAACTCTGAGGCAGAGACTTAAAATGAAGAAGCAGGATGTGGGAGGAAGGGACATAGTCCTGTTCAGCCTGGTTAGACTCTAGCCTTAATAGCAAAACAGCCAGTAGCTTCAGGCAGGAAGGAAGGTGAAGAATTAACCAAATTATTAAACCTGCAGATGTGAAGGGCTAATGAAAACTGCTCACCACATCTTCCTGAAAAGCTTTTCTGAGCTCCTTTTTTGCAAATCATGTACATGGTGTTGATTCGTCTGTTACACACTGCCTTGTGGGGAGGGCTGACATTTCCTCACCACTGGTGTACTTTTTCCACGAGGACATGGTACTTAAAAACTGCATGATTTTGAATTGAGTAACCAGTGCTAGATTCGGAAGGTTTGGGTCTTTTCCTTGTTATAAGACCCATTTCTGAAGAAGCCTTACCTAGAACCAAATGAGTAGCCTGGGCTAACTGAATGTAGACATTAATCCTGCGTATTAATGACTAGAGGTTGCAATAGGTCTTACCACAGGTCTCCTGTTCCTGCCACTGAAGTCGGAGTTGGTGCTGAGCTGTGCCTGCTGTGAAAGGGCTCCCAGTGCAAATCCAGGGTTTCCTGGTATCCCAAGTGAGGGACCAACTAGATGCTTCCCTCTCTTGAGCTTTAGTTTTTCCTATTATATACAGCCGAGCCTGCCTCCTGGGTTCCCTCCTTAAATCAAGAACATTAACTGAGCTTCTGAGAGGGTTGAATGTAACAAGAGAAAAAGCACACTTAAACACAATCTCATGAAATGTTGTTATATTTAGTTCTAAGAGATTGCAATTACCAAAGAATCAATAAGCAGGAAAAGTACTTGTCCAAATGGTGCACTAGAAAAATCTCTGCCCCAGTAAGAAACCTCTCTTAGTTGAGAGGCAACAGACAAGTCCTCTTTGACCACAGCCAACTACCTGATACTTCATTTGTGCTCCCAGGAAGGTGATGCGATAGCCAGGATTGATAGGCCTGTATAGAACAGATGTGTGGCTTGGGAATCAATAAATTTGGGGACTTGGTTATGACACCCACATATATGCCAGATACAGACTCTAGGGAATTTTTAAATGCAGTGTCCACAGGAACACACAAAGGAGAGTTTGCCTCTCTTCCCACTGGTTTCTGGCAGCATTCTCCCTCATGGAAACACGGAGGAGCTAATCCAAGATCTTTGTCAGGGCAGAGGGAAGCCTTGGTAAGTTCTTGACTTCAGCTGTCATTGACATTATGTGTGTTTTTGACCTTTGACAGTGGGTTCATTTTTGGTTCTTTCTGCAAGTCAGAATTTCTGACTCTGGGTACCTGCTCAGCATTTCAGCCTTGCTGTCCCCAATCCAGTTCAGTTGCCACCGTCTTTCTCCTTATCCTTAAATTAGACAATCTTGATTTTGTTTCCCACTACCTTTACAGAGAATGATCTCATGTGTTTCTCTTGTTACTGTTGCATTCCTTATGCATTTCCTATCTTAGTTACTTACACTGTAGTTCTGTCTTTGACATCTCCAAGGTATAACAGGAACCAAATATTTCCCCTGGAGAGTTTTAGGTAAGATATTCCTGGACTTGAGGTATGATGAAGCTATGATACTGTGTGTTTGTGTCTAAGCTAAAGATTTCAAATATTTTCACAAATCAGCATTACTACACTGAAGCGGAGCATGGCCAGGACATCCTTTGTGTGACACCATGTCCATCTGGACAGAGCCTGCACTTTTTTAAAAGCAATGTATTGAAGGCCATGGCCATAATCATTTTGGCGTTTGGGAAGAGAGCCAGGAAGAGAGTTCTGAGCTTCTGCTGACCTCCTGCCATCCGTAAATGTTCTCTATGACCTCTCTTCCAGCATCAGGGTCTCACAGAGGCTCTTATTCCCTAAATGCCTGTGTAGGTAGAGGAAAGACCATTAACAAAGGAAAAAGCAGTATGTTTGTTCATAACCCAGCTGCATATGCGAGTGTCTGTGGAGGTTGGGAATGTGCAGTGCTTTGTACAGAAAGCACCAAGAGTTTAGACTGTAGGTGTGGTCGTTCCTTACTGAGGAATGCTGGGACTTTGAGTTTCTGGCTTGTCTCCACTTCCGTACTGGCTTGCAGTCCCCAAGAATTTCTGGCCTAACAAAACAAATGGAGCAGAGACAGAAGTTCTTAGTTTTCTTTCTTTGTCATAGTGCCTACAAGCAGGTAATATACGTGGATCTCAGATCCTCTAGGGGAAAGAGCAACAGTACTGTGGACCCTTGAACAGTGTAGGTCCACTTACATGTGGGTTTTTTTAAATAAATACAGTATGGTGCTATGAAATCTATTTACCCTTCATTATGACTTTCTTAAATTCACCTTTTCTCCAGTTTATTGTAAGAATACAGTATATAATACATAAAATATTTAAAAATCTGTTAATTGTTTATGTTATTGGTAAGACCTGGTCAAGTATAGGGGTTAAGTTTGGGGGGAGTCAAAAGTTATTTATGGGTTTTCAATTGCATGGAGGGCTGGTGCCCAACCCCCACATTGTTCAAGGGTCAACTGTGCTCACTGAGGATCACTGAGCTGGAATCACAGCAAGCCTTGTGATTTTGGCTCTGCTATTAAATGTGACCAGGTCAGATAGTTTTTCATCACTCCATTTACTTCATCTTTGGAATGAATTGCTTGGATTTAATCAGGTTCTAAAAGTGTTTATTGTCTGGTTGGATTCCACTCTTCAGCCTCAGCTGATTATTGTCCCAAGGACAGAATATGGCCAGAATATGGTCTTTGTTTTTCAAGACCAGCAAAATCTATTTGTTATGCACCATTTTCAATTTTTAAAATATTAACAGCTAATTCAACAAATACATGAAACACTAAGGGGAGCAATTAAGACATCTGTAGCTACTTTTGGCCCATGGTCCATTGGTTTACAATCTCTAGATCTAAAAAGTTCTTTCCTAACTTCAAGATTCTATCTCTGCAGGGATGCCTGGGTGGCTCAGTTGGTTAAGCAGCTGCCTTCGGCTCAGGTCATGATCCCAGCATCCTGGGATCGAGTCCCACATCGGGCTCCTTGCTCCGCAGGGAGCCTGCTTCTCCCTCTGACTCTGCCTTCCACTCTGTCTGCCTGTGCTCGCTCTTGCTCTCTCTCTCTGACAAATAAATAAATAAAATCTTTAAAAAAAAAAAAAAAAAGATTCTATCTCTGCAAAGGATTGGTAATATGGGTAACAGCCGAATAATGCTTTCAGATTCAGTTGCCACACATGTCCCAATTCTTTGTTAATATCTGCTTGATTGGCTCTTATCCCGGGCTCAGCAGTAACTCAGTATGTGGAAAGACAGCTCTGCTATGATAGCTCAGACCCTGGGCCCCTCTCAGACTTGGCCTTAAGGATCCAAAGTATCTCTATTTCAATTGCCTTGACCACCAATCTTGATTTCTTACACCAAGGCTTACAGACTGCCTGTGACTCAAGAGGCCACAAACTGAGATGCCACTTCAGGGAGTTCCTGTTATTTTTCTCCATTACACCCAAATATTAAGATACGAGCGTATACTTCAAGTCTCTGGTCCTCAGTATAGAGAGAGATACTAAGGTTCTTGGTAGTCTTTGAGGAGACATGGTGAACTCGGAGATACTGAATGATTGAAGAGAGCTGGTATTTCTGTTTCTGAAAATAAGATAGGTTACCAACATACAGATGGATACATTTGACAGTTATGAATGAGGTTTTGGACTCGATTATTAAAAAGCCAACAGTGGTAACAATGCAAGAACCAGACATACCAGACTAATCTTATTTCTTGTTTTCATATAGCTTTACAGTAATAAGAACGACAATACCAACATTTACGAGCACTTTCTGTGTGCCTGGGTTTTTCTAATTACTTTACTGGGTTAACATAATCGCCATCATCATAAGGTAGGTACTGTCGTTACCTTTTCTTTATTGACCAGGAGCCTGAAGAACCGAAGTCTTAAGTAATTTGCCCGTGATGATCAAGTTGGAGGGCAGTAGAGCCAAGATTCAAATGGAGCCTATTTGGCTTTCAACCACTTCAAGGATACTGTGTCTGTGCACGCTGCCGTACTAAGATTTCAGCCTGGCATCAGTCATTTTATTGCAGACAAGACAGAACAACGGAGGCTGCATGAGCAGAAGCAGTTGTATGAAGAATTAGCTGTATCTACTCAGAAGCTTTGGTTAACTCAAGTCTCTGCTGGTTTGCCATAGAGCTCTACCCTGACTTGTTCACACAGTTTATTAATGCTTCAAAAAAGGACATTGATGGGAACAATATGACATAATAGTCAGAAATCTGAGTTCTCTTGTCAATCTGCTTGGGTTCAAATCTTGGGTCTTCTACCTACTGGCACTGTGATCCTGAGCAAGTAACTTAACCTTTCTATACCTTCATTCACCCATTAACTAAATGAAAATAATAAGAGTAACTACTTCATAAGGTTTTTATGAGAATTAGGTTAACATAAAAATCTCTTAACCCAGTGCCTGGTGCAAAGTTCAACAAATTGAGCTATCTTTACTATTCTTAGTTCCTTGTTGTCAGATTTTTTTAGTGACTAAAAGCCGAGATAATAGCAAATTACACTGTTTGAGAGAATCAGGATCCCTAAAAGTTGCTTAAAAATGGGGAGGGTATGTGCTATGGTGAGTGCTGTGAATTGTGTAAGACTGATGATTCACAGACCTATACCTCTGAAACAAATAATACATTATATGTTAATTTTTTAAAAAATTAAAAAGCAACAACAGCAAAATTGGAAAGAAAGAGTAAATCTAACATATTGTCATGGCTAAGATTCACTGCATCAGATAATAAATGCTGGTGCGTTTGACATCTGTAAAGCTTACAAGTGTAGTTTATTCTTAGATCCAAAGGCGGGTTGTGCCTCAGTTCAGACCACGGAAGCTGGAACTAAAAAGAATGTAGTTGCCTGTAAACTCAGCCTTGCCATTAGTGTGCTGTGACTCCCCCTCCCCCCCCTCCCCTACTCCTCACAGACAGAAGTCCCCTGACAGGGAAGGTATAGAACTCCTGAATCTCACCTTGAACCCTGTGCTTGGTTCATGATAGCCTGTTAAAGTATTGGTGCAGCTGCTGTGGGAAGAAGTAAATAGGGTTTGTTGGGTCATGGTCAAAAGAGTGAGACTGATACAAAGCGAAGGTCAAGCAAAGCTTTATGTCGCGCCAAGCACTGAGAATCAAACTGACCGGCCAGGGCTGTCTCTTGCAAAGAGGCAACCTCTCTCTTCTTTACAGACTAACTTTTAAGGGCAAAGGCCATGTGGTTGGGCCTGGCCACACACAGGTGACCAATGAGATTGTAACACAGAGAAAGCTGCACAGTCCTGCTAGGTCACACATAAGTGACCAATTGAATTACAATTTACCCTAGTAGATATTTGAACTAGCCTATCACCTTGGCCAGAATTGGCGCCCAAAGGGCACCCAAAGGGCAGGGCCCATACTCCTTGGTAGCTAGGGAGACAGTATGCACCCCCACTGATTGGATACCTCCACCTGGCCCGACCTACCCTTGTATTTGTGCTTAGTTACCTAAGACTGGTTTCTAGGACTTGTTTTTAAGTAAGTTCCCTGAAGGGGTGTGGGGGGCAGGGTCAGGATGGAGCTGCTCTAGCTAAATAGGCCCTTACAGGTTGAGCAGCCAGGAGACTAACTTTAGCCCAACACATGAAAGAACTTCCTAATAAATTATGCTGTTGAGAATGACTCAACCTAATTGAGGTGGCAGCTTCCTGTCCTTGCAGGGATGTCCAGGCAGAATGGGATGTGCCAGGGAACCGCAAGCTTCTAACTTGGGTTAGACAACCTCCAAGTTCCATTACAGCCCTAAATTTCTAAAAAGGTCATGGATTTGTGGTCATGTTGTAGAGACTGAAATTCCAATAAGGTCACAAGCGGTGCCCGCCTGAAGCCGCCTGGAGTAGAAGCCTGGACAACTTGACCTGGTAGCAAGCAAGAGAAACAAAGTCCTGTTTGCTAGACTAGGTGACTAGGTCTTTTTCTGGCCATCAGTAGTAACTGAGTAACTTAATTTCTTACCTAATGTAACAGGCTTTGTGAACCTCTGTTTAAATTTGGAAACTCCTCTTTTATTTTCTTTACCACCTTTGTTCCTGGTAAAGCTTCTTTCATGGAATCACAGCTTTTTTCCTATCTAAATTAAGGGAAGAGTCAAAAGCCAAGAGAACTGAGGAATCAGGGTCTCTCTGGAGGGCAAGTGTTGGGATGATATCCTCCCTGGACAAGATCTGACTTTTCCTTCCCACTCAAGAAATCAAAACAAGTGTGAGCCTCCTCTCATCTGTTTCATTATTTTTTATGTAATATCTGTAAACATTAGAAATTGTTTGTGAACATACCTCACAATTAATCCCTGCATACTGGGGGTTCTCCTTGCCAAGAATGAGAACATCTGATGTGTGTTAAGGATAAACACAAGAGGTTTGAAATCAGTTAGCTCTAGTTTCTAGTTTGGGGTTCATACCTGTTGAGTATCAACAGGTTTAGTCTGAAGTAATGTTCTTTCAAGAAATTCTTATTGATAAGTCAGACAGCCAGAATTCTGTGTAAGTCAGTCATCAGCAAGCCATAGCCTGCTGCCTTTTGTGTAAGTAGACTTTTATTGGAACACAGGCACACCCATTTCATTTACGTAGCGGTGGCCTTCAGGCTACAACAGTGAAGCTGAGTAGTTTGTAAAAAAGACAACTGCTGTAACCCAAAAGGCTAAAATATTTACTCTCTGGCCTTGTAGAGAAAATGTACTAACCCCTGCTATAAGTAATTCTACCTTCTAGATTCAAAGTGATAACTCCAAGGGCCTCAACATCCTCAATACTGTCTGAATCATCAAAGAAAATTTTAGTTGTAGTAGTAGTTTATTAAGGCCCCCACTAATCTGTGTGGTGCCTTTGTGCAAACTGGATAAAGATGCTCCTTTAGACAATTATTGTAATATTTTTATAAGAAAGAACTCAACACCATCTGTCAGAAAATTACTTCCTAAATATACTAATAATCTACGGTGTCTACGATATGAATTACACTCCCTGGAGAAACTGTGTGCAGCAGCCTCAGTGTAGTCACGGGATCTAGTAGAAAAAACACCCTACTTGGAGTAGAAGACATGGATTCTACCTCCCGCTCTGAAACCAAGCTGCTCGAACCTTGGAAGCAAACCCTGTGATCTGCCTAGGTCTCAGTTTTCTAACCGTTAGCATGAAGGGAGCCTATGGTGGTTGTTGTAAGACATTAAATAAGATGGTAAACATAAGATTGCTTTGTAATGGCTTACAGCTCTGTAAAATCCATCTCTGGTAATGTTTTGGGAGGCTTCTATAGTTAGTTCATTTACAATTTAACTGGAAAGGTGTACACATACGAACTGCACTGGAAAGTTACAATCTAATGTAAAAAGTTATATAGAGAAACCCCTGGGTGGCTCAGGGTGAGCATCTGCCTTCAGCTCAAGCGGAGATCCCAGGGTCCTGGGATCAAGTCCCACATCAGGCTTCCTGTTCAGCGGGGAGTCTGTTTCTCCCTCCCCTTCTGCCTGGCAGCTCCCTTGCTTGTGCTCTCTCTCTTTCTCTGTCAAATAAATAAACAAAATATATATATTTTAAAAGTTATGTATATTTAAACTAATTATCCTTTAGCTAAGGGACTTCTCCCACCTTCAGCTCTCCCCACCCTAAAGATGGGGTATGAAATACTGGTTCACATTTACTAACCTCCTACTATATGCCAGACATTGTATTAGGCTTTTAACATGCTTTGTGTCACATGTGTAATCCACAACAGCCATGTGAGGTAGACAACATTATCCCCGTCTTTACAGATAGGGAAAAGTAATAACTGGCCTCTATTTATTTATTTACTATGTTCCAGACACTATTCTAAGTGCTTTACATATTTTAGCTCATTTCATCATCACACTACCCTTTGAGATACGTACTGTTATTATTTCTATTTTTCACATGAGGGAATTTATTCAGAGATTAAATCAGTGCTTTCCAAACTTTTTCCACATCATGGCACACAGAAAATTCTAACTTTTTGGCATTCTGGGATAAATTTGAGGGTTTGAAGCAACTTTATGGGCTGAGGTAAAAAAAAAAAATCCACTATCTCTGTATTGATAATTTGAGTAACTGAGAGGATTCAGTGTAGGATCAGGAAAGGTACACCTGAGGTAGTCAGCTCAGACTGCTCTCTGGCAATGGGTACTAGGTAGAAAATAAGCAATAAAGTAACAATTATGATAGTCAAGAAATATCACAAAGTGCCAAAATGTAACTCTGTTATAAAATGCTGAATAGTTACAAAAATTGCTTTAAATACTTCATCATTAAAAAGAGTTCACCGCCAGTGGTATTTTGTGGTGCACCTGTGAGCCATTGTGCAAGTTCTGAGATAAATTACTTGCAAGGCAAATAGTTAATAGGTGGCTGAGTAGAACTAAGGCTCAAATCCAGGGCTGTCCGACTGGTAAGTCTGTTCTTCAAGCCTTGGTACAATCTTGCCCGTCTGCAGTGAAAAGCCAGACTAGGCGAGCCAGGCTCCATTCATCCTTAGAGTATCTGATGACTTGAGGTTTGATCATCCAGATTCACTATAAGGTAAATCTGTCATCAACCATGGTCTTCAGTTAACCTTGTTCCCCTCCCCCATCCTCCCAATAATTTTAGAACTAGTAGTCCATACTTCTTTCTATTCACTCTCCACCCATATCCATAACAGGAATTAGAGAAGCAGGTGGGACAAGTGAAGAGTCGGGAGCTGAAAGGCGGTAGACTTCCCCTGTGCTCTGGAGAGACCTGCTTGGGCTCACTCTTCCTTCGCTTGCTACATCCACTGGGAGGTGAGTCCTAGCAGAGTGAGTGTCCCTTCCCGGCTCAGCCGGCTGTGCTCACACTGAACTGGGAGGGTGTAATAAGTGGCTACTTAAACTGTATCAATTACCCAGCCCGTAAATGCAGGAGTTAACTCTAGATTCGATTCTGTTTGCCTTCTGCGCCTCACAAGGTACACATCTGAGCAGAAACAATTCCCTGGGTGTGCTTCAGTCTGTGACTACAGTTGATGTTGGAGCTTTTTATCTATTACATTTATTTATTTATATAAATGTGCGGGGGGGGGGTGCTATATGAAGACACACTATTCTAATATGAAGCTTGATATTACATGTGTGTTTTACTTGGTGATGGTTTGTCTAAGTTCCAAGCCTATTAGCATTTGAATTTCCTATTCCATCTTCAGGGTGGGGGCAAGCTGAAGACGGAAGACGCAGACGGTATTTTATTCCTGGCTGTGTGGGGCATGCCAAATGACTGTTGTGTAGGCTATGAGAGGTGGCAGGACATCTGGGGCAAGGTTAGTGACCCATTAAGGTGTCCTGAGCTCTGATTAGACAGAAGTTGGAGCCAGCAGAGCTGTCAACACTCAGTTTCTTTTTGATTAAGATTCTGCCTCTTAGCCCCTGGAGGCCACTTATCCTTCCCACCTCTAAAAAAAGACAGAGTTAAAGCCTGAGGTCATTGCTTGGTAGAAGCCCTGGAGCTGATTGGGCTGGAAAGAGCCCCTCTTAGCCTCTCAGCAGCCTTCCATTATCAGCCTCCTCTACTGACAGGTGAGCTCAGACCCTGTGATATACAGAGCTCCTCAGCTAAGACGGCTCTCAGAGGAGCAGCTTCTCAAGGATGTGAAAATGCTTACACAAACCCACTGGTGAGGTAGGGAGATCAGGGGGAAATAAGGTTAGCAATTATCATAGGGTTTTTATTTTTGTTTTAGTTCATGTTGGAGAACAGGTCATGATCTGCTGGGTCCTGGGATCAGCTCAGGTCATGATCTCAGGGTCCTGGGATCCAGCCCGGTGTCAGGCTCCCTGCTCAGTGGGGAGCTTGCTTCTCCCTCTGCCTCTGCTGCTCCTGCTCATACACACACACACACTCTCTCTCTCTCTCTCTCTAAAGGAAGAAGGAAGCAAGGGAGGGAGGGAGGAAGGAAGGAAGGAGGAAACCACTCCAAACTTCTGGGCGATGATGAAGCCTAGGTGAATATGCCTAGACCCCTGAGTTACTCCCTGAAGAGAACCACCTCCACACTCTGCTGTTGAACCTATACTAGACGGAGATGTGACTAAGAGATGTCTTTGTTGTGTTAAAAAAAAAAATACAATATTGGCCATAATCTGGCAAAGAAAGTTTTGAGCCTAGCTATTTTAGATATGGGAGGAGGCTTAAAAGCCATTTGACTCTTTAAGGATATCCAGAGCTATAGTTAAGTACCTCTGAAGATGAGGATAAAAACAAAAACAAAAAACAAAACAAACAAACAAACAAGCAAAAACCCCA
Source organism: Mustela erminea (assembly GCF_009829155.1). Classification (NCBI taxonomy): domain Eukaryota; kingdom Metazoa; phylum Chordata; class Mammalia; order Carnivora; family Mustelidae; genus Mustela; species Mustela erminea. Next base: position 112,615,153 of record NC_045618.1, read on the forward strand.
ACCAATATTATTTATTGAATAATTGCTAAATACCAGGTACCATTTTGGGCACTTTACATGTACTAACTCATTTACTCCTGGTAAGAAGCCCATGAGGCAGAAGCTACCGCTGTTCCCATTTTGTGAAGCAGAGAATTGAAAGAAGAATTTCTGAAGTCAAACAAATTCTAAGTGCCAGAGCCAAGATTAAAATTCAGGTCTGACTCCCAAGTCTCTTCAGGAGCCTGTAGTATTGCCATGGGGAATAGCATGAAATAACATCTGGGCAGCGTGTGGTATCCCCTCTAAGGTAGGGCTGGACCCCATTCTGGGGAGGTGTACACAGAACTGGAAAAGGTCCAAAGTCTGCTCTTACCCCTGCCCTTGTGAAGGGTGCCCTAGTGAGCAGAATTTAATAATGGCATCCTTAATCATCTGGAATAAAACCAAGGGTGAGGGCTTCATTTACTCTGAATTTCTCTGATTTAATTCTTTCTATCTCCTGTCAACCTTGGCCGACCTTGTATTGACCACAAGGAACAAATGTCTCTCATTGGCTCCACTCACATCTCCCACGCCCCCACACCTCACCCTTGACCCATCCTTTGTGACCCGCCCCCCCCCCCCCCGCCCCGCCGGCCTTCATCCCACCCCAGAACCTGTCTCTCCCCTCTCCTCAACTCAGCAACTCAGAGGGCATATTAGGGCAGAGAGTTATGTCAATGCCCATTAAACTTCCAAATGATCGCAGCTATTGATACCTCCCTTGCTTCCTGGCCTCACTTGCCTGCTGCAGATGTTGCCAATCCTCAATGCTGCTGGCTGTTGAGGCACCATCAAGGCTTCTACCAGTTTCTACCTGGAACAGGAGTTTCAGACCGCCACCCATGAAGAGGCTTTGGGAGCCACCTCAGAAGATGGGAGGAGAGGATACAGGCAGTGTTCAATGAGGGGGGCTATAAAGCCGCACTCTCACAGCAATTCCACTTGATCTGTGCCATGTAAGATCACATTTGGAGAATTGTTCCATTCTTGAAATAAAGAAGAAAAAAAGCCCTTGCTTTGGAAAATCCAAACCTTTGAGCCCTTCTTTATACCTCAAGCCTCTCAGGTTCCACCATTCCTGCCCACCAGAACAGAGGTGGGATAAGTCAGCGGACTAGCCCAACTCCTGATATCCCACTCTCTAGGCTCTGGAGCCAAGG